>NC_092384.1:59680094-60880094 GCF_030028105.1 Mobula birostris
GCTAAACCAGCCGGCATTAGCTGGTCCGTGGAATACACAATGCGACCTTGCTTCTGTCCCGCGTGTCGGGATGTAACCATTTCCAGCACTAAAAAAAACCCAAATAAAACTCTCTCTACCAGCATGTTAGAGAGGGTGCAGCTTCGACATGTTACCGTGAGAAAAAAATACAAAAAATAACGTAAATTAAAAAGTAAGAAGAAGAAAGTAAGAATAGATCGGAACGGCAGTACCAGGCTGCATGCACGACCGGCGCATGCGCACTAATCTCTATATGCAGCTCTATAAAACTCTGGTTAGGTCACAATTGGAGTACTGAGTCCAGTTCTGGTCGCCTCACTATAGGAAGGATGTGGAAGCATTGGAAAAGAGATTTACCAGGATGCTGCCTGGTTTAGAGAGTATGCATTATGATCAGAGATTAAGGGAGCTAGGGCTTTACTCTTTGGAGAGAAGGAGGATGAGAGGAGACATGATAGAGGTGTACAAGATAATAAGAGGAATAGATAGAGTGGATAGCCAGAGCCTCTTCCCCAGGGCACCACTGCTCAATACAAGAGGACATGGCTTTAAGGTAAGGGGTGGAAAGTTCAAGGGGGATATTAGAGGAAGGTTTTTTACTCAGAGAGTGGTTGGTGCGTGGAATGCACTGCCTGAGTCAGTGGTGGAGGCAGATACACTCGTGAGGTTTGAGAGACTACTAGATAGGTATATGGAGGAATTTAAGGTGGGGGGTTATATGGGAGGCAGGGTTTGAGGGTCGGCATAACATTGTGGCCGAAGGGCCTGTAATGTGCTGTACTATTCTATGTTCTATGTTGTACCATGAAGACCACTCTGACAGGCTGCATCACTGTCTGGTATGGAGGGGCTACTGTACAGGACCGAAAGAAGCTGCAGAAGGTTGTAAATCTAGTCAGCTCCATCTTGGGTACTAGCCTATAAAGTACCCAGGTCATCTTCAGGGAGCAGTGTCTCAGAAAAACAGCGTCCATTATTATGGGCCTCCAGCACCCAGGGCATGCCCTTTTCTCACTGTTACCATCAGGTAGGAGGTACAGAAGCCTGAAGGCACACACTCAGCAATTCCTCTCTGCCATCGGATTCCTAAATGGACATTGAATCTTTGGGCACTACCTCACTTTTTTTTTGCACGTTTTTTAAAAAATCTATTCAATATACATAATTGATTTACTTGTTTATTTTTTTAAATCTTTTTCCTCTCTGCTAGATTATGTATTGCATTGAACTGCTACTGCTAAGTTAACAAATTTCATGTCACGTGGGTTATAATAAACCGGATTCTGATTCTTACATAACCCTATATTTTAAAATTTAGACAAGATTTCAACTGGGTTTCCTGTACACATACAGAATAACATCAGGTTTATTTTGTAAAACTTCGATAAATTTCTTAAATTCTTGACCATTAACTAACAGACTTCTAACATTCCATTGTAAGATTAGAAAAAACATTAGCAACTCTCCTTTGAAGTCTGAACATTATTCATTCTTCCTTGTAAGACATCATTAATAACTTCTCGAGTTAAGTCTTTTATCTCTAGATGTTTTTCTGCAGCTTTTAATGTATATTTTTTTCTGTCCTACTTTTAGCTTGTGCTAAAGTTTCTAAACTTTTATTGCTTTATTGCTGCCCTAAACACCAGCAGTGTAACAGGCAGTAAGTAAGTAAGCACAATTTACCACATCTGCCATGAAAGTGACAAACTTTAGCTTATCACCAATCAACGAATCCTTTGTTATACAATCAAGCATTTTACATCCTGTCTTCTTCATTATGGGAAGTAATAGGTCCCATTGACAGTGTCTTCTGTACTTTCTGTAGTGCCTCTGCATATGATATCCCCATTTCCACCCGAACATACTGCACTTCCACAGCTTTCTTATATACAGGGCACCCTGCATGAGCAGACCTATGTTTCCACAATTATGGCTACATAACCTGATATCTTCTCCACAATTATTATAATCATGTTCTCCACCACATTTACCACATTGCATTTTACTTTTATATACAACTGCTACATGGCTAAACTTCTGTCACTGAAAACTTCTCAGAGGGGATAGCACATAGACTTGAAAAGTATATCTCATATAACCAAAACTAACTCTATTTGGAAATCTTTTTCCATCAAATTTAATCAAGACAATAAGCTATCTATAAGCTACCTGAGTAAGAACTCCACCATGAAATTCTTTTAAATGTTTAGCATCCATAACTTTTTCCCTGACTAAATTATTTTTAGCTTTCCCCATGGATATATCTAGAGTCACTCCAGAGATTACTCCCTAAAATCACTGTCATTCAATACAATTCTTTGGTGTTACCTTCCTTCCACCCACGGGTTTTAACCCCAAAACTTTCTCATATTGCTTATTATCTATATGAAATACTAAGAATGCCCCATATCTTAAAGGTTGCGCACCCACAATATTTCTTAATTCTTTTTACAAATCCTTATTTAGTGTAATTGGATTGCTATCAGAAACAGGTCCACACTCAAAACTCAGCAAGACCTGAAACTCTTCCTTCCTTCTTTTATTTAAATCCTGTCTACTCCCTTCATCACTGGATGGTAAGCTTACTGCAATTCTTAGTTTCCCAAAAAACTTGTCATTATTGTTCAGTTTCCCAAAAACTTGTCATTTGCCTTCCTCCATACAGTTCTTTTCACCCAATACCACTTGCTGTCCATTACCTCCATCCTCTCGTTTCCTGCACCCCCACACCCTCCTGCCTGAGAGCAACTCCCAACAGCAGGCTCAGTCCTTCGCTTCCTTTACTGAATTTTGGTTGTCTGATGACTTATATTAATGATGAGGAATCGTAAGGTATATTTCTTCCATATAGTGAGCTCATAAGAACAAACTCCTGGGGCTCAATGGATTATTGTGAATTAACTGAGAATTAGTCCTTTGTCATAGATTTCTGCTGCTTCTCTTGCACTACAACTTCCCAGTCCATTGGACGTTAGTATTTAACTTTCGATAACAGTTATTACTAGTTTTTATTTATTCATAGAAAGTGGACGTTCCTAGCTCTACCACATATTGCACACATTGATTTGAGGCTGATCCTAGGTGCAGGATCAGAAACAACCAATGATATGTTCTCAGTGTTTGGAACAGATGTCCACAAAACATCTCAACAAAGATCCTGTCCGACATCAAAGTCAACAATCCAAGTACAATAGCCTGAAAAATCTTCTGAGCACCACCAATGATACTTGATAACTCTGCAAACTACACTAAGAAATACGTTAACAAACTGAATTACCAGTTCAATTAAGTATAATAACTATTTACATATTCTTAAGGAATTACCAGAGTATGTCATTACACAGTCTTGGCAACAAAGTACTTATTCTTTGCTTAATCCTTTCATTAGGAAACAGGTGCATCCAATATCCTACTATTAGTTTTCTTATGTATTTAACAATTAGTGAAAATGATTACCCTTTGAATTTTAAGCAGCAAATGAACTCTGATATTTAATTGACAATGGCTGTATACACTCAATGGCCACTTTGTTAGGTACACCTGCTTATTAATGCTAATATCTAATCAGCCAATCAGGTGGCAGCAACTCCATGGGAAAAGTCACCTCGTTAATGAGATAGGTCAGAAGAGAATGGCCAGACTGTTTCAAGGTGACAAAAGGCAACAGGAAGTACCTAGTAAAGTGGCCACTGAGTATACATGGGGGTAAAGGACTAGTTAGCTAGGTATTCTTAGTTTTTCACAGTTACAACATCAATAACTTTCCTAACACATACCCTGTCTATCCTTGAACAGTTCTTATTAGCTTGGATCTCTCCAGAACAAATTGTCCACTGTTTAGGTCACTATAATATTTCTATCACAGTAATATGTTTATGACTGTTTTGTTTTCTCCTAACTTGTTCTATCTGTGCCATAGTCAGTGAAAATCCCTTTGAATCTTTTGACATGAACTTGGAAATTTTCCAGGCCAGAGTTTTAATTTCCTTCTGTCTTCATGTCAGTGATCTCCCAAACAATTTATACAATCTATTCCAGCTGGGTGTTAGCTTCACTCTCTCCGTTGAAGAACTGTGAGTTCACACATCCTTATTCCATGTTACATTTACTTTCTTTCTGGTTCAACATTTTATTGACTGTGTTGTCTGTCTGCAATTTATTGGGTCAATTTGTTGGTTCTGTTGGCTGATTCCCATTCACTTTCCCTGACCAGTCTAATACCATGCTTACTGTTTCATTTCCATTGACTGTGTCTGTCTTGGTCAATTTAGCTGCAGGATTCTCTCACTGATGGCAAACAATTCTAGGGTGCCAACACAACATGCAGGAGGATGAAGATCAGGAACACATAGCTGTGTTTTATAAATCGTATTTTTAAAAACTAATGAAGTGTTAACACTGCAATGTAAACTAATATGTTGTAACATGCGAGGATCCTTCAATTCTGAAGTATTACAACGATGCCATTCATTCCTCAATTGTATTAGAATTGAGTTAGAGTTTCATAGCAATAACGTAATATTCTGTGTTCCTATGTCCTAGTACTTGATCAATTTCTCCTCAAGGAATTTGATCAATGCAACACAACCAAATTTGGCTGGGTTTCTAAGCAAACAAGTGAATATCTTTGGAGCTTTACATATGCCTGGAGGAGGAGAAGTTGAAAGATGTTTGCACAGGTGATTGAGGACAGAAGAAAATATATTAAAATGTGATTTAAAACCAATGGGATCTCTCATTTTCACAAATACACTGGCCATAATGCCATTGGTTTTCAATGAATGATCATGCAATGAAATTTATAAGGTTGCACAAGGGAGTAGGTGAAAGGACTTTGGTTTGTTTTCATTAAACAAGAACTTTTCTTGTTACCCATCCTTAACTGACCATGAACTGAGAAGTTTGTTGGGTGTTTAGAGAATGGATTTGGATTATTACCCTTGTTACCTGGTAATAACTTGATATGGGGTAGGTCAGGATGAAGTAGGGTCTTGGCTCGAAACATCAATTGTTTACTTTTTTTCCACAGATGTTGCCTGACCTGATGAGTTCCTCCAGTATTTTGTGTGCGTTGCCCATCAGTTTTAGAGATTTGGGTTCATTGTTGAGTCATATGTACTGTAGGTCAAACACAGATGATAGATTAGATTAGATTATGAGGACGCGCAGTCCTCTTTTATTGTCATTTATTAATGCATGCATTAAGAAATGATACAATTTGTTCCTCCAGAATTATATCACAGAAACACAAGACAAACCAAGACTAAAAAAAACTGACAAAAACCACATAATTATAACATATTATAATTATGTTATAATATGTGCAAGCAATACCGTAATTTGATAGAAAAACAGACCATGGGCATGGTAAGAAGTCTCAAAGTCTCTCGAAGGTCCCATCATCTCACGCAGACGGTTGAAGGAAGAAAACTCTTCCTGCCATGAGCTTCCAGCGCCGCAAACTTGCCGATGCGGCATCCTGGAAACACCCGACCACAGTCCGACTCTGAGTCTGTCCGAAAACTTCGAGCCTCCAACCAGCTCTCCGACACCGAGCACCAAGCACCATTTCTGCCGAGCGCTTTGACCCCGGCCCCGGCAACAGGCAATAGGCAAAGCCAAGGATTTGAGGACTTCCCCTCCGGAGATTCTCGATCGCACAGTAGCAGCGGCAGCAAAGCAGGCATTTCAGAAGTTTCTCCAGATGTTCCTCTGTGCTTCTCACATCCGTTCTCCATCGAATCAGGATTGTGCGCGACATCCTACTTCACAAATACAATTATCAATTCTGAGTGGGCGCACGTGCTGCATCGCGCCGCCATCTTCTCCTCCCCTGATAGGATGTCCTCCTCTGAAGGACATTAGTAAACAATTAGGTTTTTACATTTTTTGTGGTTATCATTTCTAATCACTATTTTTTCAAAAATATATCTATATCATTAGCTGATCTTTTGCTTCCACAGATACCATTGCAGGATCTGAACACAATCTCTACTAATTTAGGCTTCTGTACAGAAAACAAACATGACACATGTAACTGGGGACCATAGATTTTCTGGATACCTTTTCATTCTACCTGCAGGAAATCCTTTAAGCTGTTTCTACGACAGCTCAAACAGACAGCCAACTTGCTTCCTGCTGGGTGAAAAGCCTATGACATAAGACTGCATCCTAAGAGCAGATGTCAAGCAGGCTGGGAGAGAGACTGCAGGTTGGGTGGTCAGTTCAGACTTTGAAACAGAAGTTGCTAGATAAGGCTAGAGAAAGCAGAGAGGGAGTAGATGCTGTTGCTCTGGATTCTAGCCCCATGTAACAGTAGAAGTCTTATGAATTTGTCCTCTTATCTGTTGGATTTTCTGAGCTTTAGAATACCTCTCCAAGGTGGGTATGTTCCAAAATAATTAAAGCCTTTCAGGACAAATCTTCCCTGAGAGTCAATTATGTATAACTGTGTTAAAAATAGAGGAATGAGCAGAAGGATGGCATGGGTTTTTAAATGTTAATTTCCCACTTATTCCAAACCCACCTCACTTGAGAGTTAAAACTGATCTTGTTAGTTCTGCTTCTCTACAGGGGCACCTGATGAACTGTTGAGTGTTTTCCCCAAGCTATTATTTCAGATTCAACTCTTCATTACAATGATTCTGATGAAATCCTACTCCCACAATACTAAACTCCCTTATTCCTTCACAATTGCTAAGAGAGCTTTATTTCAAAAATTATTTTTTTTCATAATAGAATAGATGTTCAAAAGGATAATGATGCAAGAACTGTTTGCGTTCTTTGTTTCATATGGTCAATATACAGTGATGTTAACACTGTTTTAAACATTATTGCCACTCATGTACCACCTCCTCCTCTAGCCTACTCCCCCGACCTCCATGGTAAAACACCATTTCAATGTTGAAGGGACATTCCCACCTAACATGTGCAGTAGCGCAAGGAACTTAGACTGTGATTCTTGCCCACAAAGCCTCTGCATTGGCTGGACCAAGCTTCAGTCCGTCACTCTGCACGTACCGCTACAGCCCAGAACGGTGACCGGACAACTGTGTCCCAGTCAAATCCGTCCCTGGACATCTGTCTCCGGTTTTGTTGCGTCCCAGACATTTGTGTCCCAATATTATTTTTCCTATGATAGTGATAGATAGAATTTCCGTCATCAACAAGTATGTTTCCACCTTTGCTTGATTTCAAGAACTGTGATATCGCTTAGTTGCTGAGGAAAAAAGTAAATTGTAATAGGAAACATGTGGGGGTTTGTTTATAAGCAGCTCAGTTGCAAACGAGGCACCCCTCATTTGCAGACAATTACTCTAATTGATTAGACGGTTGCTTTTTGAGCTGAGATAAGAGGCTTAGCATATATAACACCGGGTTTGTTACCCGGTAATAGTTACGTATGGACGCGAAAAAAAACGGACGCAAATGTCCAGGGACGCTAATGACCAGGACGCAAATACCCTGGAATGTGTACCTGAAAGCAGCATTCCCTTGGGATATCGCATCATGTTGGAAACACGATACATTTCATAAAGACCAAAGAGCTTCTTCCACTGAGTTGGTGATTGTCCAGCAGCACTTGATGTTCACCTTGGCGTGCTTCTCTGGGAACAGCCTGTGGATCAGAGAGCTCTGTGTTATGCAGTTGCTTGGGATGAACCGAGATGCCAACCCTTACGTCCTTCTCCACACCGTAATAGCAAATCCAAAGTGAATTACCATCTCCCCCACTGCAGCTGTTCTTAAGGAAGTGTGCAGTGAGGATGCTATTTCATCTGTAAAAGAGGGAGCTAACTGGGAGGGCCCCTTTTCCCACCATTTTCTTATCTTGTTTCAATGTGAAAATGTAACACCTGAGAACTAGAAGGTGGTCAGTATGCACATTTAACAGAAAATGAACAACAGACTACAATCTCCTCCATTAACTCATCGAATAGCTTACAAAACACATAACTTTAAAAAAACAGGCAAAGTGACAGACAGAAGCAATAAGATACAGGTGCATTCGTTGTATCCAAATCAGCAATTTCTGTCCAACTGCCTTTTTGTTTTGCTTGACTCAGAATTTGATCAATCAATATGGGAATTACGTGCAAACCACATCCTCCAACCTGAAGGTATATGAAGATTTATTATAGTGGTGACAGTTCCATTCAGAATACTTTCAGGTTATTTCTTAAGGCAGGCAGATTGCTATCCATATTGACTAATTATACAGGATATTAGTTTCAGAGCATATATCACTTTAATCTATTAATTCAACTATAATATTGAACTGCAGCGGTGGGAAACTGTCGCCTCTGTTACGGGTTGTGAGGTAAAACTCCCTCAATTTACTTGAGCACAAAATTTAATACTAATGCTCCATTGTGTCATCAGGGACCGGTGAATGCATAGTTGAGCCAATTTTTCAGGAGAAATGTTAAACCGCTTGTCCTCTTGGGCGAATACAAAATATCTCATGATATCAAAGGGGTTACCCACAATACCTTTTTCTTCTGTTCAGCACTTCTTGAGGATGGGGTTAGCTTGTCTCCAGTCTAGCTCCGTGGGCTCTGAGCAAGGGAATGAGGCCATTGTGGGAACCATTTTCTCTGGCACTGGGAAGATGGATGTGTAGAATGGGAGGTGCAGCACCCCTTCTGCCACTTCTGCTGGATTTTGATGTGCTCTGGCACAGGGAGTCGAAGTTCCCAATGCCAACCCAACTGCTGTGTCTTTTCAGAAAAAAAAATTCAGTCATAAGCAAGGGATTCCCATGAATAGGCGGAGATGTTTCGCATTTTGAGAAGATCCTTTTCCTCTTACCACATGGTATTGTCTTGCCATGAATAGTGTGCCTGCTTTGGAAGGCTAATATCTGACATGTAAATGGTACCACCTGTCCAACACAGCCAACTTTGAAAGTGGGAGAGTAGCCTGGGAGAAGGAGTAGATGTTAATTCAATTATTCTGCCAGGAGATTTGGAGGAATTTTCCAAGACAGCATTGAGATACTGAAGGTCTGTTCTCCCCCTGCCTAACTGTGTTTACGAAAGGACAATGATTGAATTACCATCAGTTGGGAAGAAATCTTCACTCAGAGTCTCCGGTAAATTATGTAAAAAAGGATTCCTTATTTTGTGGAAAATAGTTTTACTCGAAGTTCAGGCATTCAATGAAACATAATATAACAGCCAACATTTTTCTACCTCGCTATGCTATGAATGGAATTTTATGTCAGTTCAGACTCAAGTTTCAAGTTTATTAATACTGACATATGGCATGAAAACTGTTGTTTTGTGACAGCAGTACAGCACAATACATAAAAAATACTGTAGAGTATAATAAGAATTAGATAACTTTTATTTAAATAATCAATGCAAAAAATTAGTGGGTTAGTTCATTATTTGTTCAGAAATTTGATGGAGGAGGGGAAGAAGCTGTTCCTAAAATGACTATCTGAACAATCAGTTTGGTAATGATCCACTGAGTCATGACTTATAGTGCCTCTCCTCACTGCAGCCTCTATCTCAATGATCCATCTACCAATAGCTGATAATGACTGAACAGGTTATCCTTGCTGACTAACTCACCTTTAAGGTAACACCTCTGTGCCAAAAAAAGAACTGGAATTCTGTTCTCTGATATGGTATTTGTTTAAGCTGTTTAACACTATTTTTAGTGTCTGAGAGTAACATTTTCTGAATTACATTACAGTCAGCATGGACTGGTTAGGGCAAAAGGGCAGACTTCCTTACACTATAGCTTCAATACACATGCTCAAACACATTCTCAGTAGTTACAATGTAGTAGATTCAACTTCAGTGAGATTCAAGCTTCAAAAGGAGTTTCAAGGGAATCACATATTTTTCAGGCTTTAACTTTGAAATATAGCCCTGCCGACTTTAATTTTGAAACTGTCAGACCATGTCAGGAGGGCAGCCATTTTGTTTTTAGTAGAGTTTTTCAGTCAGACTGAAGTACATACAGGGCACATAATCCTGTGTTATCATTCTTTCATTTGTGCCATCAAAATAATCTTCATTTTATTCCTATTCAATAGTATATATGAGTGCTGCCCAAAAAAAAGCACCTGGAGCTTTGACATTTTATCCTAACTCACGTATTCAATTGAGTAGAGGTTTGGCTTACTGCTGAATTGTGTATTTCTACTTCACACACAAGGACAGCAGCACAGTAAAACAATGGGAATGCGGCTGGTCAAACAGTATAAGAACAGTTGATGGTAGTGAAAAGTTCTTTAGGCCTGTGTCTGAGGTTGCTTTCTTTCTGAAAAACTATGACTGAACGTTGTAACTTGTTCAATTATAGATGTCAGGTTGCAAGTGTTCGGGCTTTTATTTTGAAATATAGCCCTGCTGACATTTATTTTGAAATTCAGTTGGACCATGTCAGGAGAACAACCATTTTGTTTGTACTAGAGTTTTTCAGTGAGACTGAAGTACATAATCACAATCCTGTGTTATCTTTCTTTAGTTTGCACCATCAAAGTTATTGTCTTTTTATTCCCATTCAATTGTATATGTGAGTTCTGCCTAAATAAACTATTTGGAGTTTTGATGCTACTGTATATCCTGACTCCAGCTTTCAATTGAGTGGAGTTCAGCTTACTGCTGAATTGTGTACTTCCTGCTTCACACTCAGCAAGAGCAAGACATATATTCAAAATGTGGAGATGTAAAACCTTTAAAAAAAACTATCCTGATCAAGGGTCTTGGCTGGAAATATCGACTGCTCATCATTGATGCTGCCTGACTTGCTGAATTCCTCTAGTATTTTGTGTATGTTAATCAAGATTTCCAGGATCTGCTGAATCTCTTGTTTAAAAAAAATGCTCTCTGTTTGTACACATGACTTCAATATAACAGTTTATTTTTTATTTGCATAGCCGCTATGTTTTCCTGAGTGCTTTTCTTTTAGCAGTTTCCGATTCAGTATAGGGAGATCCACATTTCTAACAGGACCTTTGTTTGGTTACCCATTGTAAGTTCTAAGAAGGCCGTGTTGGTGCTGCTCACTGCATTTCTTTTGAAATGTTTGCCTGGTGAAATTCATGTCCATTCTGCCTCAAGTCTAGAGGGATGGAATTCCTACTGCAGTGCAAGGAGCAGTTCTTCAGCTACTCAGAGTTAAGGTTAAATCTGGCAGTGACTTTACTCGTAGCTGGCAACAGGGGGGCACCTTTGAAGTTACCACAGTTGAATTTGTCTCATTTTCTGATAATGGTCGCAATTATGGCACGTTCTCCCCTTCCCTGCCTTAGGAGATAAGCTCATAGTTGTGACTAAAGTTCCTCTTGGCTATATTTTTGGACTCAGACAGGACTGCCATTGCCTACTAAACCTTGTAGATTTTCAGCTGATGTGGTGGATTTTCAACTTCCTGTCAATTTATGCTGGTGGCAAGGCTGGGGTGGATGGTTTTCTGTGAGATGGAGTCAAGGACACCTGTGTCAGGGTAGGATAATGCTTGAGAAATTCATTAAAGAACTTCTTCCAGCACTTGATGACTGCCTTTCAGTCCCTGAAAAACTCTCCTCCATTCTTGGTTCTCAGCAAAGTTGACCCCTGTGTGATGGTCACAACACTACTGAGCAATCAGTATTTCAACACCAGCAAGTTTCAGGACCTCCTATACTCTTACCCTCCAACAGATCTTTCAGTCATTGGCTTCCTGTTAGACCTCAGCATTCAACAGCTCATAGGTCTGCTTAATTGCCTGGAGTTTCCAGTTGAAAACACATTGTATTTACAATTAATGAGATCTAAGAAACACTTCAAAGTTGATAGTCAGGGTCATTCAGGGTTGTTTAGACCCTGTAGACTCTCTGATGCTCCCATTGATTGGGAGTTGTCAGGTTGTCTCCAAGTGGAGCTTTCTCTGTTGGACCTTTGAAGTCATTGAATTTTTTTTATATATTGGTTCAAGATGTCTGCCACATGGATATGAAGAAACATACACATGTGGGGACATACACATCAGCATTTCAGCATGCATGCACTAACACATTTCTGGGTGGACTCAAGCACAGACACTAGGTTTGAGGAAAGCCAAGTGACGTAGGTTCCTTTTCTTGCTCTAACTCTGTATCATGGAGGAATGTTTCCCAGAAGTGGCTCACATCACGAAAAGAAGCTCAAAAGCTGTGCTGGGAACTGTTGTATCCATTTCTAGGCTGCTTTCTTGCACCATGCTTGACAAGTAGTTATATTGTCCAAGAACCATGTCAGAAAGTTGGGTTTAAATATAGAGCACTACTATACACTTTCCTCACTGCCTCACTAAAGAAGAGCTCGCTACTTTATTTTCCATATGGACTAGGAAGAATTGGTCCTTGAGTATTTTCACTGGACCACCTTCTGGGTCCAATCAAAAAGAAATTACTGGCACTCAATTAAGTTGATATTAAACTGAGTGAGTGAATTAACCCTTTGTCTCAAATCATCAAGGAAGAAGCCAGACCATAATGAGTTGACATTTAGCAAACCAGCCTAAGGCAGACTAGTCCAATAAAGTACATCTCTTAGAGAATTATAATTCATTAGGCACTTATAGTTTAGAACTCAGACTAAATTTAGGTACACAAATTGCTAATATATGTGAATAAATATGATCACAGTTGTCTACTGGCTGAGTAGCAAATGATTAATAGAGGGAATTACTTAAAATAAATAGCAAAGATTCACAGACATATCATTGTACAACACTAGTGATATCTACTGAGTACTAACTGTAGAAGCAATTACAGTCTGAAGCTGTAAAACAGTGAGATTATAATTCCTTGAATAATTAGCATGGTAGTAGTTTTGAATGAACTGTCTACATTCTATATCTGGAATTTTAAAAAATGTTTTGAGATAACATGAACTGATCTTTACCAGTTGTAAGATCGTGTCAACTTTGTCTCCTCCTTGGAATTCAGGGATAAGTTTTGTAGGGCTGGAATAATTAAATACCTGTTGTGTATAATTTCTGCTTGTATTAAAGAGCTTAATAGCCTTGTTAAAAATAATTAATTCACCCATTGCTAAAATGACAAAATTCTTCATTGCATTTTCTGTTGCCAGCATTATTAAGGTTAAATTGGTGCGGGATCTCTCACAGTTGCCGACTGTTGCTATGCCAGTTTGGGGGGAGGGGGTGTGGGGGAAGCAAACACAGATGAAACCACGGACTTGCAATTTTTCAATTAAGTTCTCTTGTTTGCTTCAGGCAACATTTAGATTCACCTCTGGATCCAGGAATGCAACATCAATATTAATAATGGGGATAGAAAACTTAAAATCATAAATAACTCATGCACCAGATGCACGGAAAGCTCTTCCTGTCTCATTGAGCAAAATGGCAGCCACCTGAGTGATAGGTTTTCATGCACCACACTACAACATATTGTATTTCTGTGATAGTAATGTGAGAAGTCCAAGTCTGATAATAAAGAGATATCCTTTGAAAAGTAGACCTTTAATGAATGCACTTTATTGGACTAGTGTGCCTTAGGCAGGTTTGTTAAATGTCATTTCTATCATTAGCAAAACCTGCAAAGTATAGCCTTTACTGTTTTCATTTGAAAATATATGCAGAGTAGGAGAGCTTTATGTTAAAACTGCATTGTTAATTCAGGAAAGCAGAGGAATAGCAGGTGTTGCTCTTTCCCCACCTGACCTCCCATTTCTCAGGCAATAGATGGGACAGGCACAATGTTTTCACTTGTACATGAGCAAATCATTGCAGGCGCTGGAAAATTTGATACAGAAACAGTCATAAAAATGAAAACTGTATACATGAAATCAAATTGCTCCACTCAATGTTATTTCCTCATGATTTGTACCTTCCTATGCGAGCATGTGAGAAGCACAGCAGCATGGTGATGTAGTGGTTGGCATAACTACAAGACCATAAGATATAGGAGCAGAATTAGGCCATTTGCCCATTGAGTCTGCTCCACCACTTCATCTTCATCATGGCTGACCTATATTTCCTCTCAGCCCCAATCTCCTGCCTTCCCCACACCCCCCAACCCCATATCCCTTCGTGCCCTGACCAATCAAGAATCTATCAACCTCTGCCTTGAATATACATACAGACTTGGCCCTCCACAGCTGCCTGTGGCAATGAATTCCACCGATTCACCACTCACTGGCTAAAGGAACTCCTCTTCATCTCCATTCTAAAAGGATGCTCCTCTATTCTGAGGCCGTGCCTTCTGGTCGTACTCTCTCCCACTACAGGAAACATATTATCCACATCCACTCTATGAAGGACTTTCACCATTCGATAGGTTTCAGTGAGGTCTCCCCCTTTACAGTACGGGCTACCTATATTCAATTCTCACTGCTGCCTGTAAGGAGTTTGTATGTTCTTCACGTGACTGCGTGGGTTCCCTCTGGGCACTCTGGTTTCCTCCCACAGTTCAAAGATGTACCGACTGGAATGCTAATTGGTCATGGTAAATTGTTTCATGATTAGGCTCAGATGAAGTGGGTGGGTTGCTGGGTGGCAGGGCTCGAAAGGCCAGAAGGGCCCATTCAGCACTGTATCTCAATAAATAAATAAATAAATAAATAAATCAGTTGGTCATTCACCCTTCCTTTTTACACCACTCAGAACAACGTGCTGGAGTATCCTATTGACCTGAAATTTAAAAGGACCAGTCACATAAATAATGCAACCACAGGAACCGGGAGATACTTTTCCTCTGAAGGGACGACAGCAGCCCCTGATTCCTATTGCAGAATCCAGAAGCCAGGGAATGGGACTGAATGAGTGCAGCTCCTAAATCATTCAGTAAGTTCAAAATCATCTAATAAAGATGATAGAAGCTCATCAGCATTTAAAAAATGATTGCATCCCCACCAGAACCCCATCCAGGGATTATACTGGACTTAACTTCTTGGAGAGTGACTCCTACACTATTCCAGTGAAGCTTATTTGAAAATGAAAGATCAGTGTATAATATTTTCATTTTGAACCTTATAAATTAATCCGAAATATCATTTAAAAATCTTAGATCATTACCTCTGTGCCCATAATGGTTTTACTTTGTTTACTTTGTTTCAGCTCCTCAGTTTAATAAGATCATGGCTGACCTTTCCCCCTCAGTGCCACTTCCTGCACCAACCCATGTGATTTCATTCTTTTAGAATCCAAAAATCTCTCTATTGATTTACCCTGCCCCGTCATCCTTTGTTATTAACTCCCTCCTGATTTCCTCATAGCGATAGAGTTATTCTACACTGAAACAAGCCAACATGTCCATACTGTCCATGTTGCCAACCTGAGCTAGTCTCACTTGCCTGCATTTGGTTCATATCTCTGTAAACCATTCCTCCATGAGCCTTCTTTAAATGTTGTCATTGTAAATGGCTTTATCATTTCCGCTGTCAGCTCATTCCACACGTGTGAAAAAATTACCTCTCAGGTCCCTTTTAACTTTTACTCTCTTTACCTTAAATTAATGCCTGCTAGTTTGGATTCAAAGTTCAAAAAGTTCAAAGTTCAAAGTAAATTTATCATTGAAGTATGAATATGTCACCAAATAATAGAGATTTGTTTTCTTGCTGACATATACAATAGAACAAAGAAATACAATAGAATTAGTGGAAAAACCACACACAAAGACTGACAAGCAACTAATGTTGGAGGTGTTGTGGATAGTGTGGAGGGCTGTCAGAGGTAACAGTGGGACATTGATAGGATGCAAAACTGGGCTGAGAAATGGCAGATGGAGTTCAACCCAGATAAGTGTGAAGTGGTTCATTTTGGTAGGTCAAATATGATGGCAGAATATAGCATTAATGGTAAGACTCTTGGCAATGTGGACGATCAGAGGGATCTTGGACTCCAAGTCCATAGGACGGCCAAAGCAGCTGCGCAGATTGACGCTGTAGTTAAGAAGGCGTATGGTGCATTGGCCTTCTTTAATCGTGGAATTGAATTTAGGAGCCGAGAGGTAATGTTGCAGCTATAAAGGACCCTGGTCAGACCCCACCTGGATTACTGTGCTCATTTCTGGTTGCCTCACTACAGGAAGGATATGGGAACCATAGAAAGGGTGCAGGGGAGATTTACAAGGATGTTGCCTGGATTGGGGAACACACCTTATGAAAACACTAGACTGAACTCTGCTTTTTCTCCTTGGAGCGACGGAGGATGAGAGGTGACCTGATAGAAGTGTACAAGATGATGAGAGGCATTGATCGTGTGGATAGTCAGGGGCTTTTTCCCAGGGCTGAAATGGTTGTCACAAGAGGACACGGGTTTAAGGTGCTGGGGAGTAGGTACAGAGGTGATGTCAGGGGCAAGTTTTTTACTCAGACAGTGGTGAGTGCATGGAATGGGCTGCCGGCAACAGCAGTGGGGGCGGATACGATAGGGTCTTTTAAGAGACTTTTGGATTGGTACATGGAACTTAGAAAAATAGAGGGCTGTGGGGAAGTCTAGTAATTTCTAAGGTAAGGACATATTCAGCACAACTTTGTGGGCCGAAGGGCCTGTATTGTGCTGTAAGTTTTCTATGTTTTTACTGTGCAAAAGACAAACTGCAAATACAAAATAACAAATAAATAAATACTGTACATACATGCATGCATACATACGTACTGAGAAAATGAGTTGTGGAGTTCTTAGAAGTGAATCCATAGGTTGTGAAATCAGTTCAGTGATGAGGTGAGAAAAGTTATCCACTCTGGTTCAGGAGCCTGATGTTGAAGTGTGATAAACTGTTCCTGAACCTGGTGGCGTAGGAAGTAAGGCTCCTGTATCTTCTTCCCAATAGCAGCAGTGAGAAGAGAGCATGGAGCAGCAGTGAGAAATAGAGATTCACCTACTCCAGGTAAATTACTGACTCTTCACCCTATCTATGCTACTCATGATTTTATAAACCTCTATAAAGTCAGTTCCAGTTTCCTAGGCTCCTAATGACATCTGTTCTATGGCTCAGTGACAGAACAGTATACGATACTCCAGGTGTGATCCTCTGCAGCTGTAGCATAGCATTCCAAATCTTGAACTCATATCCTGGACCAATAAAGGCAAGAATGCCAGATACCTTCTTCTCCACTCTGTATCATCGCTTGCAGGGTTCTATGTACTTGTATCCCTAGGTCTCTCTATTATACAGTATTCTCCAGAGCCATGCCATTTCACCTTTGAGTCTTACCCTGGTTTAATTTTCTAAATTGCAACACTTTGCACTTGTCCAAGTTAAATTCTATCTGCCTTTCTTTGGCCCACTTCCCAGTTGTTCTAAATTTTAAATTACCTTCTTCACTGTTCACTACAATGTCACTGTCCGCCATAATTTTGCTGTCATTCCCAAAAGTACTAACCGTGTACTACCTCAATGCTCTGTGATGAAGTTATCTGTATGGATGGCATGCAAAACAAAGATTTTCACTTTAGCTTGATGCATGGGAAAATAATAAACCAATTTACTAACTTCCACTTTCATCCAAATCCTTAGCGTAGATGACACAGAGCAGGAGATGCAGAACTGATCTCTAAGGTACACTATTGATCACAGGCCTCCAATATGAAAAGTAACCCTCACCTACCAGCCACTTACTTATAATGCTAGCCAGTTTTCCATCTAATAGGCTAGTTCACCCAAGGTGAGCTACACTTTCCTTCCCTCTCATCTTTCCATTTCTGTGCTTCCTAAAAAATACCAACCTCCAGTTCCGAACATGAAACACAAACACAAGTGCCACCATACTTGCTGATTGTTTGCAGCACTTTCTGTTTTTATTTCAGATTTCCTACATTGTTCTCTTGCTGTTCCCAAGGACGGCATGGTAGCGTAATGGTTAGCACAACACGTTGCAGTACCAGCGACCCAGGTTCAATTTCCACCACTGCTTTTAAGGAGTTTGCATATTCTCCCCATGACCATGTGGGTTTCCTCCAGGTGCTCCAGTTTCCCTCCACAGTCCAAACATGCAGCTGTCGGTAGGTTAATTGGTCGTTGTAAGTTGTTCCATGATTAGGCAAAGATAATCGAGGAGGCTGCTGGGCATGACAACTTAAAGGGCCAGACGGACTATTCTGCTCTGTATCTCAATTAAGTAAATAAATAATTTTTTTTTTAGTGTTCATGAAACATTCATCCTTTCTCTCTTCATAAATGCTGCCTTACTTGCTGAATATTTTCAGAATTTCCTTCCCTTATTCTCTCTTTCTTCGTTTCTACTTGCTTTAAAACCAGTATATCTCTAACATTGAAAATCAAAAAAAAACAAACACTGCAAATGGCTGTAATCTGAAATAAAAACAGAAAATTCTGGCAACATTCAAGCAGGTCAGGTACAACTGTGGAAAGAGAAACAAAATGATAATGAAGGATCTTTAACATGAACTATGTTTCTCTTTCCAGATTTCTTAAATATTTCCCAGTTCTGATACAATTTTGACACTCTGAAACATTAACTCTCTTTTTCTCTTCATGCCTGCTGTCTAACCTGCTGTGTACTTCCAGTATTTTCTGGTTTCATTTCAGTTCTTTTACTTTTGTAATTCTAATATCTTGCCGAGAGCTCAAAGGATTTGAGGAATATGGTTGAATATGCTCTCAAAAAAAAATTAGAACTTTGACAGAAAACAGAATCACAAAAATATCTTCAAGGGGTAAAAGATGAGAGGAAGTAAAATAATATGTTGAAATCAGCTGTTCTTTTGCATTTTCCTTCGATGAAGTGAGTATATTTTCTCTTGAGTTGTAGCCTGTCAACAGTGTAATTGATTACAGATCTCTGACTGTTGGAGATTAATTATATGCTCTACAATCACTCTAACAACGAGCCCCAATACAAAATCTCATGATGCTAAGGAACAGTTGCTGAAAATTTGTATTTCTTGAGCACATCACAAGCTGACACTTTTCTAAACTGATCAGTTTTCAATGAATCGGACTTTATTCATCCAAATATTAGACATCAGATGTCAAAAAAGTCTCAGATCATAAAACTATAAGCTGATATCTAACCAAATTAATATTGGATTCTTATTCCTACATGCTATGAAATGGTTAGGTCAATTCTAAATCACAATGAGAGATCATGCACTATTTATCTCTATTTTTTCAAGTTGTTGAAAAGAAAGATTTGAATTTCTATAGCAACTTTCGCAACCCCTGCAAATGATTAAGTACTCTTGAAGGGAGTATTCTGGTGTAATTTAAAAATCACAGTAACCAATTTAAGTACACCAACCTCCTTCAAATGAAAAAAAACAGAAAATGAATGGATGTTGCTCTTTTTCACTGTCGATGATCTACATATGATTCACACATAGTAATTTTCCCAGGGAATGGCAGCTAAAAATTAGAAAGCATAGATTGAAAGTGAGGAGACCTAAAAAAGGTATGTGAGGAGCAACACAGAGAGTGGTAAGTCTATGGAATGAGCTGCCGGAGGAAGTGGTTGAACATAGAACCCTACAGTACAGGCCCTTCAGACCACAATTTAACCCACTCCAAGATCATTCTAACCTTTCCCTCCCACATACTGTAGCCATCCATTTTTTCTTTCATCCATGTGCCTATCCACGAGTCTCCTAAATGTTCCCAACGTATCTGCCTCTAACACCACCCCAGCAGTGTATTCCATGCATCCACAATTCTCGCAGCAAATAAATCTAACTCTGACATTCCCCTCTGTACTTTTCTCCAGTCATCTTAAAATTATGCCCTCTTATATTAGCCATTTCTGTTCTTATACACCTGTGTCAAGCCACCTCTCATCCCCATTTGCTCCAAACAGAAAAACCAATGCTCACTCAAGACATGCTTTCTGATCTAGGCATCAAGTTGATAAATCAATGTCCAACTTCCCCTCTCCCTCCCCCTCTCCCTCTCTCTCAAGCTTCTACATCCTTCCCATAATAAGATGACCAGACTGAACACACATTCTCCAAGTGTGACCTAACTACAGTTTTACAGAGCTGCCACATTACCTCAACTGATGAAGGCTAATACACCATACACCTGCTTAACCACCGTATTAGTTTGCATGGCAACTTTGGGGGATTTATGAATGTAGACCTCAAGATCCCTCTTTTCCTCTAGAATGGTAATAATCATGCCATTAACTCTGTACCCTGCCTTCAAGTTCAACATTCCAAAGAGTATCACTTCACACTTTTCCAGATTGAACTCCATCTGCCACTTCTCAGCCCAGCGCTGCATCCTATCAATGTTCCATTGTAATCTACAACAACCTTGTTGATGCAGGTTCATTAATAGTTCAGTATGATAGTGTAATCCTTAACAGTAAGATCATGGTTCACTTCCCACCGCTGTCTGTAAGGACTTTGCTGTTCTCCCCATGACTGTGTAGGTTTCCTCTGGTGCTCCACTTTGTTTCCACATTCTAAAGATGTACGGGTTAGGGTTAGTAGGCTGTGGGCATGCTACGCTGGCACTGGAAGCATGGTGACACTTGTGGACTGCCCCTAGCACATCCCCATACTGTGCTGGTCACGGATACAAATGACGCATTCCACTGTATATTTCAATCTTGAGATGTACATGTGACAAATAAAGCTAATCTCTTAAATATTTAAAAGACATTTGGATAAGTACATGGACGGACGTGATTTTGACGGATATGGTTAAATAGAATTAGCTCGTAGGCACCATGGTTGGCATGGACGAATTATGCCAAGCACCTGTTTCCATATTAAAAAATATCTCTGTTGGTTGAGGATTAAATGTTAGCCAAGACCGTAGAAATAAGTTCTTCTTCAAACTAATAATACGGTATCTCATATGTCCACATACAGAAAGAGAATAACTAAGGACAGCTTCTCATCTGAAATTCAGTATCTCTGACAGTGCAGCACTCTCTGAGTACAGAATTACAGTATCATCCTAAACATTTGTGTCAGGCTCATTTTTTTTTGGCCATGATCTTTAGTATTTACACCTGTCATGTGAATGGAGTGAACACTCCAACGATTTACGTTGCTTCTGGACAAGATGGCCTTTGATATCTATTCATCGTATCAGTATATGCTTGCTAAAATGGTAAATAATTCCCTATGCAGTGGAAAATCTGATCTTAGTATTCTTCGCACACCAAATAAAATTGGTTTTATTCCACAGCTGTGCTACAAATGATTTCCATGCAAAGTTACTTAAAAGGCAAGAGAAAGTGCTGCTAATAACAAATGATGCTTAAACTCTCAAAACCATGTTTCCTGATTGCAAATTTGAAACGTAAGTCATTAAAAGGGGCAGTTTGAGGGAGATCAATAACAGGAAAGCAATAATCAAGTAACCCTGCATGGGTGATCACAATGACAAATGTGGATATTCATTTCTGATATGAACCTATTAAGACGGTAATGAAGACAAAATTGGGTACACCAAAAAGCTGAAGTATACCCTTGATCTTGAGCTTTCTGTTCTGTCACAGTGAAATTCATTACATTGTAAAATATCATTAATACATAATGGGGCAATTCAGTCACTGATTCAAATTATTTGCCAGTATTTGGTACTTGCACAGCACTTCAGTAAATGAGAAAGAATACAGAACGTTATAGACATTGATTTAACGGCACTTTGGTGAACATCGTGTATGAAACTACTTATGCCCAGCTAAACCAGTTATTTTTTAAAAATTGCTTGTTATTGCCTACAGTCTTTGAAGAGTGGGTCCTATAGAAGATAAGGGTTCTGGGGTGAAATGAAGGAAAGATATGACCAATCACTCCAAGACAGAACTATCAGTTGAAAATCCCTTATAATACCTCACCAGTATTATTAGCGTACAGTAGCAACCTTTGTTTAAACCTGTGACACCCCTCCCTTCTTCGCCTAGTCAGCTGAGATAAATGAAGAATCATTAACTGGTTAGATAATGTTGGAGTAATGGCCTGTTCTCCTCCTAAAAATAAACACATAACTGCACATTTGAAACACCTGCATTTATATTTAATGAAGCACAAGGAATGTTCCATACACATTTCACACACACTGCTAACCTGACAAAAATCGCTAAGTGAATAGCTTGGATTTTTGAAAATGCTTTTCAAATTCTGCAGCTCAACACACACAGCAAACGATTTTACTTATGCATCTTGTTTCAGGAGTTTTCTAAGCAACAGCCTGCATATGTCATTAAAATATATTTCAATAACAAAGTATTGGAAAAAAAACTGCTCTTGCTGGAAATTTGAAAGAACAGAAAATACTGGAAAAACTCACCAGGTTGGCCAGCATCCGTGGAGAGAGAAACACTTTTGGGACTGGGACCCTTTGTCTGAACCAAATAAGAGAAAAAGCAAGTTAGTTTTCAGTAGGAGATTAGATTGGAGGAAGGTGTGTAGAACAAAGGGAATATATCCGAATAACTTATCTTGGCTCAGTTTTCCTGATTCTATTTGTATGAATTGGTCTGCTCTGCAAGGAATATCCCATAGCCTCGCCAATGCATATTATACAGACAAAGCTTAATTGGCTTGTTACTGTACCTACTAATCCATCAGAGATAGTCCTCTGATCTACATTCCCCTCCTCCATGCCTACTCCTATTGAAAACTAAATTGTTTTATTTGTTTCCCATTTCTGACATGGTCCCCTAAGGTTGCTATAGCCGGGGGTAGAAAAGGGGATAAGCTGCCACTACTTATTAAATGCTCCCAATAATGTGTTTCTCAAATAGCCTGTGACAATCAATTCCAGCTTCTGACCTTTATGTGTGGCTTAGCTATTAAGCCTAGCAGAAACATTACTACTGACAGGAAAAGGACCAAAGACGGGTTACTCGTGCCTTACAACCAGTGGTTTGGGCAGATGGTGCTCCTCAGCCATAGTTGGCAGCTCATCTAGAAGAAAAACTCTGATCTCAAATCTCCACTGCTTTGCGGCTATACCCACTCACGGTGAAGGTTTCGGGAATAAACCCTGAGGAAAACTCCGGAGCTGCAGTCCTATGTTGAGTTTAATGCTGACTGACACCTCCATCTGACGCCACTGGTGCTAAACTGTATTGGTCTCTGCTCTTCCTTTGGACTCATCAGATGTGTGGAGTGGGGGAGCTTGCAACATGGGCAAAAGTTTGCCCTCCATAGTGTACTGCCCTGGCTTGCGTATCTAGATAGCCGGGATGCAATATCCACGGCCAACCCTGACCAACGGAGGCCTTAGAGAGATCTCTACTGTAGAGTATTAGACCTGAAACACTAACTGTTTCTCTTTACACAAAAGCGACCTGACCTGCTGAGTGCTTCCAGCATTTCTTTTTTCTTTTTACCAACCAACAATCTACTGTAGGAACTTAGTAGGCTGAGCAACATCTGTAGGACAAAAGGAAGTGTCGAATTTACAAGATTAGCATCCTCCTGATGCAGGGATTCAACCTGACGAAGAGTCTTGGCCCGAAACGTCGACTGTACCTCTTCCTACAGATGGTGCCCGGACTGCTGCGTTCACCAGCACTTTTTGTGTGTGTTCCTGAATAATTATTTTTCTCCCTCAGATGCTGCTCAACCCATTGAGTCCCTCCAGCAGGTTATTTGTTGCTTCAGATTCCAAATCTGCAGTCTCATCTGTCCCCTTTTTTGTTTTTTATGTTATTTTAAAATGGATGTAATATAAAGGAGATGGCTATCACATTGTGCATCACTGACACGGATACGTCTATTTAAACAATACATTTTCCTATTACATGAACAAGATTGATCGTCATTCTATAGAGAAGCTAACAGTTGCTACATTCAGTCTCCAAAATGTGGGCTCCCTACATACAGTGCAGGCAGAGGAAAAGACGGTTCACATGGTTCACTGGGTCAATCCAGAAGAACAATGGCAGTGAAAACTGATGTATGCTGCTGGGCGAGCCTTACAATCCAACTTCACAAAATCAAAACCAAAATGAAAATTACAAAGCATCCTCCTCTTATGTCTGTTGCAGGACCATTTGTACAAGACCACCCTCCTCTCGTGTGTGATATAGAAACACTTGTACAAGAACATCCTCCTCTCGTGTGTGATGTAGAAAACACTTGTACAAGGACATCCTCCTCTCGTGTGTGATGTGGAAATACTTGTACAAGTCCACTCTCCTCTCATGTGTGATGTGGAAACACTTGTACAAGTCCACTCTCCTCTCGTGTGTGATATAGAAACACTTGTACAAGGATATCCTCCTCTCGTGTGTGATGTAGAAACACTTGTACAAAACCATCCTCCTCTCATGTGTGATGTAGAAAACACTTGTACAAGTCCACTCTCCTCTCGTGTGTGATGTAGAAACACTGGTACAAAACCATCCTCCTCTCGTGTGTGATGTAGAAAACACTTGTACAAGTCCACTCTCCTCTCGTGTGTGATGTAGAAACACTTGTACAAGGATATCCTCCTCTCGTGTGTGATGTAGAAACACTGGTACAAAACCATCCTCCTCTCGTGTGTGATGTAGAAAACACTTGTACAAGTCCACTCTCCTCTCGTGTGTGATGTAGAAACACTTGTACAAGGATATCCTCCTCTCGTGTGTGATGTAGAAACACTGGTACAAAACCATCCTCCTCTCGTGTGTGATGTAGAAAACATTTGTACAAGTCCACTCTCCTCTCGTGTGTGATGTGGAAACACTTGTACAAGTCCACTCTCCTCTCATGTGTGATGTGGAAACACTTGTACAAGTCCACGAGTGCAAACTATGGCATTGATGGAGATTAGAGATTCTCAACTCCTTCTGCATGTCCAAAAACCTGGAGGTTTTTCAATTCATCCCCCCTCCCCTACCCACCTATTTTACCCCTCACTTAATTTCACATGCCACCTCCTAGCTTCTTATCTCATCCTGAATCCACCTTCCCCTCATCTCATCTCACCTATCACCTGCCTCCCCCCTCCACAATCTTATTGTGGCTTCTTCCCCTTCCTTTCCAGGCCTGATGAAGGTTCTTATTCTGAGATGCCAACTGTTCATTTCCCTCCATACCTGCTGCCTGACATGTTGAGTTCCTCCAGCATTTTGTGCTTGTCACCAGGAAGAGGTGTTATTTTATGGGAGTACAAAATTGACCTGACTTTCAATTTGAAATTGCATATATCAAGCTGACCAATGGAAGGACAGTGGAATGAGAAATAATGGTAGAAGTAATCAGTAGGTCAGCTCAACTGGAGGGTTTGCTTCTGCTACAAACAATTTTGTGATAAAATAGTGAAGGCCATAGACTGGGTGAACACACATAGTCCTTCTCTCAGAGAAGGGGACTAAAATAGGTTTAAAATAAGAGTTGAATGATTTTCAAAGTTTAAAGTAAATTTATTATCAATGTACTGTTTGTATAGGTTACCATAACCTCTGAGATTCATTTTCTTGCAGGCATTCACAGGAGAACAAAGAAATACAATAGGATCAGTGAAAATCTACACACAAAGACTGGCAGAAAATCAATGTACAAAAGACAAAATGTGCAAATACAGAAAATAAATATTGGCATAAAAATTGAGAACATGAGTAGTAGAATACTTGAAAGTGAGTCCATTGGTTGTGGAATCAGATCGGAGTTTAGATGAGTGAAGTTATCCATGCTAGTTCAGGAGCCTGATGGTTGAAGGGTAATAACTGTTCCGGAACCTGCTGCATCTGTCGGACTTCTGTTTGCAGAGTTATTAGCTGGTCTCAGTCCAGCTCTGATTTAGTAGGGTGTAATGATATAGGATTATATTCCAATATAGAGGCAATTTATAAACCCAAGAGATTCTGTATATGCTGGGAATCTTGAGAACACATGCAAAATGCTAGAGGAACTCAGTAGGTCAGGCAGCATCAATGGAGAGCAATAAACAGTCAACAGCTTGGGCCAAGACCTTTCATCAGGAGGCAATTTGAATGTTCTGATGATCCTTGAGTGGTATTATCCAAAGCTACTGATTTCCATTCTTCACAGTTTAATCAAGGCTTGATAATAGAGGCTGAACACAGTTCTGGCTGAAATATGAATATTGGAAACAACCAGGGAAGGGGCCAGTTAGAAGTAATGAGTTTCCAGCTTCAAAATGGGAGGCAGGAAAGAGAAAGGTCAAAGTGCACGATGGAATGAGTTCAGAAGCACAAAGTTGGGAAGCCTTAAGAAAGATTCCAAGTAGAGAATAATATATAGGTGGAAACACAAAGTGATTTGACTTTTCAGGTCAAAGATGCTTCTTTCTCTTTCTACTGATGCTTTCTGACCTGTTGAGGCATTTAATGCATCTGTAAGTTTTATGATTTAGTTTCATAAAACAATATTAATTCAGTTTATGGAAGATTTAACGGAAATAATGCATAATTTTAGCTGTTCTCAGAGTTAATTGGACTTTGTTAAATCTAATGTTTCAGTTAAAGTATAGAAATGTATTTTATAAGCATGAGAGTTTCTACAAATGCTGGAAATCCAGAACAACGCATACGAAATGCAGCAGGAACTCAGGAGGTCAAGTAACATCGATAGAAATGAATAAACAGATAACGTTTTGGGCTGAGACCTTCATCGAGACTGGAAAGGAAGGGGGACAAAAGGAAATCTATGTCGGGTCTCACCAATGTAAAGGAGGCCTCAGCAGGAGCACTGGATACAGTGGATGAACCAACAGATTCACAAATGAAGTGTTGTTCCTTTCCTCTGCTATTGATGCTGCCTTCGCCCACATGTTCTCCGTTTCCCAGGTATCTGCCCTCAGCCCATTTTCCCACTGCCTTAATAGGGAAAGAGTTCCTCTTGTCCTCTTCTACTACCCCACGAGCCTTCGCATCCTCCTTTCCTTCCTTCCATTGTTCACTCTTCCCTCCTATCAGATTCCTTCTTCTCCAGCCCTTTGCCTTTTCCAACTATCACCTCCCAGCTTCTTACTTCGTCCCACCCCCCTCCCATTCCAATCCTGACGAAGGTTCTCAGCCCAGAACACCGACTGTTTATTCCAGGGGTCCCCAACCTTTTTTGCGCAGCGGACCAGTTTAATATTGACAATATTCTTGCAGACCGGCCGACCCGGGGGTGGGGGGAGGCGGGTAGGGTTGCCAACGGCCCAGATTAGCAGTCAAATACGTTGTGTTTACCCAGAATAAGACTACAATGACCATGAAGCTTTGCGCGGGCACCATTGCGCACACGTGGCCTGCGCATGTGTGTACCTGCCGATTTTTTTCTGCAAATTGTTTTTTGTGATTCTGTTCGGGGGGGGGGGAGTTGTTAATCACGACCAGAATATCGGTGGTAAGTGGCTAATACACTCAATTTTTTTTCTAAAAGGGTTTCTCTAACAAATTTAATATTAAACACACAGCACATATTTTCCTCTCATGAATATAGTGATAAGTCAATTATCAGGGGAGGATGGGGAGCTTGAAGTGTTGCACGAACTTCCAGTTGAAGTGGCAGAAGCAGGTTCGATATTATCATTTAAAGAAAAATTGGATAGGTATATGGACAGGAAAGGAATGGAGGGTTGTGGGCTGAGTGCAGGTCGGTGGGACTAGGTGAGAGTAGCGTTTGGCACGGACTAGAAGGGCAGAGATCAACCATTTCTGTGCTGTAATTGTTATATGGTTGTATAAGTCACTTATAAGTCAATAGCATCATAACATCTTAAGTAACGTTTGGATATTAAACACACAGCACATATTTTCCCCGTATGAACATATAAAATCATTGCAACACACCAATATCGCTGAATCAGTGGGAGCCCTGGGCTTGTTTCCCTGCAGCAAGACGGTCCTATCGAGGGGTGATGGGAGACAGTGATACTTGAAGAGATTTCCTTATGTCCAGTCTATTCCACAATTTATTTTTCATTGCATTCATTGCAGAAAACTCCGCTTCACAGAGATATGATGTTGGAAATGGAAGCAATGTTTTCAGTGCTTTCGTGGCTATCTCAGGATATTTAGCCTTCACTTTGATCCAGAATGCCAGCAGAGATGTTATGTCGAACACACACCGTCATTTGTAAGCTTAAGGAGTTGATCTCCTTCCCGCGCTGACACAGATGATGTGAGGGTAATGACATGGCGTGCATAATGGCTCAACGGAGCGTGACAGGGAATGAGGAAAGGTGCAGCTGACTCATATCGCCAAATTATATCGTTTCCTCGCGGCTTGGTAGCACATGCTTTGCGGCCCGGTACCGGTCCACAGCCCGGTGGTTGGGGACCTCTGGTTTATTCCATTCCATAGATACTGTCTGGCCTGCTGAGTTCCTCCACCATTTTTATGGGAAATGCATTCTATAATGCTTTTATGGTTATGCTTCATCAAGTTAACAACTGTATAGAGATACATGAAGCCTACTAGAGATGTGAACCATTGGGTTTATCACTATTGGAGCAGAAACTGCAGAGTGGTAACATTTGGACTGGTAGTCGAATAAGTTAGAAAATAGACTTATGTTTGATTAATTTTATACCTCAATAAAATTAGCAGTTATAATGGGTGACTTCAATCTACATGTAGATTGGGTGAACCAAATTGGTAAAGGTGCTGAGGAAGAGGATTTCTTGGAATGTATGCGGGATGGTCTTTTGAACCAACATGTCGAGGAACCAACTAGAGAGCAGGCTATTCTGGACTGGGTTTTGAGCAATGAGGAAGGGTTAATTAGCAACCTTGTCGTGAGAGGCCCCTTGGGTAAGAGTGACCATAATACAGTGGAATTCTTCATTAAGATGGAGAGTGACATAGTTAATTCAGAAACAAAGGTTCTGAACTTAAAGAGGGGTAACTTTAAAGGTATGAGACGTGAATTAGCTAAGATAGACTGGCAAATGACACTTAAAGGATTGACGGTGGATATGCAATGGCAAGCATTTAAAGGTTGCATGGATGAACTACAACAATTGTTCATCCCAGTTTGGCAAAAGAATAAATCAAGGAAGGTAGTGCACCCGTGGCTGACAAGAGAAATTAGGGATAGTATCAATTCCAAAGAAGAAGCATACAAATTAGCCAGAGAAAGTGGCTCACCTGAGGACTGGGAGAAATTCAGAGTTCAGCAGAGGAGGACAAAGGGCTTAATTAGGAAGGGGAAAAAAGATTATGAGAGAAAACTGGCAGGGAACATAAAAACGGACTGTAAAAGCTTTTATAGATATGTAAAAAAGAAAAGACTGGTAAAGACAAATGTAGGTCCCCTGCAGACAGAAACAGGTGAATTGATTATGGGGAGCAAGGACATGGCAGATCAATTGAATAATTACTTTGGTTCTGTCTTCACTAAGGAGGACATAAATAATCTTCCAGAAATAGTAGGGGACAGAGGGTCCAGTGAGATGGAGGAACTGAGCGAAATACATGTTAGTAGGGAAGTGGTGTTAGGTAAATTGAAGGGATTGAAGGCAGATAAATCCCCAGGGCCAGATGGTCTGCATCCTAGAGTGCTTAAGGAAGTAGCCCAAGAAATAGTGGATGCATTAGTGATAATTTTTCAAAACTCGTTAGATTCTGGACTGGTTCCTGAGGATTGGAGGGTGGCTAATGTAACTCCACTTTTTAAAAAAGGAGAGAGAGAGAAACTGGGGAATTATAGACCGGTTAGCCTAACGTCGGTGGTAGGGAAACTGCTGGAGTCAGTTATCAAGGATGTGATAACAGCACATTTGGAAAGCGGTGAAATGATCGGACAAAGTCAGCATGGATTTGTGAAAGGAAAATCATGTCTGACGAATCTCATAGAATTTTTTGAGGATGTAACTAGTAGAGTTGATAGGGGAGAACCAGTGGATGTGGTATATTTGAATTTTCAAAAGGCTTTTGACAAGGTCCCACACAGGAGATTAGTGTGCAAACTTAAAGCACACGGTATTGGGGGTAAGGTATTCGTGTGGGTGGAGAATTGGTTAGCAGACAGGAAGCAAAGAGTGGGAATAAACGGGACCTTTTCAGAATGGCAGGCAGTGACTAGTGGGGTACCGCAAGGCTCAGTGCTGGGACCCCAGTTGTTTACAATATATATTAATGACTTGGATGAGGGAATTAAATGCAGCATCTCCAAGTTTGCGGATGACACGAAGCTGGGTGGCAGTGTTAGCTGTGAGGAGGATGCTAAGAGGATGCAGGGTGACTTGGATAGGTTGGGTGAGTGGGCAAATTCATGGCAGATGCAATTTAATGTGGATAAATGTGAAGTTATCCACTTTGGTGGCAAAAATAGGAAAACAGGTTATTATCTGAATGGTGGCCGATTAGGAAAAGGGGAGGTGCAATGAGACCTGGGTGTCATTATACACCAGTCATTGAAAGTGGGCATGCAGGTACAGCAGGCGGTGAAAAAGGCGAATGGTATGCTGGCATTTATAGCGAGAGGATTCGAGTACAGGAGCAGGGAGGTACTACTGCAGTTGTACAAGGCCTTGGTGAGACCACACCTGGAGTATTGTGTGCAGTTTTGGTCCCCTAATCTGAGGAAAGACATCCTTGCCATAGAGGGAGTACAAAGAAGGTTCACCAGATTGATTCCTGGGATGGCAGGACTTTCATATGAAGAAAGACTGGATGAACTGGGCTTGTACTCGTTGGAATTTAGAAGATTGAGGGGGGATCTGATTGAAACATATAAAATCCTAAAGGGATTGGACAGGCTAGATGCAGGAATATTGTTCTCGATGTTGGGGAAGTCCAGAACAAGGGGTCACAGTTTGAGGATAAGGGGGAAGCCTTTTAGGACTGAGATTAGGAAAAACTTCTTCACACAGAGAGTGGTGAATCTGTCGAATTCTCTGCCACAGGAAACAGTTGAGGCCAGTTCATTGGCTATATTTAAGAGGGATTTAGATACGGCCCTTGTGGCTATGGGGATCAGGGGGTATGGAGGTAAGGCTGGTGCAGGGTTCTGAGTTGGATGATCAGCCATGATCATACTGAATGGCGGTGCAGGCTCGAAGGGCCGAATGGCCTACTCCTGCATCTATTTTCTATGTTTCTATAAATCGTTAATAGTATAACTAGAATAGGTCTGTTGCAGGTTTTAAAGGAGAAACAGTGCAACATATATAAGTGTGCCTTTAAAAGTTGTTTGCACAATGTTATTATACCACCCACTGCTGGTTCTTGTCTGTCTCCAATAAAGATGTCACTTCGTGGCTCTGTCCTTGTTGGTTGTTTTGTTTCTTATGTACTGTGTCATATGATGAGGGTGATCATGGCCTTTCCATGACCATGATTTTTCATGGCAAATTTCTCTAAAGAGGTTTGCCCTTGCCTTCTTCTGAGCAGTGTCTTTACAAGACGGGTGACCCCAGCCATTATCAATACTCTTCAGAGACTGTCTGCCTGACGTCAGTGGTCGCACAACCCGGACTTGCGATATGCAAAAGCTGCTCATACGACCATCCACCATGTGACCCTGACTGGGGGACTAAGCAGGTGCTATACCTTGTCCAAGGGTGAGCTGTAGGCTGGTGGAGAGAAAGAGAACCTTAACACTCTTTAAGGAGAGCCATATCTTCACCCGACCAAGCTTGTTGGTTCCCTTAGTGAATAGGATCCGAAGTGGACCTACGAACATCACAATAGTGGAAGTAGAAATCCTCCGTGTACCTGCATGAACCGCTGAAGAGGCAAAATCAACAGGATTGTGGGTCAAGCACTAAGAAGTAGGATTTACCTGGTCCATTTTATGCCATCCTGGACACAATGAGTTAAACTGTCCCCTTCTGTGCCACAAAGACCCATGATTCCATTACAGTGGCTGAGTTAGCAGGGCTACTGTCTCACGACTCCAGCAACCCAGATTCAATCCTATCTTCCGGTGCTATCTGTGTGATTTTTGTACATTCTTCCGGGGGATTGTGCACTTTCCTCCCTGTGCTCCATTTTCCTCCCACATTCCAAAGTTTCACAAGTTGATCAGCTATTTCCCACAGTAAATTTTCCCCAGGTGTGTAGGTGAGTAGTAGCATCTATGGGGAGTTGAAGGAAAGGCCAGAAGGATTGAATGAAATTAGTGTAAATGGGTGACTTCAGAGCTGTACAAACTTCAGTGCTGTACGAATCTGTGGCTGGTGTTTCTGACGGGACTGGTTGTCTCCCACACACTTTGCTGAGTCAAATAGAGGCACAAATTAGATAGTTAACAACAACAGATCTCACGCATTGGCCTCAACTGGTGCCCTGCATAAACTGGTAGATTTTCTCACATAGCAAGAATGTCTGTTCAAGTTGGACCTTGTTTACTGGTTGGGTATGGGTTAGTTTACCTTATCCTGGTCAGCAGCTTTAGGACAAGAGAAAAGAAAACTAGAGGAAGGCATTTACTATTCATAGTAGATGGTGCAAACTGGAAATAGAATATCAAAGCATGCAGGTTAACTAAGTGTAGATCAGCTATCTTTACTTCTAAAATTTCTGTCAAATTGAAGATCTCCAATATAATTATTTCTTCAGTTCACTTGAATTGTGAAATGAATGCAACTTTAACGGTCTCTTAACCTGCTAGCTATTTTGTTTGAAGTGTTAAACCAAAGCAATGTGGCTGCAATTGGAATGAAACAGGCTTGTGGTTTCTCAAACTATCTCACAGCTCGAATGCACTACAGCCATGCTGGCACGCTATAGGGAGAAAAGAGTGTTTCAAATAATGTATGTTATTTTATACATAAGGCTACAAGACATTGGAGCAAAATTAGACTTCAGCTCATTGAGTCTGCTCTGCCATTCGATCATGACTAATTTATTACTCCCTCTCAACCCCATTTTCCTGCGTTCTCCCTGTAACTATCAACACACTTACAAATCAAGAACGTCATCATCTGCTTTTAGCCTCTGCTGTGCACACAATCACAGGAAAATGCATAGTTCTTCCCTCTTCTTCCCTCTCTCATCACGCAGAAGATTCAAAAGCTTCAAAGTATGTACCAACAAGCTCAGGAACAACTTCTATCCAACTCTCCTTGAATGGACCTCTTGTACAATAAATGGTCGCTTGGCTCACAATCGGCCTCGTTATGACCCTGCGCTTCTTCAGTAGCTTTTGCACTTTATTCTGCATTGCTATTGGTTTAACTTATTCTAGCTGTGTAATGATTTGATCTGCATAAACAGTACACAAAAGAAACTTTTCACTGCATCCTGGTTCATGTGACAATAATAAACCAATACGAATACCTGTAAATATACCCAATGACTTGGCATCCACAATCTTCTGTGGCAATAAATTCCACAGTAATACCACCCTCTGGCTAAAGAAATTCATCTTCATTAATCTTCTAGAGCAAGATCGTTGTATTCTGAGGCTATACCCACTACTGGAAACATCCTCTCCACATCCACTTTAGCCAGTCCTTTCAATTTTTGATAGGTTTCAATAAGATCCCCCCCTCCCCTCATCCTTCTAAATCTCAGTGAGCACAGGCCAAAATCTATAAAACACACCTCATACAGTATGTTCAAGCAACACACATCAAAGTTGCTGGTGAACACAACAGGCCAGGCAGCATCTCTAGGAAGAGGTACAGTCGACGTTTCGGGCCTAGACCCTTCGTCAGGACGAAGTCGAAAGTTCTGACGAAGGGTCTCGGCCTGAAACGTCGACTGTACCTCTTCCTAGAGATGCTGCCTGGCCTGCTGCGTTCACCAGCAACTTTGATGTGTGTTGCTTGAATTCCCAGCATCTGCATAATTCCTGTTGGTTGTTGTTGTCATACAGTATGTTAACTCTTTTAACCCCCAGGATCATTCTTGTAAACCTCCTCTAGACCCCCTACAATGCCAGCACATATTTACTTAGTTACAGAGCCCAAAATTGCTCACAATACTTCAAATGTGATCTACCAATAACCAAAAGCAGGATCTCAAATTTACCTCTGCATAATGAACCTCTAGGCTCCTGTGGGAACACCGTGGAGGAATTGCATTATCTCATTGGCAAGATGTGAAGCAGTATTGAGGCAGACTGAGACCAGGCGTTTGACTGGCGAGGAGACGCAGAGACTGCAGACACTGGAAACTGGATCAACAAGCAACCTACTGGAGGAACTCAGCGGGTCGAGCGGTATCTGTGGGACATCTGTGCTTTCCTCCACAGATGCTGCTCAGCCTGCTGATTTCCTCTAACAGAACTTGAGATGAGCCTTATTTCTCATGTACATTGAAACGTTGAAGCATACAATGAAATGCTTTGCTTGCATCAATGACCACCACCCCTGAAAATGCACTGGGGGCAGCTTGCAAGTATCACCACATGTTCCTGCACCAACATAACATGCCCACAGCTTACTAACCCTAACCCTTTGTAAAATGGAAGGAAACTGTATCACCCAGAGTAAGTCCATGTGGTCATGGGGAGAATGTACAACCTCCTTGCAGACAGCGGCAGGAAATGAACCACAGTCACTCCTGGCTTGTCGTGTCCACCCTGGGGCAGCTCACTCAGCTTTGGACCCACCGGACACTCAACTCTCACCTGTGGCTCCAAGAAGCTGTTTGCATGTGACAGCGACTACATTCCAGTACATTGCTTTGACAGGCAAGCTAAATCAGGTGAAGGTGGCTGGTGGTGAAATAAGGACGCACATCCTAGCATGGGAAATCAGCTCCGATGAACTGAGCGGATGAGATCAACAGTGAGACCCAGTGGCCGAGTAGATAGTTCCGCAACATTTCAAGGAGAGCGAAGGACATGATGAGGCACAGAATTTATGGTTATCCACTGCATCTGCAAAGAATACCTCAGTTTGTGATGACTACTCATACCACTAGATCCAGACTTCTGAGGTCAAGAGAGTGGAACTGTCCCAGTGCAAAACCTTTTCCACTTTAAAAACTCTCCCACACAGATTCTCTGTCATCAGGAGATATTTCAGACAAGCAGCATGCTGGGGTGTTCTCTTGATTGATGGTAAATGAACAAAATCAGCACAGACACCTAGCGCAGGTAATGGACTGCCTGCATGCAATGCTTTCAATGATTGCATCCTCCAAATCTTTGTCTTCATTTTAACTTTCAAGATGATGGGTTATACCTTCATAGTACCTAAGTTGGTGAAGTAGTGAAATTGCTTCATTTTCACTCCTGGCCATTTCTGGCATCTCCAATCCTGAATGCTTGAAACTACAGTGACAAAACGGTTCAAAATTGTCTTACTGCATATTTATTGCCAACTCTCAGGGACAAAAATCACTGCTTCTTGACTACAAACACACACACCTAACACTATTCAAAAGCAATTCGCTCTAAGCATGATGTATCGCCTAATGGCCGTACAAGTTCGTCCAACTGATGCTAGTTGGAAGCTGTTCGGTAACAGTCTCCTGTCCCAGAGCGTCCCAAATAAATGAAGGAATCCCAGTTACTTTCTCAATTAATTTTTGTTCTTTAAGAGGTGTCCCAAAAATGCATCTGCCCCAATTAACCAGAATGTACTGTATATCAAAATACTCTTGACTACATTCAGTTCTTTTGACTGGCTGACATTATTATTGAGCCCCAACATCATCACAATCAAACCTAAGACTTTTCTGGTCTTTGGCTCTAAGCTTGCAATGTGGACTCACCAGAGATTTGGAAAATTATGCCAGTACATCAAACCATGTGCTGAAGATTAATGTTATTGGCACCAACAACTTAACATTAGCTCGAGACTGTTCTGCGCTATCACCGGGAAATGGATGGTGATGTTTCAATGATGGAGTATGTTGTTTCTCTCTTACTCTGTATTGTAGGATATCACATAGTTTTGGCACAGAGATGGAAACAGATGTTGCACTGAAATATCTGGAGGACATCCATATGCAAACTAAGGCTGATGTCCTTCCTAGACAGCAATTATCATCACAATAAAGTACAATTTCTGTTTTATTTACTTTCAACTGAAGATTTTGTTTCTCTCATCAGTCAGGTGTCTGACATGTTGAAAGCTTATTGCTGTACGTAACCTGCAGGGGAGCGTGCAGAAGTGCAGGCTCCTGTTCATTCTGAAATGGACACAGAATGTCATACCAAAATACTTCACTTAGCTAAGCCTAGAGATTGCTGGCCTGAGCCAATGCTTAGAAGTCCTCAGGATAAGTGCAGGTGCTGCTAGAGGATACCAGATAAAAACATCTCTTGCTGATACGATAGAAGCTCGGCAGGATTTCACTTGAGCAGCAGAGTTGGAAGACGACCAGGATCTGGCGACAAATTTACTTTTCTCAAGGCAGGCTGACAGGGAGAATCATCAACAACGCCCATGGGACTGCAGTCCCATCTGGCTTGGGGATTAAGTGATAGAGTCTGCCCCAGAGGAATGACTCAGCTAACCCCCACCTTCAGGCGCATCACAATGAAGAACACGCTCTCCAATGTCGTCTTTTGCATGTTAGTTGTTTGTCAGTCTTTTTCTGGTTATGTACAGTTTTCCATAAAATTCTATTGTATATTTATTTTTCCTGTGAATTCCTGCAAGGAACTTAATCTCAAGGTAGTATAAGGCAAAATATACATACCTTGATAATTAATTTTACCTTAAACTTTGAACACAAATGCCACTTCTCTCCAATTCTGCTCCAAAGATAAAGCTAAGACTTCTCTTACAATCTACAGTAAGTGAACAGTAAGATTCAGAGGAATGCTGAGGCTTTCTGATGCACTGTACACAGAATGGCAGAATCAGGGGCACAAGGTAGCAGAGCTGGAAGATACAGTAGCATAGTAGTTAGCGTAATGCTATTACAACACCAGCAACCCGGTTCCGTTCTCCTGCTGTGAGGAGTTTGTACGTTCTCTCGCTACCAAGCTGTGTTCCGTGAAAGTTACAGAGAATTATGAGCTGGACACGGAGGTTGGTGGCCTGGTAGGTGAGGACAAGAGGAGCCCTGTCCCTGGTAGGGTGGCAGGAGGATGGGGTGAGGGCAGACTTGTGTGAAATGAAAGAGATGCAGGTGAGGGCAGCGTTGATGATGGAGGAAGGAAAGCCCCTTTCGTTGAAGAAGCAGGATATCTCAATAGTTCTGGCACTCCATATTAACAGAGCACTTTTCACAAACTCAAGACATCCTATCTATTTTACAATGAGTGAGAAAACACTATGGCTATTTTGGATGCAGCTAGTATCGCAAGTAATAATGGCCAGGTAAACAGGGCTGGAAAATGGATCTACTTGTGAAGGATTTTCATGTGCAGATCACTCCAGTGCCTCTGACGTCTGCCCATTTACATTTGCTCTGATGGCAGTAAAGATTGAATGATCTGTGTACAATCCATGATCTCCACTGTTCAGTTACAAAATCAATGGGAGCACATTGTGCATAGATTGGAAACAAGATGGCAGGTAGCTGCTCTACACTGTCACTTTAGTGCCTTACACTCTGTACGTCATCAATGGTCAGTGGAAATACAATGATTTGCTGTCATTGGGGTCATCCAGGCCTGACAATCATTTGATAAGTAACCTAACGCATTTACGATCGGTATCTTCCTTGCCCTCTCTCTTTATTGACCACCCAACTCTCCATGTCAGCCTTTTCAGCTGCTGCTCTGCAACTGCTTCTCTCAGCTTTGATCAGCTTTCCACTGGCTGGTGTAGTACTGACCTGACTTCACATAGCCTCTGAGTTGACCCACACAGTTCCCTTTTTAGCTCACAGTGCTGTGCACAAGGCTGCTTTTAACAGACTGTTTCCCAGTTCTATAAACATCCTAGGGATTAATCATATGGTATGACCTATTTGCACATTTATCTCCAAAGAACAGGGTGAACCTCAATTTACAGACAGTTATTATTTTAGTGATAGTGATTGTGGGGTAAATATTGACCAGTGCAACTGGAAAGAACTTCTTCAAAATATATAATGAGATTCTTTTCTAATCCCCTGATAAATTAAATGGATCAACATCTCAAAGATAGCATTTCCACAGTACTGCACTGAATTTCTAAGCTGGATTTTCAAGCACAAATTTTTGGTGTGGAATTTAAATAGATATACATTGGGACATGAGGAAACAGCTTCCTAAGTAAGTGAGTAAGCTGTGAAACATGTGTAGACCACAATCTGTTTCATCCTCCCAGTCACAACAAACACCATTTCTCTTAATATCAAAATGCATGAACACGCCTGGTAAAGATCCGGCCTGAACACTGGGTCAAAGGGCCTCTGCTGGTAGCTCTGGATCACGACAGTCTTTAATTTCTGTTTTCTTTCACCTGGTCCAGCCCCTTTCTTTTCTGGACTTCCTCCAATTACCTGCTTGTCTCCTCATTTGCACCCACCTGTTTCTAATTTTCACTCATTACCCTGTCCATTTAAACCCTGCCTTGAGTAGCATTCTCTGTCAGTTTGTCTCAGTTCTGACCTGTGTTGTTCTAGCCTGTCATTGTGACTTCTGCCAACTGATTTTGCCTGATTCTGTGTTTTGGATTTTGCCTGTTCTAAGACCTGATTTTTGCCTGTGTGCTCTGGATTGTCTGCCCTTGTCTGACTGCCTTTCCTGGTAAGACCTCTGCCTACCATTTTGGATTTGTGCCTGCCCTCTGTTTTTGAAAGACTGTTGCCCTTGTGCTTCCTAATACATCCTAGTGAAAAAGTAGCTATTGGTCTACACTTGAGTCCCACTGAAACCTAACAGAACCCAACAACACCAGACTCAAAATTGCTTTGTCATAGAAATATAATAGATTCTGGTTAATTGGGACACATCAGGACCAGTAAGTTTTGGTCTACTTAAGTGGCTGTCCCAGTTAGTTGAAGTTTCATGGAAATAGAAAGGTATAAAGATAAACTACCATTTGACTGAGTAACAAGTTATGTATTTAAATGAAATACAGAACAAACTAGAACACTGTCAATACCAGTATAGTACCTTAGAATTGTGTATTACTTCCTGATAGTTATCATTGGAGGAATTCATCCAGTGTGCACTGCTGTGCTTTTTTGATTGGCTATAAATGAACAAAATCAGTGCAGACACCAAGTTAATTATGGACTACCTTCATACAACTTTCCATAATTTATCATCATCATTATGTGCCATGTTGTATGACATGGGCACTCATGGTATTCCATCTGTCTTTAATTTGAGAAGTTCTAATAAGCTTGTCAAAGCTTTTGCCTGTCCATCCCTTCATGTAACTCATGAATGTGTGCTGTCAACTGTGGCTATTTATTCCATTAGTTTTTCCTGTCACTGCAAGATGTTCAAGCTTCTTTCCTTAATCCATGTCCCAGAAACTCCAGCTGCCATTTCCTGATTGATGATATCAACTCTATTCTTATTCTGGCTTTTGATAACACTTCCTCATTTGTTGCTCTGTCCTTCCCTGCTATTTTCATCATTCTTCTCAAAAACCACATTTCTGTGGCTTTGAGTCTTCTCTCATTTTGCTTTGATATTGTCCAACATTTGGTTCCATATGTTAGTGTCAAATGCACATACCACTGCAACATGATTGCATCCTCCAAATCTTCACTTTCATTGTAAATTTATGATTGTCAATACCTTTAAAGTATTTTGTAGTTCTTAACTTGTTGAAATAGTGAAATCATTTCATTTTCATTTCTGGCATCTCCAAGCCTAAATGCTTGAAACGGCAGTAAACAAAGCAGTTCTGAATTGTCTCCTTGCTTATTTTTTGCCAACTATCTGTGATAAAAGTCAGTTTTTTTGAACACAAGCACATGAAACTGAAACTGTTTGCTTTAAAATCGTTCACTCTAAGCAAGCTCTAGCAGCCCTACAAGAGCATGAGAGTGATGCTAGTTAGAAACTGTTCAGCAATAGTCCCCTGCCCCAACTAAGTGATATAGTCTCAAATAAATGAAGGGAATTGCAGCTATTTTAAAAATTACATTATTGAAATACAGCATGGAATAGGCCCTTCTCACCCTTCAAGCCGTGCCACCGAGTAATTCCCCTCCATTTAATCCTAGCTGAATGACAGAACAATTGACAATGACCAATTAACCTACCAACTGGTCAGTTTTTGGGCTGTGGGAGGAAACCAGAGTACTTGGAGGAAATCCACACAGTCAGAGTATGTACAAATTCCTTACAGGCAGTGGTGGGAAGTAAACCCATGTCACCATTACTGAAAAGTGTTATGCTAATCATTACACTACCATGCCACCTGATTAATTTTCTCGATTAGGTTTTGTTCTTTAAAGTTTGTCCCAAATAAGTGGTAGACCTATTTAATGGATGGCTTGGTTAATTAACTGGAATCCACTGTAGGACACTATCCATCTTTGGGACTTTAACCATGCATACAAAGCCAAATTGTTATGCATTCCTATGAAATAACATTTGACAAATGAAGCCTGTGATTACAAACCTAATGTAGCAAATATATGTTCGTTGTGAAGTTAATCAGCTTTGCAGTCTATGGCAAGCATATCATTGTGGCTCACCAACTGCAACAAAAGCTCTGAATTTAACTTCGATTGCCCTGGAAACCAAGCCTTGGATGTGGTGCAGTGGCAAAACAAGAATTAAAGCTAATTATTGGCTGCTCAGCCCCCTCTAGTGGCCAACTACAGAACATTGTGAAATTCCCTCACATCCAAACACCGGATGAAAATTTATAAATCTCACAGCTTTATTGCCAGGGGTATTAGACTTGTTAGATCTGTTCTATTTAAAATAATTCAGAATATGCTTCAGAATTACAAATTTACTACTTTGGTTTACTTGAGTCAGGGCCTGCATATACAGATTTTGTTTAGAATTAGATTCCCTCAGACAAGTAATTATGTCCTCTGCCATTCTCCCATGTAAATTTGAACATTACAATTATCGAGCTGACAAGAAGCCTATCAGATTTAATGAATATTTTATCACAAGAATGATTTTTCTCTTTCTTCTATTGTCCATGCTTGGAGAGTGGTTGTTGGCTGAATTTGCTTAATGGTTTAGTTTTGGCTAGTGTACTACAGCAAGCTTCAACATTGTTAAGCTCCAGAATTACATTAACATTACTTAACATCTGCGTCATTTAAATTTTCCATTGTAATGTCAAAAGGCCAATAAATATTTTGCTGAGCATTTGCACAAGATGTACAATATGCTCAGACTCCATTAGAATATTCTCAAAAGGGAATTGTGTTTCAACCTAGTGCTTCAAATCAAAAATTACAGAGAGCTTGAATTAATTTTCTGTTACACACACTGGTGTGCTTGTAGCATGGGTGACATTGTCCACCATATTGGGAAGGGGATCCAAGTCCCATACACATAGGAAGCTCGCAGAACCAGTGGTTTGTGGCATTTAACAGTGACAAATTGTACTTCAATCAAAAAGCCAATGCCAGGTCTTTACTATAGGAAGAGGTACAGTCAACGTTTCGGACAGAGACCCTTCGTAAGGACTAACTGAAAGAAGAGATAGTAAGATTTGAAAGTGGGGAGGTGGAGATCTGAAATGATAGGAGGAGGGGGAGGGATGAAGCTGAGAGCTGGAAAGATGATTGGCAAAAAGGATATAGAGGATCATGGGACAAGAGGCCTAGGGAGAAAGAAAGGGGGAGAGGGGAAGCCCAGAGGATGGGCAAGGAGTATAGTGAAAGGGATTTAAAAAAAAAAAAAAAAAAAAAAAAAAAAAAAAAAAATTAATAATAAATAAATCCCTTCCCACTGATCTCCCTCCCGGCACTTATCCTTTTAAGCGGAACAAGTGCTACACGTGCCCTTACACTTCCTCCCTCACCACCATTCAGGGCCCCAGACAGTCCTTCCAGGTGAGGCGACACTTCACCTGTGAGTCGGCTGGGGTGATATACTGCGTCCATTGCTCCCGATGCGGCCTTATATAGGCGAGACCCGACGCAGGCTGGGAGACTGTTTCGCTGAACACCTATGCTCTGTCCGCCAGAGAAAGCAGGATCTCCCAGTGGCCGCATATTTTAATTCCACATCCCATTCCCATTCTGATATGTCTATCCACGGCCTCTTCCACTGTCAAGATGAAGCCCCACTCAGGTTGGAGGAACAACACCTTGTATTCTGTCTGGGTAGCCTCCAACCTGATGGCATGAACGTTGACTTCTCAAATTTCTGCTAATGCCCCATCTCCCCCTTGTACCCCATCTGTTATTTATTTATTTATTATTATTATATATTTTTTCTCTCTCTTTCTCCCTCTGTCCCTCTCTATACTCCTTGCCCATCCTCTGGGATTCCTCTTCCCCCTTTCTTTCTCCCTAGGCCTCCTGTCCCATGATCCTCTCATATCCCTTTTGGCAATCAACTTTGCAGCTCTTAGCTTCATCCCTCCCCCTCCTGTCTTCTCCTAATGTTTCAGATCTCCCCCTCCCACTTTCAAATCTCTTACTATCTCTTCTTTCAGTTAGTCCTGACGAAAGGTCTCGGCCTGAAATGTCGACAGTACCTCTTCCTATAGATGCTGCCTGGCCTGCTGCATTCACCAGTAATTTTTGTGTGTTGCTTGAAATTCCAGCATCTGCAGATTTCCTCGTGTGTGCCAGGTGTTTACTGCACAGGGGCTCCAGAGCTAACTTCAGGCAGAACATGACCCCCATCTGTGCTATTTGAAGAGATTGTCCCTTATCTGCAGGTTTGTTGATAATTGAACTGTAATTGTGTCAGCTGCAAGAAACATGGGCTTGGCTTTGTGGACTTTGCCACTGTTTCTGGTCTGCACAGAGTGTGGCTGAAATAAAAATGGTGTCCTTTCCAGTAAACCATGTTATCACAGGCACATTGATAATGCTGCCTGGATTTCCAGCATCTGCAGAATCTTTTATGTTTTTGACATTGGTGGCTATGCTTTTCTGTGAGGACAATAAAGAGAGAGTCCACCGAGTAGTGAAAACTTTAAGAGGACCAGGAGCAGTGATACAATGGCCGTTAACAGGTAAACCTATATTGAAAGGAATCCAAGGATTGGTTCAACAGTAGCTTCAACAAGGAGCAGTGCTTGATTGAATCAGTCTTCCTTGCTCAAATAATTGCTTCCTTTACTTTCCAACAACCACAGTGGAAATTCATCTCTATCTCTGCTCACACCAGCAGGGCGTGGATTTGTAAAGCTTAGGGTTTTGTAAGGTTACAGGGACATCATCCACTTTCTTTGAAATACATTGCATGAGAATCTAGAGATGGTTCATAACTGGGAGAGGAAATAATTGATGTGCTGTGTGACGGGGATAGATACTAATTTTCCTATCCTGAAACAGTTTCCCCATTATCCTTAATACAGCAGTACACTTCAAGTCGTGATGTATGGCTAATTTCCCCCACACAAGCATCTGATAGTCCAATGAGTTAATCACTGATGCATGGTAGCAGTCACAATTCACTCATTTTATGACTGCCAGCTGGGCCATACTCCGAGCCTCTGCAGCACACCAGAGCTACAAAGCTATCTATGCTCTCAATGCCTGGCTCTTAACAATTGTCTGGGGCAGATTTGTTGTTTACTTTGTGGTTATTTATCCTGCAGCTTAATCGAGATTCATTGATAGTGTGGACAGCCTGTGCCTTTCTCCTAGGGCAGCGATGGCTAATATGAGAGGGCAGAATTTTAAGATGATTGGTGGAAAATAGGGGTGGGAAGGGGGAGGAATGTCAGGTAAGTTTTTTTTTCCACACAAAGAATGGTAAGTGTATGGAACGCGCTGGGAGTGATGGTAGAGGCAAATACATTATGGATGTTTAAAAGGCTCTTAGATGGTCACACGGATGAAAGAAAAATGATGAGGGAAACGTTAGCTTGATTGTTGAGTAGATTAAAATGTCATCACAACATCATCGGCCAAAGGGACTGTACTGTGCTCTAATGGCTATGGAGCAAGAGGAGCAAGAAGTCAACACTGGGAGTCCCATTCTGTTAGTTTGATGTTCACCATTACCAAGAGCTGATTTTTTAAAAATATATATTCCAGATTCCTTGAAGGGATTTGAACTCTTATCTCCAGATCTATAGTTTACACATCCTGCTGCTAGTCAAGCAAATGATAATTGAGTTGGACTCAGAGCACCTGTCACCTCAGCAGGGCTTGGAATCTGTTGGAGAGGAAATGTCTAGAGTGCAGGCACATCATTGAAGTCCCTACAAAAGCCAGCTTCCACAAGCATGTTGGGAAAAATTGTGAATCTCCAGATACTGAGAGACTTCTGTTTTCAGTACAACCAAAGCATTAGATTAGATTATAAGAACACTCAGTCCTCTTTTATTGTCATTTAGAAATGCATACATGTATTAAGAAATGATACAATTTCTCTGGAGTGATAACACAGAAAACAGGACAAACCAAAGACCAACACTTTCAGAACCACATAATTATAATGTATAGTTACAGCAGTGCAAAGCAATACCATGATTTGATGAAGAACAAACCATGGGCACGGTTTAAAAAAGTCTCAAAAGTCCCAGAGTCCCTGATAGCGGCAGCAAAAGGGAGAAACTCCCTGCCATAAACCTCCAGGCACCAGCGACTTGCCGATGCCTTGGAAGCTGCCGACTTCAGTCGGCACTGAGTCCATCTGTCCGAAAGTGTTATGCTTTGTCTTAGATTTATTAGATGTCCACTGTATCCATGCTAGAAATGATATCTTCTAGGGTGACACAGTAGCGTAGTGGTTAGCACAACACCTTACAGTACAGGTGCTATGGGTTCAATTCCTGTTGCTGCCTGTAAGGTGCTTGTATGTTCTCCCTGTGATGACATGGGTTTCCTCTGGGTGCTCCAGTTTCCCCTCTCAGTCCAAAGATATACTGGTTGATAGGTTAATTGGTCATTGTAAATTAACCCATGATTAGGCTAGGATTAAATGTCCCTTTCAAATCTTTCTCCTCTCATCTTAGATTTTTTTTTGCTCAAGTTTTAGACTCCCCAACACTGGAATAAAGACTGTGACTATTCATCTTATCTGTAACTCCCATGAGTTTATGTACTTCTGTAAGGTTACCCCTCAGCCTCCTACATTTCAGGAGAAAAGAAGATCCAGCCTCTCCTTTCAGTCTTGGTAATCAATTGCAGAATCAGAATCAGGTTTAATATCACCGGCATATTTCATGGAATTTGTTAACTTGCAGCAGCAGTATAATGAAATACATGATAAATGTGGAGGAAAAACTGAGCTACATTAAGTACATTTATTTCTACCAAATAGTTACGTTAAAATAAATAGTGCAAAAGAAAAGCAGAAATGAAAAACAAGTGAGGTAGTGTTTATGGGTACAATGTCCATTTAGAAATCGGATGGCAGAGGGGAAGAACCTGTTCCTGAATTGCTGAGTGTGTGCCTTCAGGCTTCTGTACCTCCTTCCTGATGGTAACAGTGTGAAGAGGACATGTCCTGGGTGGTGGGGATCCTTAATGATGGATGCTACCTTCCTAAGGCTCTGCTCCCTGAAGATGTCTTGGATACTACAGAGGTTGGCACCCATGATAGAGCTGACTACTTTTACAGGTTTCTGCAATTTATTTCGATCTTGTGCAGTAGTCACCCCCTCCCATCAGAAATGATGCAGCCAGTCAGAATGATCTCCATGGCACACTTGAAGTTTTCAAGTGTTTTGGTTGACAAACCAAATTTCCTGAAACTCCTAGTGAAATATAGCAACCATCTTGCCTTTATAGCAGCATCAATATGTTGCATCCAGATTAGGTCCTCAGAGATATTGACCCCCAGGAACTTGAAACTGCTCACACTCTCCACTTCAGATTCCTCTGAGGATTGGTTTGTGTTCCCTTGTCTTACCTGTCCTGAAGTCCATAATCAGCTCATTGGTCTTACTGACATTGAGTGCATGGTTGTTGCTGTTACACCACTCAACTAACTGGTATACCTTGCTCCTATACCACCTTTTGTCACCATCTGAAATCCTGCCAACAATGGTTGTATCATCAGCAAATTTATAATTTATAGATGACAAGGATATTGATAATATCTTCATGAATCTTTTTGGCACCTTTTCCAGATTAATGATATCCTTGTAGCTGGGCAACCAGAAAACTGTGCACATTTTTCCAAGCATATTCAGTTATCAAACTGAACTAGCAAGAATACACCTTAGCCAGTTACAGCATGGTTAAAGTTGGCTGGTCACTGAAGTCATGATGTTTAGCAAACAGTAAAACATATGCCTTAAATTTAAATGATGATCCAGTGATACCAGGATTTCCAGCATCATTCTATAATAGAGTTTACAATCGTAAGGAGATGTGATTGCTATGCAATAACCTGCCTAGGAAGGAAATTGGCTTCCGCTGCCCTTTGCATCAAATTGCTCTCGAATTTCTTGGTACATTGCTGAGTATATTCAGGCTTGATCACTGACTGAGATCTTTGAACTGAATGGTTAGTTTGGCCTGTGGAACTTATTGTTTTCAATGCATTTTCGCCACAGGAATGGAAATGCTATATTCTTTCTGTAAGGCATCCACAGTACAATCCAATTAAGACAAGAAATATATTGCTGAAGAAATGTATGTGGTTTATATTAGAGAATCATATTCCCAAAGCTTCAGTCAGCATAGACCTCTCTTGCTTTCAGCACACATTTCTCACCAATTACAGAGCTGTTTTCAAATGGAAATAATGAATATGGACAGCAGATTATCAAATAAGCAATGGTAGTTGTTCATCTTTTGATGGATTCATAGTGATTTTAGTGGGAAACTAAAGAGCATTCCATAATGAGGAAAGTCCACTTCAGCAAGATGATGATTATATTAGCATATTGAATTTAGAAAGGACGAGGATGACCAGTGATAAAAACAGAGTGCTCAGATGGTTAGGCAGCATCTGTGCACAGGGAAGATGGAGCTTCAAATCATAAATACAAGAGATTTGGCAGATGCTGGAAATCCAGAGTGACACAAAATGCTGGATGAACTCAGCAGGTCAGACAGCACCCATAGAGAGGAATAAAGAATTGACGTTTCAGTCCAAGGTTCTTCATCAGGACTGGAAAGGAAGAGGGAAGAAGCCAGAATGAAAAGGTGGGAGGAGGAACAAGAGTACAAGCTAGAATGTGACAGGTGAAGTCAGGTGAGGGGGAAGGTAGGTGGGTGGTGGACTGGAATTAAGTGCAAAGCTGCGAGGTCAGAGGTGGGTAAGGAAATGAGCTGAAGAAGAAGGAATCTGCTAGGAGGGGAGAGTGGATAATGGGAGAAAGGGAAGGAGGAGGGCCACCAGAGAGGTGATTATGCAGGTAAGAAAAGAGGTGAGAGGAATTGTACTATTTTCAGATCTTTCTGTCTTTATTTTAGATTCCCAATATCTTTTAATTTTCAGTTCCTAGTCAGTGATGCTTCTGGGGAAAAAAAAAACTGTTTCCTACTGAGACAAAGATGTGCGGCATAAAGGTTTACCGATGTTGTTAATGTTTGGACTGACATCAGATACAGAGAAACAGCTGCACCTGTTCCTGTGTGTCTGGCATTAGTTCCAGTAGCTCCTGCAGAGCTGCCAAGGCACTAGTCTTGCAGAATGCTGATAGCCTATTTCATTGCCTTATTGAAGGAGAACATGGATTCTGGAAAGGATTAATTCCTTGTCATGAAACCATTGATATTCATGGAGCAAGAATGGTTAATCCATGTATCAGACCTTAACCTCAGAGTCAAGAAATCAGAAGTGTCAGCTTGAGGACAAAGTTAGCTGAAAAGTAATTCATCAGAAGTCCTTGAACAAACGGTACATGCAATCAATAGTAAATACGCTCTGTGGCCACTTTGTTAGGCACTTCCTGTATCTAATACAATGGACACTGAGTGTATGTTCATGATCTACTGCTGCTTTAGCCCATCCACATCAAGGTCTGATGTGTTATGCTCTCAGAGATGCCCTTCTGCACAGCACTGTTGTAACATACTGTTATAAGTTATTGTCGCCTTCCTGTCAGCTTGAACAAGTCTGGCCATTCTCCTCTGACCTCTCTCATTAACAAGGTATATTCACCCATACAACTGCCACTCACTGGATGATTTTTGTTTATCACACCATTCTCTGTAAACTCTGAAGACTGAAGTGCATGAAAATCCCAGCAGATCAGCTGTTTCTGAGATGCTCCATCCATCCCATCTGGCACGAACAGTCATTCCACAGTCAAAGTCACTTAGATTACATTTTTTCCACAATCTTGAGATTTGGTCTGAGCAACAACTGAACCTCTTGACCATGTTTGCATGTTTTTATGCATTGAGTTTCTGCCACATGATTGGCTGATTAGATATTTGCATTATCAAGTATAATGGGAATCCTTGGCATAATAGACTCTGTATTAAGCTGAGATCCAAAGGAATACCTGGAAAGCTGCTTAGATAGCTGTAGAACTACCTTCATGGACAGACCATCAAAGTTGTTATCTCTGGTCAGGTTTCTGATTCTTCAACCATTAATGCATCTGTTCCACAGGGTTCAATACTTGGGCTACTTCTGTTTTCCATCTTTATTGATGACTTGGTTGATGCATGCAGTAACGAGCTATACCTGTACGCTGACGACTCCACACTATTTGCACCAATTAGAGCAAGAGAAATAGAGTGGCAGCAGGCCTGAATAGGGATCTTGACAGGATGAAAGCCTGGGCAGACGACTGGAATGCCACCTTTGAGCCTACTAAGTGCAAGGCAATGGTGATGTCTAGGAAGAGGAATCCATCTAACCCCGGCCTGTATTTTGGGAACTGCAAACTGGATTTAAAGCAGGAGCTGGTAATCCTTGGTGTTAATATTGACAGCAAGTTGGTGTGGGATAAACACCTTCCACTATTTCAAACAAGGCTGGACAAAGGCTTGGAGCTCTGCAGAAAGTAGCATCCAAACTAGACAAAGAGGGCAGAGCCACGGTTTACAAACCCCAGGTACGAAGTATCATGGAGTATTCCTGCTTATCATGGATGAATGCCTCAGTGTCCTCAGCCAACTTGATTCCATTCAAAGAAAGGCTCTCAGGATTGTAAGTGTAGATGAAGCCACAGTTTGTGAGAAGCTAGCCATCAGTAGCTTACACCACAGACGACAGATTGCTGCAGCTACTGTGCTGTACAAAATGCACACCAGCCACAGCCCTGCAGACCTTCGCGCCATGCTGCCTTCATCTTATGAGAGACGGCGCACCACACGATCAAGTTTATCTATGCCTGCTCATGCTGTTTCTATGCCTGATGCGAGATCCTACACACTGGATAGAACCTTCCTTCACTGTGCTATCAGAATTTGGAACATCCTTCCAGATGCTGTGGTTGGAAACATCTGCGACGATGGGGTCCAAGCCTTCAAGAGTCGAGTGCACAAACACCTATCATCTCTGGGAGGGAAGTCGCATACTTCTTCATAAGCTATCATGAAGGGGACCAGGATGGCAATGCTTGGTTGTTGGTAGGTAGGGTTAATACCTGACTTTCAAGAGGACTTGAGTTATGTTCCAGCTGGACTTAGTCCTTAAACTGCTGGAGAACAGTGCGGAAAGAACAGGTGCTGTTTTCTCCTGGTGGGGATTAGTTTTTAGTTCCAAGTGCTCCTGCCACGTTTTGTCACCCTGCAACTTTATCCTTCAATCTCTTTGAATCATGGAGGACAGCATGTGTATAAATGTCTCTCTCCAGCAGACTTCATCATGATCGTCATGACTCCAGTACTTCCACTATTTTTTAACGTTTCTTAATTGTACATATGATTTTTTTTGTGTTCTATCGCTGAGCAGCAGTGAACCATTTGATTGGCCTATCAGAGTTCTCTTTGGGAACTAGTTGACTTGATCAGCATTTCTGATCTGGCTATTCATGACTGCACTTAATTTTATAAAAAAAAGCATCTGTACAAGTGTACATAATAAAGTGACCACTGAGTTTATATAATAATGCATCTTTGTATTTCAAAATTTGAATTTAGTACTACACATTCCTGCTTTACCTCCACACAGAGTTCTGCTTGGCTATTTTTTCTGATCTGTTCATAGTAATCACTTAGATAAATGTTATTTAAATAACCAGTGATAATATTGATTGAGCCCATCTTAACTCTCCTGACTTCTTTACCTCACAAATTTTTTCATAGAAACATGCAGCAGAGAAACAGGCCCTTTGGCTCACTGAGTCTGTATCAACCATTAATCATTCAATTGCACTAATCTTACATTAATGCCATTTTTATGTCTTTTTATGCCATGTCTGTAATGGTGGTACATGATGTAAGCAATTGTGTATTGCAATGAAATGTTGGGGTTGGCAAGTGGATGCCCATGGATCTAGCCCTGTAACTTACTCTGCAGGCCATATAATGTAAAACTAGGGTGTGGAACCCACACTTCCTCGAAGTCCCATCAGTAGAACAGCACGGTGCAACATTCCTGCAATGCTCCATCAGCCTCACCCTGAGCATTCATTCCTGTTGAGGAAATTGCATTGAAGTCACAATTGTGACTGATAACAGGAAGTCCCTGGTTGAATCTTCCAGGTGATATTAAATGGCCTGGAAATGGTTGTTATCATGATTCTCTGGACCATTTAGACCAAAGGGTATTTCCATGCTGTATAACTCCATGAAACAAATTCAATTTCAACTGCATAAAACTGAAAGAAGCACTAACATGCATCTCATTTTACAGACGTAAGTGATGCCCACTCCGATAAAGAAACACTTAGGAAGATTAATATTGTGTCCAGAAGGATTCAGACTAAATATGAATTTGGTCAAAAAAAGTAAAAGAAAAAAGAATTAACTCATCCTATATTCAAAGGGAGCTAAATGAGCACTCGGTAGATAACCAGGCATTAACCTTCTTGAGAGTGCTAATCTGAGACCAGTGGTAGACCCTTTTTCCAAATTTTGCATAAACCACATACTGTACTTCCAAATCTATCTTCTCCTTTGTTCCCATTGTTGCCTAACATCCGTCCCAATCCCCCAGAATTGCCGATCCCACTCCAAGCAATCTGCTGGTCCTCGCTTCACATAATCCCAACCCCCAAACTCATAAAAGTAGAGTTATCTCACCTCGTACTTGTGCTCTATTCTTTCCACTCTCAGGAAGGAAGGCCCACATTATATATTAACTACAGACTGAGTAACAATCTTATCTTTATAACCTGATTTATTACCTGACTCTGTTATATTTCCTTCTTGGGATGTGTTTGTCTTAGCAGTTCTGATCAGACCTAATTTCCCTGAAGATTGTGTTGTCCTTGTGGTGAAAGCACACCCAGAGAGTAGGATATTCTAGGATTTATAGGAAGAATAAGATTTATAGGATTCTGGGAAGAATCAGCATCTAAATCCTGGAGTCCCAGTTTAAGCAAATGACTGGGAATACCTTTACCACAGGGATATGTTTTCAACTGAGGATGTTGTGCGACTTGGAAAGGGACTCATAGTAGAGAGCTTGATCTTGTAAGATGCTATCAATATAGCTTTGGTAAGTTACAAAAATTTTAAACTACATTAACTTTACTGGCACTTGAAACTCAAAATAGAATTTTAATCTTTCTGATTTTGTAAACCTGTAAACCTGCTGGAGTGAATAGCCCCTGGCATTGAATAAATACTTTATATTCAGCTCAATGACCTTCATGCATTTGGTAACTGTAGCTTCCACATAAGGCTATTAAAAAAAATGAAACAAGGGTTTTAAAAAAAATCAGCTGTTCACACAGCAACTGTGAAAAGACAAATAAAACATTTTGTGCTCTTAACCTTTGATCAGAACTCAGTTACATAACTTATTTACCGAGGGACAGGAGGCCAACTGTCCCACTGAGTGTATACTTACTTTTATTACAGCAATTCCATCAGTCTCATCCCCCTTCAAATTATTCCCCTACGGCCCTGCATTTTATTTCTCTCACATGCCCAGTAGCTTCCTTTGATTACTCTGTCACGTATTTTACTAAGAAGTAACTTACAGTAGCCAACTAACCTACCAGTATTGGTATTTGAAAGGGAACCAAGGCAGCAGGCAAGAACCCATGCCGCTCATGGGAAGAACATATAAACTGATACAGAGATCACCCAGAGTCATGGCTGAAGCTGATTTCCTGGACCTGTGAGGCTGCAATACCATCTACTATAGTGCTGTGTCATATAAAGTTAAGCAACGCATACAAAATGCTGAAGGAACTCAGCAAGCCAGGTAGCATCTATGGAAAAGAGGATGGCCGACATTTTGGGCCAAGACCTTCATCAAAATCTGAAACGTCGACCGTACTCTTTTCCACAAATGCTGCCTGGCCTGCTGCACACCTCCAGCACTTCGTGTGTGTCGCTTGGATTTGGAGCTCCTGCAGATTTCCTTTTGTTCCATATAAAGTTAATCCATTTCATTCAACTCATCAATCATTCTATTCTTCTCTAACAAATATAAATCCCATATTACTGACATATAACGGCATATACAGGCAGTTTATACAAAACACTTGAGTGTTTAACTATGGCATATAAAATGCCTAGTCAAGCTAAATTTATATTGTTGCTTTGGTGGTAGCATCATTAGCATACATCTTTGACAAAGTACACATTAATGAGACAATTGGTGAACTGTAAACAATAAAGCAGGTAGCTTAGTAAAAGCAACTAGTATATTTAAAATAATTGTTCTGAATTACATGCAAAGAAGAGAGGATGTGACCATTTCCAAAATAATCCCCCAAAGATGATTTATGTAATGTGATACGACTCCAAACACTGCTAAGTGACAACAATGAATTTTTAATTATAGTAGATTCCAGTTAATTGGGATACATCAGGACCAGGGCATTTTGGCACAATTAAGCAGCTCCCCAATTAACCATAGTTTCAAGGAAATAGTTAGAAAGGTATAAAAAAGGCAAACTACCATTTAACTGAGTAACAAATTAGTATTTAAATGAAATTCAGAACAAATACCCACCCCATCCCCCCCTACTCCAGTATTACTATAAAACTGTGTATTGGTTCCTAATAGTTATCGATGGAGGAATTCATCCAGTGTATGATGACAGTTTCTATTGATTGATTATAAATAAACAAAATCAGCGCAGGTGCCTAGTGAAGGTAATGGACTGCTTTCATACAAGGGTATCAATGATTGCATCCTCCAAATTTTCATTTTCATTGTACCATTCAAAATGATTGTCAATAACTTCAAATTCTTTGCAGCTCTTAACTTGTTGAAGTAGTGAAATCATTTCATTTTTGCTCAGTTGTTTCTGGCATCTCTAAGTGTAAATGCTTGAAACCACAGTGAGGAAAAACAATTCTGAATTGTCTTACTGCTTAGTTCTCATCAACTATCAGTAACAGAAATCACTGCTTTTTGAATACACATATGAATGACACTATTCAGAAACTGTTCTCAGCATGGTGTAGTGTCTAACAGCCAAGAAACGCACGTGTCTAATGCTAGCTACAAACTGTTCAGCAAGTATCCTGCCCTAATTAAGTGGAATAGCATACAAGAAGACAAAGGGCATCCCAGCTATTTCCTCAACTAGTTTTTGTTCTTTAAGAGTTGTTCCAAATAAGCAGTTGCCCCAATTTACTGATGGCCCAATTAACCAAAATCTACTGTATTTGCACAACCATTTTAATCATGGCATAATTTTTGTTAAAATTAAGTTCACCACGATGTTGCATGCATCCAATGACTTCTACTTTTTAAAATGATGTGATTTAACATAATTCACACAGTGGCCAGTATTTTAGATACTAGAATATGTATATTCCTGGTCTTATGCTATTGTACCTGTTCCACTTAAAGGTTTGACATGTACATTCAGAGATGCTTTTCTGCATTCCACTGTCGTAATGTATGGTTATGAGTTGTTGTCACCTTCCTGTCTGCTTGAACTAGTCTGGCCATTCTCCTCTGACCTTTCTTATTAACAAGACATCTTCACTCACAGAACTGCCTCACACCAGATGTTTTTCATTTTTCCTACCATTCTCTCTAAACTCCAGAGTCTGTGTGTGAAAATCCCAGTTCACCACCCCGCCTAGTGCCAACAATCATTCCCCAGTCAAAGTCACTTTGATCGTATTTCTTCCCCATTCTGATGTATGGTCTGAACAACAACTGAACCTCTTGACCATGTCTGCATGCTTTTATGCATTGAGTTGCTGCTACATGATTGGTTGTTCTCTCCACATTTATTGTTACATCTTCATAGTTTGATTTCATTCAGAGTTCTAATATTAGCAGGCCTTTTTTAGCTATTTATGGTATGTTGACTTACCTCACTGGTAGAAATGGTATCAAAAAAAAACTAAATTGGAGGTAGGATGGCGTAAGGGATTGACTTACACCATTTTCAGTATGTGTTTTAAATGTTTTCCTGTATATGATCAATAATCAGGTCAGAGTGTACAGAAGAATGTAGGAATATGAGGTAATGACAGGAAAACAGCTCGAAGGGGTAACTCAGTTCACATAGGTGTGCAATGATTGTATGAGTGCTGGCACTTTTTTTATGCCACAGTCCTAAATGTCTTGGAGAATTAAAGTAAGGATTGCTGGCATTTGGTCACATGCAGCTGAGCAATAGGGTCAATATTACATTAGAAACCACAAGGTCATAATTATGAGATTCAGTTATTAAGTTTTGGGTTCAACTCCTGCATATAGCATTGCCTTGTATGTTTTTTTTATAAAGCCATTGGTCCTTCTACTATTACTTTAATGCTAATGATGTCAGCTTACCTGGACCGCAACACACTTTGAAGAATACATAATCACTTAAACATGTCATCTGATTTATATAATGCAACATTCAATTTCAATAGCACAGCAGAAGTCAATCAATACTACTCAGTGAAGCAACCTAGCATGGTCACAGCTTCATGTGTTCAAAATGGATCCACAACACTTAATATTCTGAATCTAAATCAGAAACAGATTCAGGTTTATCATTGCTAGGATGCAATATCCATGGTCACCTCTGACTGACAGAGGCCCTCACTTGTCATGAAATTTGTTTTACAGCAGCAGGACAGTGCAATACATAAAATATACTATATATTACAATAAGAAATGTATATAACAAATTAAACATGTAGTGCAAAAATAGTGAGGTAGTGTTCATGGGTTCACTGTTCAGAAATCTGATAGCACAGGAAAAGAAGCTGTTCCTAAACATTGAGTGTATGGCTTCGGCTTCCAGTACCTCTGCTGTAATGGTAGGAATGAGAAGTTGGCACGTGGTGGGGGTTATTAATGATAGATGCTGCCATTTTGTAGCATTGCCTTTGGAAGATGTCCTTTGATGATGGAGCTGACTGAGTTTACAGCCCTCTGCATCATTTTCCAGTCTTGTGCAATGACCCTCCATAGCCGGTGGTGATGTAACCAGTTAGAATGCTCTCCATGTAGAAATTTGCTAGTATTTTTGGTGACATACCAAATCTCCTCAGACTCCTCTTGAAATTTATTCACTGGTGTACCTTCTTCGTAATTATATCAACATATTGGCCCCAGCATATGTCTTCAGAGATGTTGATGCCCTGGAACTTGTAAGTTCTCACCTTTCCATTGCTGATCTCTCAATAAGGACTGCTGTGTGTTGCCTCAACTTTCCCTTCCTGAAGTCCACAATCAATTCATTGGTCTTATTGGATGATACTCATTGAGGCAGTTCATCCAGCTCTTCTTGAGCACCGGCATGATTGAGGCCCTTTTGAAGCAGTTGGCAACCTCTGACACCAGCATTGTAAGATTGAAGATGTAAGATTTAAATACTTTAGGAAGGCCAAGAAGCAGAGATTGCAGGAAGCATACAGCAGGTCAGAATTCTGAGGACAAAATTGAGCTGATGTTTCCAGTCAACGGCCTTCCATCGGAACTGGAAAAGTGAGAAAAAACAAGCTAGTGTGAAGTTGTAGAGGTAGGAGAACAGGTAGGCACGGAAAGAAAATTTATGATAAGGTGCACACCAAAGATGTCAAACTAACAATTACTTTGAAAAACAGCAGTTAGAGATTGAAGGAGAAACTAAGTTGAAACAGGGAAAAATAAAATGTGTTTATTGAAATTGTTAAATTCAACATGCCATCAGGTTGGAGGCTACCCAGACGGAATATAAGGTGTTGTTCCTCCAACCTGAGTGTGGCTTCATCTTTTACCCAGATGGAATATGAGGTGTTGTTCCTCCAACCTGATGGCATGAACATCGACTTCTCTAACTTCCGCTAATGCCCCACCTCCCCCTCGTACCCCATCTGTTACTTATTTTTATACACACATTCTTTCTCTCACTCTCCTTTTTCTCCCTCTGTCCCTCTGACTATACCCCTTGCCCATCCTCAGGATCCCCCCCCCCCATCTTTCTTCCTGGACCTCCTGTCCCATGATCCTCTCGTATCCCTTTTGCCTATCACCTGTCCAGCTCTTGGCTCCATCCCTCCCCCTCCTGTCTTCTCCTATCACTTTGGATCTCCCCCTCCCGCTCCCACTTTCAAATCCCTTACTCACTCTTCCTTCAGATAGTCCTGACGAAGGGTCTCGGCCTGAAACATCGACTGCACCTCTTCCTAGAGATGCTGCCTGGCCTGCTGCGTTCACCAGCAACTTTGATGTGTGTTGCTTGAATTTCCAGCATCTGCAGAATTCCTGTTGTTTTGCACTTTCATGACAGACTCATGAAACATGAAAACCTAATGGAAGGAAATGGATCTAAGTCACACCCATGTATATTTTTGAAGAGGTGTTGCATTAGAAATGATGAGAAAGCATGTAGATGAGTTTGAATCTAGCTACAAACAGTTGAGTATGGTGAACATTTTATCATTTTCTTCAAAAATGCATATGTTCTTATGTCATGAACTATTGAAAAGTTAGGGAAGATTAGGATAATGCAAATAATTGAAAACAAGTGAAAACAGTAGACTGTAGATGCTGGAACTTAGAGCAAAAATTCAATGCTGCAGAAACTCAGCAGGTTGGGCAGTATCCATGGAGAAAAATAGATACTCGGCATTTAAGGTCAAGACCTTTCATCTGGACAGGTACTAAAGCCTGCGATATTACAACACCTGGTTACTACTTTCATTAATATTCTCCAAAATATGTCCCTGTCATACATCTCCTAATTTTATTGATTCTCGATAGAATAAAGTTCTACAGAAGTTAATTATGCTTAAGGTGTAATCATTGATGTATGACAGTTGTTAATATATTCAGTTCTGACGGGCTCCCACAGAAGTTTTGATAGTTATCCAATACCCTTGTACAGACAAGATAGCATTGGACAATATTAAGTGCTGGTAATTGTTTTTTTTTAACTCAAACCAAGGGGTATTGAATCCGATTTGTTATGCTTTGTAAACAAAAAACTGAAAGTGAATTCAATTCATTTAGGGATTCATAACTAAAACTGAAAAACTGATGAATAGTTTTCTAATTGCTACAGGAGAACTGTTTAAATTTTAAGCAAGATTTAACTGCTGTGAAACTAACTAATTAGTTTACTAAACCAGCCAGTTTAATATATTTCATATTACCAGTGCAACAGAAACAAGATCACTGTGTATCACACAAGCTCAATATGTAAAAGCATAATGCAGCAGGTGTTGGGAATCAGAAATAAAAACAAACCATCTGTGTGTGGTTCTGGTTACTAAGCTTCATGAAGTTTCTCATTAAACTGGAGAGGGTGCAAGAGGGATTTAGAAGGATATTGCCAAACATGGAGGACTCGGTTATAAAGAGAAGCTGGGTAAAAAAGTTCTACCCAAATGCAATTCAAATGTTGTAATTGTACCCCCTCTACCACTTCTCCTGGCAGCTTAATTGTACTCCCGTCTACCATTTCTTCTGGCAGCTTATTCCATATATTCACCATCCTCTGTGGGGGAAAAAGTTGCCCTTTGGGTCCCAGTCTTTCCCCTCACCTTAAACATACTGCCCCTAATTTTAAATTCTCCTACAGAAGACTGTGACCGTGCATCTGATCTATGCCCCTCATGATTTTATACACCTCTGTAAGGTTATCCCTCACTCTCCTACAGTCAAAAGGTATCGAAGTCATCTGGAATAGATGGACTGCACCTCATGATTCTGAACAAGGTAGCTCGTTGAGGCATGAGTAGTGATCTTTCAAGTATCACTAGTTTCTGGAATGGTTCCAGAGAACTGGAAAAGAGCAAATGTTACTCCACTCACTAACCACTAACCCACCCCTCCACAAGCCCAATCACCACTACTTTATTATTTCATGTCAGTCAACTTATGTACAGACATTCCTGTGCCTAGCATCACCTTATGGACATACAATCAATCTAAGTGCATAAGCTATCTTATGTATTTATATTTGAGTTATTGTTGCATTGTTTATTTTATCGTACTTATGCTGCATGTGAGCCAGAGTAACAATTATCTTGTTCTACTTTACACTTGTGTATTGCAAATAGCATTGGACAATCTAGAATCTTGAATCTAAGAAGGGAAGGAGACAAAAGAAAGGAAAATATAGGTCAGTTAGCCTGACTACAGTGGTTGACAAGATGTTGGACTCTATTAATAAGGATGAGGTTTCGGGAAACTTAGAGGCACATGATAAAAGCCAGCATGGTTTTATTGAAGGGGGAGCCTTGACTGAAGTTGCAGGTTGGATAGACAAAACAGAGACAGTGTCTGTTGTTCACTTGGATTTTCAGAGGACTTTGACAAGGTGGCAGATGGAGTATAGTACAGGGAAGGATGTGGTCATGCACTTTGGTAGAAGGATTAAAGGCATAAACTATTTTCTAAATGTGGAGAAAAATAAGAAATCAGGGATGCCAAGGGAGCTGGGACTCCTTGTATAAGATTGCCTAAAGCTTCACTTGTAGGCAAGTCAGTAGAAAGAAAGTAAAATGCAATTTTAGCAATCATTTTGAGAGGATTAAAATATAAGAGCAAGGATGTGATGCTAAGGCTTTATGGGGCATTGGTCAGACTGCAGTTGGAGATTTGTGAGCAGTTTTGGGACCTTATCTGAGAAAACATGTGCTAGCATTGGAGAGGATCCAGAGGAGATTCACAAGAATAATTCCAGGAGTGAAAGGTTTAACATATGAGGAGAGTTTAGAAGAATGAGGGAAGATCTCACTGAAAGCTATCAAAGATTGAAAGACCTAAGTAGACTGGATGTGGAGAGTATGTTTCTTATAGTGGCTGAGTCTAGGACCAGAGAACAGAGCTGAGGAGGAATTTCCTTCGCCATAAGGTGGTGAATCTGTGGAATTCATTGCCACATACATCTGTGGAGGCAAATTCTACAGCCTATGTCTTATGGTCTTATAGATTTGTATAGTTATAACATGAACTCATACAGTTCTAACATGTCCTGCAAGAATCATTCTTCTAAATTCTAGATGCTTAATCCACTCAACCTCTCCTCACATGGAAAAGTGGCATCCCAGAAATCAGTCTGGAGAATCTCCAGTGTGCTCTCTGTGGCAACTGCATTTATTTTATAAGGAAGGAGATGAAAACTGTGTACAAAGCTCCAGACATGGTCTCACTGCGTCCTGATATAATAAAATGTCTTTACTGCTGAACTCATTTTTTCATTAAAAAAGACAAACATGCTAATTACCTTCCTAATCACTAACTGCATTTATAGTTTAACTTCCATTGACTTGTGTACAGGGACAAAGGTCTCTTTGATCATTGATATTTTCCAAATTTCATCATTCAAAAATTAACTGATTTTTCTGTTTGGTGCAAATCTGGATAAACTCAGTTTTCCACACCATATGGCTAGACCAGAAGATTGGAGATTAATCCAGCCAAGTGGGAGTGCTGAACTTTGGGGGAATCAGATGTAATATGTGTTTAATATACTGTGTTGATGTGTAGACGGATCTTAGAGTCCATGTCTATAGCCCCCTGAAAGTGGCTGCACAGGTTGACAGGATGGTAAAGAAGGTATAGGGCATGCTTGCCTATTTTAGTTGAGGAATTGAGTTCATGATTCAGGAGGTTAAGTTGCAGTTTTATAAATCTCTGGTTAGGCTGCATCTGGAGAATTGCATTCGTTTTTATTCAACCCATTACAGGAAGGATGTGGAGGCCCTGGAGAGGCTACAGAAGAGGTTTTCCTGGATGCTGCCCAGATTAGAGGGCAAGCACTATGAGGAGAGTCTTGGGTTGTTTTCTTTGGAACAGTGGAGGCTGAGGAAAGACCTGACAGAAGTTTATAAAATTATAAGAGGTGTATATAGAGTAGATAGCTGGTATTTCTTCACAGGGTCAAAATGTGTAATAGAAACTAGGTGCAGGAGTAGGCCATTCAGCCCTTCAAGCCTGCAATACTGTAATACTGAAGGATATGCATTTAAGGAGAGTGGTTAAATTCAAAGGGGGTGTACAGGGCAAGTTTTTATATACAGAGTAGTGGGCTCCTGGGTTGCTCTGCCTGGGTGGAAATAGAGGCAAATATGGAAGAGACATTTATGAGGCTCTTAAAGGTACATGAATGTGCAGAGTATGGAAGGATATGGACATTGTGTAGGCAGAGGAATTAGTTAAGTGTTCAATGCTAGTTTAATCATGGGCCAAAGAGCCTGTTCTTATGCTGTGCTGTTCTACATTGTATGTTCAATATTGTTTTTTACTTTTGTACTTGCACATTATTTGTCTGTCCTTTTGGGTGCAGTATTTCATTGATTCTGTTGTTTCTTGAATTAACTGTGTATACCCACAATAAAGTGAATCTCAGAGTTGTACATGGTGACGTATATGTACTTTGATAAATTTCCTTTGAACTATGAATGATGTGGAGGCTTTGGAGAGGGTAGAGAAGAGGTTTAGTAGAAAGCTGCCTGGATTAGATGATATGCACTTTGGGGAGATGCTGGACAAGCTTCAGTTGTTTGCTGAGGGGAGACATAAGTTTATAAGATTATGAGATCCATAGAAAGAGTACCTTTTTCTGGGGGTCAAAATGTCTAATACCAGAGAACATGTATTTAAGGTGAGAGTGGGTAAATACAAAGGAAATGGAAACGCGTGGAAATCTGCAGAAGGAAATGGTTAAGTTTTTACACACAGTGGTAGGCACCTACTTGTTGCGGATAGAGTGGAGGTGCTCAACGAAGTGATCCCTCAATTTACAACAGCTCTCACCAGTGTAGAGGAGGGCACACTGAGAGCACTAGACACAATAGTTGAACCCAGCAGATTCACAGGAGGTGTTGCCTCACCTGTTTGGAGCCCTGAATGGAGGTGAGGGAGGTGATGTTTGGGCAGGAGCAACACTTAGGCTGCTGCAGGGATAAGTGCTGGATGGAAATTAGGGGAGGGGAACAAATGGACGAGAGAATCAGAGAAAGCAATCCCTTGGGGAAAGGTAAAGATATGTTTAAGTGGTGGCATCCGTTAGTCTCGCGAGACCATGGATCTGCGCCTGGAAAGTCTTGCTTCAGTCTGTGCTAGAGCAGCGTCTGTTGTGGCTGTAGTGTCCTACATGGGAGTGACAGTCTCGGCTGCAGCAACTGCACTTGAAGGCGCTGTCCTCCGGTGTTATCTTGGTGCTGTTTTTCCAACGAGTGTGCTTTTCTTCAGAACCAAGCCTCGGCTTCTCTTCTCCCCTTTTTAGACCTCTGCGTAGTTCCAGCCTCCAGTGAGAGTGATCGCTTGCAATGTCCTCCCACCTCTCGATGTTCCTTTTCAGTGACTTCATGTCTCTCTTGCAAATGTCTTTGAAACAAAGATGGTGCCGCCCTTGTGCCCGCTTGCCAGAGGCCAGTTCCCCGTACAACAGGTCTTTTGGGATCCTCCCATCTGACATGAGGTGTACGTGGCCCAGCCAGTGGAGACGACGTTGTTGGACCAGGGTGAAGAGACTGGGTACCTGGGCGCGGGCCAGATAAAGATCTGTTTATCTGTGTACTTTGCATTGTCTGTTAACCAGTTCTCAATTTATATATGACCTTCAATGTCACGTGATCTACCTAGGGACTCTTCTTTCACGCAAACAAGAGGAAATCTGCAGATGCTGGAATTTCAAGCAACACATATAAAAGTTGCTGGTGAATGCAGCAGGCCAGGCAGCATCTCTAGGAAGAGGTACAGTCGATGTTTCAGGCCGAGACCCTTCATCAGGACTAACTGAAAAAAGAGCTAGTAAGAGATTTGAAAGTGGGAGGAGGAGGGGGAGATCCAAAATGATAGAAGACAGGAGGGGGAGGGATGGAGCCAAGAGCTGGATGGTTGATTGGCAAAGGGGATATGAGAGGATCATGGGACAGGAGGCCTAGAGAGAAAGAAAAGGGGAGTGGGGAACCCAGAGGATGGGCAAGGGGTATAGTCAGAGGGAGAAAAAGGAGAGAGAGAAAGAATCCGTATATAAATAACGGATGGGGTACAAGGGGGAGGTGGGGCATTAGCAGAAGTTGAGAAGTCAATGTTCAGAACTTAAACTTCTGCTAATACCCCACCTCCCTCTTGTACCCCATCCGTTATTTATTTATTTATATACACACACTCTTTTTCTCTCTCTCCTTTTTCTCCCACTGTCCCTCTCACTATACCCCTTGCCCATCCTCTGGGCTTCCCCACTCCCACTTCTCTTTCTCCCTAGGCCTCCTGTCCCATAATCCTCTCATATCCCATTTGCCAATCAACTGTTCAGCTCTTGGTTCCATTCCCGCCCTCTTTCTCCCCCCCCCCAATCTTCTATTATTTTGAATCTCGCCCTCCCCCTCCCACTTTCAAATCTCTTACTAGCTCTTCTTTCAGTTAGTCCTGACGAAGGGTCTTGGCCCGAAACATCGACTGTACCTCTTCCTAGAGATGCTGACTGGCCTGCTGCGTTCACCAGTAACTTTTATGTGTGTGACTCTTTTTTCAAATGAGTTTCTTTACCCTCTGTATTCAAAATGTGTATCAGTTTACTTATGTGTTCTGCCTGTCCTTGTTTATCAATACGTTTTGTCTCCATTGCTGAATTCTAAAGGCTTCCTAAATGTACACTGATTGTTGCAAGTTGACTAACTTAAAATGGTTTCACAGCAGCAAAACCAATAACAGACAGCAAAATAAGCTTGTTGTTAATGGAATATCCATTCTCTTCATATGTGGTTCTGTCTGCTGTTAAATTAGTGCAAATTTATTAACTGTATGGGCATTGTAAGCACACCAGTAAATCCCTTCTATTCAATTCATTTTATTTTTAGTTTGTGCTTAACAGTTCCTATTGCAAGGTGGATTATAATTGTGAAAACAAGTATTGTCTTATTCAACACATCTAGCAGCTTAATTTTTGAATGCCTTGGACCTGAATGAACTGCTTTTATGTTTAAGCCCCAATACAGAAACTTCACATAAACCAGGATAAAGGGGGCTCTTGACCTCATAATCGACCTCGTTATGATCTCACACTTTATCATTTACTGCATTGCATTTTTTCCAGTAGCTTTTACAATATATACTTTGTTATTGTTTTACCTTATTCTATCTCAATGCACTTGTAATGATTTGGTCTGTATGTGCAGTATGCAAGACAAGCTTTTCACTATATTATCATGTGACAATAATCTATACCAAGACTAATATTTATGGCAATTTTATGAACTATTCCTATGGATTTAAATTTGTCTTTGATTTTCCCCTGTCCGCTACAGATTCTCCTTTTCACGTTGTGTTTTTTATGCCTGACAAGTACACTCAGTGGCCGCTTTATTGGGTATTTCCTGTACTTAAACTGACCACCAAGTGTGTGCTCATTGACTTCTGCAGTCATAGGCCATCCACTTCAAGGTTCAACGTGGTGTATATTCAGAGATGCTCTTCTGCACACCAGTGTTGTAGCATGTGGTTATCTGAGTTAATGTAGTCTTTGGGTCAGCTTAAAACAGTCTAGCCATTCTCCATTGACCTCACTCCTTAACAAAGCATTTTTGCCTACAGAACTGCTACTCACTGGATTTTTTTTTTGTTTTTGTACTATTTTCTGTAAACTCTAGGCACTGCTGTGTGTGAAAATCCCTGGTGATCAGCATTTTCTGAGATACTCAAACCATCCATCTGGCATCAACAATCATTTCACAGTCAAAGTAACTTAGATGACATTTCTTCCCCATTCTAATGTTTGGTGCAGACAACAACTGAACTTCTTGACTATGTCTGGTTTTGCAAATTTGCTTCCCATTTAGAAAACAGTTTATACCTTAATTCCTTTTACCAAAGTGCATGACCATACATTTCCATTCACTGTATTCCATCTGTCACTTTTTTGTCCATTCTCCAAAATTGTTCTAGTCCTTCTGTAAACTCCCAGCTTTCCCAAAACTATCTACAATTCCTATATTTATATCATCTACAAACCTGGCCACATCATCCAGATCATTGGGATCAAAAGTAGCAAACCCAACACCAACCCCTGTAGAACACCACGCTTCATTATCAGCCAAGTAGAAAAGACCTTCCTTATTCCCATTCCTTGCCTTCTGTCAGCCAATCCTCTGTCCAAATCTCTCATGTGCAACTCCTTGTCAAAGGCCTTCTGAATATCCAAGTAAACAACATCCTCTGACTCTTCTTTGTCTATCCTCCCTGTTAGTTTCTCAAATAATTCCAGTAGATCTACCCGGCAAGATTTCCCCTGAAGGAAGCCATCATGACTCCTGCTTATTTTATTGTGTATGTCCAAGTACCATAAAACCTCATCCTTAATAGTGGAATCTAAAATCTTGCTACCTGAAGTCAGGCTAACTGGCCTATAATTTCCTTTTTATTCCCCTCTCTCCTTTCTTGAAGAGTGGAGTGATGTTTGCAATTTTCCTGTCCTTGTAACCATGTCATAATCTAGTGATTCTTGGAAAATCATTAACTAATGCCTCCACAATCTTTTCTGCTAACCCTTTTAGGATCCCGGTGTGTAGACTATCTGATCCAGGTACCTTATCTACCTTCAGATGTTTCTGCTGCCCAAATATCTTCTCCATAGTAATAGCAACTGCACTCACTTCTGTCCCCTGACACTCTCAAATATCTGGCATACTGCTAGTGTCTTCCACAGTGAAGACTGATGCAAAATACTTATTCAGTTCAATATGCCATTTCCTTGTCCTCTATTGCTACCTCTCCAGCATCTTTTTCCAGTGGTCTAAACTCTAATTTTGCCTCTCTTTCTCCTTCTATATCTGAAAAAAAACTTTTGGTGTTTTGTTTGCTATTATTGGCTAGCTTACCTTCATATTTCATCTTTGCACTCCTTACTGGTTTTTTACTTACCTTCAGTTGATTTTCAGAAGCTTCCCAACCCTCTGATTTCCTATTAGCTTTTTGTATACTGTATGGCCTTGCTTCTTGTTTGGAATGAACCAATCCTGCATCACCGAATTGCTCCCCGAAACTCCAATCACTGCTGTGCACATCATCCCTACTAGTATTCCTCTTCCAATCAACTTTGGCCTGCTCCCATCTCATGCCTCTGTAGTTCCCTTTACCCCACTATAATACCAATACATCTGATTTTAGCTTCGCCCTCTCAAACTGCAGGGTGAATTCTATTGTACTATGATCACTGCCTCCTAAGAGTTCCTTTACGTTAGGCTCTCTAATCAAATCTAGATTGTTATACAACACTGAATAGACAAGTGCCTTTTCCTTACTGGGCTCGATTACAATCTTTTAAACATTCTACAAGTTCCTTCGCTTATGGTCCAGCACCAAGCTGATTTTCTCAATCTACCTGCACATTGAAATCCCACATGACCTTCATAACATTGTACTTTTTACATGCCTTTTCTACCTTCCATTGTAATTTGTACACCACTTCGTGTCTAGTGTTCAGAAGTCTGTATATAACTCTCATCACTTTAATTCACTTAATATCACCATGATTCATTTCCTCTTCTGTTTAGTATCTTTATGTACAATTTTGAAAAACATCAGAGATATAACCATTGTATATTAGAGCTGTGATGAAGTAAAGGCAACACCACATTATAAGAAGCTGAAAATTCATGTGCCTAGTAGAATAAAATATATTGATGTCTCCCTGTTCCTACATGTACACAGTGTATGTTGCAAGTTGACTAATTTAAAATGATTTTACAGCAGCAAAACCAATAACAGAACAAAATAGGCTTGCTGGTGATAGAAATATCTGTACTTGGTCTGATTTTTTTTATACATTATATGTGGTTCTGTCTACTATTAATTAGTACAACTTTATCTCTATGGGAATTGAAAGCATATCAATAAATCCCTTCTATTTAAACCATTCTTTAGTTTGATTTTAATAGTTCCTCCTTCAAGGTGGATTATAATTGTGCAAACAGCTATTGTCTCATGCAACACATCAAGCAGATTAATTTTTGAATATCTTAGATTTGAATAAATAGCTTGTGTGTCCAAGCCCCAGAACAGAAACTTCAGTACATGATCTTGGTGCAATAATTGTCAAGTGCTGCACTGTCAGATGTACTATCTTTTAAATGAAATATTAGGCTAAACCCAGATCTGCTCTCTTTGAATCATATTAAGGATACAACAATTACATAATTCATAAAAGAACACTGCATCCTGATTACCATTTATCCCTCAAAAACACCTCTAAATTAACATTATTTCATTTATTCAAATGGCTGTTACAGGAATGTAACAGAGGCCACTGAGGTGCTTTAGACATCCCAACCACATGACAGACACTATATAAATCCAGAGTATGTTGAGCTGAAACATTTAACTATTTCTCCCGCTACAGATGCTGCCTGACCACCTGAGGATTTCTAGAACTTTCTGTCTTTATTAAAAATAGATGCTATATTGGCATGGATAAATTAGATTTAACCTCAGCCATATGGTATAATGACTCAGTTATGGGAGTCTGTCAGCTTTTCTCTGAAGTTATGTTGTGTCCACTTTATAAAATATAGTTGGCTGTATGAGGTATTTTCCCTTGAGTGCATTTTATAAATGGAAAGGACACAAATGACCTATAATACAAGAAAATCTGTTCAATTTATCATTAGACTTCCATTAATTATTAACAGAAATTACTCCACTCTACTGTTGGAAGTCATTTTACAACTTCTGGCTGTAACAGTCTTAGTTATTAAGATGGTGAAAAATGGCAATAAATCAGTGCAGTTCTGTGAGATAAAACGCTAATACTGCTTCAGTGAATATACTTGCATAAAAAGCAGTTTCAGAATCCTATAAAAGGATTTACAAAAATCTCAGAAGCTGGAAAGTCAAGCAATTTTGGTTAAGTTTTTAATCTGTTAATGCTGAAAGCCTTGCCAATGTAAAAGGAAGCAAAGAAAGTAAAAAAGAAAAATGGAATTACTCTAACTTGAAACCTTTCATGATTTTGAGGTTGTCCCAAAGCACTTTACAACAAAAATTGTACTCTTGAAATACAGATACTGCTTTAATGTAAGAGAAAACAATAAATTTGTACATAGCAAGCAGCCGCAGACAACAGTGAAATAAGTAGCAAAGTCACTAGGAGAGCTACTTATAAACAGGAGAAATTCTACAGAGTTGGAAATCCAAAGTAATACATACAAAATGCTGGAGGAACTCAGCAGGTCGGGCAGTATCCATGGAAATGAATAAACATTCAATTTTTTGGCCCAAGACCATTCTTCAGGACTGAAAAGTAAGGGGGAAGACAACAGAATAAAAAGGTGGGGGGAGGGGAAGGAGAATAGCTAGAAGGTGATGGGAGAAGCCAAGTGAGTAGGAAAGGTAAAGGACTGGAGAGGAAGGAATCTGATGTGAGAGGAGAGTGGACCATAGGAGAAAGAGAAGAATGAGGGAATCCAGGGTGGGTGATTGGCAGATGAGAAGAAGTAAGAAGCCAAAATGGGGAATAGAAGAAGAGGGGATGAGGAGGGAAAATTAGTTTAGGAAAGCTACCTGCTCATCAAATTGTGCTGCCAGGCATTCTTTTTCCACTTAGAAAGCACTTGGGTCTTGATTTGACCATCTTATTCAAAAGGCCACACCTCAACATAGCTGTGCCCCTCGAGAGGACAAAGTAGTGACATAGATTTTGTCCTCAAGTCTCTGCAGTACAATGAACTGCAGAGTTCTTGAAGGGAGAAGGCAATATTCTTTCCAAGGTAGAACTCCATCTCCTCAGCCCTTTTCTGTCAGGCTACTGTGAGCAAAAAGCCAGTAAAGTCAAGCAAGATTATCTAAAATGAGCCTAATTATTCAAAGTTCAAAGTCCAAAGTAAATTTATTATCAAAGTACATATATGTCACCATATACAGCCCTGAGGTTCACTTTATTGAGGGCATACAGTAAATCCAAGAAACACAATAGAATCAATGAAAGACCACACCCTATCGTACAAACAACCAATGTGGACAAGACAACAAACTGTGAAACTGCAAAAACAAACTTTCTAATATTAGTACCATTTACATTAGAGAGAGAAATTCAGCCCTATCACATTGCCATCAGCCTGGTCACTAAGCTACAATAGCAACAGAAACACCACCAGAAGAAAATCAACTTGGAAGATCGCAAGGACCCCAGAAAGTAAGTTCATCTGGCAATACTGATAGATAATTTTAAAAATCCTGAACAAAAGGAGCTGCAGAATATTCATGATGCTTTGAAGTCAACCATACCTAGCACTTGCGTAGATTCTTAGTTTCCCACCAGAAAATACCTAGCATATTTTTGTGATAATAACTGGGTCAGACTAGTCATGACCTTATTAAATGCTAGAGAATGCTTGAGAGGCTTCCTGTTACTAATTCATATGTTTGTTTAATATCCAAATGATACTTAACCGAACATGTAACGAAGTCTAACAGCTATAGAGAAAGTGCAGTACAAGGAAACAGTAAGGTGCAAGATCTTAATGAGGTGGATAGTGAGGTCAAGAGCCCAACATATTGTATTAAGGAGCTGCTTAATAGTTCTGTAACAGTGGTGTAAAAGTTGTCCTTGCATGCTTTCAGACTTTATTATCTTCCTGATGGAAGGGGGAGAAGACAAATGTCCTAGGTGGGTGGGGTCTTTGATTATGTTGGCTTCTTTACCAGGGCAGCAAGAAGTATAGACAAGAGTCCATAAAGAGGAGGCTTGTTTCCATGATGTGCTGAGCTGTGTCCACAACTCTCAACAGTTTCTTGCAGTCATATGCCGATCAGTTGCCATACTCTGCATCCAAAGCAACACACACAAAATGCTGGAAGCTCAGCAGGTCAGGCAACATCTATGGAAAAGAATAAACCGTTGATGTTTTGGACTGAGACCCTTCTCCTCCTGAGTTGGAGATGGTTATTGCTTTACACTTTGTGCTGAAGTGGCATTTACCACTTAACAGCCTATGGTTGAATGTCATCTCGTGTCTTCCTGCATGTAGGGTACAGCTGCTACATTCAGGAACAATTTGGGAATGGAACTGAACATTGTGCTATCATTCTCAATCACCTTGAAAGCTACAATAAAAGGAGCATGTATTTATAGACTAAATCTTTGGATCACTAACTCCAAGGATCAACTACTTCTGTGGTCAGTTGGCTAATTCCTGGGGAGAGAGGGTTGCTCTTTCATTAACAACTAAAGAAAATTGGTCCATATTCTGTAAAGTTTAGAAGAATTAGAAATAATATTCAAAAATACAAGATTGTGAGGGTCCTCGACAGGATAACTGTTGAGATGTTTCCAGTCATAGTGGGGATCTCGTAGAGAGGCCAGGGAGGTCCTTAAAAAGGTTCATTGGAACTTCTCACAGAGGATGGAAAATCTCTGGAATTCTCTAACCAGGAGAGCATGGAGACCAGAACCATGGGATATCTGAAGAGAAATTAAATATATTTTTGAAAGATCAGATGATTAGTGACAATAGGGAACTGGCATAGGTGAGAAGAGGATGTCTGGGCAGATTAGTCAGATCATGTTGAATAGTGGAGCAGAATTGAAAGTCTACTCCTACCCTTATTTTCTTATTGTCTTACACCAGGGGTCTGCAACCTTTTAGTCTCTGTGGGCTGGATCGCGTATTAATGAGCCGATGATGGGCCAGATAAATGCCATAAAAAAAACTTGAAATATAGGAATTATCCATTTAAATACACCTAGTTATGTCTTGCCTCAAACTAATGAATAACACATGCCAGAAAATCATTTGTGCTTAATCAAGGATGCCAATTAGTAATCAAAGAACTGAGTTTAGTTTTTCTGTCCCACCATTGCTGGTGCCCCATCAGTTGCGAAGCCAATTAGCTTCGACACATTAAGTTTCATTTCTGACATCATCCTCAACAAAGCTTCAAAAATGCCTGCTCCAGTAACCATGTCCTTCATAGGAATTAATTGAATAAACTCTTCAAAAATTTGAAAAGTTGAGGTCACTCCTCGCACAAACACTGCAAGTTGAGCAGTGTCTCTCAAGTCTGTACTCTCATCAAGCGCAATTGGGGGAAAAAAAATGCAATTCGGCAGGCGTCCCTTAACAACTCTTTAACATCTGCTGACATTTCTTCAACTCACCATGTGACCGTTCTTGCTGACAGGTTGATAGATACAAATAAAGATTTTTTTTTCAGGACAAACAATATCCACCACTGCCAGTAAACATTCTTGGACAAACTCTCCATCTGTAAAAGGCTCAAACAGGAGGAAATCTGCAGATGCTGGAATTTCAAGCAACGCACATAAAAGTTGCTGGTGAACACAGCAGGTCAGGCAGCATCTCTAGGAAGAGGTACAGTCGATGTTTCAGGCCGAGACCCTTCGTCAGGACTAACTGAAAGAAGAACTAGTAAGAGATTTGAAAGGGGGAGGGGGAGATCAGAAATGATAGGAGAAGACAGGAGGGGGAGGGATGGAGCCAAGAGCTGGACAGGTGATTGGCAAAAGGGATATGAGAGGATCATGGGACAGGAGGCCTAGGGAGAAAGAGAAGGGGGGGGGAACCCAGAGGATGGGCAAGGGGTATAGTGAGAGGGACAGAGGGAGAAAAAGGAGAGAGAAAAAGAATGTGTGTATATAAATAAATAATGGATGGGGTATGAGGGGGAGGTGGGACATTAGCGGAAGTTAGAGAAGTCAATGTTCATGCCATCAGATTGGAGGCTACCCAGATGGAATATAAGGTGTTGTTCCTCCAACCTGAGTGTGGCTTCATCTTTACAGTAGAGGAGGCCGTGGATAGATATATCAGAATGGGAATGGGACGTGGAATTAAAATGGGTGACCACTGGGAGATCCTGCTTTGGCAGACAGAGCGTAGGTGTTCAGCGAAATGATCTTCCAGTCTGCGTCAGGTCTCACCAATGTATAGAAGGCCACATCAGGAGCACTGGATGCAGTATATCAATCACCCTAGCTGACCCACAGGTGAAGTGTCGCCTCACCCGGAAGGACTGTCTGGGACCCTGAATGGTGGTGAGAGAGGAAGTGTAAGGGCATGTATAGCACTTGTTCTGCTTACAAGGATAAGTGCCAGGAGGGAGATCGGTGGGGAGGGATGGGGGGGGGGGGGGGGGAGACAAATGGACTAGGGTCTCGGCCCGAAACGTCAACTGTACCTCTTCCTAGAGATGCTGCCTGACCTGCTGCATTCACCAGCAACTTTTATGTGTGTTATCTGTAAAAGGCTTCATCTTTTCTGCAATACGTTTTGAGACTTCGATGTTGGCACGGGTATTTCCTTCATTTTCACTTTTTTTGGCACTCAGCGTCTGCCTTCCTGCGTTTTGCATTCATTGCCATTGGACTTCTCCATGGATTGTCACCTTATCGTGGTGGAGAAGCTTGTGTGGTCCTGTGATCCCGAGAGTGATGCCGTCTGGAGCTAGACTCCTGGTAGGGTCTCCCATGGCGGTAAGGTCAAGGGTGAGGTCCCTGACAATGAACAATCCAACCAAGACCTCAACAGTGGAACAGGCAGACAAAGTTACTTCGAACTCAACAACTGTGAAGGCAGATGAAGGCTGCAACAAATCCATCAGCTCCAATTGTCGTGGTTTCCATGCCATTGGAATCAGTTGGTTGATCTGTGAAGTATCGTGTGCTTTGTGGAGTGCAACATCAAGTACACGTTAAACAAATACATGCACAGGTGTTTTCGCTCTGTGGGCCACTTCTTCATAAGCCACTTGAGAGCCCAAAAGTAGATCAACAGAATGGAGACCATCATCCTCGACCTCGAGGGATAGCCACGATGACGGCCATTGGAATTTTTTTCTTTGATTTTATTTCGAAACACAAGTTAGTCAACAAATATCATAGCACATGTAAATATCTGGATATTTAACATGGATTTCTTGTTAAAACACAGTGATGCTGTTTCTGTTTACAAATTTGAACAATCCCAACTGAAAACCTGTGCATGCACGGAGAGTATCCAATACATATTAATAAGGTAGTCTGCCTTCCTGTCATTCGTATATACCAGTGTTTGGTTTGGAACAAAATGGAACCTGGGGCCAGTGTAACAAGACACCGTGCATGTCCATCACTGTGGTCGTGTGAAACACTCAGAATAAGGAAAAATCGCTCGCAAGCCAGATAAGCGTAGCATCTCAATATTTGCTTGTGGGCTGGTCAAAATACCTTTGCGGGCCGGATCTGGCCCACAGGCCATAGGTTGCCTACCCCTGTCTTACACCATTTATAGTTGACATCTTGACTTTATTCACTATTTATCATTGACACCATAGAAGTGATTTGAATAGTGGAAGGATAGACCAAAGCTGGCTATTTCTAGTATTCGTATTGAGAGGGTAACAAGCTGGAGGTTGCACCATCATAGTCACAGGACTGAATTTCAACACTGAGATCAGAGACTGGTAGAAGCCTTTTCCTATGAAGTGATGAGGCTGTGGGATGTACTTGCAGGGTTAAGACTTGATGCATAACTAAGATTAGATGAATTGGTTCAGTGTGATTGAAAGAATATAGTAACAGGATAGATAAATGTGATTAGAACTATTTATTTGCATGAAAGATAAATTGCAACACAATCTAGTTGATTTGAGTGGCCAGCCTTTGCATTGTAACTTCTAATGTTAGCCATAAATCTTCATTAATCTATTGTATACACATTATCACCAATACTGATGAGGCATTCTAAAAATCATTTAAAGCTATCAAAAATAAGAAGTGCTGGAAAATCATGCACCATTTTTTAAAATTATAATTTCAATCACAGAGACTCATTATACACAGATTTGTATCTTACATACAACTGAGATTTTTTTTAGAGAAGTCAGTTTAAGCTTTATTTATGGCAGACATCCTGTAAGAAGATATTATGCTGTATTATAGTGCAAGACAACTTTTAAAATCCACTATTATCTCTTCACTTGTCACTGATATTTATTAAGATTTCAGACTCGAAAGATCCTTTCCCTTTAAAAATCAATTCTGTTCACTGTTTGTGGCATTGAGTTGCTTCACTAATGACTTCTTTTTGTTTTGTCTCCTATCAATTTTCTTGCATAGTGCAGTAGCGGTGTTCTACAGGTTAATGCTTTGTTATTTTCACGTTTACATGAATAATTTCATGTAATAGCTTCACATTCTTCCTGTGGTCTGTTATCGACCAGTCGTTTTCCTCTGGTAACCACAGGTCTGGACACTCCTGGGAAAAAAGCCTGCTTCCAGATTTGCCTCTCACATCCCCTGCTACAATAATGCATTGCTAAAATATTCCCTAGTTGCTTTTCTAACCTTGATGTTCTTATCTCCAACCACAGATTCCACTTTCTTATTCATTTGTGTATTCCAAAACCACTCACTTCAGCCATTCCCTTAGAGGTGACTGAAAGCCAATAATTAAGTACATATTAGTTACCTTAAAACATTGTGGCTGGAAGATCACATCTCCTCAGTTGATAAATAAAAAGATAAAACGCATGCTTGTGAGAAAGACTGAGCTTACAGATTTACTTATCAATCAACTCAAGCCACGGCATTTCTGGTGCTGCCCTTTTCTGAGCTGGTCTGTTACAGATAACTAATTCATTATCCGTCGCCCTGAAGTTTTAATCAGAATTAATTGCATTTCTCTGCTGGATTTTAGTTTAGTTGTCATGGTTATGAGCATTTTGTGCTCTGAAGGCTATCAAGTGTTGAGATAATACCTTTAAACTGAAATTCATTTTCTATCTCAGTAGTAAAGTCTACAATATTTGAGGGACAACCTGAGAGTTGCACGTCCTGAATTTAGCCAGCTTATCCAAACTGGTGGATGATTGATGGCCAGTACGGTCTTGGTGGGCCAAAGGGCCTCCATTTTTTACAGTGTTGCTCTAAGACGCTGAGAGATGTAAGCTCAATTGGTTACAGTATTGCTGCAAACTTCAAATTTCTATAGATGTTCAGTGGGGAGCATTCTGACCAGTTGTTGACAAACTTGTGTGGAGCCTCCAATGCACGGGATCGCAAGAGTATTGTATTATTGACCAGGCTAGCTCCCAACCATCCAGAAGGTAGCATGAATTACTCAGGACCCTCACCATACGGTGCATGCCCACTTCTCATAACTACCCTCAGGAGGAGATACAGAAGCCTGAAGACCACATTCTTCAGGGACAACTTCATCCCCTACACAATCAGCTTTCTGAACAGGCCATGAAACTGTGAACTCTACCTTATTATTCTATTGTTTTACTTTATTGTAATTTTGTAGCTTTGCAATGTACAGCTGCCGCAAAACAACACAAAATCATGTATATCAGTGATAGTAAGTCTGATTCTGGTGGTGCAGGATCTCACCCCTTGTTCAAATTGGTTCCAATTTCCCATGTCCCACACTCAGTGAAGGCCTGATGAATGCTTGGGTGAGAATATATCACGAGCAATCAACTCATTGGCAAGACTGACTTCCTGTGCTAGGGGCAATGGGAAAATTGGATCTGTCCTGTAATCTCAGGCATTTTAGTAAGCTTGTCAACTTTCATTTTAAGCCCTGCTTGATGGGGTGAAAATAGAGAGACGAGGAGGGGATAAGCTACCACTACCTACTAAATGCTCCTAATGCAATGGTTCTCAAACAGCCACTGACAACAAAATCCAGTTTCTGGCCATCACACATGGCTTAGCTACTAAGCCCAGCAGAACCGTTTCAACTGACAGGAGAAGGGACAAAGGCTGATTACTGGCACCTTAAAATCAGTTGTTTCAGGCAGATGGGTCTCATAGCCATGGTTGGTAGCCCTTCTAGGAGCAAGAGAACTCTGATCTCAAACCTCTACTACCTTGCAGCTATACCAACCTAAGAGGAAGCCTTCGGGAGTAAACTTCAAAGCAAAATCCAGAGCTGGAGTCCCTACGGCAATCCTATGCTGAGTTCAATTCTGACTCGCAAATCCTGCGACGCCACTGATGCCAAACTGTGTCAGCCTCTGCAATTCCTTTTGACTCATCAGCTTCATGCAGAGGGGAAGCTGCCACATGCTACATTGCTCTCTGATTAATACTGCCCTGGCTTGTGTATCATGTAGACAGCTGGGAAGCAACATCTATGGTCAAACCCGAGCTGTGGAGGACCTCAAAAATTTATTTTTACACTAGAGCATCAATGACAAATACTGCAATTTATACCACAAGCAATATTGCCAATGTCTGCACCTGAGTCATTTTCACAGACCCTTTCTGCTGGTGGACAATCTCAGTCAGTTAAAAAGCATCTCAGAAATTCTGGAGTATGAAGATGGAAAAATAGATCCTCAATGAATCAATACAGTAGGAGCACTCATCAGCACATCACTGAGCTTTGGATAATGCATCCTGTCAGAAACACTGGCACAGGAGTAGGACAACATTCAATCCCATGAGCATGTTCACCCAGTCAAAGGCTGTATGACTGATGTGTGATTGAATTGCATTGCCTTTAATGAACTAACCTCTCAATCTCACATCCTAAATTAGCATTTGATCTGCCATGATCTGCTGTTTTAGGAAGTGTGGCAAGGTAGTGTAGAGGTTGGTGTAATTCTATTACAATGCCAACAACCCAAAATCAACTCCCACACCCTCTATAAGGAGTTCGTACATTCTCCAAGTGACTGCATGGGTTTCTTTCAGATTCTCCAGTTTCCTTCCATATTCCAAAGACATATGGATTAGCAGGTTAATTGGTCACATGAGTGTAATTGGGCAGCATGGACTCAGGCCGGATAGCCTGTTACTGTGCTGTATCTCTGAGTAAAATTAAATACATAAAACAAAGTGAAGCAAATTGGAAGGAGATGCTGCAGAGCAGCAATGGCGTGAGTTTCTAGGAAAAATAAGGAAAATGCAGGATAGATGTATTCCAAAAATGACGAAAATAGTACAACCGTGGCTGACTAGGGAAGTTAAAGCTAATGTAAGAGCAAAAGAGAGGGCATACAACAAAGCAAAAATTAGTGGGAAGACAGAGGATTGGAAAGCTTTTCAAATCCTAGAGAGCAAGTAAAAGAATCATTAAGAGGGAAAAGATTAAACACAAAAGCAAGCTAGCAAACAATATCAAAGTGTTTCGTAAAAGCTTTTTCAAGTATGTAAAAAAAATAAGAGATATGAAAGTGGATATAGGACTGCTAGAAAATGAGGCTGGAGAAATAGTAATGGGGGACAAAGAGATGGCAGATGAACAGAATGAATATTTTGCATCAGTCTTCACTATGGAAGACACTAGCAGTGTGCCTGATGTTGTAGTGTGTAAGGGAAGAGAAGTGAAGGAAGTTACTATTACAAGGGAGAAGGTGCTCAAAAAGCTAAAAGACCTAGGGGTACAAAAGTCACCCAGACCAGATGAACTGCACCCTAGGGTTCTGAAAGAGGTAGCGGTAGAAATTGCAGAGGCATTAGTAATGATTTTTCAAAAATCATTGGACTTTGGCATAGTGCCAGAGGACTGGAAAATTGTAAATATCACTCCACTCTTTAAGAAAGGAGAACGGCAACAAAAAGGAAATTATAGACCAGTTATCCTAACCTCAGTGGTTGGAAAGATGGTTGGAATCAACTGTTAAGGATGAGGTTATGGAGTATTTGGTGACACAGGACAAGATAGGACAAAGTCAGCATGGTTTCCTTAAGGGAAAATCTTGCCTGATGAACCTGTTGGAATTCATTGAGGAGATTACAAGTAGGATAGATAAAGGGGTTGCAGTGGATGTCATATTTGGACTTTCAGAAGGCCTTTAACAAGCTGCCACAAATGAGGCTGCTTACCAAGTTAAGAGCCCATGACATTACAGGAAGGCTACTAGTACAGTTAGAGCATTGGCTAATTCTTAGGAGACAGTGAGTGGGAATAAAAGGATCCTTTTCTGATTGGTTGCAAGTGACTAGTGCCGTTCCACAGGGGTCAGTGTTGGGACCATTTCTTTATGTTGTATATCAATAACTTAGATAATGGAATAGATGTGCTCTGTTGCCAGGTTTGCAGATGATACAAAGATTGGTGGAGGGGCAGGTCATGTTGAGGAAACAGGTAGGTTGCAGAAGGACTTAGACTGATTAGGGGAATGAGCAAGAGAGTGAAAAATCAGAGATGCAAAGGGAGTTGGGAGACCTTGTGCAGAACACCCTAAAGGTTAACTTGCAGGTAGAGTCAGTGGTGAGGAAGACAAATGAAATGTTAGCATTCATTTCAAGAGGTCTAGAATACAAGAGCAGGGATGTGATGCTGAGGCTTTATAAGGCTCTGATGAGGATTCACCTTGAGAATTGTGAACAGATTTGGGCTCCTCATCTAAGAAAAGGTGTGCTGGCATTGGAGAGGAGGTTCACAAAATGATTCCGGGAATGAAAGGGTTATCATGCAAAGAACATTTGATAGCTCTAGGTCTGTATTCACCGGAATTTGGAAGGATGAGGGGGGATCTCATTAAAACCTTTTGAATATTGAAAGTCCTAAACAGAGTAGATGTGGAAAGGATGTTTCCCGTGATGGCGGAGTCAGGGACAAAAGGGCACAGCCTCAGGATAGAGTGGCATCCATTTAAAACAGATATGTGAAAGGATTTCTTTAGCCAGAGGGTGGTGAATTTATGGTATGTATTACCACAGGCAGCTGTGGAGGCCAGGTCATTGGGTGTATTTAAGGTAGAGCTTGACAGGTTCTTGATTGAACGGCATCAAAGGTTATGGGGAGAAGGCTGGCGAGTGGGGCTGAGGAGGGGAAAGAAAGGATCAGCCAATATTGAGTGGCGGAGCAGACTCCATGGGCCAAATGGCCTAATTCTGCTTCGATGTCTTAAGGTCTTATGGTCTTCACCCACCTTTGGCCTGTAGAAGTGCTTCTCAATTTCACTCCTGAAAAGCCTAGCCTGAAATTTTACAGTAAGCCAGACTTCCAGCCTATTTGCTGTCCATTCACCTCAGCCTTTCTCAACCTGTTTACTCTGGAGGAACCCTTGAAATAACTTTCAAGTCTCAGGGAACCCCTGTGTATAAATTATTATATTACAGTTCACAGTACATCAGCTGTATCAGTAAGTTGTAGATATAATAATCCAAAAATAATTATCAATGCTCTTCTGAGAATGAATTTTAGCCAACCTTTCTTGATAAAACAAGTAGTTAAGCTTAGCTTACCTTTCTTGAAATTAATCCCTTTCTTTTCCTTTCATAAATTTTAAAAACTCTTAAGGCAAACATAATAAATTTCTGTTAAATAACTGGCTTAAGCCAAAATGAGATTTATTTTTTCTAAGGTAGGCTTAGTAGATTTAATTTAAATAAAGGTTGTAAATTGATTTTAATTAATTCTATTTATAGCATGAAAATTTATTGACAAAGTTGACTAATAAAGTTACTAAAAACCATAAGCCAAAGCAGTATGAATAAAATATAGCCTAAGGCACAACTTTATACAGTACAAGACTTCGAAAAAAACATTTTCTTACTAAGTGACATGATCAGGCTCAAATATAGGCCTAGTATATGAAACCTGTGCTTGTTGTTTGTCACAGACCAGGCTCAATGGAGTAGGACAACTTGGATCACCAGTCCATGTAAACCCATTGATAAGCAGCTTTCATTGTAAAGACAGAATTTTTCGTGTTTTTTGTTACACTAGTGCAGTGAAATGACTCAGAAGGTTGCAATTCTTCATTATTGACTTTATCAAAAGCGTCTGTGAGCCGAGGCCTAGAATTCTCCTCTTCCATCTCACACCTCCTTTTCAAAAATCGCCACATTGGACTGTCTTTAGAATGAAAATTTCCCTCCAAATGTCTACTACACCAGCAAAGTTTGTTCAATCCCATCCCAATCAGTTGGCAGCACGCAAGGGTAAGTTGGGGGAGGTAGTTCGGGAGGGAGAGGCTGACATCATAGCCCAAGTTGGGTGAGTCCGTTCAATGCTCGGAAAATGCACTTCATGTTCCTCATTAGCTTACTATCCTCCACTCTGCACAATACAGCACTCACCAATTATCAGCCTCCTGTCCTCCCCTCTGCACAATACAGCACTCACCAATTATCAGCCTCCTGTCCTCCACTCTGCATAATACAGCACTCACCAATTATCAGTCTACTGTCCTCCCCTCTGCACAATACAGCACTCACCAATTATCAGCCTACTGTCCTCCCCTCTCGTGCAATTCAGCTCTCACCAATTATCAACGGCCTCCCCTATTGTGCCAAAAACTGAGAATGGACTCAACCAAGTAAACACAGCCCTACTGCACACTGCCATACTGGGCTGGGAGGCCTCTAACGAGATAGCTAACAGGGCTGTGCAGTCACTACCCTCCACTGTAAGTGCTAGTATCACGTGAAGTTCAAAAAAGGATGTTCTTTTTTTTTAATCACAATCTCTAGCGGAATCCCTAGTGACTATTGCAGAACTCCCGTTGAGAAACCCTGATTTACCCTATCATCTAACTTTAAAAACATTTAAAGATCACATTACCAAATAACTTTTAAACTTCCAGTTAAAATATTACATTGGTTTCTAGAATCTCTATTCATAAGCCAACCCTTCAAATCCAGGCTTAATTTGAAAGAATGCACACCATACTCCCTCTTCACTAAGGTAGGGGACCAGGAACTTCCCAGTGTACTTCTGTTGTGGTCTAACCACACTGTTTCACAGCTGTGGCATAACACTGCATTTGAGGTGTTAAGACCAGTTTCATTGATCTTATTTCTGTATCTGCTCATTGTAAGCATTCAAGTACATAGCCACTCCCCGCCAAATCTTTTAAACCTCCCTGTTTAGAATAACACATTTAAAATGCTGGAGGAACTCAGCAGGTCAGGCAGCATCTGTGGAAAGGAATAAAGAGTCAACGTTTTGGGCCGAGCCCCTGAAGGAAGATCTCAGACTGAACCATCAACTCTTTATTCTTTTCCATAGATGCTGAGTTCCTGCAGTGTTTTGTGTGTATTACTCTGGCATTCCAGAATCTTGTCTTCCAATTTGAGATGGTACTTCGTTATATTGTTTTATTTTACTTAAAGCTGGTTTCCTCATTTTTGCTTGGGTTGAAATCCACTTAACACAGTTTTGTCTTTTCATTTAGTTGATACATTACTAATTTTAATTTAATGTTTTCATCCACACTTCACAATGTCACCTATTTTTTTCATTAGCAAACAAGGCAGCCTGCTCTAAATTTCACAGTTAATTGCATTTTTAGCATCAAGGCTCAGCAATGATTCTTTAACACAGTTATTTTTCAGAGAATTCATGATCACACTGATTTCACATATTTGCACAGACATGTGCCACACAGAAAGAGAAAAGGATGTTATTCAACATGCACATGGTGGTGACACTTAATAAATCATTCTCCATGATAATGCCACATGCCTCGGGGGCTGTGATGACTCTCACATTCTGCAACTTTCCAGCATTCAAAATCTGTTCCAGGGAGATAGTACATTTGATGGATAGCTTTTGGGGATTCTGGTTATCATCCACAACCAGGGTTTTGGAGTCTTGAAGCAATGATTTAATTGTCTGCCTCACTCAGGAGATGTTCTACAATATATCCCAGAGAAGGTATCCAAAATTACGATGGTGTGTGTCGAATATCCCAGCCGAGCAAAGTGATGACTTATCTTTAGTAAAGCAAGAATGTCTTCTCGCAGAAATGTGCTGCTTTAGCACCACTCTGTGGTCACTAGTAGATACTGCAATTACAATGGATAGAAAGCGCAAACTTCTCTCGAGCAACGGTCAGGCAGAATCTATGGCAATGAAGAAAAAAATGATGTTTCAGGCCAAGATCCTTTTTCAGCAGTCCAGAAACATCGACAGTTCAGACTGATACCCTTCTTCAGTACTTAAGTCCTGAATCTTCAACTGTTTATTTATTTCCATGGATGCTGCCTAACCTCCAGAATTTTGTGTGTGTTACTCTGGATTTCCAGCAACTGCAGAATTTCTTGTGTTTAATAACATTTTTTCCCACTAATTCCATTGCCATTCCACCAATTTCAGGAAGTTTTGCTTTGTTCTGAGCCCTAGTTCCCTACTCTGGCTATAAATAATAATGCAGAGGTGGTGGTAAGCACTTCTGCATTTAAAACTCCAGGAATGTAAAGCAGCTGAATTTTAAAACAGAATGTATCCTAAACACTCTGCAGCTTTCACTTTCTGATTAAGACTGACTTGAGTTGAATATTTGAATTATATAGAATTACAGAGAATTTACTGCAAAAGAAGAGTATTTGTACTGCATTCCATGCTGGTATTGTTATGTATTGATCTGTGTGGATGCTATGCTAGACAATGTTTTTGCACTATATCTTGAGACACATAAGAATAACAAGCCCATCTACTGATTTACCACTCATCATCTTCTCAGTTTTCTAACTGAACTGTATCAGGTCTTTCAGATTCATTTAACGTCTCCCACTTCATACCTTATGATAAAACAATCCTTTCTTCACTCTTTCTTCCCCATCTCTGCATCTTAAGATTTGATATTTTCATTTCTGATAACATTCCCTCTATAGAAGCTGCCCGGCCTTTGGAGAATTTCAAAGGTATACAATTTTTATTTTAGATTTCTAGCATCTTCAATATCTTATTTTTGTAGCATATTCCTGCTTCCTTTTTTTCTTCTCCCTTAGTCTTGCTTCGCCTCAGTTCCCCATGCATGTTGCTTGATTCAGTGACTTCATGGTAACAAGATCCACTTTCAGAAAGTCACAGCATCAGGTCAACACCACGTATCATTATCACAGTGTTAAGCAGACACTGGTTTGCAGCAGTTGAACACAGAAATTAACAATTGCTGTCCAAGATGTCCAGCTTTTTCTGAGTAAAACTGCAGTGATGCAGTTGGGGCTGCTGTATCACAGTTCACCTTAGGAGCTCTTTGTGTGGAACTTTAATATTCGTACAATCTTGACTGCATTTTGCTGGGTGGTCAGGTTTTCTCTGACATCCTGAAGGCACATGAGTGTATTAATCAGCGTTGGCAGATGAACTGTAAATTGCCATAAGAGTATTTTATTGCCATAAGAGTACAGGCCCTTCTGGCCCAACAAGCCCGCGCCGCCCAATTACACCCATGTGACCAACTAACCTACTAACCTGTACACCTTTGGAATGTGGGTAGAACTGGAGCACCCAGAGGAAACGCACATGGCCAAGGGGTGAATGTACAGACTCCTTACAGACAGCGGCGGGAATTGAACCCAGTTCCATACAAACCACTATGCTACAGTGCTGTCCATGTAAACGAATGGCAGGGGAATTCAAAGGAGGTGATGGACATGTGAGGAAAAAAATAGATTACATGGAAAATAATTCTGGTAATTCAGAATGGCCTGAAAATGAACCTAGTGTCAGTGGACACAAGTGGCCCATTTTTAACTGTTATGGGAAAATCTGAGAGTGATAACAGTATGTCCCTGGGCACAAGGCTGGGCTTCTGCACACTCAGTGAGCTAATAATATCATTCATATAATTTCCTCTGACAGACACAAGGGGCATTGCCAAGTGATCAGAGGGAAATTGTCAGGCCCCACTTGAAGTACTATAGAAAGGGTGCGGAGGAGATTTACAAGGACGTTGCCTGGATTGGGGAGCATGCCCCATGAGAATAGATTGAGTGAACTCAGCCTTTTCTCTTTGGAGCGGCAGAGGATGAGAGGTGACCTGACAGAGGTGTGTAAGATGATGAGAGGTGATGATCATGTGGATAGTCAGAGGCTTTTTCCCAGTGCTGAAATGGCTAACACAAGAGAGCACAGTTTTAAGGTGCTTGGAAGTTGGTGCAGAGGAGATGTCAGGAGTGATGAGTGCATGGAATGGGTTGCCAGCAACGGTGGTGGAGGCGGATACGATAGGGTCTTTTAAGAGACTCCGGGATAGGTACGTGAAGCTTAGAAAAATAGAGGGCTATTGGTAACCTTTCTAAGTAAGTACATGTTTGGCACAGCACTGTGGGCCGAAGGGCCTTTATTGTGCTGTAGGTTTTCTATATTTCTATGAAAAGTTCAAGGATATCCTCAGAGCCTTTGTGAAGAAGAGCAGCAACCCCTTTGATTGTGAGGACCTCCAACTAGGGCAAATCAAAAGGGAAAAGTGCTCAGGAAGGTATAAGGAAACTCGAGCGCTGGAAGAACCTACACAAGTATCAGAAAGAGTATATATCACAACTACTTACTCACCCATTGGTGGACAGCTGGGTGACAGCTACGGAAGAGTGTCATTTCCATTATTGACTTCATTAGAACCCCAAAACGAGTGGAAGTACATTTTCTTTGATCACGAGCAGTGGCCTAAGAACTGCCACCCTGCCTCATGTATTCAGATATGCCTGTTATGATGGCTCATTTTTAATATACACTCAGTAGCCACTTTATTCGGTACACCTGTACACTTGCTCATTAATGCAAATATCTTATAAGCCAATCATATGGCAGCAACTCAATGCAGATGTGGTCAAAAAATTCAGTTGTTGTTCATACCACAGAATGGGGAAGGAATGTCATCTAAGTGACTTTGACTGTGAAATGACTGTTGGTGCCAGATGGGGTGGTTTGAGTTTCTCAGAAAATGCTTATCTCCTGGGAGAGTACCTTGTTAATGAGAGAGGTCCAGATGGGTTAAAGCAGACAGGAAGGGACAATAACTTAAATAACCATGCCTTACAACAGTATGTAAAGAAGAGCACAAACATCAACCTTTGAAGTGAATGGACTACAGCAGCAGAAGACCACAGACATACATACATCAGCTACTTCACCAGGTACAGATTTACCCCACAAAGTGACCACTGAGTGTGTAATAAATATGCATCGTTCTATCCTCCATTTTTGCTCCTTGTACTTTTATGGCCTGATCAGCCTGATTTAACCAGTTTGATCATTACATTTTTCTTCCCATAAGCACAGGAAGCTTTCTGCTGCAGATCCATTATTTTTAATCTATCTTTTTCACTAACATAAACGGATTTGATAACTGTAAAAATAGCTGTGATATATTTGCTGGATTTCTTTGGAAAGCACTAAAGTGCATCTTGTTCACCAATTCAATGTGTATACTGGAATGGTCAGCTAATTTAATTTAAATTGATAGAATTTGGCATTTATATTTGGAATGCTACATATTGATGCCTGCATATTTATGTTTGTTCATATTTTACTAAACTTGAAGCAATGAAACACAGTATATAATTCATGAAATAAATAGGGTTTTCAAAACTTAAATTGACTTTTTTTTCATTATTCACCTAACACTTATAGCAGAAAATTTAAACGCATTTTAAAACCACAAAAAGCGTTTTCTTAAAATTGAAGTTCCCAAAAGGGCAAGGTGTGACAGCTTAATTAGTTTTTCTCCCTTAAGACATAAATATATAGAAATTTAAGTCACAGAAGGAGGCAGTCTGGCCTTCTGTGTTCATGCCAGCCAAAAATAGAGCAAGTTAATCACACTTCAAAATTCTTTGTCTGTAAACCTCTAGGGTATGATTCTGTAAGTGCTTATTCAGTTACATTTTAAATATGGTAAGTGTTTTGGCCTCCAGTATTCTTTCAAACAACAAGTTCCAGTTATAATCACCCAAGGATTAACCTCAGCCTAAACCAGAGCATTGATGGAAAATCGTCCTTGGGCCTCATCAGCAATGATCAGAACTGGCTACATGTCCTAGGACAAACCACCAGCTGAAGCTAGTACCAGGATCAGGGACAACTGGAGTAGAACTCCTGGCAGAGAGCATGCTAACTCCAACAGCATGTTAAACTCTGCCTGACTTCACAAGAATGTTTTTAAATTAGACCATTGCTTTCCACTTACCTGTTATCAATGCAGAAGAATTGTTCATTGTCCGTTTCGTTCTTATTACCGCAGAACTGAGGACTGGCTTCTGCTTGTGTACCTACAGAAGGGACCTGACAGATTTAGTAGAAGGTCGAAAGCTGGAGAGTTTGGACAAAGTCAGCCCCCTTCCCCAATTAAACTGGTGGGATTTCTGTACTCATTATGCCCACAAAATCAAACATAATTCTGCTCTGACATCTCTCTCAGTAGGATCATGAGTTTTGTGAGATCATTGGCTGAGCAAAAAATTCGAGTGAGGTGCAGTGTGGAGCATGGAGGCAATAATTCACCTCAGTGGCTTCATCACGATACCCATTTCTTGGTTTGACACCCAAAATACCTCTTGTGAAATCCAAAATATGTGGTTAGGAGATACACCAACCCAAATATCTGGTACTGTGGAGCAAACACAGTACCGTCAAGTGTAGTCCTTAGGACATGCTCTCCTGCCCAGACTGTGTTAGAATAACTCCAAACAATCCACTGACTGCAACTCACAATCAATTTCTCATCATACCCAGGACAGCTAAGATACTTAAAATACTTGAGGCGTCGGGGTCAACCAAGGATGTTGTGTCCCAGCAGTCTACATGATACACAAGCCTGGCCAGTACAATATGGAAAGAAAGTTGTTGCTCTATTTCTCTACCCTCTCCATACCCACAAATGTGTGGCTAGGCACAGCTCAAACCTCATCCATAAGTTTTCTGATGACACAGCTATTGTTGACAGAATTTCAGACAGTGGCAAGGAGGCATACAGGAGCAAGATACATCAGCTGGTTGAGTGGTGTTGCAGCAACTTTACACTCAACATCAGTAAGGCAAAAATATTGATTGTGGAATTCAGGAATGGTAAGTCGAAGGAACACACACCAGTCTTCATTAAGGGATCCGAAGTGGAAAGGGTGAGCAGTTTCCACTTCCTGGGTTTCAATATCTCTGTGGATCTATCCTGGGCCCAATATATTGATGAAATTACAAAGAAGGCATGACAGTAGCTATACTTCATTAGGAGTTTGAGGAGAATTGGGATGTTACCAAAGACACTCATAAATTCCTACAGATGTAATGTGGTCAACATTCTAACTGGTTGTATCACCGTGTGATATGGAGAAAGTTGTAAAGTCAGCCAGCTGCGTCATGGGCACTCGCCTCCCCAGCAAACAGGATGCCTTCAAAAGGCAGTGCCTCAAAAAGGCAGCAGTCTATGATTACACACTTCTATCACCCAGGACATGCCCTCTTCTAATTACTACCTTTGAGGAGGAGGTACAGGAGCTTGAAAACACACACTCAATGTTTCAGGAACAGCTTCTTCCCCTCCATCATTGGACTACTGGATGGACAACAAATCAAGGGCACTTGCTCAGTATTTTCCCTCTCTTTTTGTACTTTTTATTTAATTTTTTATAGAGACTAATGTAATTTGTAGTTTTTATTACTATGTATTCCAATATACTGCTGCCACAACACAATTAATTTCACAACTTATGCCAGTGATATTAAACTGGATTTTACTTCTGCCCTTCCAGATGCAGACTGAACTGTCCAGTTTGTTTGGGCTCCAAATTACAGCACCTACAGTCTCATGTGTCTCGGCTGTACCTCTGGGCTTTGCAAGATTCATGATTGGTTATTGTCAGTCTTCAGTAAAGGAGAATGAAATGATTGCTACTCTGGATCCAATACAGCATTAGAATAAACACAATTTTTTTTTAAAAATACAGTAAATATAAATATAAAAACCACCCAGTAGAACACAACTATATACATAGAATGATTGTATGTGCATAAAATAAGGTTTGGTGATGTGTATGTAGTGGGAGTGTGGTGTGTGTGGTGCAGTCGGTTGATGGATGGAGGTGTTGATCAGCCTGGTGGCTTTGGGAAGTAACCGTTTCCGAGTCCAGTGGTCCTGATATATATGCTGTGTAGCCTCCTCCCAATGGAAAAGGGGGTGCAAATAGTCCATCAGCAGGGTGGATGGGATCCTGACCTTTTTCTGCACCTCGCTGTATGATGGCAGTTATGCTGGAGCTGGTGACATTTTGGGTAACTTTAGGACCCTCCTGTCTGGCACAGTGCTGTTTCCGCTTTCAAACGTGTTTCTTTAAGCACTTACAAGGTTCCTCATGAAATTCTGTACCCAGCCACTTTGTGAAACATTGACAAAAGAGATAAAACTGGAAGCTCTGCATAACAGGCCTCTATTGTAACATGACCTCTATTAGCATTGACAGTGCTAGTTACAGATTGATCTGCAGTCATCAAATCTTTTTACATTCTTTGGCAGACTCCCCCTTTGTTAAAAAAAAAATGGGTCAATTACCAAGTCATTCATCCAAGTCTTGTAAAGAGCAATGAAAATGCATGCAAGAACAATCTAAACTGCAGCAATACCCTGATATTGTCTAATTTACAGTATGTTCTAAATATGATTAAAGAGAATGCTTTCTTAATAGGGAGCTGTATCTTGTGAAAATAAAAGACAACAATCACATTTGCAAAAGAATCCTCATTATCTTGGATTCTGCAATATAACAATTACAACAGATTAAAATAGATTTTTCTCACCATTTGAGAAGCATGCATGCACTGCATTATTTAGTTCAAGGGAAGATCAGATCAGATAACCATTGCCTCCTAAAAAATCATCTTCCTAGAAAATATTAGAGACACTGCAGTTCAAGAATTCCATTACAATCTATGTCCTTTTGGAACAATGGCTATATTCAGCAAATTGAGGACCTCATTTAAATTACCTGGTCAAATCATTAGAGAATGTCTATTTTTAAATATATAACAGCAAAAGGTATCACTAATGAACCAACTTAACAGCCCACATCAGAAACCCACACCATCAAAGGCCTTCCCCATCACTAAGCACAGTTACTTTGTATGGCAAGCTGCTGCAAGAAAACTGAATACATTATCAAGGACCACCCCCCCCCCCAACCATTCTGTGCCCTCTTTTCAGGTAGGAGGCACAGAAGCCTTGGGTCCCACACCACCAGGTTCAGGAACAGTTATTACCTTTCAATCCATCAGGGATGTGTGGACAACTATACCAGACATCCCACCTCTCCCGGGAGTCTCCCGCATATCGATAGTGGCTCCCTGATGCCCACAAATTATATACAATATCCCGGAAATCAATTTTTTTGGAGAGGGAGAGGGGAAAAAAAAGAAAGAAAGAAAATGAATGAATCCTGCTTGATCTCTCTTTGTGCTAAGTAGACCTACCAGTTTTCTCTGTGGGTGGGTTTTACAGTCGATCTCTCTCTCTCTTCCATATTCCATCAGTTCAGTTACTGCTGTCTGTAATGACGCTGAAATCATCTGGACATCTGTCAATGATGAAGTACAAAAGCCTGGCGAAGAAGTTCCCAAGGCTGACGGTGACAACCTGACTACGCAAGGCTGTCCTATACAATAGAGCAGGGTTTAAATTGGAGCGAAATTCCAAAGTCGTCCGCTAAGACATCTTTAAAAATGCGCTTGCAGCAAGCAAATTCTTTGGTTTTTTTTTCCTGAAACACTTCCACTTACAGGTACATCGAAGCCCCTAATGGGCCGGGTTTAAGCGCAGCTGTTTTCAGAAGAAAAAATGATTTTAATAAAAACCCGGCCCCCACCAAGGTCTCGTCATTAGAACAGCCAACTGTTTACCTGTGCTGCGCACTTTACATGCATTTTGAATTACACTTTATTAAATAATATGGTAATATATTGTTTTATGTGGTGTGCGTGATATATGTATTATGGCTACACCGTGGTCCGGACAGAGGTTGTTTTGTTTGGGGACAATCAGCCAGATGACAATAAACTGGAACTTGAAGGTACAGAACTTCTAAATCACTCATTTAAAATCCCCCATTTCTATGTAAAAAAGTAAATACTGATCCTGAGTATTGCAGGCAATGTGTGTGTGTGTGTGAGAGAGAGAGAGAGAGAGAGAGAGAGAGACTACGGATGTATATGTGATCGGATGTTGTCCGAATGGACGTTAAGCGGCGCACACCTGTAATAAGGACACACCTTATGCTTTTATTTCTTTTAGGGACCACAACATATTAGGGAGGCTAAGTGCAGGGAAAACTGCTCAAGTATTTCACAGTTCTTTTCAGCAGAAAACTAAAGTCTGACAGAGAAGGCCACTAGTGCTGAGGTGTACTTTACATCTTTCATCATTGAGCATAACCTGCCATTCCAGGTGTGTAAGCACACAGACAAGCTATTTGGGAAGATGTTTCCTGATTCAGAAATAGCAAAAAACTATGCCAGCTCATCAACCAAGACAGCAGCTATTGTGATTATGGCACATTAAGACAGAATTCAGAAGTCAGCTGTCTCACAAAACACTTGTGAATCTGATGTCTTGCAAGATTAACAAATTCATTGACATAGAATGCTATGAGGTTGAGACTTCTGGTTGAGACCTCCCTGAAATGAGTTTTTGCGGGGTGGGATGTCTGCTATACTAATCACTCTGACTGATTCTACAACCTGCAGACTGACTTTCACAATTCATGTTCTCAGTTTTATTTGTCTTTAATTATTTATACAATTTGTCTTTTGCACATTGGTTATTTGTCAGTCTTTGTATGGCCCAAAACGTCGACCTTTTATTCATTTCCATAGATGCTGCATGACTTGCTAAGTTCCTCCAGCAATTTGTGTGTATTGCTTTTGGTTTCCAGCATCTGCAGACGTTCAGCTGCTCATACACTTTGGTAGAAGAAATAAATGCATAGACTAAATGGAGAGAAAATTCAAACATCTGAGGTGCAAAGGGACTTGGGAGTCCTAGTGCAGGATTCCTTAAAGGTTATTTTGCAGGTTGAGTCAGTGGTGAGGAAGGCAAATGCAATGTCAGTATTCATTTTGAGAGGACTAGGATGTAAAAGCAAGGATGCAATGTTGAGGCTTTATAAGGCACTGGATTCATGTTAATTAACATAATATTAAAACAAATAAAGTTAACTAAAATATGTAGAAACAAAGCATTAAAGTAAAACTAAATATATTTTTAATAACTAGCTTGTTAACAATCAATGATGTTTTAATGTGGGATGCTGCAAGTCTCTCTGGTTTATTGGCGAACAGCGGGGGCATTTTATGGCACGGCCTTAGTTGTAGGGAAGACTAGGCCTCAAACTACAGTATGGCCTGTTTGCAGCTGCCAGAGGAGCAGTGTCAGAGTTGGTGTGCTCCTCCGGAGTGCTGGAGGCCGTGTGGCACAGCGTCCATGATAGAGTTGGTGCTGCTCTCCAGTGTTCGCTCAGCAGAAGATAGGGTGTGTTGTATTTGTCTGCAGACATGGACTCAGGGACCTGGACTATATTATTTGTGTGTGTGTGTGTGTCTGTCTGTATTTTACTGCTATCTTATATGTGTTATGTTTGCCTTGTGCTGTAAATGATTGTTGGGACTGTGTTTTGCACCTTGGCCCCAGAGTAACAATGTTTTGTTTGGTTGTATTCATGGGCATTCATGTATAGTTGAATGACAATTAAACTTGAACTTGAAAACTGCTCACTATACTTCAAGCGTGGTCCTTATAAAGCCTCAGCATTATATCCTTGCTTTTATATTCTAGTCCTTTCAAAATTAATGCTAGCATTGTAATTGCCTTCCTTACCATCCAATCAACATAAAGGTAATAGTCAGGGAACCCTTCATAAGGACTCCCAAGTCCCTTTGCATGTCTGACTTTTGAATTTTTTCCCCATTTAGAAAATAGATCACACCTTCATTTTTACTAAAAGTGCATGACCATGCACTATATTCCATCTGTCACTTCTTTGCCCATTCTCTCAAGTCTATGTCTAAGTCCCTGCTTCCTCTACACTACCTGTGTCTCCATCTATCTTTGTATTGTCTGCAATCTTGGCCACAAAGCCATCAAATATGTCATCCAAATCATTGACATATAACTTGAAGTGGTCCTAACACTGACCTCTGTGGCACACCGGCAGCCAACTATGAAATGCCCTCTTTATTCTGACTCTTTGCCTCCTGCTAGTCAGTCAATCTTCTATCAATGCTAGAACCTTTCTTGTAACATCATGAGCTCTATCTTGTTAAACAGCCTCACGTGTGGCACCTTGCCAAAGGCCTTCTAAAAATCCAAGTACACAACATCCACTGATTCTTGTTTGTCTATTCTACTTGCTATTTCTTCAAAGAATTCCAACAAATTTGTCAGGCAAGATTTTCACTTCGGAAACCATGCTGACTTTGGCCTATTTTGTCATGTGCCTCCAAGTACTTTACAGTACCTTAAAACATCATCCTTAACAATAGACTCCAACAACTTTCCAACCACTGAAGTCAGGCTAACTGGCCTATACAGTAATTTACTTTCTTCTACCTAGCTCCCTTCTTAAAGAGCGGAGTGACATTTGCAATTTTCAAGTCCTCCAGAACCATTCCAGAATCCATTAGCTCTTGAAAGATCATTACTAATATCTCCAAGTCTCTTCCATTATCTCTTTCAGAAGCTTGGGGTGTAGTCCATCTGGTCTGGGAGATTTACCTACCTTCAGACGTTCCAGTTTCTCAAACACCTTCACCTTAGTAATAGCAACAAAACTCCTGCTACCAGACACTCTCACATTTCTGGCATTCTGCGAGTGTCTTCCACAGCGAAGACTGATGCAAAATATTTATTAAGTACATTCGCCATTTCTTTATCCCCCATTACTATCTCTCCGTGTCATTTTCCAGTGCTCCAACATCCACTCTAGTCTCTATAGTCTCTGAAAAAACTTTCTATATCCTCTTTTATATTATTGGCTACCTTTCCTTCATATTTCATCTTTTCTCTCTTTATTGCTTTTTACTTACCTTCTGTTGGTTTTAAAAAAAGTTCCCCAATCCTCCACCTTTCCACTAATTTATGCCCTCTTTAGCTTTTGTGCTCTCTTTGACTTGTCACCTATGTTTGCCTGATCCTCCCTTCACAATACTTCTTCATCTTTGAGATGTATCTTTCCTGCACCTTCTGAATTGCTCACAGAAACTCCAGCCGTTGCTGTTCTGCCATCATCCCTAGTAGTGTCCCCTTCCAATCAGCCTTGGTCAGCTCCTCTCTCATGCCTCTGTAATTCCCTTTACTACACTGTAATTCTGATACATCCAATTTTAACTTCTCCTTCTCAAACTGCAGAATGAATTCTACCATATTATGGTCATTGCTTCCTAAGGGTTCCTTTACATTGAGGTTCCTAATCAAATCTAGGTCATTACGTAACACCCAAACCAGAATTGCATTCCCCTAGTGGGCCCAACTGCAAGCTGCTCTAAAAAGCCATCTTGTAGACATTCTACAAATACCCTCTCTTGGGATCCAAAATTAACTTCATTTTCTTAATCCACCTGCATATTGAAGTCCCCCATGACTATTGTAACATTGTCCTTTTTACATTCCTTTTCTATCTTCCATTGTAATTCGTAGCCAACATCTTGGTTACTGTTTGGAGGTCTGTATATAACTCCCATCAGGGTCTTTTTACCCCTGCAGTTTCTTAACTCTGCCCACAAGGATTCTGAATCTTTCTATTCTATATCACCTCTTTCTAAAGATTTGATTTCTCCTTTTTACCAACAGAGCCATCCCCTCTGCTTGTCTGCCTATCCTTTTGATACAATGTGTATCTTGGATGTTAAACTCCTAATTATGATCTTCTTTCAGCCGTAACTCAGTGATGCCTACAATGTCATACCTGCCAATCTCTAACTGTGCCATAATTGTACCTTATTCCATATACTGTGTGCATTCAAATACAACTTCAGTCCTGTATTCATCACTCTTTTTCATTTTGGCCCCCTAGTAATCTCTTAACTCATCCCACTGACTGCAATTTTGCCCTATCAGCTTCCTGTACTTCCTTATAGTCTCACTACACCCTGCCATCTAGTTGTATACCAACTGCCCCATTTTCAGCCCAATCACTCTGGTCCCCACCTCCCTGCCAAATTAGTTTTAATTCTCCCCAACAGCTCTAACAAACATGCCTACAAGGATATTGGTCCCCCTCGTGTTCAGGTGCAACCCATCCTTTATGTACAGGTCATATTTTCACCAGAAGAGATTCCAATGATCAAGAAATCTGAAACCTGGTCCCCTGCACCAATTCTTCAGCCATGCATTCATCCACCAAACCATCCTATTCTTACCCTCACCGGTGCATGGCACAGCCAGCAATCCAGAGATTATGACCCTGGAGGTCCTGCTTTTCAGCTTTCTATGCAACTCCCTATATTCTCTCTTCAGGACCTCCTCTCTTTTCCTACCGACGTCAATGGTACCAATATGTACCATGACTTCTGACTGTTTGCCATCCCCCTTTAGACTGTTGTGGACCCAATCCAAGACAAGCTGACCCTGGCACCTGGGCAGTAACATAGCATCCAGGTGTCGTTTACATGTCCATGAAATCTGCTGTCTGCTCCTCTCCCCTATTACTACTGTACTCCTCCTTTCCACCCTTCCCCTCTGAGCTACAGAGACAGACTCAGTGCCAGAAATCAGGTTGCTGCAGCTTCCCCCTTGTAGGTCACACCACCAACCACTCGCCCCCCCACAATATCCAAAGCAGTATACTTATTATTGAGAGGATCAACCACAGGGGTGCTCTGTGCTGGCTGCCTACTCCCTTTCCCGCTCCTGAGACCCAGCGGGAAACTTTGGGGAAACTACCTCTCTGTAACTCTTATTTATCAGCTCATTTGATGAAGTTCATCCAGTTGCAGCTCCAGCTCCTTAAGAAGGTCTCAAAGGAGCTGCAGCTCAGTGCACTCTGTGCAGATGTAGTTGCCAGGGAGACTGAAGGTCCCCCAAACATCTCGCACAAGGATCATACCACTAACTCTGAACCCATTCTCAGTGCACTAGCTATGTGCTAACAGAAAAAAAACTTACTACAATCTTACTTAGAACCTCCACCTGTGCTTGCCCAAGCCTTTTGAGCCAAAACCTGACCACTCTAACATCGTCCACTCACACAATTACGCTAATCGCTACATTACCATGCCAACCTATTTTTTTCTACAAAGTGCATACGGTGCTAGTGCTCTGTACAAACCAATGATTTGCTTAAGTTGTTTCTCATTGTCTTGCTTGTTATACAATGACCATATTTTCATTAGCCTATGGTCTACCTGCATGTACAGTGGCGTGCAAAAGTTTGGGCACCCCGGTCAAAATTTCTGTTACTGTGAATAGCTAAGCGAGTAAAAGATGAACTGATTTCTAAAAGGCATAACGTTAAAGATGACACATTTCTTTAATATTTTAAGCAAGAAAATTTTTTTATTTCCATATTTTACGGTTTCAAAATAACAAAAAAGGAAAAGGGCCCGAAGCAAAAGTTTGGGCACCCTGCATGGCAGTACTTAGTAACACCCCCTTTGGCAAGTATCACAGCTTGTAAATGCTTCTTATAGCCAGCTAAGAGTCTTTCAATTCTTATTTGGGGGATTTTCGCCCATTCTTCCTTGCAAAAGGTTTCTAGTTCTGTGAGATTCTTAGGCCGTCTTGCATGCACTGCTCTTTTGAGGTCTATCCACAGATTTTCGATGATGTTTAGGTCAGGGGACTGTGAGGGCCATGGCAAAACCTTCAGCATGTGCCCCTTGAGGTAGTCCATTGTGAATTTTGAGGTGTGTTTAGGATCACTATCCTTTTGTAGAAGCCATCCTCTTTTCAGCTTTGGCTTTTTTACAGACGGTGTGATGTTTGCTTCCAGAATTCGCTGGTGTTTAATTGAATTCATTCTTCCCTCTACCAGTAAATGTTCCCTGTGCTACTGGCTACAACACAAGCCCAAAGCATGATCGATCCACCCCCGTGCTTAACAGTTGGGGAGGTGTTCTTTTCATGAAATTCTGCACCTTTTTTCTCCAAACATACCTTTGCTCATTGCGGCCAAAAAGTTCTATTCAAAAGGTTCAAAGGAACATCTAAACAAGCTTGATGCATTTTGGAAACAAGTCCTGTGGACTGATGAAGTTAAAATAGAACTTTCTGGCCACAACGTGCATAGGTATTTTTCTTATATATTTTCAACAGTCTGGAACAAGGGATTCCCATGTGTTCATGAGGATCCTGGGTTTTCCAAAAAGGCGATTAGAACATCCTTGTAGCATTTTCTATGCCCTCCTGAAAATTTCTTGCTGCAGCAGAGCTTGGATTAGAGTAATTGTTTCAGGACTCTGATGTCAGACATGTGGATGATGCGACCCTAGGACCTATCATTGCTGGTTGACTGTAATTAGAGTTTCTCTGCTAGTAGTGGTACCTAGGCAGTGGACACTAAGCCTAGTTCGCTTGTCCTACCAATGCATTTGGATGACTTTGTGAATGCTCTTACAGAGTCCATACTAAATTCAAAGTTCAACATTCAAAGTAAATTTATTATCAAAGTACATATATGTCACTGCATACAACACTGAGATTCATTATATTATACCCTGAGATTCATTTTAACTTAAAGACCGAGGTTTTAGTTATATGGGTTCTGGATCAGAAATCATAAAGTGCGAAAAGTTTCCCATTCATCCTGTATGTTAGTTCAATGATTCAATGGTTCAATTTAATATCAGAAGATGTATACAGTATACAACCTGAAATTCTTACTCTTCACAGACATCCACAAAAATAGAAGAGAACCCCAAAGAATGAACAACAGAAAAAAAAGTTAGAACCCCAAAAAGCCCCCTCTCCCCTTCCCACTCACAAGCAGCAGTAAAGTATCAACTCTCCCCCTCCCCCACCCAGTTCAGCAGGAAGCATCAGTGCCCACCACCCACCAAACAGGCAACAGCAAAGCCCCCAAAGGGAGACCATAATCTGCAGTCAACAAAAACTACTGTTTACCCAACAATTCAACATGCCACAGGTTCTCTCTCTCTCTCTCTCTCTCTAATAACAAGGGGCAGCCCCTTCCACAGTGAGAGGGGAGACCAACAAAAACAAGCAGCTCACTGTTACAATATTACAGTCTGCCACATCACTTTTATTCAGCTTCTCCGATCCGAGAACTGGCAGCAAACTACCTCCCACCATTGTGTGTGTGTGTGTGTGTGTGTGTGAGAGAGAGAGAGAGAGAAAAAGAAAGAGAAATCGCCCAAGTACGGAGGCCTCCAACAGCCGCATCCATCCTTCGTGATGTTCCGTTCTCCCACGATGCCTCAGTCAGTGACCCCGGCATGGAATCAGTTCATCCACGGGGCTGCACCCTGAAGGTTTGCGTCTTCATGGTCACTCCTGAATGTATGAGAGGACAGCCAATCAGTGAGCTCCAGGAGTAAGAACTCATCCGCTGTGAAAAAACGCAGTTTGAGTGCAACTGTAAATCATGGACTCTGACAGAACCCCACTGGAGAGCTTCTTGGATTCACGAAGCAATATATCCAATAACATAGAATAATTGTTTTACTCCAAAATTATATCTATAGGGGCTAGAACCATGGTTTAACTGTCATCCTGTAGCAGACATAGAATGAAGACCACAGCAGACAATGTTGTAAAGAGTTCACCATTGCACTTCTCAGCTGACAGAGAGGAAATCAAATAAAAACTATGCATAATGGGTGATGCTGTTACCTAAGTTTTCTTGGAGTTGACACATGGTAAAAAATCTCATCCACTGTACCTCTTGATGGAGAGTATTCACACTGCAAATCTGACAATCACTGGGAGGAGACCCCTTGTAATGATTTTCCTTGTGAAAAAAGCAGGAAATTAGTACAACTGTATTTGTCTACTTCCTGAAGACTTCATGACGATGACACCTTTGTGGTCCATTAGCATTATTCTCTCTTCCCAGATATGAGAGACAAGATTGTGAATTTGTGCCAGACTTTCTTCTTCAATGTTTCTATGTTCAAAGAGGCAAAGTACACTTATTATCAAGGCATGTAAGCGGTAAACGGCCCTGAGATTCATTTTCCTGCAGGAAGCCATAAAACAAAGAAACACCATGGAACTCGTTCAAAAAAAAATCAAACTCCCAATGCGCAAAAATAAAGAACAAATTCTGCAAACAGTAATAAACAAGTGAAAAATACAGAATATAAAACATCAAACCAGTCTAGGAATGTTTGGTTTACTTCAGTTCAGTTTAATTTACCGTTGTGCCATTCATTGGCTGCAGGCTGTAGAGCCAGTCCATCCTGATCAAAATTTTTACAAAATAGCAATAAAGGAAGGAGTAACCGGGAACCAGAAACATGAACTACAGAGTCCAATCCAAAATGGAATACTCTGGCACCATCCTCCGGCAGCATTGAGCAAAAGGGAGAAAGAGACTGGTCAAACACAGGTGCATGAGAGCAGAAAGCAAGTGGGTATTCAGCGTCGTCTGCCTGAGTTTGGTCAGTCTCTCTGTCTGAGTCTGTGCTGAACACCCGCTCGCCTTCTGTTCTCATTCTCATTGATTTCAATCTTGCTCGATGATTTAATTGATGAGAAATGGAGTCGATCATGGGCCTACGCCCCATCTCCAGGCTTCTAGGCCCCCAGACCCTTCAAAACCTCACTGAACTTCCATGGAAACAGCGAAGCACCAGTATGTTCAATTAGCCCGAAAACACACCATCAAAACGTAAAGCACGGGTTCCAATAGTAACTGGATCACACTTGGAAGAAGAAGAAGTAAATGAAGAAAAAGAAGTAGTTTTGAAAACTGTCTGAAAGATGTCGCCTTCGGCCACGTTGTTCACTGGCGCCAACTTCTGCCGAGGAAAATGTCAAAGTACATGTAATAACAAAGTATGTATACAGTATACAAACCTAAGATTTGCCCTCACAGGCAGCCATGAAACAAAGAAACACCTTGGAGCCCATTTAAAGAAAACATCAAACACCCAATATGTGAGGAAAAATAGCAATTCGCACGAACAACAAAAAATGAACAAGTAACACACAGAATATTAAATATCAAACTGCAGGATCCCAAAATGGTCCAGAAACCACAGCCACAGCATCTGTTGAGTTTAACAGTATGTCAATGATGGCAGGCATCAGGCACAGCAGCCATAGAATGCACTGATAAGGCTTTTGTGCATTTTCAACCTCCTTCTCAAGCTAGTTATGTGGTGAGGACAGACCAGAAAGTATGTTGTCAGATAGAGTTAAGGACACTTGTATTGAAGACAGTGTCTGTTGAGGAATTCAGTGTAATCCTCCTCCTAGCAGCACTGACTGCCTCAATGTCCTTGAAAATTGCTCCTCCCCACTTGGCTCCCTTGATTAGATCACTAGCCTTGAGACTACTGTGAAATCCATGCACAACATGATTAACAAGTATGTGCACAACTCCTGCACTCCTTCTACCAACAATCTTTAAGTGCATTTCTGCTGAACAGAAAAATATCCGTTTCCTTTTTAACCATAGTAAATCATTCACACACTTTCCTACAACATTAATTCTGTTGATTTCTGCATCATGCATAACAAATTACAATTGGGAATAGATTTAGAAGGTTGCAGCATGATCAATCAGTCTTATGAGGTCAGTAGTAGGAATAATTAAGATCAGACAGCTAATAATATCTTCAAAGTCCATAGATTGTGTTACAGTCTGTGACAGCCAAGCGAGTTTCTATTTCTGTATAATTTCTATGTAACTGGGATTCATTTGCAAAGGTTTTGAAAGCCACACTGGTCATGACATTTTGGTTTCCTGGTAGTGATTCAACAGTTTCACATATCCATGAAATTGCCTTGTACAATGCTACGCTGATGACCCACACTTGAAGATTAGTCCCACTGTGTTCATTGGGGTTGTTAAAGTATGGAAATAGGGAAAGTTGTAAAGAATGTTTTACACTTCGCATCTGCTTGGTGTTGCAACGAACTTAAAAAATATTATCAACCTCAGAAAGCTCTAAAATACTGGGAGGGATCACACAAATGTTGTTAGAGTATTTCAATGTTATTTCTGTTCCTAGGAGTAATATGTTCTTAACATACATCCTATTATAAGCTCTGTAATTCTATACAAACCATCAAGCTAATTCCAGGCCTCTGGTTGTCTAATAAAGTCCGTTTATTTTCTGCATTGATATGGAAGACAACACCAGTGTTAAGTAAATAAAGACAATTACAGACACACAGAGGGAAAAAAGGTTTATAGAAAATGAAACTACCTCTCTCCTTCTGGTCCCTGTCCCATAATATTGTTCATTGTGATCTCCACATATGTGAGTTCCAACTATGGTTAGAATTAGAATTTTCTTCTGTGTACATATGTAAAGTACTTCATAGTGTAGTGAAGACAACAGTTTAAACAACAATAGCTTGCTGCATCACACACAAAATGCTGGAGGAACTCAGCAGATCAAGTATCATACATGGAGAGGAATAAACAGTCGACATTTTGGGCAATACCCTTCATCTTGTGTTCATGATAAAACCTGCTGTATAATGTTTATTCATGATAAAATTTATTGGCTATTTATTTGTACCTCTAAGAAGTCAACCATTCGTTTCATGGTCATCCAGAATGGTTGGGAACCTCTAAGGCAAGGGTTCCCAACCTTTTTTATGCCATGGACCAATACCATTAAGCAAGAGGTCCATGGACCATAGGTTGAGAACCCCTGCTATAAAGGGTGTACTTTGCAAATAGTTGGGTAATTTGCAGCAATTCCTGTCTTCTGCTCCCATGGCTTGCTGATGCTGACATAGCTCGGTCATCTGTAAACACGATAGCATGCTTTCAGACAAGCTTGACCCTCCTATGATACTCTACTTTGGCAAAAGGCTCTAACAGAATGAGTCTTGCTACTTCACCTTGGTTAAAGGTAAAGAGAGGTTAGTTTCATTTGTTGCATGCACATCAACTTATTAACCCTAACCCATACATCTTTGGAATGTGGGAGGAAACCAGAGTACCCAGAGGAAACCCATGCAGTCATGGGGAGAACGTACAAATTCCTTACAGGCAGAGGCAGGAATGAAACACTGATTGGTGGTCTCTGGTGCTGTAAAGTGATGTGCTAACCAATACACTACCGTGCCGCCCCATCTCTCAAGACAATTCTTTTGTAAGTCGTAGTACTTAGAATTGGTTTATTTTCCAGTGAAAATATTTTCAACCTTGCTATAAAATACATCAGCATCTTGCGAAAGTTGGGATTTGGCTGGAAAAATAGAAGATAGAGGACAGGTCAGTAAACAAGCATACTAATTGCCTGAGACAATCCAGGAAGTCAGCTGATCTTTATCATATATCGAAGTAGCCATTACATCTACTGAGCATCCCATGATGTGGTTTGACATCAAAGGGCAGGATTGCAATCATTTGCAGGGATATGATTTTTCATAAAAGAACAATTTTCTTAAGTTGAGTTCACAAGACATACACAGGAAGCCCTAAAACTACAGAAGCTGAGCTTTATCAGTTTAAGTCTGCAGGAAGCCAGGTTATACAAGTTTCTTATGTAAGCATAATCTGATTCAGATAACTTTTGCATTATTAGTTTCTGCATTTCCTTCTTAGGGCTGAGGATATTGTGAAGTAATAACATTGCACTTGGATCACACAGTTCAGCTGAACTACAGGAATTCATGTAATTAGTAGATACAAGAGATTCCACAGATGCTGAAAATCTTTGATAACATATGCAAAATGCTGGAGGAACTCAGCAGGTTAGGCAGCATCAATGGAATGGAATGAACAGTCAAAGTTTCGAGGTAAGACCCTTCATCAGTTTTTTAAAATTTATTTTCTGTTTGACACTCATTTTATTAAGTTTAAATGGAAATTCTTCACCTCACCTTCTCTAACTCTAGGACATCTCAAGGAATATTATGTTATTGGTAATAAATTTGACAATGTTAAAGTGATCCCTCTTAATTCCAGATTTAAAATGACTTAAACAAATAAAGTGTTAAAATGACTTTTATAATGATTGCATTAATTGATTATACACAATAACAAATATTAAAAGATACCTAACAGTGATGCAAGCCTTAACTTAAAACATTAACTATCCCTCTGCCTATACAGAAGCTGCTTGACCTGCCGAGTTTCTCCAGTAGTTTGTTTCTTGCACTTTTCACCTTTGTTCACCTTGTGCTCACTGACTTCCAAAGCCCTGACATGCAGCAATGGATTGATTTTTAAATTGTTGTTCAAGTCATTCATAGCCACCCCCTTGCCATTTCTGCAGCCTCTTCCAGCCCTGCAATCCTCACGCTCCTTCAGTTCCGATCTGTTCAAAATTTCTGATTGCTGGCAGCAGAAGCATCTGCTTCTTCATAATTTCCTCTTTAATCCTTTTTGTCACTTTGCTTCTTAAGGTGAGGGAAAGCAATATTTATTTGAAACACCCATTCAATTAACTAAGTTAGTTTCAGCTTTCCTTTGATAACAGTAATATTTTATTATAAATGCAAATTATTTATCCATGAAGAACTAGCACCCAATGTACTTTCCAGGTCACATGATCAATCCCAAAGAAGATTTTGTACCAGAATATGGTCACTTCAACAAAGACAAAGTTGAGTTTATTGTCAATGCACAAGAGTAATGGAAACCTTACTTGCAGCACCATCATAAGCATGTTCAAACCACCTAGATCACATTTCTTTCACCTTCTGATACTTGGTCTGAACAACAGCTGAACCTCTTGATCATGTCTGCATGCTTTTATGCATTCAGTTGCTGCCACATGGTTGGCAATTAGATATTTGCATTAATGAATAGCTGTACAGGTGTGCCTAATAAAGTGGCCACTGATTATACATTAGTTGGAGAAAAATGCACCTATAAAAATGTTCCTATATTATAAATAATAATGAAAGCACAGAATATTTATGTGATAGACTAAAATCTTGCTGAAACAACATTAGATGCCTTGGGTTTTTTTGCAAAAAAAAGACAAACATGATGCAGGAAATTTATTTCTAACTGAAAAATCTGAAAACAGATGAGTAGAGACAAGATTCTATTCAGAAGGGAATAGCTGTGCTTAATGTCACTTCTGCCAAACACACTGAATTGTGAATAACCAAGATGTAAACTGTAGCTTATTGGATAGGAACTACATAATAATTTCCATTTTCTTTATTTATTTACATTCTCTTTCTGTAGAGCAATAAATTATATCTAGATCAAAAATATTTTTGGAGATTTGAACAAGGGGTGATTTTTTGAAGCATGCATGTCTTTACAGTACAATGACTGTATAGATAGTGAAAGGCTCCATCTAGTGGGAGAATGTCAAATAATGGGACATCGTTACCAGATTAGCAGGAGGTTAATAAACCTCCTTTTAAGGTAGTGAATCTATGGGATTCTCAATTTGAGTGGTTGTAGAGGCTGGAGTATTAGGATTATTTAAAGAGAAAGTAGATACATTCTTGAAAGATCAGGGAATGGAAGGCTACAGGAAACTGACACAAAAGAGGATCTGAGGCCTGGAGTAGATATTGCTTTGTAAGGTAGGATTGAGTGGCTGAGTGGCTTACTCCTGCTTCTACTTATTTAAGATTTTATATTTTCATTTTCTTTATGTTACAAGTAGTAGAGGACAAGAGGACAAATATTTGAAGAAGTGCATTTATATCTCAGAAAGGATGTGTTGTCATTGGAGAGAGCCCAGAGGTAAGGAGAATTTTTTTAAGCTAGAGAGTGGTGAATCTGTGGAATGCTCTGCCATAGACCGTGGATATAGTTTAGGCGGAAGTTGATAGTTTCCTGATTGGTTAGGGTATCAAAAAGGATACGGCAAAAAGGCAGCTGTATGGAGTTGAGTAGGATCTGGGATGTCATGATGGAATGGCGGAGCAGACTTGATGGGCTGAATGACTTAATTCTGCTCCTATACCTTATGGTCTTAAGGTGAGAGGGAAATGTTGAAAGGTGATGGGCGAGGCAAGGTTTCTTCAACACACAGAGAGCCATAGTGCCTGGAATAGGTTGTTAGAGGTGGAAACAGATATGATAGTGGCATGTATAGTATGTGACTTTTAGATAGAATATGAATCTTAATGGAGGGATATGGATCACATATGGCAGAAGAGAATTATCTTAATTTGGCATCATGCTCAACACGGACATTGTGGACCAAAGTCTGCTCCCAGTGTGTGCTGTTCTGTGTTCTAGTACCTTTATGGCATAGGGTACAAAGGAAAATTCAGTGATTCTGTGTTCCCAGCAATACTTCAATCAAGTATAAAGTATAAAGATAGAGTTGTAACTCAAATCTAATCAAGCTACTGGGAGTGTAGTTTTGAAGAATAGGCGACATCAGAATCAGGTTTATTATCACTGGCATAATGTTGTGAAATATGTTGTGTTGTGCCAGCAGTACAGATTTAGACACAGAGAAACTACGGGTATTGGGTTTCTTTCATTTGTAGCTGCCTGTAAGGAGATGACTCTCAAGCTTGCATATAGTATACATACTTTGATAATAAATGTGCTTCGAACTTTTCGAGAAGTAACAAGGTCGTGTTCATGGGTTTATGGACTGTTCAGAAATCTGATGGCAGAAGGGAAGAAGCTGTTTCTAAAACATTGAGTGTTGGGTCGTCAGACTCCTGTTTCTCCTCCCTGATGGTGGTTCTGGGAAGAGGGCATGTCCCAAGTGGTGAGGATCCTTAATGATGGATGGACATTGAGCTGTATGTCAATATTACAGATATATCAATATTTGAAATCCTAACACAAGTGTTTATAAACCATAGGCAAATTGGTATACATCTTATTATCAAATGGACATTGTGATTTGATAGCATTTATAATTGGATGACAGATTCAAAATGGTCAGATTTCTATTTATATGTTATAACGCTTTTTACCAGAAGGTGGCAGCAAAACTGTGTTTATCCAAATGTTACAGCTATGAAATTTGTCTGGAAGTGTCAAAGGATGCAAAGTAAGGGTGACTACTTCATGAAGTTCTGATAAGTTTGCTTATGAATGTGTTGAATTTTTGCTTGCCCCAGCACCATTCTTCCACAAAGTATAGCTTTCCCAACAACAGGAACTCTACACAAAATAACAAAAGTAACAAAAAATCTTTACCAGAGTGACTTTCAATCTGACTGATCTGAGAAAGTGCTGAGAGTTTGGATATTTTACAGTGTAAATCACAAATCAGGTTCCCCCAGATAAATGTGTAAACAAAAAACGAGACTTGTTTGTGCTATTGTTTCATTGCTTGTTGTGTTCTGTGTTGTTCTGCCGAGCATTGTGGGCATGGTATGTTGGCCCCAGAATGTGCGGAACTTACAGACTGCCCTCAGCACACCCTCTGTTGTGTTAGCTGTAAACACAAATGACACATTTCACTGTATATTTTGATATATTCGTGACAAACAAACTTGAATCTTGAAAATAAGCATGCAAGAACAGTTAAGGTATTTCGCTTCTAGGAATAAGTGTAAAATGTAGCCCATACAATTCATGATGGGACCACACTAAATTCAGTACGGCTGCCGACATTGTGCTGTGTCACAATTTAAGGCCGCCTTCAGCTTTTCAAGGCACTCAGAGCAAGGCAGCCAAACAGCAGGAAGAACACAATGTTTACTTGGGGAAGAAGAAATCAGCTCCATATTTGACATGATGGGACACAAGAGCGCTTGTTAATAAGATGGAGGCGAGGAGAGAGGGCTTGTGCACCAGGAGACCCATCTAGAGTGAGAGAAGAGCAGGCCAATAGAAGAATTGAACTTTCTCTTAAAGGAGTAAAAAACACTCCTGTACCGAATAAAGTGGCCATTGAGTGTATTTAATGGTCTTCAGCTGCTGTAGCCCATCCATTTCAAGATACTTCGTGTTGCACATTCAGAGATGCTCCATTGCACACCACTGTTCTTACACATGGTTATTTGAATTAATGTCATTCTTGTCATTCCAGTCTGGCCATTCTCCTTTAACTTCTGTCATTTTTTGTTTTTAAACTCTAGAGACTGTTGTGCATGAAAATCCCAGTTCAGCAGTTTCTGAGACACTCAAACCACCCTGCTTGGCACCAACAATCACTCAGTCACTTAGATCACATTTCTTCCCCATTCTGATGTTTAAATGTTTGCCTTAATGTGCAGATGTGCCTAATAAGCTGAGTGTATAAGCATATATGCCAGTGCAAAATGGAATCACACATATTGCACTCACACCAGATCAAATCGAGATCTGGCTGATGTGGCAATAACTGCCAACCCTTGGAACTCAACAGCAACATCGACATAATTGGGTCCATCAGTGAGCAATCATTTAACTACCAAGGACAAAAGCAGGAGTAGGAAGCTAATTCTTATTATGAGTAATCTACCTTCATCTATGAGGCAAAAATCAGAAAGCTATGTTGAAAAATTCTGCCCACTGCACTGACACTTTCCCTTTTATATTTGACTTCTTCCCCACTATACATCTACTCTGTACCCTATTCCCCTGCCAAATTAATTTAAAACCTTCCCTACAGTACTGACTAACCTTCCTGCAAGAATATTGCTACTGCTCTGGTTCAGGTGTAGCCCATTCAGCTTGTATAGGTTTCATCTCCTCCAGCGACAGTCCCAGTGATCCAGAAATCTAAATCCCTCCCTCCTACATTAATTCTTCTGACCTTTCTTGCATTGCCTATACTTAATGTATGTGGCTCCAGAAGTAAGCCAGAGGATACAACGTTATAGAGGGCCGAAAAGGATCTAGTGCTTTCCCAGTGTATATGATGAACAAACTCTTCTTGGGCTTGCAGCCAGGTATGGGTTACTTATTCTCAGCTGGAAGTCTGAGAAGAATTTATTCATTATAGAGGTTCTGCTTTTAACCTGTGACTTAGATCCCTAAATTTGTGGATCTCTTCTTTCATTTTATCGTACATTTGAAAATCAAACAGATTTTACATTAATCTTACCTTCATCTTTCAGAACACCCTATAAACATTCTGTGATACTCTTGATCCCAGCACTGGCACCAGTAAGGCAACACATCTGCCAGGATTCACATCTGTCACTCCAAAGCAGAGTCAACAGAGAAACTGGTTTGTGTTATAGACTGAGCTGTATTCATCTTTCTCTTCTATAAATTGTGGTTTTGGGCACAGCATTTGCCATACCAAGCTATGATGCATTCAGGTAGGATGCTTTCTATAGAGTATCTCTAAAAGTAGTAAGAGTCACGAGAGACAATCTGAATTTCCTTAGATTTCTGAGGAAGCAGAGGCATTGATGTGCTTTTTTGACCTTAGCATGCACATGGCTGAACCAACACAAATTGTTGGTTATACTTACAGGGTATGTGAAACTTGAAGCTTTCAACCATCGTCACTTCAATACCATTGATACAGTCAGGGACATGTACTCCTCCCCACTTCCTTAACTCAATTTACCAGCTCCATTATTTTGCTGACATTGAGGGAAAGATTTTTGTTAGACTGCCTAATAGGGCTAGTCACCCACAAGGATTTGAGATAGAAATGTTGGCTAGAAGAGCTTATTTTTTAGGTGATACAATTTTTCTTTGGGTTACTCAGCCAATTTTAAGATCTTCTCTTCACAAGCTGAGAATGAGATATACAAGCTATTTACTGAAGTATGGAAGAAACAAAAAAACTTTAAATCATTCATTGAATTTAAGCCAGGATATTAATAGAACCTGCACAGAAAATACAAAATATAAGCATTCCCAGTGATATCACTCTATCCATTCACGTCAAGTTGCTTTTCATAGGTGTTCACTGCAATTTGCATTCAGATAAAGACAGTAAAGACATTAAAAGTATGAATTCATTAGCAAATGTCATTCTATTCTAAATGAAGTAGTCTGGCCGATTTCAATCATGCAGTCTGAAGAACTGAATAGTTAAACTGAATTTCATGAATTATTAACATTTCTGCCACTTGACCACTAATGAGTAAGTTTTTCATAAAAATTAAATCATAAATAAAATAGCAGCTTAAAAATAGATGAACCATGAGTGGTATTTTGAATGAAGGAAGATATAATAGATACAATGAAGTGAAAGTGTCATTAATGTTCAAGCCTCAAGGTTCTTTTACTATCAGTTTTCTAATCAATGAAAAAAGGATACACTTTCCCTGGAAAGATTAAAAGTTTATATTTCAAATCTCAATTAAATAATTTAAGTGACTATATGCCTTGAGATAAGTGAACCTGAACTTTACCAATACCAACTTGATTTCAGTGTATCTTGCACAATATGCTTTATCCCCCACTAAGCAACTGAAGACAGTTACTACACAGGTACCTACATTCACAATCCTACAACAGACCACTTTTCTCAAACCTGCAGACACCCATATTGTTGGAACCCATGAAACTTTCCAATAACATCAAATCACTTGTCATCAATGCAAATCTTTGAACCATCATTGAAATGTTCCCACAACCTATGAACTCATTTTCAAGGACCCTTCATCTCATGTTCTTGACATTTATTATTATTTCTTTCTTTCTGTATTTGCACAGTTTGTCTTTTGCACGCTGGTTGAATGCCCAAATTGGTGCATTTTTCATTGATTCTATTGTGATTACTATTCTACTGTGGATTTGTCAGGTATGCCCACAAGAAAATGAATCTCAAGATTGTATATGGTGAAATAAAAGTACTTTGATAACAAATTTACTCTGAACTTTGAAATCTGACAGGGTCATTATCAGAAATTCCCGGTGGCCACGTCCTGCAATTTATACCTAATGCTCTTGAAAGGTGTTTTGGTGGGTGCAGATTGTGTATAATCAGTAATCTACTCATAATCATATTCAGAATTGCATTGTTTCACTTGAGAAAAACAGTGGCTTAAACGTACTCAAATTTACCTGCATAGTCACCATCGACATCCTTCATAAATTGGTAGTCACACATCATCATAGAATGAAATTGCTTTTAACTACCTGTATTAAATCAAATAAAGGAGTTCTTATAAGTGTTACCCTGATGTAACTTTATTAATATAGCTGAAAATAGGTTATCGCAGTCTGTTTAATACCAATGTTCTCAGCTGCATGAGGTTCATTTATTTTTAAAAAAGTGAAAATAACTTTATAGCAAATCACTTTCTAATTTCATTGCTATGTACTTGCCTATTATATTTTTAGAACTAGTATACTAGCATTAATTGTGGAAGCATGATTTGTGCTATATATGACTAACTTCTGAAATTCCTCAATCTGTCATGCGGGACAAAATGTCTCTCAGCAGGAATGCGGCCTCCATTTAATTAAATCAGCAGAAATTCAACTTCTTTTACAGTCCTGAAGGGTCTCAGCCTGAAATGTCGACTGTTCACTGTTTTCCATAGATACTGCCTAACCTGCTGAGTTCAGAAACTATGAGCAGAAAGTTTGTTGTGGAGCTCCAGTTGGATACCATACACTGTCCAGGTTATTTCTATGAGCAATATTCCATAAATTGCTCTATAAAGGTTAATCCACCATCAAGCACTGGGAATCAAAATCCATCATGTCGTACAGATGGAGTCTCGGCTGTTGAGGGAAGATAAACATTGCTGGATCATCCTAGGGTCTTGCACAAATTGGTGTTTTACTGCACAAGACAACTCATACGCTTCTTAGTTTTTCATCATCTGCATTCCTGGAACTTGAAACCCTATTTCAAAAGAACCAATAATTACTGAAGAAGAATTACTGATAATGCTTTTACTTTCAACTGTCTTCCATAATGATCATATTTTAATGAGCTGCAAAATTCCACCCAGCCTCCTAAATTTTTCATTAGCTTCCTGAACCATAGAGGATTCCTTATCAATGATTCATAAACACCAGGAGATTTTATTAGTAGATAGGAGCTTTGTAAAAAATAAAACAATTGATTAAACATCCCCCATCCAAACTGGTCACAGAGAGAGAAGGACACAGAACAGGAAAAAAAATTCTCTTTAACTTTGGAATTCCTAGATCAAAGGCACACAGATTCTTAACTCAAAGTATTCCTTGTGCAAAATATTTTTATGTTCAGTGGCTTTGGTGTACAATCACAACCAAGTTAATGATAATTTAAGCCATGCCATTAATACTTGAGTCTTGATGCTATCACTTGAAATGTATTTTTTGTTCATGATATCAAGTACAGTCTGCTGTCTGCTATTCATTGCAAATGTATGGAATATGGAACAAGACTTGTAATTAATTCAAATCCTTACATACTTTTATCAGCTGTATATTTGTACCCGATGACACAACCAAATGAATTAGCTAGAAGTCTGTGCAATCTTGGGAAATTACAAGCACATTTCCACCTGTTGCAATTTCCATTGTACCAAGTAATGTTACGTTGTTGGCTGCAAATTCTAGTCCATAGCTAATGTTGAACCAAATTTCAATGTCATAAATCTACATATGCCACCCACCATAGTTACAATTGGTGTTTTAGCATAATGGATACAATTTCATCCTAGTTCAAAAATACAAGTACAGAATTCCCCAAAACTGGCAACAAAGAGGTTAAGGCAGGAATACAGCATACTCACTTTCATTGGTTGAAGTAGTGACTACAAGAATTAGGTTGTCACATTACAGCTGTACAAGGCGTTGGAAATGCTGGAGTATTATATGCAGTTCTGGTCACCACTCTACAGGAAAGTGGTGATTACGTTAGAGAGGGTGCAGTGAAGACGCACGAGTATGATGCCTGGATTGGAGGGCTTAAGTTACGAGGAGAAATTGGACAGGCTGGGTCTGCTCTTCCTCGATCAAAGGAGACTGAGAGATGACATGATAGACATATGTAAAATTCTGAGAGGCTTAGAGAGAGTATTTACCTAGAGTCCATTTCCTCATGATATGGCCATACACTTCCTGACACTGTATTCCATCTGCCATTTCTTTGCCTATTCTCCTAATCTAAGTCCTTCTGTAGCCTCTCTACTTCCTCAAAACTACTTGCCCCTCCACCTATCTTCATATCATCTGCAAACTTTGCAACAAAGCCATCGATTCCATCATCCAAATCATTAACCTATAATGCAAAAAGAATCTGTCTGAACACAGACCCCTGTGGAACCCCACTAGTCACTGGCAGCCAGGCAGAAAAGGCTCCTCTTACTCCCACGCTTTATCTCCTGCCAATCAGCCACTGCTTTATCTATGCTAGAATCTTTCCTGTAACACCATGGGCTCATAGCTTGTTAGACAACCTCATGAGTGGCACCTTGCCACAGGCCTTTGAAAATCCAAGTACACTACATCAACCAATTCTTTGTCTATCCTGCTTGTGACTTCTTCAAAGAATTCCACCAGATTTGTCAGGCAAGGTTTTCCCTTGAGGAAATCATGCTAACTATGGCCCATTTGATCATGTGCCTCCAAATATCCACAGAACTCATCCTTAATAATCGACTCCAACATCTTCCCAACCACTGAGGTCAGACTATCTTCAGGCCGAGACCCTTCATCAGGACTGGAAAGGAAGAGAAGTCAGAGTAAGAAGGTGGGGGAAGGGGTCGAAGGAAGTACAAGGTGGTAGTTGATAGGAGAGAGAGGAAACATGAACGGGAAAAGGTGACGGGTGGGGGATTTACCAGAATCGAGAAATCAATGTCTCAGCATGAAACATTGACTGTTTACTCTTTCCCATAGATGTTCCTTGGCCTGCTGAGTTCCTCCAGCATTTTGCATTTTGTGTGTGCTGCATGTTTTACATTTTTCTAAAGGTTAAAATGTTAAGAAAAACTAAAACGAACATACACAAGACTTAAAATTCTACCAATATTGAATCTCTCTTGATAGAGGTGTACATGATGATATAAGGCATAAATTGAGTGGATAGTCAGAGACTTTTTCCCAGAGCAGAAATTTCTAATATGAGGAAGCATAATACATAGAGAGTAGTGAATGTGTGGAACACCAGAGGTGACGGTAGAGGCAGATACATTAGGGACGGTTAAGGAACCCAGATAGGTACGTGGATGATAGAAAAGGAGAGGACTCTATTAGGTTGATCTTAGTCAGTTAAAAGGTTGGCACATCATGGGCTGAAGGGTCTGCAGTGTGCTGTGGTGTTCTAAGTTGTTTTTCTAAATACAAGTTCTGAGTTCAGTTTTATGTGGTGAACTGGGAGAGCAGTCAATACAACCAATGTAGTAACTGAATTTATTAGTTTATTCTAAAGCTTGTAGAACTGTACAAACCAACATGTTCAAGCCTTTGAGCATGCTTACAGATGGATTAATGATTTATACATTTTATTTAATCTCTGCATCCATTGTTTAATCACTGGGTGGAAATATGCTACTGAAATGTCAAAATTCAAACATCTCAATTTTAAGGTACAAATATTTAAGATTAGACAATAAAGTGATTGTTTTAAAACACATTTTAACATTCATGAACAGATGCTTAACCAAAATATTATGAAAGGTTATCAGTAATTCTGCTATAATTTAATAATTTAGACATGTTTTCTTGAATATCCAAATAATCACAACATGCAACTAGTTATGAAATACAGCTGTCAAATGAAGGACTTAAGCATTCAAGTAAAACAATATAACAGATCCTGTGAAATCTTAAACAAAAACACTAATTCACATATGGAATAGTTTCAGTGAAAAACAATGGACATTTTGCCACTTGATTTAAGATACCTCGATATTAATAATATGTCCCCTATTACAAATTAGATATGATTAAGATGGTTAGAGTTAACGAGGAAGAAAAATCAGATAACCATGGATGCAAATTGAGCACAGTTAATCACATTTTTGAGCAATTTCTAAGACAATAAATATTTTGTACAAGCACAAGATGGCAAATGGAATATGGCATCACCATCAAAACATGCCCAACATAGCATCACTAAACTAATAACAATCATAACTGCAAGCTTAGGAACAAGAGTTGCCAACAATTGTGTTATTTTATGTAGGACAACAGGTCATTGACTTTTAATGCCAAAGATAAAACTCATGTGACTGTTTATCTGCATCTCTTACTAAACATTCCAAGTGACAAAAACATAGAAATAATGCATTAAATATACAAACTGGATCTACTACAAAATTGGTTTATAAAAAATGCAGTCCAAATAATTCAAATGCAAATAAACATAATCAGAAATTGAGTTTTAGACTATTCAAAATTGTCTAAGAAAAACTGCAAGACCAGATATTCAAATTTGAGCAAATTTATAATTTGCTAATATCAATTATATTTCAAGCAATAAGTGTTTCCTTACAAAAAAAATTCAAATAGAGCTGTAAGCACACCTATAACTGATTAAAAAAATGTACTTTAACACAGCAGAAATTCTTAAAGTAATCAACCTGAACCGGCGTTTGTTGAAAAAGAACCTTCTATTATCCTCAATAGGTTACTTCGGAGCCTGTATAAAGAACACAATATTATAACTGGGAAAAAGACAGGAATTATGATGCATAGATCTACAACCCGAAGTCTGCAATACCATAGAAAATACCCTAGTTTTATTTCAAGTCTTTTACACATTTCTAGAACGTTAAAGCAAAACTTTAGGGACAGTGTCATCCAAGTAAACTAATGTTTCCATAACCTCAGAGTATTAATGTAAACTAGTTACCACAGCCAATTTCCACCATCATTAAATAGAAGATCTGTGACCTTAAACACGTTTGATTTTACAGCTCAGCAGTACATGTCCAACTTTACAGACTGGGAAGCTGAGGGCTATTACAGATTTCCACTGACCTTCAATTTTAATATTTGAAGGCTAATCGGAGATAGTATAGTTTGCTTACTAGTGTAAAAGTCTTTCATGTCAGCATAATATTCAGTGAATTGCTAACTACTTAACACACATTTTACTATCTTCCAGAGGGGAAAAAAAAAATCAAGAGTCACAGGACACTACAGAACAAAAATAGACCCTTTGGCCATTCTAGTCTGTGCTAAACTATTAATCTGTCTAGTCCCATCGACCTGCATCTTGACCCTAGCCCTCCATAACCGTCCCGTTAATGTACCTATCCAAATTTCTCTTAAATGTTGAAATCGAAACTGCATCCACCACTCCTGCTGGCAGCTTGTCCACACTCTGAGAGAAGAAATTCTACCTCATGTTCCCCTTCAACATTTCCCCTTAATGTATAACCTCTAGTTCTAGTCTCACCCAAACTCTTTGGAAAAAAGCCTGCTTGCATTTACTCTGTCTCTCCTCCTCATTCTCCTACACGTGGGAGTAAAGGTCTAACCCATTCAACCTTTCCCTATACCTAGGTTCTAAAGTCCTGACAACATCCTTTTGAATTTTCTCTGCACTCTTAATCAGATTGACATCTTTCCCATAGGTAGATGATCAAAACTCTGCCAACAATCCCCCAAACATCCCATCTCCAATACTCTATACATTGACTAATGAAAGCCAATGTGACAAGTGCATTCTTTATGACTTTATCTACCTGTGACACCACTTTCAAAGAATTTAAGATCTGTATTCCCAGATCCATTTGTTCTACCGCACTCCTCAGTGTCCTTACACTCACCATGCAAGTTCTCCCTTGTTTGTCCTCCTAAAGAGCAACACATCACACTCGTCTGCATTAAATTCAATCTGGTATTTTTCAGCTCATTTTTCCAGCTGGTCCAGATCCTGTTGCTAGCTGTAAATCCTCTCCTCGCTATCCAATACACCCCTAATCTTGGTGTCATCCACAAATTTCCTATTCTAGTGAACCACATTATCATCCAGACCATTGATATAGATGACAAATAACAACAAACCCAACACTGATTACCATGGCACACCACTAGCCACAGGCCTCCAGTCATAAAGGCAACTATCTACTACCACACTGTGACTTCTCCTATGAAGTCACTACATGCTTTGAAAGGGAGAATAAAACTACAACCTTCAGAATCCCGACAGCATCTGGTGACTGTGATTAATGTCTCGGAGGCCAACGTCAAAATATCTTTCAAGGGAGTGAACCCTTGCTAGGTGTCAAGCCTTGATAGTATACCTGGTAGGGCTCTGAAAACCTGTGCCAAACAACTGGAAGAAGTGCTCAAGGACATCTTCATTGTTCCAATCGCAAGTTCCCATCTACTTCAAAGGGTGACAATCATACCAGTAACCAAGAAGAGCAGGGTGTGTTGCTTCAACAACTATTGTCCAGTGGCATTCACATCTACTGTGAATAGGTAATAGGTCAACTCCTGAACATTAAGTACTCATTTACACTGAACTATCCTAACCAATTTTTCCATCAACTCTTCCCCAACCCCAGATTCTAGCACTCACCTATACACTGCAGTAAAGTTACACTGGTCATTTAACCTACCAACTGCCATAATTTTGGGATATGGGAGGAAACTGGAAAAAATGTGCAAACTCTGCATAACATAGAAACTGAAACTAGAAGACCCTCTACCAGCTGCACCACTAGTCCACATGAAGCTGCTTCTGTCTTGCACAGGTGGGCATTGTTTATTGCCTGTAAAACCAGCATCACAAATGAAATACATCCCAATGAATGCACATATGCATTTTCAGCAGAAATCCTAGAATATCAATGGTGAGTAATTGATTCCATCAAAATTACAGGTGAATGTATTCATCTGGAAATGATGCATATAGTTAAGGATTATGCCGATGTAACACAAGACACCCTCAAAGAGGAAGCAATTCATTAATGAAGTAAGCTATATTCATTATTTATTAAATTAAACTACAGTGGCTTGTTCCCAATAATTAATTAACTTCTTTTTGTATTTGCTTCTTACAGTCACCAGAACTTCCAGACAGAGATTCCTGGCACACAGTGGCATTATCAAATTAAATTATTGAATGGATACACTTTTTTTTTAATTTTGGATCTTGGGTTATTTTGGATACTGAAATATGTTTCACTATTGATTATGCAGAATTAACTGAAGAAAAACTGCCAACCAACTCTGAACTATTTGAAATTGACTCATTCTAAGAGGGAGAAGCAGACTGGGACTCAAAGGCTTTTAAAAACTTCGTATTTACCTTATTTTCTCCTGCTTCGATTTCTTCAACACCTGCTTGTGTCATCAGGTCAGCAATGTTTTTCTCCAAGTCATCAATGCGAGCACTCATCTCATCGAGTGAAAAATGTCAAGGAAGTCTAATTCTTTAAGCATTTATATTTTTTAGGGAACAGTAAATATTTGCTCAAAGGAATATCATCAAATCATGGAAACTGCTATGAAGAATGAAAAGCAACCCAAATCCAGAGATTAGATAAAAGTCATTAGAATCACTCCAAAACCCAATTTCAGAATCACAAAGAAAGTTTGCTTCCTAACTGCTTACTCAATTTACATAGCTTTCAGAGGTTCATGTACAAAGAATATCCAAGTCCCTTAGAACATCAACCCTCTCGCAACTTACAGATTTTTGTAGCAACCTTTGAACAGACAAATTAAGTGAACTGGCACATGTCATCCATCACAATCTTCTACCTCACATTCATTTTCCACCATTTTAATTCCTTTTACCCAAACACCCACCAATCTAACTGTTTTCCCCAATGAACTCAATGCTCCATAACTCCCTGGGATATATAAGTTCAGAAATCCTACAGGAAGATATCTTTACAGCCAATCTACCATTCACCATTCTCGTTGCTTACTGCACTAACAAGTTAACTTTCAAGTACATACACAAGGATAACAGGTAACTCCCACTACCTGTTAAATGTACCTAATGGCAAACATCTCAAATAGCCTCTGACAACCAAGTCCAGCTCCTGGCCTTCACATGGGGCTTAGCTACTAAGCCAGACGGAATGATTTCTACTGACAGCAAAAGGAGCAAAGGCAGGTTACTGGCACCCGAAAACCAGTTGCTTCGGACTGATGGGGCTTGTCACCCATTGTTGGCAGCTCACCTAAGGGAAGAAAAACTGATCTCAAACCTCCACTGCCTTGCAGTTGTACCCACTCATGAGGGATGCTTCTGGAGTACACCCAGAGGAAAAATCCGGAGGTGGAATCCCTAAGGCAATCCTACGTTTTGTTCAACGCTGCCTGGCAACTCCTACAAGGCCGCTGGTGTCAAACTGTATCAGTCTCTGCTGTCCCACTGCATTCATCAGCTGTGTGGAGAGGAGGAGCCTGCTGCACGGGCAACAGCTTGCTCTCCATAATGTACTGCAATGGCTTGCATATTACTTAGACAGCTATGGAGCAAGCTCCACGGTCAACCCTGACCAACAGAAGGCCTCACACAAGGACACCTAGATCTTTTTGAACATATCTGTTTCACCAACTGATAACCACTTAAATATACTTTACATTTCTCTTTTGTACAACAAAACAAATAACTTTTTTCTTCCCCTGCATTATATTGAATTTAGCACATTCTTGATCGCTTGTCTACATTCTTTGAAGCATTTCTGCAGTCGCCACACAATCCACTTGGCCACTGAACTTTGTATCATTAACAAATTGGAATACATCATCCAAATCCTGGATATAGATTGTGAACAGTTGTAGTCTCAGCAACACTCTGTGCAGCACCCCACAGTTTACAGTTTAACAAAAGAAAGAACCCAGTTTTCAAAATGTTATCTCCTCAATCCATAATACATTACCTCCATATCTAATACATTAAATTACATTACCATGCAATCAAATGTCATGTAATGATTTTGAGTGGTACCTTATCAAAAGTCTTCTGAAAATTTAAATACAGATCAATTCATACTTATTTTGTGAATTACATCCTAAAAAAAGTTATCAAACAAGTTTTCCCTTTCATAAATCTATCTTGACTCTACCTAATCCTATTATTATATTAAAAGTCTTTGATGCCACTTGATAGATTACAACATTTTCCCTACTACACTTCGTAAAGTGTTCACATTGGTTGTAATAGATTGGGATGGAGCAATTCTGGAAACTATGGAATTTTGGAGAATGAAATCAGAGCACCCGCTGTCTTTACAGCCACCTCCTTAAAAAGTCTTGGCAAAGTGGCGATCAGTTTTACACCCCTTTAAATTCTTCACCATTGGCTTTAGTTAACTAATGCTTTTTTAAAATTTCCTCATCTATTTTGTCAACGGTGTCACATTTATCAAGGCATTTGCATTAGATATGAATTCTAAATTGATTAAGACCTTCACCATAACTTCAGAACTATGCTACATCAATTCTTGAAGACTTCTGTTGTTTAAAGAAAGCCCACAGAGCCACCAATGAAAATGTATTGGGTTTCACATATACCATTCAAGGAATCTTTAGCTTAAGAAGCAAACCTTACCGCAGTTTGAGAGCTTTTAGGATGCTTATTGCACCAAATTTCCTTTAAGGTTTTACTATTATACATAGTATTTATGTTTGCACAAAATTTGCATAATATAAATTAAATGAAAAATTGCGGTGCCATGATAAATGTGGATTACAGAATTACAAAGCACTTGCAGCTCAGAAACAACCCTAAACTGTTTTCAAAGCTCCTCACATCCCTATTCTAGAGCTAAATGTACACACTGAAGCTTTGCCTTTAAAAGCAAGGATATTTCTACCAATGATCTGGTCAGACATTGTTTGGAATTTGTCTTGCATCTGTTGGAGGAGTGTGGTAACCTGCAAAATACAAACAAATCATGTTTTAGGACCTTGCAGCTGATTAAAAATGCCAGAACTTGCTCTATGATGTTTTCTACTAAGAAAGCATTCTGATTGGCAGACAACATGCTAATCAGTACCTAAATTCTCCTCTGAAATGGCAGCTTAGATTACGACCAGGTCTTTGATTGCTACTGAAAATGTACAAATCATCTGACTCAGACACCAGTGTAATCACTGAGCCAATAATAGGCACTTATGTTAAGCAAGGCCTGCCTGCACTAATTTCTGGAAGATGTATCATGCTTGACCGAATGGATAAAATATTGAAGAACTAACAAAGGAGCACAGAGATTGTGCTCCTAATAGGCAAAACAAAGATATAGAAATGAGAGAAATATTGTCCTTGAATTGTAATTACAACACAAAAACAAGGCAAAGTTAAAAGACAAAAGTATTAATAACCATGTATGTGATATCTGTATTTCATAGTAGTTTTGGGTTGAAGGTACAATTTTTTTTTCTTTTTATTTTTTTTTAAATAAAGAGAGCATAGTATAAAGGAGGTCTGTGCAGTTCATAACAAATGTATCAAACGTACAATTCACATCTATGAAAGAGATGCACCCATAGTACAATCATGCTTTGGTTGCCTCCCTGCCCCAACCCACCCCTCCCAATCCATCACTGCATTAGCAAAAAGGGTTAAACAGAACCTTTTTCCCCCACAGAGCTGCATTGGTATAGAGAAGGTGTATTTCCCTAATACATAGACTGCTGTATGTTTACAAGTCTGGGTCCGTAGAATTTCACCGAGAAATGCTGGAAGTCAGGGATTTATGTGCAGAGGAAAAGAAAGAAAGGATGGACCTTTAGTTTGGCTGGGAATTCTGAAAATCTTCAAGGAAGGGTCCCTATACCTTTTGGAACTTTATGTCCGAATTGAGAATTGAATAATGGATCTTCTCAAGGTGTAGACTGGACATGATGTCCCTGAGCCACTGAGCGTGGATGGGTGGGGCAGCATCCCTCCACCTGAGCAAGACTGCGCGCCTGGCCAAAAGAGAGGCTAAAGACAGTGTGCGACGTTTGGTTGGACCTAGGTGCATGTCCCCCTCTCCAGAGGTGCCGAAAAGAGCAATCAAAGGGTTAGGTTCCAAATTATAATTAAGTATTTGGGATAGAGTTTGGAAAACACCTTTCCAGTATTTTTCCAAGCTAGGGCATGTCCAGTATATGTGAATAAGGGAAGCCTCACCCCTTTTGCATTTGTCGCAGCAGGGATTAAAATGAGAGATAATTCAGTTCTAGACATATGGGCCCTGTGTACGACCTTGAACTGTAACAAGCAGTAGCTGGCACATAAAGAGGTTGAGTTAACTAACTTAAGAACTGAATCCATACATCGTCTGACAGTGAGAAATTTAAATCTTGCTCCCAGGCAGTTTTAATTTTGTCGGGGGGGGGGGCGGAGGCTCGCCTCAGGACCGCTAGCTTGTTGCAAATAGTAGATATTAGACCTTTGCACAATGGATTCATGCAGAGAAACATATCAATGACATATGTGTCCGGTGCCTCGGGGAAGTTTGATATCAAAGGGCTGATAAAATGTCTAATTTGCAAATATCTGAAAAGTGAGTGTTGGGTAGGTTAAACTTTGCAGACAGTTGTTCAAATGATGGAAAACAGTTGTCTATAAAAAGATATTTAAAGCACCTGATGCCCTTCCTGTACCAGTCTTGAAATGTTGGATCACATATAGAAGGCTGGAAGAGATGATTATATAGTATAATCATCTGAAAGAGAGAAGCCACGGAGACCACTAGGCTTTCTGAGCTGAGCCCATACTCTCAGGGTGTGCCTGATAACAGGATTAACAATTGGTTTAGGCATAAGAAAAGAGAGTTTGGATCCAAGAAGTGCGGAGATGGAGAAATTCTTAATAGAGTTCAGCTCCATTGCCACCCATATTGGGCAGTCAGGTTGGTTGTAAAAATGAGACCAAAAGATCAGACAGCGTATGTTAGCTGCCCAGTAATATAAGCAGAAATTGAGCAAAGCCATGCCCACAACACTTTTAGATTTTTGAAGATGGACTTTATTCAGTCGGGGATGCTTGCCCTTCCTTTAGCAGGACAATATGACTGAATCTAGCTGATAAAGTTTAAGGGAATGGGGGATTCTCAGATCCCTGTAAACAATGAATTGTTTCATAAAATTATGAAATAATTTGATAAAATTTTTAGATAAAATTGCTAGACACTCTTTTAATATTGACCAAACCTAAGACGTTGTACCCCATCTCTGAGCAATTTCAAGCCATGAAGTCGCTCACACCAACTGCACCAACCCACCCCCGCCCCCCGAGATCACCATGAAAGAAGGACAGACTCTCCTATCCCTTCCACAATACCCCCTCAAGCCCAAGGCAAGGTTTTACGAGGATGGAAGCTCTTTTGTGGATCCAGCAGGAAAACACTGTTCTGGCTATGCGATAGGTGACGACAGTGAAGTAATTGAACAAGTCTTCTTTGCAGCAGCTGTCACCGCCAGAAAGCTGCGCTACTTGCTCTGACTCGTGCCTGAATCTCAACAACAGAATAGTCTAACAGCGTACTCAGTTCTGATTTTGAAGAATCCACTACAGAACCAATTCTTTGTAGAAAACCTTAAAAAAAACGCCAAGTCATAAATGAAGATGACTTTGAAGAGGGAGTCCACAACTATTTGGAACAAAATTTAAAAAGCCTGAATGAGGGCTTCAGTGGAGAAGCCAAAAGTACAAGCCTAAGCTGGAAGCCTCTTTGATTAACGTCTCGAATTTTAAAATGAAAAAGCCTGTGGAAAATAAATCTCAAACAGATTAAAGTGCGGACTTTTACATAGACTCCCGTTATGCCCTGACTACAGAACTCTGGGATTCCTGACTTCCTCTGCCCGCCCCCCCCCCATTAGTAATGCTGCCTTTGTAAACAACTTACTCACATCTCTACAGCTACCTCGAGTTTTGGCTATTATTAGATGTGCAGCCCATAATGGGGAATCTGATGAGATATTTAAGGGTAATGCTCGGACTGGTGCAGAGCAAAACAGACAGCCCTGCACCCCACACTTTTAGTCCCCTCGGGAGCCTAACAAGCTCTTATTAGACAAAAACCTAAGGACGGGTATGCCAGATATGGGGGAAAGTACGTAAATTCTAGGGGAACGCCCCTGATGGAGAACGCAAACTATGGTCCCACATGGGTTGCCACCTTGAACCTCAGACCAATTTATGGGTGACCTCTGTGGGACAGGTTTGTGTTCACTCTGTGTTCTTATCTATCTTGATAGATTATGTTAATTGTACACATTTGGACAAGGAAAAAATGGTTAATATCCTGGTGGCGGTGGCACCGATTTCCAGTTGAAAAGTGAGCCACAGCATGTGAAAAAAACGAATGCTGGAAAGGGAATGCCTTGTGTTTTCAGAACCAACCCCTTGCCTGGTGGACCTTTTTATTGTCTGCAACTTGATTTTGTAGAATTACCTAGAGTACATTGTTGTAAATATTGCCTGGTAATAGTAGATGTATTTAGCAGATAGAGGCTATATCCACTACTGATAATACTGTTGTAAAGATATTATTGAGAAGTGATTCCCCCATTATGGATTACCTGAATCAATAAGCTCAGACATTCTCATTTTATTGCTAAGATAAATGAGAAAATCTGTAAAAGAACTGGCAATAAAACAGCAATTTCACTGTGCTCACCATCCAAGTGCAGCTGGTATAGTGGAATGAATTAAGTTGTGGCTCCAGCAAACCAGATAGGGCATTAACACGAGGAATTCTGCAGATGCTGGAAATTCAAGCAACACACATCAAAGTTGCTGGTGAACGCAGCAGGCCAGGCAGCATCTCTAGGAAGAGGTACAGTTGACGTTTCGGGCCGAGACCCTTCGTCAGGACTACCTGAAGGAAGAGCTAGTAAAAAATTTGAGAGTGGGAGGGGGAGGGGGAGATCCAAAATGATAGGAGAAGACAGGAGGGGGAGGGATGGAGCCATTCCTCCAGGTAGGACATTCTTTTCTTTAATTAAGGTGGCTGGAGTGTCTAACAAATTTGATTGTACTTCTGTATCAATAGTCCATTGACTTGGCCGTAATTGTTATCAAACTGATTGTTCCCTGTATCAACAGTCCATTGACTTGACCAGAATGGTTATCAAACTGATTGTTCTCTGTATCAATAGTCCATTGACTTGACCAGAATGGTTTTCAGAATGATTCGAGGTGATGCTTCCATTTTCCATTTGAATTTTTGTGATGTGTTGTTTAGCTTAATTTCCCCTTAATTGGTTGGCTAAAAATTTACCAGATTTGTCACCATGGATATAGAACTGGCTCTTGCTCTTCAAAAGTAGGCATACAATTGGGTGAGTGGAAACAAGATCAAATTCAGTTTGGAGTTCCACTTGTTTTTTGTACAGCTCCGGATTTTTAATTCGAGCATATTGTTGGTCTATTTCTTTAATTTGATTGGCCAGATGTAGTCATTCTTTATGGGTCTTTCTTTTCATATTTGCAGTGTAGGAGGGGGGAGAGGGAGAGGGGGGGGAGAGGGGGGGGGAGAGGGGGGGGGAGAGGGGGGGGGAGAGGGGGGGGGAGAGGGGGGGAGAGGGGGGGGGAGAGGGGGGGGGAGAGGGGGGGGGAGAGGGGGGGGGAGAGGGGGGGGGAGAGGGGGGGGGAGAGGGGGGGGGAGAGGGGGGGGAGAGGGGGGAGAGGGGGGGGGGGAGAAGTCTGAGTGAATATTGTTCCACCTATCATGGTAGTCAGTACCTAACCCTGCCAAGCCAGACCAGACTTCGCTATCCAAGCACTGCTAACATTACCTGGCAGAGGGTATGGGAGGAAAGTATTTTATGAAGAATTCGGTGTAGTGGGGAGACTGTCAATGCACTTCCATGCTTCGTCTACCGAGCGTAGCCACTTCTTGTCACTGCTGGGAAGTGTGATACAGAGCCGTGCAGGATATAGTAGGGAAGGCCTGAACCCTCAGCTCCATCATTACTTCTCTGTACTCAGCTCACAGGCTCAAACCTTCAGGAGAGTAGTCCTCCACAACCCGAATCTGCTGGCCGTGGTATTCTAGCTTCCCTCTCCGCCGGGCTTTACCCAGTGCTCTCTAACCAGGAGATCTTTAATCTGGTAGCACTGCAGGCGAAAAATGACCAGGCGCGGTCTCTGTCCTGGGGCCGGCTTAGCTGCTAGTGAACATTGGGCTCTATCAGTCTCTGACGGGAATGGGAGCGTCTCCTTCCTGAAGATCTCACAAAGCAGACTGGAAAAAATTCAATAGGATGCCCACCTTCAATAGATTCCGGCAGGCCCAGGATGCATAAGTTCTGCCGTCTGCTCCGGCCCTCCAGGTCAGTAACTTTAGCCATTAGCTTGATATTGTTTTCACGTAAGCTGGAGCAGATGTTTTCCAGCTCAATGATATGCTGGCTCAGGTCGTCCGTAGCGAGCTCGAGAGAGGGTAGGCATTGGCCATGGTCCTCCACTTTGCATTGGATTTGGGCGAGTTTCGTTTCCAGCAGGCTGAAAGAAGATTTAAATTCGGCTGCTAGCGCCTCACGGTGTTGGTCTAGTAGCATGGAGATAGCCTCTACTGTCAAGCCAACCACCAAGTCGTCTTTTTTCGCGGATTTAGTACTCTTCTAGGTCATTGTGAAGCGAGCATAGTCACAGGCAGAGGGAAGAGTAAAAAGTCCAACAGTTTGGTATGAAAAAAGGGGAAAGAAGGAGCGTAGAGATAAAAAGTAGGACGGAGCGCCCGTTCTCTACGACTACTCCATGTGGCTGCCAACCGGAAGTTGGTTGAAGGCACAACTGAAGAAGAAATATGGAAATTTCCTAGGCACCCGCAAATGGGATGTAGAGAAAGTGATGAGAATGAGCAGGTAAGGTACAGACACAGGCTCAATATAGAAAAATCAAAATACTATGAGGGAATTAGAATAAAGTAACATTACAAAACTGGAAAGTACTAAAAGGAGTTGAAATTACAGATGTTCTCCATATCCTGTCAATCTTCCAGTGGAAGAACTAAATATACACAAAAAGAATCCTTTGATTTCTTTGTGTCTAGATGCTTAGAATCAAAAACAGAAGGAATCAGGATCCAGTACTGAACTATACACCTGAACCTACAACAAAGCAGGTTAAGGGAAGAGTCATACTTGGAGAAAGGAGCCGAATTATAAGGAACTGTAGCTTACTGTTATTAATCTTTGGATTATTACCTGGGCCATTTGCAATTTGAAGAACAAATAATAATACTAAAAAAAAAATTCCCATAGCTCTGGGAGGGGTTCTATTTCAGGAGTCATTACATCAGGAGTAAAACAGGGGTTATTCCACTTGTTTACGTGAGTACTTGTACAGAAAGGGATGCCTGAAACAGAGTCGCAATGTTGATTGTAAAACAAAATGAAAAGAGACCAGTCTTATAGAAAACTTATTTTCATTTCAACAGACAATGGGAAAACTAAAACACGTGAATTAAAATAACAGGGACAAAAGAGAAGCATTAGATCAGAAGGAATATTTAGGGTCTATAGCACAAGCAGGCAGTCGTCACTCAAGTACTTGAAATACAAGAAACAAATGAATAAGCTCCAGATGCACATTCAGCTTGGAGAGTATAACACGGCAGATATCACTAAAACTTCAACAAGGTGGCTTGGTATTAAGGGAACCAAATACATGAGGCTGCAATATGTCCTTGAATTTAGGAAAATGACGGTGACCAGAAAAGTTCTGGGGTGGGGGTAGGGCCGTGGTAGGAATACCAATGCAATCACTTCACAGGTTATAATTTGTTTGTGAATCAAAGAAATAAATATCTAAGATTCCTATGGCAATTGTATATGGGCTCCTCGTAGTAGTTGTGAAGCAAAAGTGTGAAAATGAAGAGGTTAAACAAGTATACAGAAACAGACAGTAGTGTTAATGAGGGATTTTAACTTTAATATGGATTAGGAACAGACTAGATTATACCTGTGTTATCGGGATAGCTTATAACAATGTCCTTGAACAACCAAAGACAGCCAAATTAGATTTGGTCTGAGCCTAATTTAATTAACAGCCTTACAATATATGAATATTTATAATATTTTGATTGCTTACATTTCCATATCATGTACAAAAAGGAAATACATGAAACTGCCCCCAAGATTTGAGTTTTACGGAAAGTTGACCAGAGAGAGCAAGGAACCACTTTCCCACAGTAATATGGATGAATCTGTTAACGAGCACAAGAACAAATGAATTTCAGGGAAGAATCAAGAACATTGCAGATGCTCTGGCAAAAGGTTCACATAGGATCCCCATCCTAATGCTTTTCCATTTTCACGTTATTCTATTATGGGCTAAAACAAAAGACTAAAGTATTTTCTAAATGGTAAAAAGAAAATGGTGGTGTAGTAGCATCCACAACAGACTGAGGCAAATGGTCCTGGGCTCAAATCTGGCCCGCACCTTGCACGCTTTCCATCTGTGCTGGCCGGGTGTCGAGCTGGAAACTCAGCCTCATAAAAAAAGACAAAAATGCTAAAAAATACAGTGAGTTTGCTGCCCCATACACCAGAAGGCACGGAAAGGAACAATAACAAAAAAATTAGAACAGTAAAGATCTAGTTGAGTCTTTACTGATAGTTCAATACTTTCCATGACATTTTATCAAAAAGACTAATGGCGCAGTGAATGGAATACAAGAGGTAGACATTAAACTATGGAAATACCAACCCTTGTTATACCACATCTGAGGAAAGGGGTATTGGCCCTGGAAGCAGAGCAGCATACATTTATCAAAATAATAACCAGATAAGTGAAGATTGAATTATAAGGAAAGAATACATTAACTAGGGCCATATTCATTTGGATTTCTTGTGTGACAACTGCTTGCTTGCTTCCGGTGAAATGTAATGGACATTTAAGAGTAATTAGGCAAATAAATATTCAAAAACAGAAACTTTGCATTCAGAGGCAAAGTAAGAAGACTTCTATTAATTGAAATCTTGTAAATAAAAGCAAAATGTGTCCATTTCCACACTGGAACATTCTACCATTCTAGGTATGTAAAACAATTTGCTTTGGAATACTGTGCATTCAACAGGCTATCATTTATTTTGTGCATTGCTGATCTACTCTGGAAATCAGGAAAATTGGCAAACTAATTTTCATTAAAGAGTCAAGATAATTTTATCATAATTAGCCATAAAATTGTGCCAAGCACAATAAGAGTTGTATTAGGTTATATTCCCTCTACCAACTTGGTATCATTTAAAAAATTTATACCCTGAACAAAATGTTCTACACAAGAGCTAATTAATTTGCATTTGTAAGCACTTGGAGGATGAGAAGATTCAGATATACACAATGGAAGTGCAAAGAAATACAGGAACCTTTGTAAGAACTTCCAAAGGTCCCTGAAGACAATACTACAAGTACATGACCTTATTAAGCAGACAATAGAATACAAGACCAGCGATGTTATGTCATACAAAATATTTGGCTGCAACTGGAGTAGACTGCCCACATTTTAGGAAGGACGTGATTGTACTTTAAAGGAATCGGAGTTGATTCACTAGGGTTTTGCCAGGGTGGGCTAGATTTGCCTTCTTCGGAGCAGATGAGGTACCTAATGGGAATACAGAATTATAAGGGACATAGGTACGACTGATAGTGAGAAATATTTCCCCTTAGCAGTGATGTTGAAAACCTGAAGGCTTAAGTTAAAAGAAAGAAGAATTAGAAGGGATTAAAGGAAAACACTACCCGAGTGGTGGAGATAGGCAGTTCACAACACTCAAGTATTTAAAATCTGAAACTTCACCATACTATGGGCCAAGTGCTGGAAAATGACATTGACCGAATAGATATTTAATGTTCAGCACAGACACAATGAGTCAAAGAGTCTGTTTCCATGCTATATGGTTACTTGATTCTATAATTGCTTATCCTTAATTGACTTGGAAACATTTTTGATGAAGAGACTTCCCATGTTACTATAGTGATTCCACAATACCATTAGGATCGGGAGTTCAGGATTTATTCTGTGAAAATGAAGAAAGATAGTTATATTTGCAAGTCAGGGTGGTATTCAACCTGGAGGGGAATGGGCAGGTGATGCTCCATTATGTCCACTATCAATATCTTCCTTTTTGTGGGAAGACAGTGGTTTGAGAGATGCTAGTCAAGGAATCTAGACTGGTAACTGTAATCATACAGATTCAAAGGAAAATTGCAAAGTCTTGAGGGAGAAGGAAAAATGGAGAGGATGAGGCCCGAGTGGAGCATAAACACCAACGTGCACTGGTTGGGCCAAGCATCCCACTTTCTGCTACATGTCCAGCAAAATCCTATACAGATCCCTTTTATACCCGCTCACCCATAGTTTTGAGACAACAGCAGCAGCACAACACCACAAGCAAAGATACTCAACTACAGGGAAATGCATCTTTCAAAAGTAGCAAAGAATTGTATCCACAGCCAGCAAACTTGGATACGGTTCTTTTTATTCACCAAAACAAAATACTGTATTCAAAAACAAATTTGCACGTTAGCCCACTATCTTAAAAAAATTCGGCTGATAGAAGTGTAAATTGTGCATAAAAATCCGTATGAATATGGAGATCTAGCCTTACTTATTTTACAAATATTAGAATCAAAATCAGGTTTATTATCACCGGCATGTGACGTGAAATTTGTTAACATTAAATGGGAGTTTCCCTAAAACCATTTCGGAAACTTCGTACAAATTATTTTGTACACTTTGTGTTAGCCGCAGTTCCTTAGTCGCAAGATACATTTGAGCGAATCTGCAGCCAAGGAAACAAATGCAAAAGAAACGCGGAGTGGGGAGCGGCCTACATTCGGCGTCGCTCTTGCCTCAGCCCAGCCGGACGGTCGCTTGACCACGTCCCTGACTCCTTCCCTCCGCCTTACTCACTCACCACAGCGGTCAGATCCTGAACCGTCTTTGGGTCGGTCTCCGACATCCCGAGTGTTTCTTGCCCTCAAACACACAGCCTCCGCCTGCAAATCGGTTACCACAACAACTCTCCTCAAGTTCGTTCCTCTCTACGTCACTATTAAACTCTCGCGAAAACTCACCAGTCGTCCACGGCCTCCTGGGAGTCGTAGTTCCATATCTGGTGCCTTTGGTGATGAGTCAAACTTCCAATGGAAAAGGTTGCATACTGAAAGAGTTAAATAATTGTGGGTATATGCTAATAACGTCTAAAACAAAATCATTTACAGAACACATTTTTAAAAATACAAAGGTCAATCATAGTCTTGTACAATAGAAACTCAAATCCATTATCAAGTAGGGAATAATGAGACAAAAGGTGTCATTCCAAAATTGAACTGTCATTCCAGCCAACTATAGTTCCAGTCTTTAAGGAAAGAAAGCAGATGAGACAGCATGTGAAGGAGAGCAGCAACAAACATCCTGAATATGCTCACTAGAACAGTAAGTTAAAATAATTCAGGAATGTATGGCATTCTTTACTGCAAACACTAAAATATCATCTGGACCAGCAGGAAAAATTGGCTGAGAAATGGCAGATGGAATTTAATGTAGACTAGTGCAAGGTGTTACCCTTTGGTAGGACTAACCAAGGTAAGTCTTACACAGTGAACGGTCGGAAACAGAGGAATGCAATAGCACAAAGGGATCTGGGAATACAGGTCCATAATTCATCGAAAGTGCCATCACAGGTAGGTAGGGTCGTGAAGAAAGCTTTTGGCAGATAGGCCTTTATAGATCAAAGTACTGTGTACAGGAGATGGGATGTTGTGTTTAAGTTTTATAAGATATTGGTAAGGTCTAATTTGGAGTATTGTGTGCAGTTTTCTACCTACAGGAGAGATGTAAACAAGGTTGAGAGAGTATGGACAAATTTTATAATGATGTTGCTGGGTCTGGAGAACCTGAGTTGTAAGGAAAGATTGAATACTTTAGGACTTTATTCCTTGGAACATAGAAGATTGAGAGGCGATATGATGGAGTTGTACAAAATTATGAGGGCTATAGACAGGTTAAATGCAAGCAAGCTTTTTCCACTGAGTTTGAGTTTTAACCCAAGAGTCTTGGGTTAGGGGTGAAAGATGAAAAGTTTAAGGGGAAAATGAGGGGGAAACTTCTTCACTCAAAGGGCCGTGAGGGTGTGAAATGAGCTGCTGGTGCAAGCTTGATGTCAACGGTTAAGAGAAATTTGGGTAGACACGTGGATGGCAGGGTTCTGGAGGGCTATGATCGTGGTGTGGGTTGATGGGAGTGGGCAGGTTAAATGGTTTGGCAGGGACTAGATGGGCTGAAGGGCCTGTTTCTGTACTGTACTTTTTTGTCACTCAAATAGTATTTTACTAATACCTGAAAGAAATAACATTTTTAAAAGGGACATGTATTGTAAGCAAATATCAATAGCTGGTAAGGTCTAAAAAAACATATAAATTCTCAAAATTGCCTTGCTACTTAATAAGATCTTGGCTAACCCTGTACCTCATTCACTTTTCCACTTGATCTCCACGTCCAACCATATTCAAGGATGTACCAATATCGGTCTTCAATAAGAGCAGCAGTAAAAGGCAGTGTCCAAAGTGATATACCTGTTGTTGAGTGGGATGGCCACAGGGGTACTCTGCTGCTGGCTCCTGCACCCCTTTCCCCTTCCTGACTGTCAGGCAGTAGTTTCCCGTGACCTCTACCTTGGGTGTAACTACCTCTCTATGTGTCCTATCTATCATGACCTTAGTCTCCCCAATCATCCAGAGTTCATCTAGTTCCAGCACCAATTCCTTAAAGCAGATTGTTAAAAGCTGCAGCTGTATGCACTTCTTGTAGGTGTAGTTGTTACAGGCACTGGAGGTCTCCCTGCTTTCCCACATCCCACAAGAGGAACATTCCACTATCCCACCTGTAAAGAAGGTGGGGGACCCTCTACCTACAACTTTTTGTCTTTGCCTTCCCTGTCTGAAGCCTTTCTTTGCTGAAGCCTCGAAGAGTTAAAGGCTCAAAATCTTCACTCTGACTCTCTCTACTCGGATGCTGGTCACTCTGTTTGTCCCTGCATTACTTTAATTTGTTTTTGCTCATCAATCCCAAATGCCACTTGGCCGCTGGTCAAGCCTCCAAAAATCTGGCTTGAGTCACTGCCTTTAATAGTTAATCAGCACACCTGAGTGAATTACATCCTCACTCCGGTTGATCGCTAGTCAAACCTCCAAAAACTATCCTTTAAAATCATACTTTTAAAGTTAAATTTAACCCAAACAGTGTCTTTGGACTATATAGTATGTCACACCATAGAACATTATTGCTGACAAGTCCAAAGTAATTTAAATTATAGATAAAAATTTAAAAAGTGAAAAGAAGAAGCAAAATGTTTAAATTCTGGTTGTTGGAATTTAAAACATTAGATATTATAAATACTCAGTCGGCCAGATAATAACTGGGAAGAAAAAAGAACATAGAAACATAGAAACATAGAAAATAGGTGCAGGAGTAGGCCATTCGGTCCTTCGAGCCTGCACCGCCATTTATTATGATCATGGCTGATCATCCAACTCAGAACCCTGCACCAGCCATCCCTCCATACCCCCTGATCCCCGTAGCCACAAGGGCCATATCTAACTCCCTCTTAAATATAGCCAATGAACTGGCCTCAACTGTTTCCTGTGGCAGAGAATTCCACAGATTCACCACTCTCTGTGTGAAGAAGTTTTTCCTAATCTCAGTCCTAAAAGGCTTCCCCCTTATCCTCAAACTGTGACCCCTCATTCTGGACTTCCCCAACATCGGGAACAATCTTCCTGCATCTAGCCTGTCCAATCCCTTTAGGATTCTATACGTTTCAATCAGATCCCCCCTCAATCTTCTAAATTCCAATGAGTACAAGCCTAGTTCATCCATTCTTTCTTCATATGAAGGTCCTGCCATCCCAGGAATCAATCTGGTGAACCTTCTTTGTACTCCCTCTATGGCAAGGATGTCTTTCCTCAGATTAGGGGACCAAAACTGCACACAATACTCCAGGTGTGGTCTCACCAAGGCCTTGTACAACTGCAGTAGTACCTCCCTGCTCCTGTACTCAAATCCTCTCGCTATAAATGCCAGCATACCATTCGCCTTTTTCACCGCCTGCTGTACCTGCATGCCCACTTTCAATGACTGGTGTATAATGACACCCAGGTCTCGTTGCACCTCCCCTTTTCCTAATCGGCCACCATTCAGATAATAATCTGTTTTCCTATTTTTGCCACCAATGTGGATAACTTCACACTTATCCACATTAAATTGCATCTGCCATGAATTTGCCCACTCACCCAACCTATCCAAGTCACCCTGCATCCTCCTAGCATCCTCCTCACAGCTAACACTGCCGCCCAGCTTTGTGTCATCCGCAAACTTGGAGATGCTGCATTTAATTCCCTCATCCAAGTCATTAATATATATTGTAAACAACTGGGGTCCCAGCACTGTGCCTTGCGGTACCCCACTAGTCACTGCCTGCCATTCTGAAAAGGTCCCATTTATTCCCAATCTTTGCTTCCTGTCTGCTAACCAATTCTCTATCCACATCAATACCTTACCCCCAATACCATGTGCTTTAAGTTTGCACACTAATCTCCTGTGTGGGACCTTGTCAAAAGCCTTTTGAAAATCCAAATATACCACATCCACTGGTTCTCCCCTATCAACTCTACTAGTTACATCCTCAAAAAATTCTATGAGATTCGTCAGACATGATTTTCCTTTCACAAATCCATGCTGACTTTGTCCGATGATTTCACCGCTTTCCAATGTGCTGTTATCACATCTTTGATAACTGACTCCAGCAGTTTCCCCACCACCGACGTTAGGCTAACCGGTCTATAATTCCCCGGTTTCTCTCTACCTCCTTTTTTTAAAAAGTGGGGTTACATTAGCCACTCTCCAATCCTCAGGAACTAGTCCAGAATCTAACGAGTTTTGAAAAATTATCACTAATGCATCCACTATTTCTTGGGCTACTTACTTAAGCACTCTGCGATGCAGACCATCTGGTCCTGGGGATTTATCTGCCTTTAATCCATTCAATTTACCTAACACCACTTCCCTACTAACATGTATTTCGCTCAGTTCCTCCATCTCACTGGACCCTCTGTCCCCTACTATTTCTGGAAGATTATTTATGTCCTCCTTAGTGAAGACAGAACCAAAGTAATTATTCAATTGGTCTGCCATGTTCTTGCTCCCCATAATCAATTCACCTGTTTCTGTCTGTAGGGGACCTACATTTGTCTTTACCAGTCTTATCCTTTTTACATATCTATAAAAGCTTTTACAGTCAGTTTTTATGTTCCCTGCCAGTTTTCTCTAATAATCTTTTTTCCCCTTCCTAATTAAGCCCTTTGTCCTCCTCTGCTGAACTCTGAATTTCTCCCAGTCCTCAGGTGAGCCATTTTTTCTGGCTAATTTGTACGCTTCTTCTTTGGAATTGATACTATCCCTAATTTCTCTTGTCAGCCACGGGCGCACTACCTTCCTTGATTTATTCTTTTGCCAAACTGGGATGAACAATTGTTGTAGTTCATCCATGCAATCTTTAAATGCTTGCCATTGCATATCCACCATCAATCCTTTAAGTGTCATTTGCCAGTCTATCTTAGCTAATTCACGTCTCATACCTTCAAAGTTACCCCTCTTTAAGTTCAGAACCTTTGTTTCTGAATTAACTATGTCACTCTCCATCTTAATGAAGAATTCCACCATATTATGGTCACTCTTACCCAAAGGGCCTCTCACGACAAGATTGCTAATTAACCCTTCCTCATTGCTCAAAACCCAGTCCAGAATAGCCTGCTCTCTAGTTGGTTCCTCGACATGTTGGTTCAAAAAACCATCCCGCATACATTCCAAGAAATCCTCTTCCTCAGCACCCTTACCAATTTGGTTCACCCAATCTACATGTAGATTGAAGTCACCCATTATAACTGCTGTTCCTTTATTGCACACATTTCTAATTTCCTGTTTAATACCATCTCCGACCTCACTACTACTGTTAGGTGGCCTGTACACAACTCCACCAGCGTTTTCTGCCCCTTAGTGTTATGCAGCTCTACCCATATCGATTCCACATCTTCCCGGCTTATGTCCTTCCTTTCTATTGTGTTAATCTCATCTTTAACCAGCAACGCCACCCCACCTCCTTTTCTTTCATGTCTATCCCTCCTGAATATTGAATATTCCTGAACGTTGAGCTCCCATCCTTGGTCACCCTGGTGCCATGTCTCTGTGATCCCAACTATATCATAATCATTAATAACAATCTGCACTTTCAATTCATCCACCTTGTTACGAATGCTCCTTGCATTGACACACAAAGCTTTCAGGCGCTCTTTTACAACTCTCTTAGCCCTTATACAATTATGTTGAAAAGTGGCCCTTTTTGATGCTTGCCCTGGATTTGTCGGCCTGCCACTTTTACTTTTCTCCTTACTACTTTTTGCTTCTACCCTCACTTTACACCCCTCTGTCTCTCTGCACTGGTTCCCATCCCCCTGTTGTGAACTAACCTCCTCTCACCTAGCCTCTTTAATTTGATTCCCCCCCCCCAACCATTCTAGTTTAAAGTCACCTCAGTAGCCCTCGCTAATCTCCCTGCCAGGATATTGGTCCCCCTAGGATTCAAGTGTAACCCGTCCTTTTTGTACAGGTCACGCCTGCGCCAAAAGAGGTCCCAATGATCCAAAAACTTGAATCCCTGCCTCCTGCTCCAATCCCTCAGCCACGCATTTATCCTCCACCTCATCACATTCCTACTCTCACTGTCGCGTGGCACATAACATAACATAGAAACACAAAATGAAAAGTCAGCAAGTCAGGTAGCATCCATGGAAAGAGAAACAGTGCCTGCTCTGTTGTGTGCACTTTATGCAGTCCTGGGTAGGTCTGTAGGCTAGTGTAGTGTTGTGTTTTTTTTTATGTATTTAGTGTAGGTTTTGTATTGTTCATGTAGCACCATGGTCCTGAAAAACGTCTCATTTTTACTGTGTACTGTACCAGCAGTTATGGTCGAAATGACAATAAAAAGTGACTTGACTTGACTTAACCATCATAAGAACTGAGAGAGAGAAAAAAAACAAGTTAATCAAGATAGCAGAGAAGACAGGATAGTGCATTGTGTAGTCAGTAAGAATATTGGTGCTACAGTGAAATAATGTAGACTTTAGGGAAAGGTTAACTTCTATTGCCTGCATAATATCTTCCTAATGTTGTTGGCACCAGAATGTGTGGTGATACTTGTGGGCTGCCCCCAGCGAATATTTAGTCTGTGCTGGTTGTTAACACAAACTTTGCATTTCCCTGATTTAAATATGTTAAGTAAATGAATTGGAATTGAAATCTAATGTTGTAAAGTATAAATAGTGTTGGCGCGTGGCCAAGTGGTTAAGGCATTCGTCTAGTGATCTGAAGGTCACTAGTTTGAGCCTTGGCTGAGGCAGCGTGTTGTGTCCTTGGCACTTAACCACACATTGCTCTGCCATGACACTGGTGCCAAGCTGTATGGGTCCTAATACCCTTCCCTTGGACAACATCGGTGGCGTGGAGAGGGGAGACTTGCAGCATGGGCAACTGCCGGTCCTCCATACAACATTGCCCAGGCCTGCGGCCTGGAAACCTTCCCAGGTGCAAATCTACGGTCCCACGAGACTATCGGATGCCTATGAAAAAGTATAAATATTGTTGCATTGTCTGGGATTTCTTTGTTGATTTGCAGATTTAATACTTCAGTTCAATAATATTGCCTTCAAGGAACAGTTAAGCTCCTAGATTGTTGACCTGAAACATTTTTTTCTCATTACAGCCATTGCCTGCCCTACTGAATTACTTCAGACATATAAACATATATATTTTAGAAAACTACTTACTACCTGTAGTTACTCCCATTTCTCTTGTTTGGAGGCTTCTGGTATTAAATTAAAACTAATGTAGTTTTATTAAAAGTAACCATCCAGAATTGCAAAACGAAAGTCTAAAGACTTTAATGGCCCTATTAAAACGCAATCTAAAATCTTTCCCTTCTATGAAGACATAGTCATGCATTTAAAGCAGCAATTAAAAAAAGTTTCATAATAATTGAACAGAGTTTAGTTGAATTTTGCTATAACTATTCCAAAGACGGGCGCTTTCGGTTTAACTGTGCATAACTTTAATCTTGGCAAACTTTAACAATTTTTTTGATACCACTTCTCAAGATAATTAAAATTCAAAAAATGGAGTTGTTCAAGTTCCTCTCAGTGCATCGGAAAGATTAAATAAAAGTATTAAATTAAAAAGCTATTTTTCTCTTAAATTGATATGAAATTACTTCCGAAAAATTATCTTTCTGCTGTAAACTGATATAAATGAATGTCGTAATAATTAGCTATCCCCTAAGCCGTCTTTTGTACTAATAAACTCTCAGACAATAAACCACTGCATCAGCAAAATAACGCTACCGGCCAGCATGGCCTCACCCGGGACCACGCAACCTGCTTACTATTTCGCAGAACATTTGCGAGTAGTAAAGTTTATCAAATCTGCCCGCAAAAAAGTCCACACCCCTTTAAAGTCCACCCATTGAGAAGAAGATAAAGATATCTGTGCAGAGACAATCTCGAGGTAGGGGGCTACAATGAATGATTTCCCACAGTATATAATTTTCGCTTAATTCTACACATTTTGATTACTCCGTTGCATGCGCATTTGACGGTATGGATTTTGTTGCAGAATATTAAAAATCGTGCGGTGTTCGATAACAACTTGCTGATGGAGGAATCCGCTTGCAAGTTGGCGTGAACTACTGACAGTAGATTGATGCATGCGCAATTAGAATGCACCAGGATTTACAAAGCCGAAGAGCAATTCTGAACACCCGGATTTCTGCTATTTTAAACGCAGCTGTTGGGGTTGTTTCTTCTCATAACCCAAAGTGTTCTGATTCCGTGATCAATGGTTCCCCAAACCACAAGGTTAACAAGATGTTTCACAGCTTTTCACAGATGACGCTGCGAAACAAAATTCGGCACCAGTCACAGACGGAGATGTTGGGCAGGTGAGAATCAAAGAGGTAATTTTTTAGTTGTGTCTTTAGGAAGGAAGGCGTAGTGTGGCGAATGGGTTTGAGGAGGGTATTGCAGTAGTTTGACCGAGAGGCAACCGCAGGCATGGCCCTGGGAGGCGAAGCCAGTGTAATCTAATATAGCGAAGATATAAGGAGATCGCATGGGAGAAAGCAGATGGAAAGGGCGCGGGCAGGAATGTGACATTGAACTCATTTAAGCTTTTGTTTTCTCGTGATATTCCTGTTCAAACAGGAAATATGAATTTATCCCAAACAACTGTGTTTATTTGCCAATTACAGAAAGCTTGGCTTTAAACATATGGCTCCATATTAAAAATAACCCAGACCAACAGCTAACGAAACCCGAGAGTAGCACAGGAAATGAACACACTCGATTCTGATCGTTTACATAGCAATTCTTCACATTTATAAATAGACAAGCGGGGGAGGAGTTTACTGAATGGGCTTCAAGTACCATTCACGCTGCGCTTTACACCACTGCAATTCTGCATGGGCACGATTTTGCCCAAGTTTCCATGACAGTGCTCATCGACTGAAATTTTACAGCCTTCGGTTTGATAAGGAATAGAAAATATTGCAAAGCAACACAGAAAGGGATCACACATTCCTTTTATTTAAATGGTGAACATTGTTGTTACTTTACGCATCTATAATTCACTGAAATTCATTACCACTGACGTCTGTGGAGGCTGTCACTGCGTAAACTAAGACGGAGGTTGATGGGTTCTTGATTAGTGAGGGTGTCAAAGATTACGGGCAGAAGGCAAGAAAATCGGGCAGAAGGCAAGAGAATGGGGCTGAAAGGAAAAATAAATCAGACATGCTGGGACGGTGTATTAAACTCAATGAGCCAAATGGCCTAATTCTGCTCCTATGTCTTATGATAGTATAACTAGTTATCTACCAATCCATTTGTATTTCTATCTAGAAAGAGATTTATTAACTTCCTGCTTAGCTGGCATACTCTTCATCTTGTGAGTGGAGCAGGCATCAACTTGTTGCTAATTGCCATGTAACCAGAGAAATATGTATTAGCTTTGTGAGTTTCAAAACCAGCTGATAGTCAGAAAAATTGGAGAATTCATTTCTGGGCGGAGGGGGAAGGAAAACAGAAAATACTATATAATAGAATCACTGAAATTTATAATGGGGGGGGGTGCATGCAGCCCTTTGCAGTCAATGTTTGCAAGAAATGGAACAGTTTAGGTGAGGTTCCCTCCCCAGCTGTTGGGTCAGGGCTCCTAGTTACAATTTTTCAAATATTCATTCACTGGGTAGGTTTCAAATGCACTGTAAGGTTCTGTTTTAACCACTCTTTCCGGTTTGAGTTCTAGAACCCTGGTACTCCTTGGATGAATGAAAAATCTTCCTCAGCCCCCTCTAATCCATTTACCAATTAGCATTAACATATGTCCCTTATAGAGTCACAGATGCATAGAACACCATTGCACAGAACCTGGCCTTTTGGCCCATCTACTCTGTGCCTAACCATTGATGTTTGGGAAATTTCCCCCATTTTTCCTTTTCCAACTGATTAATGTTCAGAAAAGGGGAAATCTTGCCTGACAAATCTATAGGGATTCTTTGAGGAAATAACAAGCAGGATAGACAAAGGAAAATCAGTGGATGCTGTGTACTTGTATTTTCAGAAGACCTTCGACAAGTTGTCGCATGTGAAGGTACTTAACAAGATAAGAGTCTCATAGGTGGTATTACAGGAAAGACATTACATAGATGGAGCATTAGCTGATTGGCATGAGGCAAAGACTGGAAATAAAGGAAGTCTTTCTGGATTGGCTGCCAGGTAACTAGTGTTGTTCCGCAGGAGTCAGTGTTGGGACTGCTTCTTTTTACATTGTATGTCAGTGATTTGGATGATGGATTTGATGTCTCTGTGGCCAAATTTGCAGATGATACACAGATAGGAGGAGGTGCATGTAGTGTTGTGGAAACAGCAAGGCTGCAGAAGGACTTCGACAGATTAGAAGAATGCAGACATCCCACCTCTCCCGGAAGTTCTGGGAGTCTCCCGCATATGAATAGTGGCTCCCTGATGCCCGCAAATTATATATAATATCACGGAAATCAATTTTTTTTGAGAGCGAATGAGAGAAAGCAAGAGAGAGCGCGGGAGCGACCACGAGAGAGAGTGTGCGCGAGAGAGAGAGCGAGAGCAAGCAAGCGAGAGAGCGAGCGAGAGAGAAAGCAAGCGGGAGCACTTGAGAGCACGCGAGCGACCATGAGAGAGAGAGACAGCGCGAGCGAGAGCGCGCCATGGCAGAGTATTCCAAAAAAAAATAAAACGTACGTCACCCCAGACTACACTAAAGTGTACCCCTGCCTAATAGGGGTCAAAATAATGACAGTGTTGCTCACTGCACTGTTTGCAACAGTGACTTTTCTATTGCCCATGGTGGGTTAAAACTGTAAAAGACATGTTGAGGTGAGTTTAACAGGTGTCATTCGTTCATTAGCATAGCTAACGTTTATATTAAACTAGCTGGCCAGCTGCTAAGGAGCTACTCTATTGCAGACATCCCACCTCTCCCAGAAGTGTACCGCAAATTGATGGTGCTACCTCCCTGAAATGAGGTTTTGCAGGGTGGGATGTCTGAGAATGGGCAATGACATGGCAGGTGGAATACAGAGTCGGGATATGAATGGTCATCACTTTAGTAGTAGGAATAAAGGCACAGACTATTTTCTAAACAGGGAGAAAATTCAAAAATTTGAGGTGGAAAGACACTTGGAATTCTTCATGCAGGACTCCCTAAAGTTTAACTTGTTTGAGTCAGTGGTGAGGAAGGTAAATGCAATGTTAGCATTCATTTCAAGAAGACTAGAATATAAAAGCATGGAAGCAATGATAAGGCTTTATAAGGCATTGGTGAGTTCTCACTTGGAGTATTGTGAGTAGTTTTGGGCCCATTGACATTGGAGATTGTTCAAAGGAAGTTCACAAAATGATTCTGGGAATGAAAGGTTTATCATATGAGGATCGTTTGATGGCTCTGGGCCTGTACTCACTGGAATTTAGGACGGGGGGGGGTGTGGATTCGCATTGAAACCTGTCAAATGTTAGAAGGCCTAGACAGAGTGAACATGGTGAGGATGTTTCCTACTATAGTGGAGGGGTCTAGGACCAGAGGACACAACATCAGAATACAGGGAAGTCCATTTAGAATGAAGATTGTGAGGAATTTCATTAGCCAGAGAGTGGTTCATCTGTGGAATTCATTGCCATAGGCAGCTGTGCAGGCCAGGTCACTGGGTGTTTTTAAGATGGAGGTTGATAAATTCTTGATAAGTCAGGGTGTGAAAGGTTATGGGGAGAACGCAGGAGAACAAGCTTGAGAGTGAAATAGATCATCCATAATCAAATGGCAGAGCTGACTCAATGGGCAGAATGGCCTGAATCTGCTCGTGTCTTAATGGTGTTATTAATCCACCTATTCCCTCAACCTGCCCTCCATACCCCTCCCATCCATGTCCCTATCCAAATTTCTCTTACATATTGAAAACTGATCCCACACCTATCACTTGCACTGGCAGCTTGTCCCACACTCACACCACCCTCTGAGAGAAGAAACTCCCCCTCATGTTCCTCTTAAACATTTCACCATTCATCCTTAACCCATGACCTCTCGTTGTGGTCTCACCCAATCTCTGTAGGAAAATCTGCTTGCATTTACTCTATCTATTCACCTAATTTTGCACACCTCTATTAAATCTCCCCTCATTTTCCTACACTCTAGAAAACAAAGTCCTAACCTATTCAACTTTTCTCTATACTCAGGCCCACAAGTCCTGGCAACATCCTTCTGAATTTTCTCTGCCCTCTTTCAATCTTGGTACATCCTTCCAATAGGTATGTGATCAAAACTGGATACAATATTCCAGATTAGGCCTCACCATACAACTTAAACTTAACATCCCAACTCCTGGATTCAATATATTGATTTATGAAGGCCAATGTGCCAAAAGCTGGCGTTAAAGCCCTATCTACCTGTGACGCCACTTTTAAGGAATTATGGACTACCCCATTCACTTCTTTTGAACTCTCTCTCCCTCCGTGCAATCCACTAATCCAGTGTTACCTAGGGATTGTGGAGCACAAAAGTCCGGATTGCCCCCCGCCCTTGCTTCTTTTAAACTCTCTCTCCTTCAACTCAATTTGAGGTCACCTCGGGACGGCAGCGTGCAAGATGTGCTGACTGTTCCAGCTTGCTTCTTTTAAACTCTCTCTCCCTTTACACACTCTGGTGTTTCCTCAGGACTGCAGCGCACAAAATGTGCCAACTGTCCCCTCAATGCAATCTGGTTTCTGCTTATGACGATGACACAAAAAGAGAAATAAATCTTCCCTATTCACCTTACCTAGGTTTCCCATAACTTTGTTCACCTTAAAGAGATCTCGTTTTAGCCTCCTTTCTTCCAATGAAAGCAATGCAGCCTGGACATTTTCTGCTCGGATCTATAATTCCTCAGCTCAGGTAACATCCTTGCACGTCTCTTCTGCATATTTCTGCTGCAAATTCTTTTAGGAGCATTTTAAAGAGAACTATACAAAATACTCCATCCTGTACTATAAAAAGAGTTTTCTATACTTCTATCATTACCTTCGTAGTTTGCCAATAAAGCCAAATTTTCTACATGATTTCCTATCCATTTTATGTATCTGGCCCTTTACTTTTGGGGATCTGTGGACAGGCGGTTCAAGTTCCTTTGAAGTTCTTGACATCCTGTCATTTATCATGGAATCCCTCACCTTTTTTTGTTCTCCTCAAAAACATTACCACACATTTCTTAGATTGAATGCCCTTTACAACTTCTACTGTATGTTCAGCTAACTATTCCGCAGATACAGTATTCCCCTGCAGCCTAGAACCGTCTTTCTCTCCAATAACATAATTTTCTTATCATCATCAAATTTTATAATCAAGTACACTGTATTGATATCCAAATCTTAATATATATTTAGGGCTGAGTCTTTGAAACCCTACTACCATCATTCTCATGGCATTAACTCTCCCTTTGAGCCTAACTCTTAGCTTTGTTCCACTGAGCTAGTCTATAATCCAACTAACACACATCGAAGTTGCTGGTGAATGCAGCAGGCCAGGCAGCATCTCTAGGAAGAGGTACAGTTGACGTTTCAGGCCGAGAGGTCTCGGTCTCGGCCTGAAACGTCGACTGTACCTCTTCCTAGAGATGCTGCCTGGCCTGCTGCGTTCACCAGCAACTTTGATGTGTGTTGCTTGAATTTCCAGCATCTGCAGAATTCCTCATGTTTGCTATAACCCAACTACCACTTTGCCTTGGATCCCATGAGTGTTTATTGCCATATGGCCTCCAACCAATTGGTGGGAGTAGTCAAGGATATTTTCAATCTCTCACTACTATGGTCCGAAGTTCCCACCTGTTTCAAAAGGGAAAGAATTATACCAGTGCCCAAGAAGAGTAGTGTGAGCTACCTTAATGACTATCATCTAGCAGCATTCACATCCACAGTAAGAAAATACTTTGAGAGGTTGGTTATGGCTAGAATCAACTCCTACCTCAGCAAGGACCTGGACCCACTGCAATTAGCCTGTCACCATAATAGGTCTATGGTAGATGCAATCTCAGTGGCTCTTCAAATGGCCCTAGATCACTTGGACAATACAAACACCTAGGTCAGGATGCTGTTCATTGACTATATCTCAGCATTTAATACCTACAGTCCTGATCTGATCGATAGGCTACAGAACCTGGAACTCCGTGCTTCCTCTGTAATTGGATCCTCGACTTCCTAACTGGAAGACAGCAACTCTGTGTTGCTTGGTAATAATATCTCTTCCTCACTGATAGTCAACACTGGCGCACCTCAGGGATGTGTGCTTAGCCCACTGCTCTGCTCTCTCTATACCCGTGACTATGTGGCTAGGTTTGGATCAAATGGCATCTATAAATTTACTGATGATATAACCATTATTGGTAGAATCTCAGATGGGGATGAGAGGGCATACAAGAGCGAGGTATGCCAACTAGTGGAGTTGTGTCGCAGCAACAACCTTGCACTCAATCTCAGTGAGGCCAAAGAGCTGATTATGGACTTCAGGAAGGGTAAGACAAGGGAACATAAACTAATCTTAATACAGGGATCAGAAGTGGAGAGAGTAGACAGTTTCATGTTCCTAGCTGTCAACATTTCTGAGGATCTAATCTGGTCCCAACCTATCGATGCAGCTATAAATAAGGCAAGCCAGTGGCTATATTTCATTAGGAGTTTGAGGAGATTTGGTTTGTCACATAAAACACTCAAAAACTTCTACAGATGTACCGTGGAGAGCATTCGTACAGGCTGCATCACTGTCTGGTATGTGTGGTGGGGGGGGGGGGGGGGGGGTGGCCACTGCACAGAATCGAAAGAAGCTACTGAATGTTGTTAAATTAGTCAGTTCCATCATGGGTACTAATCTCCGTAGTATCCAAAACATCTTCAAGGAGCGTCCATCATTAAGGAATCCCATCACCCAGGACATGCCCCCTCTCATTGTTTCCATCAGGAAGGAGGTACAGAAGCCTGAAAGCACACAATCAGCAATTCAGGAACCGCTTCTTCCCCTCTGCCATCTGATTTCTAAATGGACATTGAACCCATGAACACTACCTTAGTTTTCTTTATATTATTTCTATTTTTGCACTATTTTAATTAAACTTTCTAATATATATATATATTTATTGTAATTGGCTTACTTATTTTTTTCTATGCTATCATGTATTGTACAGCTGCTGATAAATTTACAAATTTCACAACATATGCTGATGATATTAAAACTGATTCTGATCATTATCCGTCACTTTGTTCTAAAATCTATACAGAATACCTCAAACACACTGTCCTAATTAGGAATTCTTGTTACCTACTCTAAATATTTATTCATTTCTCAGACCATTAACAAGTTCAAGCTGATTGTCCCTGAATAACCTCTGGCACGCTAAATGCTGATTAATACCGTGCTTCAGAATTAGTTCCAATCAATACCCACTACTTATTTTCAGCCAACTAGTTTTAGTTGTGTAATTTTGCAAAGTTACCTGGGTACAATCAAATGTTAAAGTAGGTATTCATAGTAATTGAAACTGTAGTTAATTGTTTATTACTATCTCTATGTTCAAAACATATAACACATCACTGTTCTGTGAGTGTTGAGAGAGAAGAAATAGATTCTGCAGAAGATCTGCTTTTGTTGAAAAAATACCTTTTACATCTACACTGGCTTTAGTCACCACAGTCACAGTTCTTGGTGATTTGTAGCTCTTTATTGACATCACAATAACACAATTAGAAATGGTGACCTATGATTTGTTTGGGTTTACTTTGTAGATGAACAGCATGATAGACAATCAGCCAGGCCGTTGCTGCCATCAGGCTAGGCTGAACCACAGCCAAGATTCCTGTTTCAACTGCTGTCATCAGGTCATCCACATAGGTAAAGCTCCAAATACTTGGATAGATTTGATGGGCAATTTGTGTGTAAAAATTAAAGGACAGCGATGTCAATACACTTCCCTGCGGTAGATTATAGCATTATAATTGTCAGCTGCTGCATTCTCCTCCATGTTCAACACTAAAGCAATTGTTTTCCATAAATAATTGGATTATAAAAACCAGCTGATTGTCTTCCATTATGTTGGAGGTCTTCCAAGGCAATGTTCAATGCTGCCAATGAGTCAATGTATGCATCACCAATAACAAGGTTCTTTTTGAAGTCAGTTGGGATGCATTGTATAAGATGGTGCACAAATTGTCTGGTTTATAAGGTTATGAGTTGCTTTTTGCAATGGCTAAGAATGATAGCATTGGACAACAGGAAATTAGGAGCAGATGAAAACCTCTTAGCTTCTCAAGCCTGCCCTGCCACTCAATATGATCATGACTGATCTGCCTCGACCCTCACCTCCTCTTCCATGCTAGCTGTAAATAGCTATCAATCTCTCAATCTTTCAAAAATATTTACACCTCAGGATCTTATAAATTTCAACATAATCACCCCTCATACTAGAAAATTCTAAAAATAGATTTAATTTTTCTAGTCACTTTTGATAGGATAAATGCCAGGAATTTGCCCAGTAAATCTCTTTTTGACTACTTTCAATGTCAGTGTATCCTTTCTTGAAAAAGGGAACCAAATTGTGCACACACTCGAGATGTTACCTCACTCACAGTATTTTCTATTTTCTAAACTCCAAGCCCCTTTCAAAACATGTTCAATAATGGTGAATCAGACTACAGGAAGGAGATAGAGAGCTTAGTGACATGGTGTCATGATAACAACTTTTCTCGCAATGTCAACAAAAGAACTGGTTATTGACTTCAGGAAAAGGGGCAGTGTGCAAGCAAAACACACAAAATGCCAGAGGAGCTCAGCAGGCCAGGCAGCATCTGTGGAAAAGAGTACAGTTGACATTTCAGGCTGAGACCATTCGGCAAGACAAGAGCAATGTGCATGCTCTTGTCTACATCGACGGTATTGAGGTTGAGAGGGTTGAGAGCTTCAGGTTCCGAGGAGTGAACATCACCAATGGCCTATCCCTGTCCAACCACCACCAAGAAAGCCCACCAGCACCTCTACTTCCTCATGAGGAAGAAGGTACTTGGTATGTTCCTGTAGACACTTTTATTTTTTATGATGCACCATAGAAAGTATTCTATCTGGATGCATAATGGCTTAGCATGGCATTTCTCAGCACGTGACCGTAAGAAACTGCAGAGGGTTGTGGACAACACTCAGCGCATCACAGAAACCAGCCTCCCCTCTATGGAATCTGTCTGTACTTCTTGCTCCCTCAGTAAAGCAGCAGGCATAATCAATGACCCCACCCACTCTGGGCATTCTCCCCTCTTAGCCCCACCTCCCATCAGGCAGAAGATACAAAAGCCTGAAAGCACATACTACCTTGCTCAAAGACAGCTTCTATGCCACTATTATCGAACTCTTGAATGGACCTCTTGTACAATAAAATATACACTTTGACTTCACAATCTACCTCATTATGATCTTGCAATTTATTATTTACCTGCACTGCACTTCCTCTGTATGTTTTAAATTTTATCCTGCATCGTTATTGTTTTACCTTGTTCTACCCCAGCGTTCTGTGTAATGATTTGATATGTATGAATAACATGCAAGTCAAGCTTTTCACTGCATCTTAGTACGTGACAATAAGAATCCAAAAAAAAACAAAGGCCTAAACACCATTTGCCTTTCTAAACTCCTGCTGCATTTGTCTTAATTTTTTTTAAAATTCTTGTAAGTTTTTATAGAATAGTCATAAAGCAACATACTCCTTGTTAATCTACAACTGGTTTTGAAATGTTTACCCTCGTTTATGAACCCCCCTATAAACACAAGAGATGCTGAAAATGCTGGAAGTTCAGAGTAACACACACAAAACGCTATAGGAACTCAGCAGGTCAGGCAGCATCTATGGAATTGAATAAACAGTCAATGTTTCTGGCTGAGGCCCTTCATTAGGACTGGAAAGGAAAAGGGAAATAAACCAGAATAAGAATGTAGGGGGAATGAAAAGAGGAGGGACATCAGAGGGAGGTGGCAGGTAGGTGCAAAGAAGGTAAGGAGTAACAGGGAAGTCAGAATGGGGAATGGAAAATGAGTGAGGAGGACTGACCTCCTCCTGCCGTATAACTGAGACACGTGCTCTTCTAATTCATGAATTCTGCTCATCCCCAAATTCCATCCTTCTACTGTTTGTGGCCACTCATAGTCTTCAGCTGCCAAGAGCACAACCCTTCTCAATCATCCCAATAAGACATTTCTTTTTTTCCCTACCTCTGACTTATCTGTCTGACCATCTCCTTCTGTGTTCTGTTCTTCAGTGGTCAACCACAGTCCTGTGAAGCCCCTTTAGATATTTTGAAAATGTTAATGGAAGTTTGGGTGGTGGGCTGGAGGTAAGTTTCTACCAAAGGAGGTGTAAGGCACCCCTTCACTCTGCTAGCCTACAGGTCACCCTTGGGCAAGGTGTAGAACCTGCTTAGCCCTCCCACCTCCCAATCAGTGTCCATGAAGCCATGGGAGCAGGTAATGGATGGTCATATGAGCAGTTGATGCATTTCTCAAGTCCTGGATATGCAACCACTGATACCAGGCAGACAATCTGTGAAGAGTATCGATAATGGTTGGGGTCACCCTGTATTGTAAAGACACTGCCCAGAAGAAGGTAATGGCAAACTGCTTCTGTAGAAAAAATTGCCAAGAACAATCATTGTCATGGATTGGTCATGGGTTGACCATGGCATGGCACATGCTGATGATGATGTTTGGAAGTTGATGTTGAATGCATTTCTGCATGTCCCTAAGAAATCATGTAAATAATGTGATATTGCATGAGATTGGTAGCCGTGCTGTTTGGGCAGCAGTCCAGTGATGTAGGTTCAAATCCGTGTTGTGTGTGTGAGATTTGCATTTCCTCCTCAGGTGCTCTGGTTTCTTCCCACATCCCAAAGAATAAAGATTGTTCACTTAACTGGTTACTGTTCCATTGCTTTGTTTAGTTATACAGCATGTATACAAGCAGGTGACAATACACTTAACTACTGTTCAAGTGCACTTATGCTAACACCATCTAGAAAACAAGAGCACTTACGTCAGAATGCTGCTTCAGGATTTCATTTTGGCATTCAACACTATTAACCCACAGACCTTGGTGAACAAACTCCTAGTTATTGGTGTAAGTACACCACTGGGTGTTGGGACTTCCAAACCAAATAAACCTCAGATAGTCAGCATGCTCAACTGCTGCTCCTACCCCCAGCAGTAGGAGTGCCCCTCAGGGTTGTGTGCTGAGCCCTTTGTTGTGCACTCTGTTCACACATGAATGCATGGACAAACACCCAAGTAATCACATTGTTCGGTTCACTAATGGCACAACAGTGGTGGGGCTCATCAGCAACGACAATGAGACGGCCTGCAAAGAAGAGGTGGTGCCAGGCAAATAAACTCTTCCTCAATGTCAGCAAGACAAAGGAGATGGTTATTGAATTCAGGAGAACTCGCACCACACACACCCTTCTTTATATCGGCAGCACAACAATGGAAACTGCAAGCAGTTTCAAATTCCTAGGAGTGCACATCTCACACAACCTCTCATGGTCCCAGAACACATCCTACACAAAGCTCACTAATGCCTCTACCTTCTGAGGAGAGCTGGACTATGTACATCTATACTCATGTCATCCTACAGATATGCAGCAGAGAGCATCCTAACAAGTTACATCACTGCATGGTACAGAAACTCCACTGCAGTGGACAGGAAGGCTCTACAACAAGTGGTCAAAACTGCCCAACGTATTACTCGCACCAGCCGACCCATCTTCAAGGAATGTGACAGAAACATCATGAAGGGTTTCACCCACATCACTTACGGACTGTGTGTCCCACTCCCATCAGGGAGGAGCCTATGTAGCATCCACACCAGGACCACTAGACTCAAAAACAGTTATCTTCCCCAAGCAGTAAGGCTGGTCAAAACCCCCACCCACTAACTCACCCCAACCATCACTGCTTTATTATTTCCTGTCAGTCACCTATGTATGACACTCCTGTACCTAGTGTCACTTTATGGACATACAATCAGTCCATGTATATAAGCTATAGACTCATAGAAAAGTACAGCACAGAAACAGGTTCTTTAGCCCATCTAGTCTGTGCCAAAATAATTAATCTGCTAAGTCCCATCGACCTGCACTGGGACCATAGCCCTCTATACCCCTACCATCCATGGACCTATCCAAACTTCTCTTAAACGTTAAAAATCGAGTTTTCATGCACCACTTGCACTGGCAGCTCATTCCACACTCTCACAACCCTCCGAATGAAGAAATTGCCCCTCATGTTCCCTTAAAACTTTTCACCTTTTAGCCTTAACCCATGACCTCTGCTTATTGCCCTCCCCCACCTCAGTGGAAAAAGCCTGCTTGCATTTTCCCTATCCATACCCCTCCTAACTTCGTATACCTCCATCAAGTATCCCCTTATGTAGTTGTATTTATTGTGCTTTATGTTATTGTGTTCTTTATCTTCTCGCGTTTTTTCTTGTGCAGCGGCAGATCCAGAGTAACAATTATTTCGTTCTCCTTTACACGTATGTACTAGAAATGACACTAAACAATCTTGAATCTATTATCCCTGATATAAAGGTGGCTGGTAGGAGAATCAGGACGCTGTTAATAGCAATACGTGTGTAGGAGATACGAAGGTGAATAAGAGGGGAATGGGATTGGGAGGATGATTCTAAGAGTCAACCTGGACCTGATGGGCCAAATGTCGTTCTACGTCATAAAGAAGTATGAATATGAAACTTTCTGTGTGCGTTTTGAGAGAATGTTTATGCACAGGGAGTGACTGAGTTGAACAGTTCAGACAGGCTAGATAAGCACATTAAGCAACAACAGAACCAGTTACTCTGCCAGATCAGGTAGGCGGATGAGGCTGTTGTCGAGCAGTGTGTTAGTGAAAATATAAACAACGTGACGCCAGCATGCCCAACAGCGCGCTTGACAGTATGTATGTCGATCAAAACATACCTAAATGGAGAGATGAGGACAGAGTGAGAACGCCCTCACACAGTCTGCTGTGAATTTCCGCGTATTGAGCTGTAACAAAGACTGGGCAGCAGATGTGACAGGTTTGCAGTAACAGCAGACATTGACCTCGTGGAGATGGGTATGCGTCCTGCCAGCAATATTCTATTACCATTCTGCAGGAAGTGCGTTCTTTGCACTGTTTGTGGCTGAAATAGTTTCCGGGATACATCGCAGCAGGGTAAGGTTAGCTTGATATACATCTTAGTATTTGTTCTTATGTTGTTAAGAGGGCTCCGATGTGTACTTAATGTAAGGCGGAGCCTTCTGCAGGCAACCCATCCGCCTGCCAACCAGATGTTACGTCGGACTTTGCAAATCCTTTTTAATGTTTAACTGTAAAGCAAAAACCATCTCAGTTCCCACTAATGAACTCGACAATGCTCGGATAGGGAGGCTGGGGGTTGTGGGAAGGTAACTTAGTTTGAACTAACTCCAATGAGAAACAAGATGCAGAAAAAAAAACACGAACAAATTAATGTAATTCCTGTTTTCTTAATCATCAGGAAGCAGCATCGAAACTTCCTGGTACAGAGGAGAGAGTTTCAGAAAGCGCCCGTGACTTTATGCGAGTATCCTGTCTGATCATGATGACCTGTACTTGTGCCCAACCCTGTGTTTGACAAACACTAAATACCAGCAGTTTGGCATTGGCTGCATTTAGATTCAAATTTCTTTCGAGTGTGCCAATGGCTGATGAAGAGACCCAGAGCTATTTCGTCTGGTCTTTCCTGTCCTGGGTCGCGACCTTCTTCATGGTGTTCGGGGGCGCGGCTCCTTACATCCCGCAATACCGCGAGATCCAAAAAAGTGGCAATACCGAGGGCTTCTCCACACATGTGTGCCTAGTGCTGCTGATAGCGAATATTCTCCGCCTCTTCTTCTGGTGAGTGCCTACTTAATTCGCCTTCACTTATTCCTAGCTCCTGTTTTCATGTATAGTACAGGACGTGCTTTCTCTTCTATCGCCACTCTGATCCTACTGGAGTTCTTCAAATTCAATGCTAGCAATTCGTATGGAGTGACTGTTGAGTCGTCATAATGGGCGAGCAAGATTGATCACAAAATAATTTCAGATCAGGAAAGTCTTTTGGACCATTTTAATCTTTAACACAAGAACACAAGGAGAAAGAAAGAAACAGGAGTAGCCCACTCAACCCTACATTCAGTATGACCATGGCTGATCAACCCAGACATCGGAGGAACTCAGCAGGTCAGGCAGCGTCTGTAGAGAGAAATGAACAGTTGCCATTTTGGGTTAAGACTTTTCATCTGGATACTCTGATATTCTGAGTTTCTTCAACAGTTTGATTTCTTTTGGTCCTATATCAGCAGTTGCTTGTGTCTCAGCCCCGGATGTCAACCCCTTCTCTGTGTCAGAACAAAAGTAGAAACATAGAAAATAGGTGCAGGAGTAGGCCATTCGGCCCTTCGAGCCTGCACCGCCATTTATTATGATCATGGCCGATCATCCAACTCAGAACCCCGCCCCAGCCTTCCCTGCATACCCCCTGACCCCCGTAGCCACAAGGGCCATATCTAACTCAGTTAGCCCTAAAGTAAGCCCTAATAAAAAAAAACAAAAGCATTGCAGATGCAGAAATCTGTGAAAATAATGTGCTGAAAATACTCAGCAGATGAGGCATCATCTCTGGAAAGGGAAGTGGTTGATGGGCTGAATCGTCATGGTACCACTAGTGATGCTTGTGTGCACCTTGAAATACAGATGTTGGAGACCTATTTTTCATTTAATGATGGTACACAATCTTCTTTGTTCTTAGATAGTTCCTCATGATTAAGATATATTTGACCCTCTTCCGCCATTACGAGGAATAAAAGATTGTGTATGCATTTACTTTTAAGGTGAATGGCTGTTGCTTACATTACCACAGGACCTTGAAAGTTGACATGGTCCAAAGGTAAGGAGGTCCTGTGGTAATGTAAGCAACAGCCATTCACCTTAAAAGTAAATGCATACACAATCTTTTATTCCTCGTAATGGGGGAAGAGGGTCAAATATATCTTAATCATGAAGAACTATCTAAGAACAAAGAAGATTTTGTACCATCATCAAATCAAAAATACATCTCCAACAACTGCACCCGCACACACATGTGATATTATCCATGCTATCTTAAAAGTACATTTATTATCGGGTACATATATGTTACCATATACTGCCTTGAGATTCACTTTCTTGCAGGCATTTCCAGAAAAGAAGTATTATAATAGAATTTATGAAAAGTGATTACTTAAACAAAGACTGAAAACCAATGTGCAAAAGAAGACAAAATGTGCAAATGAACAAAATACTGAGAACATGAGTTGTAAAGAGCCCTTGAATATCTGTAGGTTTTAGAATCAGTTCAGAGTAGTGATTGCTCTCAACTCCTTTTTTCTAAGATTATCTGACCTTTGAGTTCTCCCACTGCTTTATGCATTCAGACAAAATATCATTGTCTTACGCTCAACATTTTAAATAATACCAAGCTTTGACTTCGCGTACTCTTTCCAAGGCTTAATTTCATGAGTCACTTACAGTGGCTGAAAAATATAGTGACATAGATCTATTTGCACATATTTGCTTCATAGAATTAACATAATCAGGCTCCTCTACTTACCTTGCGACATAATTTAATACCTTACATGTGATAGAGTCATATCTCGGTTGGTTTACTTCAAAGTCAAAGATGTCAAATTCCTGCATATTTTCCCCACAATTAATATTCCCTTTTGTTCATGGAATTAAGCATCTTAAACTCTTCAAACAAAACAGAGATCAATATTTAAAATCAAGATTTATGAAGTCATTCAGCACAGAAACCCACAAAGTTCACTCCTACCAGAAAGCATTCATTTACATTAATGGTATACAAAACTATTTAATTCTTCCCACATTTCCATCACTCCCAGGCACCCACACACAGCGGGTATTTACACTGGCCAATTAATCTGCCAAAATACATATCCTGGTCATATGAGAAGGCATGGTAACACTTAGAGAAAACACCCATGGTCACAGGGAGAATGGGGAAAGCACACACACCACGCCAGAGATTAGAACATAGAACAATATAGTACAATACAAATCATTCGACCCACAATGTTGTGTCAAGCTTTTAACTTACTCCAAAGTCATTCTGACTCTTCCTTCCCATGTAGCCCTGTATTTGTCTTTCATCCCTGTGCCTACCTGAGAGTTTCTTAAATATCCTTAATGTGTCTGCATCTATCACCAACCATGTCAGTGCATTCCATGCACTTAGCACTCTTTGTGTAAAAAAAACGTACGACTAACAACCCTCTATACTGCAATCACCTTAAAATTATGCCTTCTTGCATTAGTCATTGTTATCCTGGTTAAAAAGCACTGACTGTTCACTCTATCAATGCCTTTTATCTATACACCTCTATTGTCACCCCTGATCCTCCTTTGCTCCAAGAGACAAGCCCTGGCCCAGTCAACTTTTCCACATAAGACATGTTCTCTAATCCAGGCAGCATCCTCACAAATCTCCTCTGCATGCTCTGTAAAGCTTCCACATTCTTCCTATAATGAGGCGATCACAACTGAACACAATACTCCAAGTGTGGTCTATGCAGAGTTTTATAGAGCTGCAGTATTACTTCATGGCTCTTGAACTCAATCCCCAGACATATGCCTCCTCAATTTCTGCGGCAACTTTGAGGGATCCGTGGACATAGACCCCAAGATCCTTGTGTTCCTCGACACTATGAAGAATCCTGCCATTAGCCCAGTGCTCTGCATTCAAGTTTGACCTTTCAGAGTGCATTGCTTCACACTTTTCCAGATTAAACCATCTGCCACTTCTCAGCACAACTCTGCATCCCATCAATATACTGTTGTAAACTACGACAACACCACCAATTTAGGTCGGTGGAGTTGTGAGATCACAGCTCAACTTGCCAACATCATTGTGCCACCCAAATGCTGGAAAATGGCACTGAGATGGAGGGTCAAGTTTAACTGACAGGACAGCTCACTTGTTCTATTTGTTATGGTCTATGTCCTCCAATTAGTAAAATTGTATTTTTTTGTTCAGTCCTAACTTCTGGTGCTACCTCTGTGGAGCTTGCATGTTCTACTTGTAATTGTGTGATTTTCCTCTGTGTGCCCTGGTTTCCTTCCACACCTCAGAGACATGCAGGGATCAATGGCGCCTTCAAACCAGTCAGATTAGGCAGAAGGGGCTTATCAGCCATGGTTGGCAGCTCATCTAGGAGAATGAAAACTCTGATCTCAAACCCCTGCTACCTTGTGGTTATACCCACTATTGGGAAATGCTTCAGGAGTAAACCCCAGGGAGAAGTCCAGAGCTGGAGTCCCTAAGGCAGTGGTACGTTGAGTTCAACTGTGACTGATAATTCCTGCGATACCTCTAGTGCAAAATGTATTGGTCTCTGCCGTTGCTTTGGGGGTGCTGCATGGGCAATATAGTTTGCTCTCCGTATTGTTCTGTCCTATTTCTCAAAGAGCTAGGATGCATCGTCCATGGTTGACCCCAACTGACAGACACACACACACACAACAAAATATGTCTGGTGTTCAATCACCATATATCAATCATTTTTGAAAAAAAAGGGTATTCAAATAAATTAAGTAGTAAACTCTGATTCACACTACCTACAAAGCCAGAATCAGTTTTACAATGTTATTCACAATATGTTCTTGGAGGGAGCTTGACAGAAGTATATGTTTGAATTATAAAGAAAAAAATCTAGTTATTTAGTTAAAATGCCTTTTATTTCTCTAATCACCATTTTTATTTGTAATAGCAACACTCGTAATACATGGAACTCAACTGTAATGGGATAGTAATATCTTGTTATGGTTTAACTGACAGAATAGGAAACAGCGAGTTATACAACTTGCAGTAGTGCCTTATTTAAGAAAAGAGACCTATACATTCAGTGGTCAATTTATTAGGTATCTCCTGTATCTAATTAAGTGACCATTGGGCGTATGTTCATGATGTGCTGCTGCTATAGCCTGTCCATTTCAAGGTTTGGGGTATTGTGCATTTGGAGATGCTCTTCTGCATATCACTGTCGTAGTACCTGGTTACTTGAGTTACTATCACCTTCTTGTCAACTTGAACCAGTCTGATCATTCTCTTCTGACTTCTGTCATTAACAAGGCATTTTTGCCTACAAAACAGCTGCTCACTGGTTTTTTTTTGCTTTTCGTACCATTCTCTGTAAACTGTAGAGACTGTTGTGCGTGAAAATCCCAGGAGATCAGCAGTTTCTGAGATATTCAAACCATCCTGTAAGGCATCAGCAATCATTTCATAGTCAATGTCACTTAGGTCTCATTTCTTCACCAGTCTGATCAACAACTGAACATCTTGACCCTATCTGTGCTTTTATGCATAGAGTTGTTGCCACATGATTGGCTGATTAGATATTTTCATTAATGCTTTGTTTATTAATTCTTTTTTTTCATTAATGACCTGGATGAGGAAGTGGAGGGATGGGTTAGTAAGTTTGCTGATGACACAAAGGTTGGAGGTGTTGTGGATAGTGTGGAGGACTGTCAGATTACAGCGGGAACATTGATAGGATGCAAAACTGGGCTGAGAAATGGCAGATGGAGTTCAACCCAGATAAGTATGAAGTGGTTCATTTTGGTAGGTCAAATATGATGGCAGAATCTAGTATTAATGGTGAGACTCTTGGCAGTGTGGAGGATCAGAGGGATCTTGGGGTCTGAGTTCATAGGATACTCAAAGCAGCTACGCAGGTTGACTCTGTGGTTAAGAAGGCATACAGTGTATTGGCCTTCATCAATTGTGGAATTGAATTTAGGAGCCGAGAGATAATATTGCAGCTATATAGGGCCCTGGTCAGACCCCACTTGGAATTCTGTATATAAAGGTTGCTGGTGAGTGCAGCAGGCCAGACAGCATCTCTAGGAAGAGGTACAGTCGACGTTTTGGGCTGAGACCCTTCGTCAGGACTAACTGAAAGAAGAGCTAGTAAGAGATTTGAAAGTGGGAGGGGGAGAGGGAGATCGGAAATGATAGGAGAAGACAGGAGGGGGAGGGATGGAGCCAAGAGCTGGACAATTGATTGGCAAAAGGGATATGAGAAGATCATGGGACAGGAGGCCTACGGAGAAAGAAAAGGGGGAGGGGGAAGCCCAGAGGATGGGCAAGGGGTATAGTGAGAGGGACAGAGGGAGAAAAAAGGAGAGAGAGAAAAAGAATGTGTGTATATAAATAAATAAATAACGGATGGGGTACAAGGGGGAGCTGAGGCATTAGCGGAAGTTTGAGAAGTCAGTGTTCATGCCATCAGGTTGGAGGCTACCCAGACAGAATATAAGGTGTTGTTCCTCCAACCTGAGTGTGGCTTCATCTTTACAGTAGAGGAGACCGTGGATAGACATATCAGAATGGGAATGGGATGTGGAATTAAAATGTGTGGCCACTGGGAGATCCTGCTTTCGCTGGCGGACAGAGCGTAGGTGTTCAGCGAAACGATCTCCCAGTCTGTGTCGGGTCTCGCCAATATATAGAAGGCCACATTGGGAGTACCGGACGCAGTATTTCACCCAAGCTGACTCACAGGTGAAGTGTTGCCTCACCTGGAAGGACTGTCTGGGGCCCTGAATGGTGGTGAGGGAGGAAGTGTAAGGGCATGTGTAGCACTTGTTCTGCGTACAAGGATAAGTACCAGGAGGGAGATCGGTGGGGAAGGATGGTGGGGGGGGGAATGAATGGACAAGGGAGTCGCGTAGGGAGCGATCCCTGTGGAAAGCGGGGGGGGGGGGGGAAAATGTGCTAAGTGGTGGGATCCCGTTGGAGGCGGCGGAAGTTACGGAGAATTATATGTTGGACCCGGAGGTGGGGTGGTAGGTGAGGACAAGGGGAACCCTATTCCTAGTGAGGTGACGGGAGGATGGAGCGAGAGCAGATGTGCGTGAAATGGGGGAGATGCATTTGAGAGCAGAGTTGATGGTGGAGGAAGGGAAGCCTCATTCTTTAAAAAAGGAGGACATCTTCGTCCTGGAATGAAAAGCTTCATCCTGAGAGCAGATGCGGCAGAGACGGAGGAATTATGAAAAAACTTCCGCTAATGCCCTACCTCCCCCTCGTATCCCATCCGTTATTTATTTATTTATGTGTACACTTTCTTTTTCTCTCTCTTTTTTCTCCCTCTGTCCCTCTCACTATACCCCTTGCCCATCCTCTGGGCTTCCCCCCTCCCCCTTTTTTTCTCCCTAAGCCTCCTTGTCCCATGATCCTCTCATATTCTTTTTGCCAATCAACTGTCCAGCTCTTGGCTCCATTCCTCTCCCTCCTGTCTTCTCCTATCATTCCAGATCTCCCTCTCCCCCTCCCCTCCCACTTTCAAATCTCTTACTAGCTCTTCTTTCAGTTAGTCCTGACGAAGGGTCTCGGCCCGAAAGGTCAACTGTACCTCTTCCTAGAGATGCTGCCTGGCCTGCTGCGTTCACCAGCAACTCTTATGTGTGTTGCTTGAAATTCCAGCATCTGCAGATTTCCTTGTGTTTAGAGTACTGTGCTCAGTTCCGGTTGCCTCACTACAGGAAGGATGTGGAAGCCATAGAAAGGGTGCAGAGGAGATTTACAATGATGTTGTCTGGATTGAGGAGCGTGCCTTATGAAAACAGGTTGAGTGATCTTGGCCTTACTCCTTGGAGCGACAGAGGATGAGAGATGACCTGATAGAGGTGTATAAGATGATGAGAAGCATTGATTGTGTGGACAGTCAGAGGCTTTTCCCCAGGGCTGAAATAGGGGTTGCCACAAGAGGACACAGGTTTAAGGTGCTGGGGAGTAGGTACAGAGGAGATGTCAGGGGTAAGTTTTTTACTCAGAGTGGTGAGTGCATGGAATGGGCTGCCATCAACGGTGGTGGAGGCGGAGGTGGTAGGGTCTTTTAAGAGACCTTTGGATAGGTACATGGAGCTTAGAAAAATAGAGGGCTGTGGGTAACCCTAGGTAGTTTCTAAGGTAGGGACATGTTCGGCACAACTTTGTGGGCCGAAGGGCCTGTATTGTGCTGTAGGTTTTCTATGTTTCTAACGAGTGGATATACAGTTGCACCTAATAAAGTGTCCAAATCAGTGATTTAAAGCCAATTTTACTTTCTGGCAACCTTTATTATTCTCCCCTCTGGGAAGTTTGTCTCCATAGAGAATATGGTTTACATGTTGTTGAATATCCTTTGGTATTTATCTAAGTGATAGGAATAAATAGATAAGCTTTAATCGTAACCGACAACAAGTTCTCCAGTCATAAGAAGTCACCTATTGTCCTTGACAAAAAAGATCTTTTTTATTAAATTATTAAATGCCAATGAACAAGCAGTCTAGTAGATTTGATTCTCAAATTGAGGTCTTTAGTCTGCCCCATGCATATTAAGGTTGAGGTTGGCTAATTCAACAAAGCAAAGATGTTTGCAAAAATATACTTGAACCCACACAATCAGCACCTGTCAGTACCTCCAGTTGAACTTTGTCTTTTTGTGTGTTTTCCCCCTAGCTGTCAGTCTGTGGCATTGTATTGCCATGTGCTCCTGTCCCTGCTCCTGCTCTACTCCGGCCCCTGTATTACTGAGTACTCCGTCTCTCATCTGTTTCTCATTATTACCTGTATTGTTTCCACCTGTGTCTCATTGTGCTCCACCTATCATCTGCATCTCTGTTTATTGTTTCAGTCCTGTGGTTTCACCTGTTTGTTAAATACCAGACAGGATTGTGTGAGGAATGTCAGGAAGAGGAGTCAGTAGAACATGTAGTTTTGTGTTGTAGGAAGTATGGGAGACAGAGAGAGGTGATGAGAATTAAACTAAGGGAGTTGGGGGTGCAGGAATTCACATTAAAAGGGTTGCTGGGCATGGGTGAGAGAGCACGTCCGGGTATTTTTAGCGTTTTTAAGGGGTACCGGGGTTTTTTATAGGATATGACGGATAAACAGGAATAGGGTACTAGGATGGTCAAAGATGGGAGGGTAAAGTGTAGGGGTGTGTGTGTGCACGATTGGGTGAAGGGATTTAGAATATATGTCTAGTGCACATTCCAGAGCAGAGGGTGGCGGTAATGCACCATTAAGCTGGATGCCAACTGCCGTAAAACAAGATACAGACAGACAACTGTTTGTGGCCAGATTGTACCAGTGAATTTTCCTGAGCCTTTCCAGCACTTGTATCTGTATTGTGTCTGTCTGAATATCGACTCTGCCTGTCTTCTGATTCTGGTTTTTAGATTTCTCTGGATGTTTTGATCCCTGCCTGAACTTTGACACTAACTTTTTTTACACCTTGGAATTTGTTACTCAATTAATATCACTGTGTACACAGTAGTGGGTCTATGATTGGATCCCTGCTCCAACCTCTGATAGCACCTCTTGATCTACATTTAGCAGAGCTCTCAGATCTCACGTTACCCACCCGAATGAGGTTGGAAGAAAATTATCCTTAACTCTGAGGAACGGTGAAATAGAGTGAGATTATGCCCAAGTTATGTTGTTTTTTTTTGTTGTCAGCGAGTCAATGGATAACTTATATAGATTAGCATAGAACAATTTTGCATTCAATATTTTGCGCCGAGACTCTTCATCAGGACTGGAGAAAAAAGATGAGAAGTCAGAGTAAGGAGGTGGGGGGGTGCGGAAGGAAGAAGTACATGGTAGTAGGTGAAACTGGGGCGGGGGGGGAGGGATGAGGTGAAGAGCTAGGAAGTAGATTAGTGAAAGATGAAGGGCTGGAGGAGGGGGAATCTGATAGGAGTGGACAGAAGACCATGAAAGAAAGGGGAGGGGAAGGAGCACCAGAGGGAGGTGATGGGCAGGTAAGGAGATAAGACGAATGGGAATTGGGAATGATGGGGTGAGGGGCATTACCGGAAGTTCGAGAAATCAACATTCGTGCCATCGGTTTGGAGGCTAACCAGACGGATTATAAGGTGTTGCTTGTTCAACCTGAATGTGGTCTCATCCCAGCAGTAGAGGAGGCCATGGACTGAATGGGAAGAGGACACAGAATTAAAATGTGTAGACGCTGGGAGATCCCGCTTTTTAAGGCGGACGGAGCATAGGTGCTCAGCGATGTGGGCTCCCAGTCTATGTCGGGTCTCACCAATGTACAGGAGGCCAAACTGGGAACACCAGATATAGTAGATGACCCCAACAGACTCACAGATAGCCTCCAACCTTATGGCATTAACACTGATTTGTCGAACTTCCGGTAATGGCCTCCCCCTCTCCTTCATGACGCCCCATTCCTATTTCCCTCTCTCACCTTATCTGCTTTCCTGCCCAACACCTCTGGCGCTCCTCCCCCTTTCTTTCTCCCATGGCCACCTGTCCTCTCCTATGAGATTTCCCTCTTCTCCAGTCATCAATCAACTTTCCAGCTTTTTACTTCACCCTTTCCCCTCTTCTGATTTCACCTATCACCACCTACTATCACCTCCCTCCCCCCCCAAGCTTCTTACTCTTGACATTTTTTTTTCTCCCGTTTTGATGAAGGGCCTCGGCCCAAAACATCTTTTCCATAGATGCTGCCCGGCCTACTGAATTCCGCCACATATTGTGCGTGTTGCTTGGTTTCCAGCATCTGCAGATTTTCTTTTTGTGATCAATTTTGCATTTATATTTTGGTAAAATATTGTGTAATAGGTGCAAATTACTGATAATATCACTGATTTTTTTTACTACAGGTTTGGAAGAAATTTTGATGTGACCCTCGTATGGCAAAGCATTGTCTTGATAATCACCATGCTGGCCTTGTTGTACTTGTGCTGTGATCTACAGCAATCATCCAGGATGAGCACCAGTATACACCGTTTCACAGGTCTGAACTCTCATTTTGATAATCATATCTCCATAATTATGAATAATTGACTATTTTACTTTCCAATGAAGAGAAGCTGTTACACATTTCCATGAACTTGTTAAAACAGCATAAAATGCTTTTTAAAATCTGTTTGAGTTGTGTTGTGTATGTTAAAATCTCTCCCTGTTCAGAATTGCACAGAATTGATTCAGATTAGTGTTTGTTTAAAATGCAATATTGATAGATTCTGATTAATTAGGTCATTGGTTAATCAGGACAGCTGCTTATATGGGACACCTTTTTAAAGAACAAAAATGAAATGACAAAATAGCTGGGATTTCCTTCGTTTACTTGGGACATTATGCTACTTAAGTGGGATAGGACATTGTTGCTGAACTGTTTCTAATTAGCATCTCTCGCGTTCACTTGTGTGGCCATCGGACACTACACCGTGCTCAGAGTGAACAGCTTTAATAGCTTTAGTTGCATGTGTCTGTTTTCAAAAACAGTGATTTCGGTCACTGATAGTTGGTGAGAAATAAGCAGAAAGACAATTCAGAACTGTTTTGCTCACCACGATTTCAAGCATTCAGGCTCAAAGATGCCAGAAATGGCTGGGAGCCAAAATGAAATGATTTCAGTACTTCAAGTTAGGAACTATGCAGAATTTGAAGGTATCAACAATCATCTTGTATGTTATAATGAAAATGATTTGGAGGATGCAGTCTTCGAAAACTAGTCCATTACCTGTACTAGGTGTCTGCACTGAATTTGTTCATTTACAGTCAATCAAAGGAACACCGCAGTGTGCATTGCATGAATTCCTCCATTGATAACTGTGGTTGGTTATCCATTTTGGCTGACAATGACAGGAAACCTGTGCGGGAGAGTTGCTTTTACTGGAAAAGCTGTTGCACTGGGGCAGTGCCACTCTCTCGACCTCGAAAGTCCAGATCTAGTGGTATGAGGGGTCATCAGAATCAGGTTTATTATCACCAGCATGTGACGTGAAACCTGTTAACTTAGCAGCAGCAGTTCAATGCATTACATAATATAGCAGAGAAAAATAATAATAAATAATAAACAAGGAAATCAATTACATATTTTCAATAGATTTAAAAATGAAAAAACAGAAATACTGTATACTTTTTTTTTAAAAAGTGGTTGTAAGCAATGACCATGACTTCTGCTTCATCATGCTCTCTGCTCTCCTTGGGGTGTTGCAGAACCACCTTCTGGCCATTAGATCCCATTGTAGATCTCATCTGCCCAGTCTGCAGGAACCGACTTCACATGCTAGGACAGGTATACCCCTATCTCACCAAGATATGAGGCTGCCGTCACCTGGTTTAGCCTGCCTGTCGAAGCGTTGTGATTGCTGTTGCATGCAAGCAGCTACTTGAAGCCACAGGTGAGAGCTGAACGTCCGATGGAGCCCAAAGGTGAGTGAGCTGCCCCAGCATAGAAAAGACAAGCTGCTTCAGCAGAGGAGCTACCCCTCCCCCTGGACACCCCACACTCCATCGATATCTATTAGGAACTAATACACAGTTTTATAGTATTGTAGTGTAATTGGTAGTGTTCTAATTTGTTCTGTATTTCATTTAAATACATATTTTTAATTAGTTAAATGGTAGTTGTCTTTTTTTATTCCTTTTACTGTTTCCACAAAGCTTCAGCTATTTGGGTCAAAATGTATGGGTCCTGATGTCAATTAACCATATCCAATTTAAATTCCAGATCTGTGGCATTCTGGCCTAAAGTATATTGTGTTTCTTTTGACTTGATGCTAATGCATGAGATGGGACATGCATACAGTTTGTTAGCTTTTGATATTCACTCAGCCAGAATCACATTTCATACGACAGAAAGAATGACGGAAATCTGTAGGAGTGCTTTGCAACTAAAGATAGATGTGAAGGTTTTTAATGATATCATGAGAACATTTGGTTAAAGCTTGGAGGAGAGTGGGGTGGGTTAACAGAGTTTACGTAATTATAAACTATTTAGCCAGCTAAGAGATCAATAATTGAGGATCTACACATGTGACGTAATTGGTAGAAGAACTGGGGAACACTTTTCATCCAGAGAATTGGATAGAGGATGTCACTGGGTTTTTAACAAAAAATCATTGATAGGATGTGAACTTAGCATGATGGGCCAAATGCCCTAATTCTGCTCTTATATCGTATAGTCTTATAAACATTATAAAATACCCCAAGGTGCTTCACAGCAGCATAATCAGGCAGAATTTGGTCATGGACTATGGAGAATTATTTCATAAGTGATAAATATTGAGAACAAGGTGATGGATTTAGTGGGATATCACAAGAAATTCCTGCACCCAGAGCATGCCCTTTTCTCGCTGTTACCATCAGGTGGGAGGTACAGAAACCTGAAGACACCCACTCAGCGATTCAGGAACAGCTTCACCCCCTCTGCCATCCATTTCCTAAATGGACATTGAACCCATGGACACTATCTCACTTTTTACATATATTGTCTTCCTGTGTTTTTGCACAATTCTTAATCTATTCAATATATGTATACTATAATTATTTTTTTTATGTATTACTTTAAACTGCTGCTGCTAAGTTAACAAATTTCATGTCACATGCTCGTGATAATAATCCTGATTCTGATATTGCAGCAGAGAGACCTTGTGGGGGGGGGGGGAATGTAGAAAATGGGTGAAGGGGGTCTTAGTACTAATTAACGGAAGCTGTAGAGTATCAAAAGAGCCCAAGGTGAGAGTTGCTGCATGAATGCTTTGGAGTAGTCTAATTGGGAGGTGTTAGAGGCATGGATGAGGTTTCAGTAGATAATAGGCCAAGGCAGGAAGCTAGGCATTGCAATTAAAAACATACAGTGAAATGTGTCGTTTGAATCAAATCAGTGGGAAATGTGCTGGGCAGCCTGCAAGTGTCACTACATTTCCGGTACCAAAATAGTATACCCACAATTCACTAACCCTAAATGTAGGTCTTTCCAAATATGGGAGGAAACCAGAGCACCTGGAGGAAATCCAAATAGTCACAGGGAGAACATACAAGTTCCTTACAGACAGCAGTTAGCTGTGTTGTAAAGCATATTGCTAACAACTGTGCCACCACATTGCTGTACTGAGGATGAAACTAAGTATCCTTTATGAAGGAGACAGGATGTGTGTGAATACTAACAAAATTGTTCCAAAAGCACAACTGCAAATAGATACCTATTATGAGTTAGAGTCACTTTAAGTGGAGATGAATTGAAGAATAAATCAATCTCTTTTAGCAGTGTTCAAGCAGAATGAAAGGCTATGATCATTTGTATGGGTCAAGCTCCAATGACTGAATAGATGAGAAGAGCTCTTCCTATTAATGGATGGTTCAGAGATCAGGGAACACAGGTTTAAAGTGAAGGGTAAAGGAGAAAATGAACATATAAGGAAAGAAATCATTTTTGCATACTGTAGCAATGGTTTGGAAGTCAGTGTGTGTAAGGTGATGGAAGCATTCTCTCAGGGCTTTGAGAAGCAAATTGGATAGCCACTTGATAGAAAGTGACTACAGGATTTTTAGAGAAAGAATAGAGTAGTGGGACTAAATGGAGTGTTTTAAAGGTAGCTGCTGTGACTAGATGTACCAAATGGCCTCCACTGCTATATGAATTCTGCAATTTTATGCTATTTTCCCCTAAAACCATTATTGCATGTGCCATCATGATCATTTTGCAGGTTTCATTAAATAAGAAATTCATACCGGTATGTTTCCCTACAACTGCTGCATGAAATAGCATTTGTAAAGAGCATATGGTTGTATACTGTTCCTGTGTGGGATCATGTTCAGTAGAAATGATAGTTCCAGAAAAGCTGCTAGTGTCTTGTTGAGGGGCGGGGGAAGCATTTGTTTACTATTGTCCTTTCATTAAAGTGAAATATCAATCCTGTTAATTTAGTTAGTATAGCTCTCAAGAGTGGACAACAGATCTCTGTTAAAACATAAAAATGTAAGACTGTTTTTAAACATAGTGTACACCTTTTATTCAGTTTTGCACTTTCAAATGAGTGACAATATGCGGTGATAGGGCTTCAATTTTGATTTTAGAACTTTTCTGTACTTTTATGAATAATGCATACTTCATTCATTTCGATTCTGATTAAATGCAAGAATGTGTTTATGGAAGCAGATAAATCATGAAAATTTCCATTTAGTCTAAAAATATTTCATAGCTGTGTGTAACTTCATACAAATATTCATGTATTTGAACATTGAAGAAAAATCTATATTCTGTGGGAGACTGGAAGAGAAATTCTAAGCATATTAGTTTTAATATTGTTCAGCTTCAGTACCTTAGTCGCGGGATGTCCTTCAATATGAATGTTAACAAAGGTAAAATGAAGTAGAAAATGTTAATTAATTTGAAAATAAAATAATTAATATCTAATTGCATCCTACTAATTCAGCTCCGAAGAACCCATTGTAATTTCATTATCCATGAGCTTCAGAAATAATAATGCAAATACATATCATTTATCATTTAAATTGTCAATGAGTCATCACTGGAGTGTAAGCACAGTACAATATTCAAGGTTAGAGAATGTAGTGCACTGGCTTGTCTGCATCTCATGTTTCGGGATCTATCCTTTCTCAATCACAAACACTGTTAGAGTTTGATGTGCAGTTTTGAACTGCAGCATTAAGTAATGACTATTTCGACCTTTACAAGATGCCAATATACACTGCATATATATTTGTGGTCTTCTGCTGCTGTAGCCTATCCACTTCAAGGCATGATGTGTTGTGCATTCAGAGATGCTCTACTGCACACCACAGTTGAAGTAACTGCATGGTTATTTGAGATATTGTCACCTTCCTGTCAGCTTGAACCAGTCTGGCCATTCTCCTCTGATCTCTCTCATTAACAAGTTGCCACTGACTGGATGTTTTTTTTCTGTTTTGTTTTCATATCATTCTCTGTAAACTCTAGAGACTGCGTGAAAATCCCAGGAGATCAGCACTTTCTGAGATACTCAAACCATTCCGTCTAGCACCAATGGTCAATGGTCATTCCATGGTCAAAGTCACTTAGATCACATTTCTTCCCCATTCCATTGTTTGGTCTGAGCAACAATTGACAATTGAACCTCTTGACCATGTTTGCATGCTTTTAAGCATCAAGTTGCTGTCACATGATTGGCTGAATAAATGCCATAATGAGCAGGTGTACCCAATAAAGTGGCCACTGAGTGTTTAGCTTCAGTACCTCAGTAATGGGATGTACTTCATTTTGCCTTTGTTAACAGTTGTATTGATGTTAAAATATTAATTTCTAAACAGAACAATTAAAATTTAATAGCATCACTCAAGTTAATTTCTAAAGAAGCCATTGTAATTTCATTATACATGAGCTTTAGAAATATAATGTAAATATCATTTATCATTTAAATTGTCAATCAGTCACCACTGGAGTGCAAACATTGTATTCAAGGTTAGAGAATACAGTGCACTGGTTTGTCTGAGTCTCATGTTTAGAGATATCCTTTCTCAATCACAAACACTCTTAGTTTGACGTGCAATTTTGAACTGCAGCGTTCAATAAATGACTATTTCTACCTTTACATGAAGTAGATATAGTTATAAGGCACATTAAAATGCATCTGGCTGTTCATCCACAGCTATGGTCATTTCATAGTCCATATGAAAACCTCATTGTGAGGTGGTTGGAATTGCTAATGATATCAAACCAAGGGGAAGGGGAACATTGATATCGGAGGGGACAACTCAGATGCTACAGGAATATTTGTAGAAACGAAGTAAAGAGACAGATCAATGGACTTTTAGTGTAGAGAAGGTTTAAGTAAAAAGGAAAAATAAGCAATGGTAGAACCATTTAAGGTTCAAGGTACATTTATTATCAAAGTGTATATGCAGTATTCAACCCTAAAATTTGTCTTCACCAGCACTAGCAAGTGGATACTGAAACTGGAGGACCATATAGTCTAAATGAATGAGTTGTAATAGGTTGTAGGACGTTCCCAGTCATTGTTATCTGGTGAATTATACTGTATCTTGAAGGCCAGTGTTATCCAGTGTTTCTCTTATATACACATAGATAGTCTTATTTCACGAGAATGATTCCAGGAATGAAAGGGTTACCGTATGAGGAACGTCTGGCAGCTCTTGGGCTGTATTCCCTGGAGGAGAATGGGGGGGAGGATCTCGTAGAAACATTCTGAATGTTAAAAGGCCTGAACAGATTAGATCTGGCAAAGTTATTTTCCCATGGTAGGGGATTCTAGGACAAGAGGGCACGACTTGAAGATTGAAGGATGTCCTTTTAGAACTGAGATTCAGAGAAATTACTTTAGTCAAAGGGTGGTAAAACTGTGGAATTCGTTGCCGTGAGTGCTGTGGAGGCTAAGTCATTGGGTGTATTTAAGGCAGAGATAGGTTCTTAATTAGCCAGGGCATCAAAGGGTATGGGGTGAAAGCAGGGGAGTGGGGATGACTGGAAGAATTGGATCAGCCCATGATTGAATGGTGGAACAGACCTGATGGGCTGAATGGCCTACTGCTCCTATATCTTATGGATTAGCTCATCTTTGGTGAATTATAATAAATATACAGAGCAGGGGTTCCCAACCTGGGTCCACAGCCCCCTGCTTAATGGTATTTGTGCATGGCTTAAAAAAAGTTGTGAATCCATGATCCAAAGGGAGATCCTGTTGTAGTGAGACTAAAGCCAGAGAAGGAATCTCCAGCCTCATTGCATGTGAGAAGTGAGAATACAGGTAGGACTGGTTATCCCTGGTATATAACACATGGATCTCCGTAGCATTGGAAAATCTCATCAGCTAACTGCAAATAGATTCCAGAAAAGAAATGCTTAAGGATTACTGGAGGCAGGAGGACTCTTAATGGACCAAAACACAACATTTTGCAGATGTTGGAAATCTTAGAAACAAACACAAAATGCTGGAGGAACTCAGGAAGTCAAGTAGCACTGATGGAGAGGAAGTAGCAGCTGAATTTCAGGCTGAGAACTCCTGATGAAGGAGGTCTCAAAGGTTTCTCCAGCATCTTGTGTGTGTTCTTAATGGACCAGCACTGGCAAAGTAGGTTCTTGCATTTATGAACATTTTATCTCCCATGAAGTTAATCTTACTGGAAATAAAAACCCTTGGGCTGCCTTGCATAATAAAAGTGTTTTTATTTAGAGATACAGAATTAGGGAAAAGGCTTGTTAGGGAAAATATTACAGCAGTGCTCAGGCAGGACAGATTAGAGGGCTTATCTACTGAGTCCTTATGAGTGGAGCTGAGAAACAGGAAAGGTATGGCCACATTAGTGGGATTGTATTACAGACCACCCAATAGTCAGCGAGACTTGGAAGAGCAAATCTGCAGAGAGATAGCAGGCAACTGCAGGAAACATAAAGTTGTGGTGGTAGGGGATTTTAATTTTCCATACATTGATTGGGACTCCCATACTGTTAGGGGTCGAGATGGTTTAGAGTTTGTAAAATGTGTTCAGGAAAGTTTTCTAAATCAATATATAGAGGGACCAACTAGAGGGGATGCAATATTGGATCTCCTGTTAGGTAACGAATTAGGGCAAGTGACAGAAGTCTGTGTAGGGGAGCACTTTGGATCCAGTGATCATAACACCATTAGTTTCAATTTGCTCATGGACAAGGATAAATCTGGTCCTAGGGTTGAGGTTCTGAACTGGAAGAAGGCCAAATTTGAAGAAATGAGAAAGGATCTAAAAAGCGTGGATTGGGACAGGTTGTTCTCTGGCAAAGATGTGATTGGTAGGTGGGAAGCCTTCAAAGGGGAAATTTTGAGAGTGCAGAGTTTGTATGTTCCTGGCAGGATTAAAGGCAAATTGAATAGGAATAAGGAACCTTGGTTCTCAAGGGATATTGCAACTCTGATAAAGAAGAAGAGGGAGTTGTATGAAATGTATCGGAAACTGGGTAAATCAGGTGCTTGAGGAGTATAAGTGGTGCCAGAAAATACTTAAGAAAGAAATCAGGAGGGCTAAAAGAAGACATGAGGTTGCCTTGGCAGTCAAAGTGAAGGAAAATCCAAAGAGCTTTTACAAGTATATTAAGAACAAAAGGATTGTAAGGGATAAAATTGGTCCTCTTGAAGATCAGAGTGGTCGGGTTTGTGCGGAACCAAAGGAAATGGGGGAGATCTTAAATAGGTTTTTTGCGTCTGTATTTACTAAGGAAGCTGGCATGAAATCTATGGAATTGAGGGAATCAAGTATTGAGACCATGGAAACTATACAGATTGAAAAGGAGGAGGTGCTTACTGTCTTGAGGAAAATTAAAGTGGATAAATCCCCTGGACCTGACAGAGTGTTCCCTCGGACCTTGAAGGAGACTTGTGTTGAAATTGCGGGGGCCCTGGCAGAAATATTTAAAATGTCGCTGTCTACGGGTGAAGTGCTGGAGGATTGGAGAGTGGCTCATGTTGTTCCATTGTTTAAAAAAGGTTCGAAAAGTAATCCGGGAAATTATAGGCCGGTGAGTTTAACGTCAGTAGTAGGTAAGTTATTGGAGGGAGTACTAAGAGACAGAATCTACAAGCATTTGGATAGACAGGGGCTTATTAGGGAGAGTCAACATGGCTTTGTGCGTGGTAGGTCATGTTTGACTAATCTGTTGGAGTTTTTCGAGGAGGTTACCAGGAAAGTGGATGAAGGGAAGGCGGTGGATATTGTCTACATGGACTTCAGTAAGGCCTTTGACAAGGTCCCGCATGGGAGGTTAGTTAGGAAAATTCAGTCGCTAGGTATACATGGAGAGGTGGTAAATTGGATTAGACATTGGCTCGATAGAAGAAGCCAGAGAGTGGTGGTAGAGAATTGCTTCTCTGAGTGGAGGCCTGTGACTAGTGGTGTGCCACAGGGATCAGTGCTGGGTCCATTGTTATTTGTCATCTATATCAATGATCTGGATGGTAATGTGGTAAACTGGATCAGCAAGTTTGCTGATAATACAAAGATTACAGGTAGATGGGGTCGTAAAGAGAACTTTTGGTACATTGGCCTTTATTAATCAAAGTATTGAGTATAAGAGCTGGAATGTTATGATGAGGTTGTATAAGGCATTGGTGAGGCCGAATCTGGAGTATTGTGTTCAGTTTTGGTCACCAAATTACAGGAAGGATATAAATAAGGTTGAAAGAGTGCAGAGAAGGTTTACAAGGATGTTGCCGGGACTTGAGAAACTCAGTTACAGAGAAAGGTTGAATAGGTTAGGACTTTATTCCCTAGAGCGTAGAAGAATGAGGGGAGATTTGATAGAGGTATATAAAATTATGATGGGTATAGATAGAGTGAATGCAAGCAGGCTTTTTCCACTGAGGCAAGGGGAGAAAAAAACCAGAGGACATGGGTTAAGGGTGAGGGGGGAAAAGTTTAAAGGGAACATTAGCAGGGGCTTCTTCACACAGAGAGTGGTGGGAGTATGGAATGAGCTGCCAGACGAGGTGGTAAATGCGGGTTCTTTTTTAACATTTAAGAATAAATTGGACAGATACATGGATGGGAGGTGTATGGAGGGATATGGTCCGTGTGCAGGTCAGTGGGACTAGGCAGAAAATGGTTCGGCACAGCCAAGAAGGGCCAAAGGGCCTGTTTCTGTGCTGTAGTTTCTATGGTTCTAATGGTAACAGCCCCAACAAGCCCATGCTGCTCAATTACACCAATGTGTCCAATTTATGTACTAACTCGTACATCTTCGGAATGTGGGAAGAAACTGGAACACGCAGAGGAAACCCATGCAGTCACAGGAAGAATGTAGAAGCACCTTATAGATGGGGCTGGAATTGAACCTGGGTCATTGGTGCTAAGCGCTATGTTACCAAGACAGCCAAGTGCACGCGGACCTAAAGAGCCGCTCAGTTGCCTTACTTTCAAAGTAAATCCTTATGAAAGGTCTCAGCCCAAAATATCAACTCTTTACTCCTTTCCATAGATGCTACCTGACCTGCTGAGTTCCTCCAGCATTTTTGTGTTCCTGATTTTCAAATCCCTCCATGATGTTGACTGTCCTTTATTTCATCCAAAGTCTGCAAGATAGCGGCACGTATGTGAAACAAAGCCTTCTGCAATGCTGACTTTTAATTACTTTACAAATGGTCACCTTGTGTTTATTGGCCGAGGTCACCACTCGATTCATTTCTTCCTGTAAACTATATCATGGACTGAGTTTATTGATAACTACTCTCCTTACATGCTATGGACTCGACTTTTATTTAGGTGCTTCTGAGAAGTACGTTGGAACGCTTTGCTGGATTAAAGAAAGTAATTCTTGGTTGTAACTGGATTCAGTTTGCTTCCTTTAAGCAAGGGTAGTTAATCAGCAACCTGGCATTTGGAATGTAAGATTATTTAACAGTCAGAAGACAGTATTAAAATGATTATGTAGACAAAACAAGTTAAAAGGAAGTGACATAAACTGGAAGTAGTTATAAAGGCCAGAGTTGAAAGAGGAAGGAAAGGCTTAGGATATGGCAGAAGAAGCATAATGATCACACCACACTTGTTGGGAAAGTTGATATCTGCAGTTTCTGTTTTCTTTTGTTTTCTGGTGGAACTGAGACATTATGACTTGCTTTGTAACTGTAAAAGTCAAAAACTCTGAACAAATGAGGTACATTTAAGATTTTTAATAATCTACCCAGTGACTGAAAACTAAGGAATTAAAAAGAAATTGGGCCCTTACACCTGTTTTGGAGAGAAGTTTTTTTTAAACTAACTTTCTAAGTATCAATTGAGGCCCTCAGTATCTGGTCTAAATTAAAGCACATAGAGCAGAGTTTTGAACAAGTTCAGAGACAGCAGGCAAGGGAGTCCAGGCAGGACTACATTGCAAGTCAAATTCCACACAAGTAGATGTCAAATGTGTCCATGTGTGTGTGTGTCCACTCATCCTGTTCTCCAATCCGACACAATCAAGAAAGAGGCTGAAGAGAGCTGGACTTTGCATATCTATACACACGTTCTACAGATGCGCTGTGGAGAGTATCTTAACAGTGTATGCTACCGAAACTGCACTGTGGTGGACAGAAAGTCTCTACAGTGGGTAATTAAAACTGCCCAATGCATTACCCGCACCAGACTACCTACTTTCAAGGACATGTATATTGAAATGTGTCAGTAAAAGGCCAGCAATATCATGAAGGATTCCACCTACACTGTTCATGGACTGTTTTTTCTTCCCCCCCACTCACATCAAGGAAGAGGTATCCATGCCAGGATCACAGACTGTCAAACAGTTAATTCCCTCAACCCATCAGGCTGATCACCACCTCCAACCACTAACCCATCCCAACCCACCGCCAACCACTAACTCATCTTGTCACACCTTCAACCACTAACCCACCCCATGCCCCTATCACCACATCCGACCACTAACCCACCCTGCCACACCCCCACCCACCAGCTCACCACCCCTGGCCACCAGCTCACTCCTGTTTTATTATTTCCTGTCAGTCACCTTATATATAGATACCTATGATCTAGCATCACTTTATGGTCATACAAGCGGTCTATGTACAGTATATAAACTACCTTGTGCATTTATATTGATTTTTTTTCGCTATTATTGTGTTCTTGTGGTTTTTTTGTACTGCATCTGATCTGGAGTAACAATTACATTGTTCGCCTTTATACTTGTGTACTGGAAATGACATTCAAGCTTGAATTTAAAAATCTTGAATCCTTTTGGACCTCCCTGACATTGGATCAAGACGAACTTTGTTAAGTACATATGGCAGCTGGTTTGCAATGGCCACCACCCCCCCCCCCCCCACCCCATTTAAAAAAAAAATTACACCCAGGTATCTTCCATTCCTCAGAAGTGGAGTAGAAGTAAATCCCCCTCGATCCAGAGAGATTACCTAAAGAGATAGCTTTCCCAGAATGAACTCTAGAGTTTCTTGCTCCAGTTCAGATCTTAGTCTTTATTAGGATAGTGACAGACAGCGGTTAGCCTGTTGGATCCTTGTCAGCTCCTGGTAGAACAATCCATTACCTTAGCAATGTCCCAAGCCAGTTAAACCTAATGCACAGGAAAGTTGACTTTGCTCCATTGTGACCTACACGACTGTAGAGCTGCTTATTGGATAGAGGAGTTCAATACTATTGTAATTCAAAGGAACTTTTTAATAGAATGCTTAGTGGCAAATCTTTTTGAGATTGTTTGCCCAAATTGGCAATAATATTTTTAAAGATTCTCTCTAGTGCCATGGTAAATTTGAGCAGAGATTATCTTTGATTAATTAAGTAGTATAATAATTATGAATCTCTATAAGGAAAAAGAATAAGTCCTGTTGTTTATTTACATATATGCACTGTTTTAGTATTAATAAAGTATAACAGAGATTGAAATAAATGTCATATTCTAGAAAATCTGTTCAAAGATTATTAGTATTAATCTTCTGAAATGACAATTAAAAAATAACAATTTCTCAATAGTATTGTTATTGTACTATATATATATATATATATATATAAAAAAATTTCAACATGAAATTATAAGCTTTGGTGAATATTCATAAAGATCTAGAAAAGGAAAATAAATACAATTTACTCTGTGAGACTTTAGTTGCTACATTAACAAGGTAAATATCCAGCCTGTATTTGTTTATTCCAAAAGCTATGCATGTAGCACTAGCTTAATCATAAGTCTACTTCTAAAATTATATTTCACCAAATTCATCACTGAACACAATGATACACATTAATATGTCAATGAAAATACTGTTCATATTGCTATTGCAAGATTTTTCCAGACAGTTAAGTTTCAGGAATGGAATTACAGAATTGCAGAATCTTATCTAGATTTTTACTCAGTCATTAGTCAATCTCTTTAAATAGTTTTTTTTTCTAAAAGTTGTCATATGTTTGCTTCCAAATTGAACTTTATTAATCAATTACATTTCAAAATTATCCAAATCATTTCATTGCAACATTTCCAAATTCAGTTTGTCTAATGTTACACTTTTTTCTGAATTTTGTAGTTTCTTCAAATGAGCTGAACTTAGCAAATCTTTTTAAAAAAATGTTCAGTAGTTGAACCAGTGGTGCTCAAAAATTGCATGGGAAGACTCTAAATGTTTCTTTTCAGGATTTTTTTTAAAGGTTTGGAAGATATTTAAATATGCCCTTTTCAACATCATGTTTATGTACCTCCAGTTTGATTTCAAAGGGTTTTATATTATCAAGCACTTTTGCCACATCCTTGTAATTTGGTGTTCAAATCACTAAGATGAGAGGAGAAATCAGTTTTTAAAAAAACAGTCTACAAATCCAGATAACGTCATTTAATTCTTGACAAGAAAAGTTTTCATTTACCATTTAAGCACAGAACTTCTACTAAGTCAACAAATATTGTTGTACATAAGTAGTAGAATTCACCCTTCTCGGTAAATTCTGAAATTGTATTTTTTTTTTTTTTTTTTTTTTTTGAAGTATTCCCAGAAAGAAAATGAATTACTTTGGTTACAATTTTCATCACTTCTTTAAGGTCCTTAAGGCCAACTTTTGCACACACAGCCTCCTCATGTCCTATAGAATGAAAGCTTATTAGCAGATGTTCAACATATTTGGAAAACAAATGGACAAAACCTGTATCTTTACCAATCATGCTGGGTGCACCATCAGTTGTCATTGAAACTATTTTTGAAAGGTTAACTGGTTGATCAGACAATTCTTTTTCTACTGCCTTACATATTTCATTCGCTGTGGTATGTTCAGGTAACATTATCATGTTAACCAGTCCTTTGCTTATTTCACCACCCCTACAGAATCAAGCAGTAATAGCTAGTCTGGCTGATGATGCAGCAAGACAAATGGAAAGAAATTTGCCTGAACTAATATCTTCTGTTAGTTGTCCTACTACTCTTGTTCCCATTATTAATAATATATTTTTAACCGAGATTCTGTTCACCAATTCATTGAGTATTTTTTTGGTTTGGAAAACTGTCAAAATGGAAAAGGAGCTCACTCCAGCCCTGATGTTTCAACATATTCCCCATCACTGAGTACTTTTCCATGTTGAGCAATAATCTTTGAAACTACATAGTGAGCAGCAACTAAGTTGGAACACATGAAATAAATGTCATTAAAATATTTCCTCACATTTTTCATTGTTGTTTTCTCAAGAAACGCATTCTTTTTGTTACTGCTCACTTTTATCACATAGCCATCTATGAACAGTTTGATAATACCATTTTACAGACTAAGTCCTGCACTCCACATTTTTGGAACAAATGATGCATAGTGCTTTATCACCCTTTTCAATCATACCAAATCTTTCACCACACCACTCTTAAAAATCTCTGCTGCTTCTTCCACCATTTGAATATTCTTGTTTCTTTGCTGTTGTATTTGACATTCTGAACAAGTAAAAGAGTAAACACAATTTTAAAATATTGCACCAATAAACTTAAATGACATTGTTTTTACTAATATAAGGAAAATATTTATGGTGGTAAATTAAATATTCATGGAGGCATTAAATGGCATAGAGCATTTGCCATTAATTTCACTGCCTCACAAACTGATCAAAACCAATGTCAACTGGCTCAACTGTTTATTATGCAAATATGGATGTATGCACCAGCTCTGTGAAGATTTCAAAATGTATCATCCAACGTCACGTGCTCTTGTAACCATCTAGCTGGTGCCAAGACATTTCCTGTGAAAACATCTCCCTGCCCTCAGGTTCATTTGGCAATAAAGATAATCATTATGTACCTTTTAATTATGAATGAGGTTTAAAGAATCAAGGGGTGACACTCCACACCGCATGCTAACAAAGTTTTGGATGTCTCATCTTGAGCACACATGCCATAGGTTCACTACTCCTAGGTCAGTCAATATTTATCCACTTTGAAATGATAAAAAAAAGAGCCTACATCTGCATTCACAATCAACTAGATTCATTGATCTACAAGAGACTTTTTTTATGTCCTACCTGTATTGATGCAGCTATGAAGAAGGCAAGAGAGCAGCTATATTTCATTAGGAGGTTGAGGAGACTTGGTTTATCAACTAAAGCACTCAAAAGCTGCTTCATGGAGAACATTCTGACTCGCTGCATCACTGTCTGATATGGGGAAGCTACTGCACAAGATTGAAATAAGTTGCAGAAACTTGTAAAAATAGTCAACTCTATCATGGGTACCAGTCTCCATAGTATCTAAGACATCTTCAAGGAGTGGTGCCTTAGAAAGGTGGTATCCATCATTAAGGATCTCACCCCACAGGACCTACTCCTTCTTCACTCTGTTACTGTTGAAAAAGGGGTACAAAAGTTTGAAGGCACATACTCAGTGATTCATGAACAGCTTCTTCCCCTCTACTATCTGATTTCTAAATGGACATTGAACCCTTGAAGACTACCTCACTACATTTTTTATTTCTGTTATTTTGTACTACTTAACTATTTAATAGACATATATACACTTAATGTAACTCAGATTTTTTTCTCTATTTATTTATCATGTAGTTCATTGTACTGCTGCTGTAAAGTTAACAAATTTCACGACATTTGCTGGTGATATTAAATCTGATTCTGCAGCAGGAAGGCATCCTTATTAATTTAAAATGATCAGACGTAACTGCAGGGCTGGTAGCTGGTTTTCATACTGTTCATCTTTCATGTTTTAATACTGTGAAAGTACAGTTTATTTACAATGTATAATATTTTATTCATGGTGTGTCATACTACATTGCTGATAATTAGCTGCCTTCGAGAATGACAGTCATGTGAGAAACTCAGCTAGTGGTAAAGAATGAAGAGGAGGGCGTTGTTTAGAAAGTCACACTATGTTGAGTATTTTGTAATCAATTTCCCTTCATTGCCTTTACCAAGGGGTAATGTTCTTTGTTCCACAATTAAAAAAAAAAGTCTGTTGCAAGTTTGTGCCTCTTGTTGTATCAGCACAAATCGGCGCATGGGCAGTATTGCCTGTGGCTGTAAAAGTCCCCACAGCTTCCACATCATGCTGAACTGTGCAATACCTTGTACAAGGAGCCAGTAGCAGCCCTGAAACTCCTATGATTTCCTGTGACAGAGTAAAGCAAGGTTTAAAAGAAAATTATTTCTGAAGGGTGGAGCCACATTGTCTACCAGCAGATGGACTGTGACCACAGACAGGAGTGCGGCTTGTTCTTCCTGTGGTCACCATGATGGATTTAACTACATTATTCAAAGCTAACAAGATACAAGCTGGTACCTGGCAGTAAGGGTCTCCTCTTTCTGACATTGCTCATGCCATTTGTCATGATGCCAGTCGAGACTTTGGAATGAGGCAGAAACCAGGTTATGAAAGTGGAGGGAGGGGAACGAGTACAAGCCGGCAGGTGATAGGTGAGATCAGGCGAGGGGGAAGGTGGGTGGAAGAGGAGTTGTTGACCTTACAGGCCAAGACCCTGCATCAGGACCTGAAATAATGACAATTCTTCATTCCCCCCCCCCCCCCCCCCGATGCTGCTTGACTTGCTGAGTTCCTCCAGTAAGTTGTTTTTTTGCTACCTTAGTCCATGAGCCAGTAGAGTTGGTCTGTACCATCTGAGGGGAATAATGCTCATAATGATTTTTGACAAGGTATACATCTCTAGAGTTAGAAAATATGTGATAGCATTGCACTAGTGGTAGCTTTATTACTTCAAATATGTAGTCACTTTTTGTATATATTACAGATTTACATCAGTACAGCAAAAAATGTTACCCCCCCCCCCACCCCACCCCCGGTAAAAAATCTCATTTGGAGAGATTTCTGGAGTTTTTTCTATGTCATAATATTTTCCATATTGTTGTATCAAATCAAAACAATCTTAAGATTTTGTCATAGCATATAGAATTATGGTACAATAATTCAAATGTGTGCTTCCAGATAGCCATGACCTAGGCCCCATTTGGTTGTAAAATGAATATATTTAATCAAAGACTGCTTTCCATACTTAGTTTTCCACACTTTCATAACCTATTAATAATCATAATTTTCCAAGTCTTCCACATCTTCCTCATCTTCATATGAACTTTCCACACTCTCTGAGGTGGATGCCTGGTTCTCACAGTCTGCCAGTCTACACATGTCAGTACACCTGAGGCCATTTGCAACACACATACATCTTGGGAGTGAACATTTTTTTGGACAGTTACAGGCCAGTAGATCCAGGATGGCATCGGGTGCTGGCTGGCCTTCCATCCAGTGCACCACCAACTGTTCAGCTTCCTCTTTTCTCTCCATCTTCCATCCTGTGCCAACAGGGCTTGGCACTTGTGGGTCCTTCTCCAAACATCCTCTCCATATACCAGCCTGGTAGTTGGCTTGCTGTGGGTCTTCTTCTGGTCTCTCATCCTTGAAGGTTGTATAGCATTGCTCACCAATCTCATATGCCTTCATCAGGTCGGAGGCAATGTCCTTGGGGGCACCCTTTGCTGTAGAGATGCTAATAAGGTCCCACTTCTCTCTGCAAATGGGTTGACCCATTCATATATGAGGCTAACTACTGCTGAAACTGCTTCCTCATCTTTCTGGATTCTTGGCAAAGAATGACAAAGCTCTGATTTGTTGCCTTGCACCATCCCCCTTAACTGTTCCAGGAATGCATTGCACTGCTCAGCTGTTATGTAGTAACGCTTGACAGCTCCAGCGTTCAGGCTGAACCGTGATGTGCCTCCAGGAGTCTGTGTGTCTTTGTTCACTGTGGCTTCAATAGCCTGGTCCACGGGGATCTGCCCAAAGGGGTTGTTACTTGACAGCTGCGCTGAGAATTGGCCTGTCTTGAAGGCCTCATACACAGAAGGATTCGTCTCTGGGAGGTTCATCATCTGAGCAAAGTAAGGAGACAGGTACCTGGCATAATTCATCTTATCATAGGCAAAGCACCATGGGATCATGGTTCTTATAGCATAGAGGTGCAACTCCCAGTCCCCCTCACAGAAAACTACCACCACTGCAATACTATCATATATTTTCTAGCACATTGCCAAAAATCACTATAAGAATTATTCCCCCCAGATGGTACCGGTGGCCCAAATTTGGGGTCCTGGCTCACGGACTACTTCAAACTCATCCTTAAAATGTGCCCCTGAGTTAAAATATGACTAAGAGTCACAATCCACTGCTTATGGCTCCAGTGCCATCACAGCAGCAGCAATACACCTGGAGGGATGGAGGCCCTTTATGTGGGTCAGAGAAATTTAATGTCTGACGTACTAAAATATTATAGCCATTGAGTAGCATAACTGATGTCTTTTAATGACTCATGCATTGTTTTCTGTATTTCATGGCTATCTGGAGAAAATGGTTATCAGAGTTGTATTGTACGTGTACTTAGACAATGAGCTGAACCTTTGAACTGTACACCAGAGGCTGCACAAGTATTAAAATATGGTTAATATTTTCATTGCAATATTCAAGGAAAGTTAAAAATTTAGAAGTTCCAGGAATAGAATTCCAGAATTTCAGAATCTCATTGTCTGGATTTTTATCCAGTTACTAACTGATCACAAAACATAGAGGTACTTTAACGAACTCCCACAGCCCGACGACCCTGTGATTTCAGTCCCTGAGGCTGACATGAGAGCATCCTTCAGAAGGTAAACTCATGGAAAGCATCCAGCCCAGACAGGGTGCCTGATTGAGTGTTGAAGACCTGTGCTAATCAACTGACTGGAGTGTTCACTGATATCTTTAACCTCTTGCTTCAGCAGTCTGAAATACCCACATGCTTCAAGCAGACTTCAATTATACCATTGCCCAATAAGAATGTGGTAACCAGTTTCAATGACTATCATGTAGTTGTACTTATAGCCACTGTGATGAAGTGCTTTGAGAGGTTAGTGATGAAATATATCAACTCCTGCCTGAGGAGTGACGTGAATCTGCTCCACTTTGCCCACTGTCACAATAGGTCAACATCAGATGCCTTTTCATTGGCTCTTTGCTGAATATCTGGACAGTGAAGATTCATATATCAGGATGCTCATCGTGCAGAGCTCTAGTCAATGAAGAGGAGGGTGTTGTTTTAAAAAGTCACAACACATTGAGCACTTTGTAATCAGTTCCCCTACATTCACCGCTGTCATCCACTCAAAGCTAATCAGTGAGCTCCAATTCCTCAGGACCTCCTTGTGCAACTGGATCCTCAAATTCCTCACCTGCAGACCCCAGTCAGTTTGGATTAATAACATCTCCTCCACAATTACCATCAGCACAGGCGCACCACAAGGTTGTGTGCCTAGCTCTGATCTACTCAATTTATACTTAAGGCTGTGAGGCGAAGTACAGCTCCAGTGCCATATTTAAGTTTTCAGATGACACCACGTGGGCCGAATCAAAGGTGGTGATGAATCAGTATATAGGAGGGAGATTGAAAATCTGGCTGTGTGGTGCCACAACTACAACGTCTCACTCAACATCAGCAAAACACAGGAGCTGAATATTGATACAGGAGGAGGAAGCCAGAGATCCATGAACCAGTCCTTTGGAGAGGGTAGGCATATTCAAATTCCTTGGTCTAATCATTTCAGAGGATCTGTCCTGGGCCCAGCACATAAGTGCCATTTCAAAAATGGCATAGCAGCACCTCTACTTCCTTACATATTTTCACGGATTCAGCATGTCATTTAAAGCTTTGACAAACTTCTCTGGATGTGCAGTGGAGAGTATGCTGACTGATTACATTTTGTAGGTCTTTCCATCCAATATCCTTGAATAGAAAAACCTACAAAAAGTTGCAGACAGATCCCAGACCATCATGGGTGAAGCCCTCCCCACCGTTGAGCATACCTACCAGAAGCATTATCGCAGAAAAGCAGCATCGATCATCCAGGCCCCTCATCATCCTGGCCATGCTCTCGCCTCGCTACTGCCATCAGGAAGGAGAAACAGGAGCCTCAGGTCCCACACCACCAGTTTCAGTAACAGTTATTATCCCTCAACCATTAGGAACCTGAACCAGAGTGGTTAACTTCACTCAACACAATAGTGTTGATTCCACAACCTATGGACTCTCTCTCAAAGACTTTCAATCTCATGTTTTCAATATGTATTGTTTGTTTGTTTTTTTTGTATTTGAACAGTTTATTTTGCATATTGGTTGTTTGTCTATCTTTGCTGTGTATGGTTTTATATTGAGTCCAGTGGATTTACTGTGAATTTATTTTGTATTTACTGTGAATGCCTATGAGAAAATGAATTTCAGGGTAGTATATGATGACATACCCATTGCAAGAAAAAGTTTGTGAACCCTTTGCAATTACATGGTTTTCAGCATTAATTAATCATAAAATGTGGTCTGATCTTCATCATAATCATAATAATGGACAAACAATTTTTCTATAATAACACACAATCAATTGCACTTTTCATGTCTTTGTTGAACATGTTGTTTAATGATTCACAGTCCAGGTTGGAAAAAGTATGTGAACTCTTGTACTTAATAACTGGTAGAACTTCCTTTAGCAGCAATAACCTTCAGCAAACATTTCCTGTAGTTGCTGATCAGACTTGCACAATAACGAGGAGGAATTTTAGACCATTTCTCCATACAAAGTTGTTTCAGTTCGTCAATATTTTTGGGTTACCTTGCATGTTAAGCCCTCTTCAGGTTATGCTGCATCATCTCAATTGGGTTAAGTCTGGACTCTAACTTGGCCATTCCAAAACAAAAGTTTTCTTCTTTTTAAACCATTCTGTTGTTGATTTACTATTGTGTTTCGGATCATTATCTTGTTGCATCATCCAACTTCTATTAAGCTTAAGGTGATGTACTGCTACCGTGACATTCTCCTGTAAAATGTCTTGATACAATTTTGAATTCATAGTTCCCTCAATGAATGCAAGCTGTCCAGGCCCTGAGGCAGCAAAGCAGCCCCAAACCATGATGTTCCTTCCACCATGCTTCACATCTGGGATAAGGTTTTGGAGTTGGTGTTCAGTGCCCCTTTTCCTCCAAACATAGCAGTGTACATTTCTGCCAAAAAGTTCAACTTTTGTCTCATCTGTCCACAGAATATTGTTGCAGAAGCCTTGTGGAATATCCAGGTTGTCTTTTGCAAACTTGAGACATGCAGCAATTTTTGAGTGCAGTGGTTTCCTCCATAGTGTCCTTCCATGAACACCATTCTTGTTCAGTGTTTTCCTGATAGTGGCCATACGAACAGAGATCTTTGCAAGTCCTAGAGATTTTCTCTGGTTTTTTGCAATTACCCTTGGGTTCTTTTTCACCTTCTTCAGCATTGCACCTTGTACTATTGGTGTGATCCTTGCAGGATGCCCACCCCTAGGGAGAGTAGTAACAGTACTAAGTTTCTGCCATTTGTAGACAATTTCCCTTACTATGGACTGATGAACACTCAGGTTTTTAGAAATGCTTTTGTAGCCTTTTCCAGCTTAATGCAACAATTCTTCTTCTAAGGTCTTCTGAAAGTTGTTTTGATTGAGGAATAGTGCACATAAACTGATCTTTCCTGAGAAGAGCAGGCTCTGGCAGTAACCTGACTTGTGTGTTAGTTTATAGGGCAGGGTGCCTCAACAACCCACACCTCCAATCTCATCTTATTCATTTAAACACCTGACTCCATATAGATTTTGTAGAAGGTATTTCCCCTGAGGTTCACATACGTTTTTGAACTTAGACTGTGATGGTTTAAATGGTATACTCAGTATTGACAAGAAGTACAATTGCTTGTGTGTTAATAGTTTAGACAGATTGTGTTTGTCTATTATTACGACTTAGATGAAGATCAGAACACATTTTATGAGTAATGAATGTAGAAAACCAGGTAATTGCAAAGGGTTCACAAACTTTTCTTGCAACTGCATATGTCCTTTGAGAATAAATTTACTATGAACTTTTAAACTTTTGAACTTCTGACCTTCTTCAATAATTTCTAGTCCAGTCATCAAATTTTTGCTTCCAAATTTAATTTTGTAAATCAACTAATTGCATTTCAAAATTATTCAAATCAATCCATGCAACATTTCCAAATCCAGTGTGCCTAATGTTACACTATTCTGCTGTTTCTCCAAATGACCTGAATTTAGCATATCTGAAAGAAAATTGTTCAGTTCTTGCATGGGAAAGCTCTGAATGTCTGTCCTTTCAGGAATTTCAATATCTGTCATGTGTTTTAGGTTTGTGAAATATTTAAATGTGCCATTTTCGGCATCACATTTAAATACTTCCAGTTTAATTTCAAAGGCTCTTAAATTATCAAGCATAACATTGAGTGTTTTGCCAGATCCCTGTAACTTGCTGTTCAAATAATTTAAATGTGAGGAGAAATCTGCAAAAAGTCATTAATTTACAAATCCAGACAACACTATTCTTGAAAAGAACATTTTTCATTTGTCAAAAAGAGACAAGTTTCATCCAGACACTCAAATTCTTTAAGGACAGAACCTTGGTTCTTGGTTCTTGATTCTCCAAAATATTCTGCATGGAATTTAAACTGGAGGTGGCAGAGGGTGGACTTAAGAAAGAGATTTTTGAAGAAGAAAAGCTGCCTTAAACTTAATTGGGTTTTGTTGTGTGACTATGGTAGGATCAAGATTATTCCATGCTTTAATTGTGCGGGGGGAAAATGAATTGCTGTACACATCGATTTGGTAGTTTGGTAGTTAGTATTTCAAATTGAATTGGGTGCCCTCGTCTGCTCCTAATAAGTTTGGGTTTGATGTGGGATTGGTATTCTATGTTGAGCTGACCATTTAACATTTTGTAAAAACAGGTCAGGTGGTGTGCTTCACGTCTATCTTGGACAGAGTTCCACTTTAATGAATTTAAAAGTTGAGTAACACTTACTTCTCTGTCATAGGTATTTGTGACAAATCAGGCTGCCTGTCTTTGGACTTGCTCGATTGAAGTAGTGTTTTTGTTTGTGTATGGGTCCCATGCAGCAACTGCATGTTCCAAATATGGCCTAACAAGGGTGAGGTACAGCTTCTCCTTGACTGAAGTTAAACAATGATGAAAATTGCATCGCAAAAAACGTAGGACTCCTGTTTCATTCACTGTTGCATGATGCATCTGACTATTCAAGCGTAGATCATTCTGGATTTTGATACCAAGACGCTTGATCTGTTTGGTTTCTTCAAGGGTGCACCCAGGATTTTATATGATGCTTTACCTGGTTTTCTCTTCCTGGTGACACGCATGGTTTCACATTTGGAAGGATTGAACTACATGCCCCATTGTTGTGACCACTCAACCATACTATCAAGATCTTTTTGGAGAGCATCTTCATCATCAGCTGGCTTAATTGGATGGTATATCAAACAATCATCAGCAAGTAGTCTGGTGGTGCTTGAGACCTTTTTGTGGATGTCATTAATGTAAAGTAAACACAAATGTGGGCCCAACACTGTGCCCTGGGGTGTACCACTTAACATTGGATGCCATTTAGAGCTTTTTCCATTCACGCACACACGCTGAAGACATTTTGTCAAGAAACTAGAAATCCATCTTTTAGTATTGGAGCGAACACCATAGACGTCGAGCTTCCTAAGTAACCTTTGGAGGGAAATAACATCAAATGCTTTGGAGAAGTCGAGCACTACTAAATCATTGATGACATTGTTATCAGAATTCATGGCCAGGTCATTTATTGTCAGGATAAGCTGAGACTCGCATGATCTATGCTTCCTAAAAGCATGCTGGTTGTCAGCAAGAATATTGTGTCTGCTAAGGTACCTCATCAGATTGTAAGGAACCTCTGTTAAGACAATGAACATTGTTGTAGTTAAGTAGTCCTCTGTACACCAAATTCACGTCGCTCAGTAAGTTCTAAAATTTTCTAATTTTCAAACCATGCCCAGAAATAAAATTAATTACCATGATTACAATTTTCATCACTTCAAGTTCCTTAAGGCCAGCTTTTGTACACAGTACCTCCTCATAAACTACAATGAAAGCTTATCAGTGGATGTCCAACATACTTTGCAAACAGATGGACAAAACTTCTTTACCAGTCCTGCTGGGTGCAGTATCAGTTGTCACAAAAGCTACTCCTGAAAGGTTAAGTTGTTGACCAGACAGTTCTTGCTGAGTTTCTCCAGCAGCTTGTCTGTTGCTCCTTCAAACTCATCCTTGAAGTCTGAGCCCCCTGAGATAAAATGTGACTGTGAGCCCAATCTACTGCTTGGACCAGTGCCATCACAGCAGCAGTACACCGAGAGAGATGGAAGCCCTTTATATGGGTCAGAGAAATTTAATGTCCGACGCATCAAAATATTTCTGCCAATGAGTGGCATAACTGCACACCTTTGGCTGCACAAATGTTGTATGCAGGATCAATGTCAAAGCATACATCTTTTCCATGTTAGAACTGCTTGGAATAACAACAGTTAGGGAAGAAAAATAATAAATAATAAGAGAAAAATAATAGGTTGCTTTGCACATAATTGGGATAGAGGAGCTATCAACAAGGATATTTACAAACATTTGTAAATGTATACCTTCAGATTTTTGCAATATTTATTTAGAAACTTTCATAAAAACCTTTTTCAAAAGGATTACAAAACGGATTTTCTTCAATAACCCTAGTTAATAACCATATAACAATTACAGCACGGAAACAGGCCATCTTGGCCCTTCTAGTTCGTGCCGAACTCTTACTCTCAATATTTCTTGTTTCATGTGCTGTGGTCAAAAAGTATATATTTTAAAATTTCCTTCATTTGTACCGATGCCAAAGAAGAATATGGTAACCTGTCCCAATGACTATCATCCAGTAGCACTTACATCCACAGTGATGAAGTGCTTTGAGAGGTTGGCGATGAAACATATCAACATCTGCCTGAGAACCGAATTGGATCCCTCCGCACCAATTTGCCTACCAGTGCAACGGGTCCACAGCAGGTATCATCTCATTGGCTTTTCACTCAACCCTGAAACATCTGGACAGCAAAGATGTATACATCAGGGTGGTCTTTATTGACTGCAGCTGGCCTGGCAGTCAATACTATCATCTCCTTAATAAGCTTCAAGACCATAGCCTCAATACCTCCTGGTGCAATTGGATCCTCCATTTCCCCACTTGCAGACCCTAGTCAGTTTGAATTGGCAACAACATCTCCTCCACAATCTCCATCAGCACAGGTGCACCACAAGGCTATGTACTTAGCCCCCTATTCTATTTGCTTTACACCTATGACCGTGTGGCTAAGCACAGATCTAATGCCATTTTCAAGTTTACTGGCAACATGCTGTATTAGGCCAAATCAAAGGTGGTGACAAATCAGCATGTGTGGGAGGGATTAAAAATCTGGCTGAGTGGTGCGACAACTACAGTCTCTTACTCAATGTCAACAAGATGAAGGAGCTGATTATTGACTTCAGGAGGAGGAAACCAGGGGTGCATGAGTCAGTTCTCATCGGAGGATCAGAGGTGGAGAGGGTCAGCAACTTTAAATTCCTCTGTGTTATCAGGTCAGAGGACCTGTCCTGGCCCCAGCACATAAATGCAATTACGCAGACAGCATGGCAATGCCTCCACTTCCTTAGGAGTTTGTGAAGACTTGGAATTACATCTAAAACTTTGACAAACTTCTATAGATGTGTGGTGGAGAGTATATTGACTGGCTGTATCACAGCCTGGTATGGAAACACTAATGCCCTTGAGCAGAAAATCATACAAAAGGTATTGAATACAGTCCAGTACATCATCATCTACGTGAAACATTGCCGTAGGAAGCAGCATCCGTCATCACAGTTCCTCACCACCCAGGCTATGCTCTTTTCTAGCTACTGCCAGCAGGTAGAAGGTACAGGTGCCTCAGAACTCGCACCATCAGGTGCAAGAACAGTTACAAACCCTCGACCATCAGGCTCTTGAACAAAAGAGGATAACTACACTCATTCTATTTCTGGTGTTCCCACAACCAGTGATCTCACTTTAAGGACTCTTCATCTTGTTATTGGACTTTTTATCTTGTTATTTCTTTTCTTTCTTTTCAATCTTTTTATTAATATCAAAATGTTAAACATAAAGTATTAATACAAAGCTATTGGGATTACATTGTTAATAATTAACATATATAAATATAAACAGTTGACACACAGGTATTAAAACCTCCCAAAATCGTACAAAATACGAATATAATATACAAAAAGAAGAAATAGCATGAAAAAGGGGGAAAAAATAAAAATACCCCCAAAAAATTTCTAACAATGCTAACCAAGTAAACTAAGGAAAAGAAAAGACATGGGCTGTTGTATAACATCAAAAAGAGCCATTAGTGTCATTGACTCTGCTCCTCTCTGTATATATTTAAAAGAAATAGAATAGGTTTGGAAAAGGTCAAATTACATCATATGGAAATGTTGAATAAATGGCCTCCAAGTCTGTTCAAATTTAATAGAAGGATCATAAATGACACTTCTAATTTTTTTCTAAATTTAAATGCAAGGGTAAAAAAAAAAGATATAATAGGACTTGCTAGCATAAATTGATTCAGCCCAAAAAATTTTCGAAATTGAAACCATATTCGTAAAGTATATTTAACTATTGGATTTTCCATTTGTTTTTGCAATTTAGAAGGAGCAAAGGGAAGCGAAGTCCCTAAGATAGAACCCAGTGAAAACCCTTCTACAGATTTACATTCAAGATTTACCCAATGTGGGCTTGAAATTATGTCCAAGTCCCATGACCAAAATTTTAAATATTGAATATTAATTGCCCAATAGTAAAATCTAAAGTTCGGCAATGCCAGACCACCCTCCTTTTTAGACTTCTGTAAATACCTTTTACCTAATCTAGGATTTTTATTCTGCCATATATATGAAGAAATTTTAGAATCAACTTTATCAAAAAAGGATTTCGGAATAAAAATTGGCACCGCTTGAAGTAAATATAAGAATTTAGGTAAAATAATCATCTTGATAGCATTAATCTGACCTATCAATGATAGAGACATTGGTGACCATTTAGTAAACAGATATTTAATCTGATCAATTAAAGGTAAAAAAAAAAAGCTATAAATAAATCCTTTTGCTTCATCTTGTTATTTCTTGATCTAGTTATTTATTGCCATCTATTTATGCTTGCATTTACACAGTTTGTTGTTCATTGATCCTGTTTACAGTTACTGTTGTATAGATTTGTGGAGTATGCCTGCAGTAAAATTAATCTCAGGGTTGTATGTACTCTGATAATGAATTTTACTTTGAGCTTTTGAACTTTGAATGGAAAATCCTACAAAAAGTAATGGATAGGACCCAGTCTATGACAGGTAAAGCCCTCCTGACTGTTGAGCAAATCTATATGTAGCATTGTCACAGGAGAGCAGCATCCATCATCAGTGATGCCCAACCCCCAGGTCGTGCTCTTGACTTGCTGCTGCCAGAAGGTACAGGAGCCTCAGGACTCACACCACAAGGTTCAAGAACAGTTATTACCCCTCAATCATCAGGCTCTTGAACCAAAGAGTTATCCTCTTCACTTGCCCCATCACTGAAATGTTCCCACAACTATGGGCTCACTTCCAAGGACTCTTCATCACATGTTCTATGTAGTTATTGCTTATTTATGCATTATTATTCTTCCTTTCTTTTTGTATTTGCACATTTGGTGTCTTTTGCAAACTAGTCGAATGCCCAGTTGTTTTTTTTATTCTATCATGGTTATTGTTCTGTTATTAGATTTATTGAGAATGCCTGCAAGAAAATGAATCTCAGGATTGCATATCGTGCATATATGTGCTTTGATAATAAATTTACTTTGAACTTTGAAGAGAGCACTAACAGTTAGGTTGTGCAGCATATCCAGGTGGTTTTAAAACTAATATAAATCTATTAATATTTTCATTAATAAACAAGCTGGGCCTGACAAATGTAAGGGGGTATTGGGGATATTTTTCTCTCAATTTGAGCTGAAATTGCTAAGATCGGAGTCAGAAGAGTAGGAGCAGCAACAATGATTTGCATTCATATTGCACCTTTAGAACAAAGCAATTCTGAGAGGCTATATAGCAATGGTCCCCAATCTCCGGGCCCCAGACCGATACATTGCCGCGAAGAATGCAGTGGTGCAGCAGTGGCCAGAACGCACCCAGCACATCTTTAAGAAAAAAGCCGAAATAAACAAGCTGGCCGGCACCTAATTAATTAGCTTGTTTATTTCGGCTTTTTTCTTAAAGATGTGCTGGGTGCGTTCCGGCCACCACTGCATTCTTCGCGGCAATGTATCGGTCCGCGGCCCGGAGGCTGGGGACCACTGCTATATAGAGTCAAAATTGGGCACCAGACCTTTATATTAAGTTTATTAGTTTCTTTATCAGATCTGTGCACTTACTTCATCCTGTTAACACTAGAATATCATGAGTAAAAACAGGAGTAGGCCAGTTGGTTTCTTATGAGCTGCTCCACCATTCAGTGAGATCATCCATCTTCTTCATGTGAGCAATGCTTTCCTGCACTAACCACACATCTCTTCATTCCCTTAATTTTTGTCAAATTATATCTCAAATATACTTGGAGACGCTGCACTCACCTTAGAGGGAAAATTCCAAAGATGTGGTACTCTTCAGGTGAAAGAATTTCCCCTCACCTCTGTCCTGAATAACCAACTGCTTATCTTGAGCTATGACCCCTGGTTGTAAACACCCAAATCTCTCGGAAATTGCGTGTTTCAATAACACCTCTTGTTCTTCTAACCTCAAAGAAGGTAAAGATCAATCCTGCTTTCTTGATCACTACTTGAGCATCTTGGTCTTAACGTCTCCATTAGTTCTGATCATGAATCCAAGTGCAAATACACCCATCTCTAAAATTCATCCTCTCAACTTCACCATGTTTCTCGGTCAGAGGTTCCCAACCTTTTTTATGCCATGGACCCCTACCATTAGCCAAGGGGTCTGTGTAACAGGGAACCCCTGTTCTAGGTCAACTTTAAGGTGCTTCAATAAAAATGTTTCATCGGACAAATTAAAATCAACAGGGATTTGGATAGGAGAGCCTGCAAGAAACATTTTGCATATATCATAGGTAGATAAACCTAGAGGACATATATTTAGGGGAATGATTTACAGATTTAGAGCGGATCTGATGGGTGTCTTTTCACCTAGAAAGTGGTGATTACCTTCAATGTACTGCTTTAGTGAGTGGTGGAAGCAGTCACTGACAGCATCTAAGAAGGGATAAATATGAATGAGTCCCCAAATACTGATGCAGACATGGAGACCATTTATATGTCATCTTTTTCCTTGCTTTCAACATGTATAATTATTTTGGCAGATTGGCAGACTAGTGAGATAAAAGCTATAGGAGGGAACTTTCAGTATTTAAAATGACGATGTTATACTGCAAATGTGAAATAAGAATTAATTCTAGGCTTAGCCCCACAAATCTTTTTCATTGTACAAGTTACCAAACATCTGTTTAGTCATATAATAAATTGCATATGTCCCGCATTATTTCTGAATGTCTTGTGGTATAGAAAAGGTAATGAAACAGTAAAATATCTAAAAATTAAAGCAGAGAATGCTAGAAGCATTGAGCGTGTCAGGAAGCATCTTAGAATAGATTAGATTAGATTCAATTTTATTGTCGTTGTGCTGAGTACAGATACAAAGACCACAAGACAAAGGAGCAGAAGTCGGCTATTCGGCCCATTAAGTCTGCTCTGCCATTTTATCATAAGCTGATCCATTTTCCCATTTAGTCCCACTCCCCCACCTCTCACCATAACCTTTGATGCCCTGGCTACTCAGATACCTATCAATCTCTGCCTTAAATATACCCAATGACTTGGCCTCCACTGCTGCCCGTGGCAACAAATTCCATAGATTCACTACCCTCTGGCTAAAAAAATTTCTTCACATCTCTGTTCTGAATGGGCGCCCTTCAATCCTTAAATTATGCCCTCTCGTACTAGACTCCCCCATCATGAGAAACAATTTTACCACATCCACTCTGTCCGTGCCTTTCAACATTCGAAATGTTTCTATGAGGTCCCCCCGATTCTTCTAAACTCCAAGGAATACAGTCCAAGAGCGGACAAACGTTCCTCATATGTTAACCCTCTCATCCCCGGAATCATTCTAGTGAATCTTCTCTGTACCCTCTCCAACGTCAGCACATCTTTTCTTAAATAAGGAGCCCAAAATTGCCCACAGTACTCCAAGTGAGGTCTTACCAGTGCCTTATAGAGCCTCAACATCACAGCCCTGCTCCTACACTCTATTCCTCTAGAAATGAGTGCCAACATTGCAATCGCCTTCTTCACCACCAACTCAACCTGGAGGTTGACCTTAAGGGTATCCTGCACGAGACTCCCAAGTCCTGTTGCATCTCAGAACTTGGAATTCTCTCCCTATTTAAATAATAGGCTGCCCGTTTATTTCTTCTGCCAAAGTGCATAGCCATACACTTTCCAACATTGTATTTCATTTGCCACTTCTTTGCCCATTCTTCCAATCTATCCAAGTCTCTGTGCAGACTCTCTGTTTCCTCAGCACTACCAGCCCCTCCACATATCTTTGTATCATCAGCAAACTTAGCCACAAAGCCATCTATTCCATAATCTAAATCTTTGATGTACAACGTAAAAAGAAGCGGCCCCAACACGGACCCCTGTGGAACACCACTGGTAACCGGCAGCCAACCAGAATAGGATCCCTTTATTCCCACTCTCTGTTTCCTGCCAATCAGCCAATGCTCTATCAACGTATGTAACTTTCCCGTAATTCCATGGGCTCATCTTGTTAGGTAGCCTCACGTGTGGCACCTTGTCAAAGGCCTTCTGAAAATATATACAACATCCACTGCATCTCCCTTGTCTAGTCTGCTTGTAATTTCCTCAAAAAATTGCAATAGGTTTGTCAGGCAGGATTTTCCTTTAAGGAAATCATGCTGAGTTCTGCTGATCTTGTCATATGCCTCCAGGTACTCTGTAACCTCATCCTTGACAATCGACTCCAACAACTTCCCAACCACTGATGTCAAGCTAACAGGTCTATAATTTCCTTTTTGCTTCCTTGCCCCCTTCTTAAATAGCGGAGTGACATTTGCAATCTTCCAGTCCTCTGGAACCATGCCAGAATCTATCTACTTTTGAAAGATCATTGCTAATGCCTCCGCAATCTCCATAGCTACTTCCTTCAGAACACGAGGGTGCATTCCATCTGGTCCAGGAGATTAAGCTACCCTTAGACTATTCATCTTCCTGAGTACTTTCTCTGTCGCAATTGTGACTGCGCACACTTCTCTTCCCTGCCACCCTTGAGTGTCCGGTATACTGGTGATGTCTTCCTCAGTGAAGACTGATGCAAAATACTCATTCAGTTCCTCCGCCATCTCCTTATCTCCCATTATAATTTCTCCAGCATTATTTTCTATTGGTCCTATATCTACTCTCACCTGTCTTTTATTCTTTATATACTTGAAAAAGCTTTTAGTATCCTCTTTGATATTATTTGCTAGCTTCCCTTCATAGTTCATCTTATCCCTCTTAATGACCTTATTAGTTTCCGTTTGTAAGCTTTTAAAAACTTCCCGATCCTCTGTCTTCCCACTAATTTTTGCTTCCTTGTATGCCCTCTCCTTTGCTTTAACTTTGGCTTTGACTTCTCTTGTCAGCCACGGTTGCATCCTTTTTCCATTCGAAAATTTCTTCTTTTTTGGAATATACCTGCCTTGTACCGTCCTCACTTCTCGTATAAGCTCCAGCCACTGCTGCTCTGCCGTCCTTCCCTCTAGTGTACCTTTCCAGTCAACTTTGGCCAGTTCCTCTCTCATGCCACTGTAATTTCCTTTACTCCACTGAAATACGGATACATCGGATTTCGACTTCTCTTTCTCAAATTTCACAGTGAACTCAATCACGTTGTGATCACTGTCTCCTAAGGGTTCCTTCACCTTAATCTCTCTAATCACCTCTGGTTCATTACACAATACCCATTCCAGTACAGCCAATCCCCTAGGGACTCAGCAACAAGTTGTTCTAAAAGCCATCTCGCAGACATTCTACAAATTCTCTCTCTTGAGATCCAGTGCCGACCTGATTTTCCCAATCCACTGGCATGTTAAAATCCCCCACAATTATCATAACACTGCCCTTCTGACAAGCTTTTTCTAGATTTCAAGAAAATGAAATGCAGTTAGCATCTAACCAGAAATGCAAAGAATAGTGTTATTTTCAAAATAACTGTGAATAAAAAGTAAGTGCTACAGCACACAAATATAAAAGTACTGAGACAGTACAATATGAGTGCAATACTGCTTAGCGCTGTGATATGAGGTTCAGCAGGGTCACAGCCTCAGGGAAGAAGCTCTTCCTGTGCCTGCTGGTGTGGGAGCAGAGGCTCCTGTAGTGCCTACCAGATGGGAGGAGAGTAAGAAGTCCATGGTTAGGGTGAGATGCATCCTTGATAATGCTTTACGTCCTGCCCAGGCAGCATTTATGTAGATGTTCTCAATGGTGGGCAATTGGGTGCCAGTAATTCACTGGACAGTTTTCACCACATGCTGGAGTGCTTTGCGGTCCGATACGGGACAATTGCCATACCACAGGGGTCCCCAACCTTTTTTTGCACCGTGGACCGGTTTAATATTGACAATATTCTTGTGGCCCAGCCGACCGGGGGCGGGTGGGGGGTGTTAATTACAACTGGAATATAGGTGATAAGTCAACTATAAGTGGCTAATACACTCAATTTCATTTCTAAAGGGGCTTATCTAACGAATTTAATATTAAACACACAGCACATATTTTCCTCGCATGAATGTAGTGATAAGACAATTATAACAGGGGTCCCCAATCTCTTTTGCACCGCGGACCGGTTTAATATTGACAATATTCTTGCAGCACACCACACTGAGATGCAAAGAGATGCATAGTTAACATTTTATGCTGGTGATTTTTCATCCAAATGTTTATTTAACATTTGCATTTCATTCATGATGACATTGTGTGCTTCCATTTAATGCTATCATTGCTCCCATACCATAGAACCCATGCGGGTGTAAGTCCAGTGGGCAAAGTGTGATTAATAAAGGATGCAGAAGTGTATGCATCTGCAGTCAGAGGGTGGTGAATCTGTAGAATTCATTGCCACAGAGGCCAAGTCATTGGATATATTTAAAGCAGAGGTTGATGGGTTCTTGGTTAGGAAGGGGGTCAAAGGTTACGGGGAGGAGGCAGGAGAATGAGGCTGAGAAGGATAATATATCAGCCATGATGGAATAGTGAAGTATTTGCATGGTTTGCTGTCTTTTGTACATTAGTTCTTTGTCTGCCCTGTTGGGTATGGTCTTGCCTTGATTCTATTGTGTTTCTTGGATTTACTGTGTATACCCGCAAGAAAATGAACCTCAGGTGCATATATGGTGACTTTACTTTGTATTTACTATTAAGCACTGTTCAACAGAGGTCTCCACTCTCGCTGTGGAAGGAGTGATCCCTCTCTCCCCCTTGTTAGTGAGAGAGAGCCGATGGCATGTTGAACTGTTTGAGGAACACAGAGGGTCAGGCAGCATCTATGGAAAGGAATAAAGTTGATGTTTCAGGTCGAGGCCCTTCATCAGGACTGGAAGAGAAGGAGGAAGAGTAAGAAGGTAAGGGGAAGGAAAGTAGGTGAAGCCAGATGAGGGAGTGGAGGAGGCAGTGGGAGTAGATGGGGGAGGGGAATGAAGTGAGGACTTGGGAAGTGTTAAGTGGAAAAGGTAAAGGGCTAAAGAAAAAGGAATCTGATAGATTTTTTCCACAGATTCTGTATGACCTGCTGCGTTCCTCCAGCATTTTGTGTCCATTACTCTGGATTTCCAGCATCTGCAGATTCTCATGTTTAAATCATGTTCCTTGCAACTCCATTGCTTTTTGTTTGCACAACAGTAATGAGAACCTCAATCTGCTTCACAGCTCTTTAACCCTGAGAAGGACTTTGTGGTTAGGTCTTAAACACGAGGAATTCTGCAGATGCTGGAAATTCAGGCAACACACATCAAAGTTGCTGGTGAATGCAGCAGGCCAGGCAGCGTCTCTAGGAAGAGGTACAGTCGACGTTTCGGGCCAAGACCCTTCGTCAGGACTAACTGAAAGAAGAGCATGTAAGAGATTTGAAAGTGGGAGGGGCAGGGGAGATCCAAAACGATAGGAGAAGACAGGAGGGGGAGGGATGGATCCAGAAACGGGATCCCACCACTAAGCACATCTTTCCCTCCCCCCCCCCCCCCCGCTTTCCGCAGGGACTGCTCCCTCCGCGACTCCCTTGTCCATACGTCCCCCCCATCTCTCCCCACCGATCTCCCTCCCGGCACTTATCCTTGTAAGCGGAACAAGTGCTACACATGCCCTTACACTTCCTCCCTCACCACCATTCAGGGCCCCAGACAGTCCTTCCAGGTGAGGCAACACTTCACCTGTGATGAGTCGACTGGGGTGATATACTGCATCTGGTGCTCCCAATGTGGCCTTCTATATATTGGCGAGACCCGACGCAGACTGGGAGATCGTTTCGCTGAACAGCTACGCTCTGTCCGCCAGAGAAAGCAGGATCTCCCAGTGGCCACACATTTTAATTCCACGTCCCATTCCCATTCTGGTATGTCTATCGACGGCCTCCTCTACTGTAAAGATGAAGCCACACTCAGGTTGGAGGAACAACACCTTATATTCCGTCTGGGTAGCCCCCAACCTGATGGCATGAACATTGACTTCTCTAACTTCCGCTAATGCCCCACCTCCCCCTCGTACCCCATCCATTATTTATTTATATATACACATTCTTTTTCTCTCCTTTTCCCCCCTCTGTCCCTCTCACTATACCCCTTGCCCATCTTCTGGGTTTTTTCCCCCCTCCCCCTTTTCTTTCTCCCTGGGCCTCCTGTCCCATGATCCTCTCATATCCCTTTTGCCAATCAACTGTCCAGCTCTTGGCTCCATCCCTTCCCCTCCTGTCTTCTCCTATCATTTTGGATCTCCTATCATTGTGGTTAGATCTATCCATTTTATTATAGTCCATTATGAAGTCCAATAATATGTTATGCACCAGATGGCTGCTATTATAGTTGAGAGGAATTTGGCTTAAATATTGCTTTGAATAAATGTGGCCTTCAACCATTTGAAATGCACGGAAGAGAGGGATTTTTTTGAAAACATGAACTCATCCAGAAATCTTGCTGGCCATGCTCAATGTTCCTAATCACTCACAACATTTGTGACCATTAACCCACATTTGCTCTCAGTTAAATAACACTGCAATTTTAAAATTCTCTTCTGGGTTGTACCCCACAATCCCCATAAGTCACAGCATTTCTCTGAGAAAACCATGATTCTTGTAGTATTTATCCTGAATTGAATCACTCCACCATGAGCAGCCATGTTTTAGCTGCCAAAGGCAGGAGTCTGGAATTTTTTCTCAAATTACCACATTTCCTTACAACACACAAGGAAGCAAGTTTGGTGCATCAAATTTATCCCAGCTCACATTCCCACTAACTTTCCCTGTAGCTATTCTCACCATGATGTCATCAATTCTCTCCAGATTCTACCAGTTACTCACAATTTCAAGACAATTTATGGCTGCTATTTAGTGTACCAACACTGACAGATAGGGGAGGAAACCAGAGCACCCAGAGACATTCTCTTTTTCTGTCCACCTCTTATCCTGTAAGATACTGATCAGAGCTTCTTCACCCTTTGACCACATCCGCTTAAAATCCTATTTTATTGCTTGCTATTAAATATTGTTGGGAATTTGTGTCAAATAACTTGTTCAAAGTTCAAAGTGTTTTTGATCGTTATTGATAGAGATAGTCATAAGGTATTTAGCAGTTTTCTTTGTTTTGTTTTTTACTGCCGATAAGTAGTCACTGGTGCCATCTTAAACCAGAGCTTCGCCATCTTAAACTTGTAATGCTTTGCAGTCCTCTGTCAGTTGTTCTTTTTGAAATACACATGCAATTCATACTTTTAAAGCTTTTCTGTATGCTTTAAATTATGGGCGGCACAGTTAGCGTAATACTATTACAGTGCCAACGACCCAGATTTGATTACTGCCTTTGTCTGTAAGGAGTTTGTAAATTCTCTCCTGGATACTGATTGTGGATGATCAGCCATGATCACAGTGAATGGCAGTGCTGGCTCGAAGGGCCGAATGGCCTACTCCTGCACCTATTGTCTATGTCCACGTGGGTTTCTTCCAGGTGCTCCAGTTTTGTTCCCAATAATCCAAACATGTAGGCTAATTGGTTGCTTGGGTGTAATTGGGTGGCATGGGTTGATTGGGCTGGAAGGGTCTGTCATTGTGCCCTTTCTTGGAATAAAAATAAAATAGATTCCTCTGCTTTCCTTTTCTGGGTAAAATTAAACATTCAGTTTTAATTACAGATGTGATCTCTATTGAAAAGAAACATGTATGCTGCCTTAAAATTCCATTGTTAACATAGCCTCACTTAACAACTTGGTAATCAAAGGACTACTTATCTTTGTGGCCAAGATAAATTCACAGTGCATATTTGTTTTAGAATGCCGGTAGTTACAAAACAATCAAAACTGAGAATTGCTTTCATAATTTGTTTAGATAAGTATTCTGTATCTTGATACCTATCTTTAAGTAAATGTTAGGGTAAAGTGTAAGGTATGGTGCACTGGGATTACATACAGCAGGTTTGCTCAGTGTGATATCTGGAAGCCAGAGACAACATTGTGCAGATGCTGGAACTCAGAAATAAAAAGCAAGTACTGAGAATAGACAGCAAGTCAGAGAGCAAAAACACTGTTAAGATTTTCAGAATGTTGGTACTGTATTTCATAAGAATTAACACAAGGACTCTCGGTTGTATTACTCATTTATTTCCAGGAAAACAGTTTCTATAGTTTAAATGCAAAGGGAGCCAACAAATCCATAGCATAGCATACCATAGACCTAAGCAGATTAGGGGGCCGCTTTGTCAAGCACCTTCACTCTGTCTGCCGCAATAGGTAGGATCTCTCTATTGCTACCTATTTCAAATTGACTTCCCATTCTGATTCTGATATGCCTGTCCTTGATGTCCTCTGCTGTCAAGATGAGGCCAGGCTCTAGCTGGAGGAGCAACACCTCATATTCCATCTGGGTAGCCTCTAGCCTGATAGCATAAACATCAATTTCTCCAACTTTTGATAATTTCTCCTCCCTCCCTCCTTCTCTCTTCTTCTATACCCTGTTTTGGTTACCCCCTTATCCCCTCTCTTCTCACCTGCCCATCACCTCCCCCTGTTTTCCCTCCTCCATCCTTTTCTGTCATGGTTTACTCGCCTCTCTCATTATATTCCTTCTTCTACAGCCCTTTAACTCTTTTACCTATCCCTTTACAGCTTCTTACTTCATCCTTCCTTCCCCTTCTCCCTCACCTGGTCTCACCTATCACCTGCCAGCTACTACTCCTTCCCCTCCTCATACCTTCTTACTCTGGCTCATACCCCCTTCACTTCTGGCCCTGGTAAGGGTCTCATCTTGAAATGTCAACTGTCTATTTCACTCCACAGATGCTGCCTTACTGAGTTCCTCCGGCATTTTGTGTGTGTTCATAGCATAAAGAGACCGTGAGGCAGATTAGTTTATTAATGAGCATCATTCTGTGCCACGTCGCATGAGGTGGGCAATCATGGTTTCTGATCATGATTGTTCTTGCCAAATATTTCTACAGATGTGGTTTGCCATTGCTTTCTTCTGGGCATTGGCTTTACCAGAGAGGTGACTTCTGCCAGTATCAATCTCTTCAGAGATTGCCTTCCTGGAGTCAGTGGATGCATAACCAGGACTTGTATTCTGCACCAGCTGCTCATAGGACCATCCATCACCTGCTCCCATTACTTCAGATGACCTTGATCGGGGTGGGAGGCTAAACAAGTGCGACACCTTGCCCAAAGATGAACTACAGGCTAGCAGAGGGAAGCAGCACCTTATACTTCCTTTGTTAGAGTCATATCTGCCCACAGCCAGGTTGTCCTTTATATCACACAAAACAAGCACAACAAGTTAAATCAGAAACAGAAGTAGAAGTGGTGGAAGCACACAGTCGGCCTGTCAGCCTCTTGTGAAGAGGACAGATTTACGAACATCTCAGGTACTGATTCTTCTTTAGAGTAGTCAATTAACACCCATTACATTGCTGTGTTTCCCACCATTGCATTTGCTTCAATTTTCAGCACTGACATCTGTAGTACTTTGCTCTTAATGGATGACACACTCTCAATCGTTCCTGGCAGATCGCTACAACAATGATCAGTATTATTGATTACAGCAGCTGTAAATCTACTGATACAAGTTCTTCTATTTATTTCCAGACCCTACACCTTCCTTTGAACACAGGGTTGCTTTTGCCCCTTTTATGGTTTCTATGTTATTTCCAGATTATCCATCCAGAATGTACAGATAGCTTGCTCCTGCCTCTGTCAGTTCCTCATTTTCCATGCCATCAAGAGACTTCTAAAGCAGAGATTCTCCTGAAGTATTTTGTTCTTCTTTCTCTCCCCACCCCAAAAGATCACTTAGCCTCAGCTCAGCAAGTTCACACCAGGTGACCAAAATTACTGAGATGGAATATTGGACATCTGTCCACAGGGCTGCACCTTGGTGTAGTGGTTAGTACAGTGCTTTACAATACGAGCAGCCTGTGTTCAATTCCCACCATTACCTGTAAGGAGTTTATACGTTCTCCCTGTGTCCGTGTGTGTTTCCTCCCACAGTCCAAAGACTTACCGGTTCAAAGGTTAATTGGTCATTGTAAATTGTCCCATGATTAAGCTAGGATTAAGTTGCAATGTTGCTGGACAGCATGGCTCGAAGGGCCAGAAGGGCCTATTCCACACAGTATCCCAATAAATAAAAATAAATCTAACTTTTAATATGCATTTTTGCATATTTGTTGCCCAAGCAAGGCATTAGTATTATGATTCGTAAATTGCATTGCACGCAAATCACATTTTGTTATAAAGTGTAACGGTTTCCTGTTCTACTAATTCAGGTTATTTAGATTTGAATGGAGATAGTGGTAGTTATCTGCTAGTCTTTACCAAACCGCAGGAGTGCAACCAGGCCTTTAGTTAAGGTTGACCTGAATTTTTCTCAGTTCTTTGGTCCCTAAACTCAAGTTTTCAATTTATCATTGACAAGTTAAATTAAGATTCTGTTATTACACATATACAATTCTGCATTCAGATTTTCTAAATCGCATATACAATTCTGCATTTAAATCTATTAAGTTTGAATCAGTCTGCACTCCCTCAGCTTGGCTGATAGTTGCTGTGTGTAAACATTGCTCAAAAAGTCATATTGGGCCTTGTGTACTTTTGTCAAATCGGCTGAATAGATTTATTCCTCTGCTGGCATAAAATCATTTGATATAGGAGCAGAATTAGGCTATTTGACTCATTGAGTATGCACCACCATTCCAAAATGGCTGATTTATTATCCATCTGAACCCCATTCTCCTGCCTTCTCCCGGTAACCTTTAACGCACTCATTAATCCAGAGCTTTCAGCCTCCACTTTAAATCTACCCATGATTTGGCCTCCACAGCCATCTTTGGCAATGAATTCCACACGTTCTCCATCCTCTGGCTAAAGAGATTCCTCCTCATTTCTGTTCTAAGTGGACATCCTTGTATTCTGAAACTGTGTTTCTGATCTTTGAGACCCCCACATAAACAAACGTTCTCTCCACATCTACTCTGTCTATGTCTTTCAATATTGAGTAGGTTTCAATGAGATCCCCCTACCCCACCACCATTCTTCTAAACTTCAGTGAGTACAAACCCGGAGCCATCAAATGCTTATCATACCTTTTCATTCCTGGGATCATTATCGTGAACTTCCTCTGGATCCTCTAATGCCAGCATATCCATTCTCAGATGAAGGACCCACAGTACTCCTAGTGCAGTCTGGCCAATGCCTTATAAAGCCTCATACTGCAGCCTATATTGGCCTTTCCTTCCGTGCTTCATTCTCACCTTCCACTGCTCTCTATATGTAATTAGCTTCCTGATAGATTATTCAGACCCTGCTCTTCACAATGTATTATGTGGATATGACCCAATCCATCAAGGGTAATACCCTCCCTTCAACTGAGCATATCTACACAGAGCATTGTCACAGGAAACCAGCATCCATCATCACCACCTAGATCTCCACCACACCACTCTCTTCTCACTGCCTATCAGAAAGAAGGTACAGGAGCCTCAGGAATAACACCACCAGGTTCAGGAACAGTTATTACCCTTTAACCATCAAGCTCTTGAACCAGAGGGGATAATTTCACTGAATTTCACTTGCCTCAACACTGAATTATTCCCACAACGTCTGGATGCATTTTCAAAGACTCTTCATCTCATGTTCTTGATATTTATTGCTTATTTATTTATTTATTTATTTATTATTAGTTTCTTTTTTTTTGTATTTGCGCAGTTTGTTGTCTTTTGCACACTGGATGTTAACCCTGTTGATGTGGATTTTCATTGATTCTGTTATGTTTATTGGATTTATTGAGTATGCCCACAAGAAAATAAATGTCAGAGTTGTATATGTTACTCCTGAGGCTCCTGTACCTCCTTTGATAATAAAAATAAATCCATGAGGTCATTGTCTTTCACAATGTAGCATAACCACAATTGAAGCTTCTTGTTAGCTTCAGTTATGTCTGTTTCTATACATTTTTCTCCGAAATACAAGAGTAAATAATTAATTATATCATCCCAGCAAATAGGATTGCCTGGTCTGTAGACATGGCAAGTTGTTAAGCATTATCTCAGCTAATCAGGAAAACATTTTCAGAGCAGTTCGATGTATCAGATAATTGAAGAAGATTTTAATAATTGACACAAAATGCAGAAATGGACATAGTTTAAAGTAGTTATTTTGCAATATAATGAATCTCAAAACTAGGCTTCTGGTTAGTTCTTTTAAGAAATTCTTGAAAAGTACTCACCTGAACTGTTCCTGATGAGACACCCCAATTGTTTGCTGCAGCCTATTAATATTGTCCATTGTAATGTGGATTTGTGTACTAGTCTACCCACAGGCATGTCATCGAAAGTGGTAGTTGAACAAAGAAGTATACTGTATATTAAATATACTGTATACTACTTTGGGGCGGCAGGGTTACATAGTATTTAGCACAATACTTTACAGTTCAATTCCCGCCACTGCGCGTAAGGAGCTTGTACGTTCTCCCTGTGACCGCGTGGGTCTCCTTCAGGTGTTCCAATTTCCTCCCACATTCCGAAGACGTGCGGGTTAGTAGGGCAATTGGTCATTGTAAATTGACCCATGATTAGGCTAGGGTTAAACTGAGGATTGCTGGGCAGCGTAGCTCGAAGTACCGGAAGGGCCTTCTCTGTGCTGTATCTCAATAAATCAATAAATAAATTTAATTGCAACATATTCATGTTTAACTGCAGATGTCACATCAATAAAAGAAAATATGAGAAGGTAAAGACGACCTGCACCATCTCCCTGGTCCTGCTATTCAGTGTGAATAATCCTAGCCTAACCTGCTCCAGTTGAATTCCTCTGCTTTTCTAGTTCCCTGTGGCCCTCAATTCTCTCATTTCCCATTCTTTCAAAAACGTGTTTGACTCTTCCTTAACTAGTACCCATAGGCGAGCAGGGAAGAGAATTTAGGAGATTCAATGACCGTGATCCGTCACTTCCTCTGGCTTTCAGCTTACAATAAAGACGTAATGAGACTTATCTGCATAACTGTAGTGTTACAATATCTTTTGGTGCGCCAAATATGCGCTGTATTTAGCAGCCTTGCTTAGATAGATTTCAAGCAAAATCTCATAAAGCTGGCTGGAATTCTATTAAATGTAACACTATTAAACGTTTGCACAGAGAATTGTGACTAAATTAGCATCTGTGCAGGACCTTTATGGAATGCTGTGGTAAGAGATGATGTGGGCGTGAGAAAATGTGTGAAAAGGGGAAGGGGTATGACAGTCTCGCGGTTTTTCTAGGCATCCCCCCCACTCCCCCATGTGATGGTCTGTATTCATTGACTCCCATGGTGTAGATGCCCCCACTACACTGAAAGTGTAAACTAATCAAAAAACTTGGTAGCACAGCAGGGATCGTAACACTACCGCAACTCCAGCAAGCCAAGTTCAATTCCACCACTGTCTGAAAGGAGTTTGTACATTCTCCCCGTGACCGTGTGACTTTCATCTGGATGCTCTGGTTTCCTCCCACATTCCAGAGACATACGGAGTTAATTAATCATATGAGTGCAATTGGGCAGCGCCGGTTCTTTGGGCTGGATTGGAACTGTTCTCTGTGTCCAAATAAATGAAGTAAATAAAAGCCGTTGATTTCTAAACTATGAATACTACCTCACTATTTTGCTCTTTTTGCACTTTTTTACTTTTTATAAGTTTCTTATTTTTGTCTATTGCACTGTACTGTTGCTGCAAAACAATTAATTCCACAACAACACACACAAAAGTTGCTGGTGAACGCAGCAGGCCAGGCAGCATCTCTAGGAAGAGGTACAGTCGACGTTTCGGGCGGAGACCCTTCGTCAGGACTAACTGAAAGAAGAGCTAGTAAGAGATTTGAGAGGGGGAGGGGGAGATCCAAAATGATAGGAGAAGACAGGAGGGGGAGGGATGGAGCCAAGAGCTGAACAGGTGATTGGCAAAAGGGATATGAGAGGATCATGGGACAGGAGGCCCAGGGAGAAAGAAAAGGGGGAGTGGGGGAAACCCAGCGGATGGGCAGGGGGTATAGTGAGAGGGACAGAGGGAGAAAAAGGGAAGAGAGAGAAAAAGAATGTGTGTATATAAATAAATAAATACCAGATGGGGTACGAGGGGGAGGTGGGGCATTAGCGGAAGTTTGAGAATTCAATGTTCATGCCATCAGGTTGGAGTCTACCCAGACGGAATATAAGGTGTTGTTCCTCCAACCTGAGTGTGGCTTCATCTTTACAGTAGAGGAGGCCGTGGATAGACATATCAGAATGGGAATAGGGCGCGGTATTAAAATGTGTGGCCACTGGGAGATCCTGCTTTCTCTGGCGGACAGAGCGTAGGTGTTCAGCGAAACAATTTCCCAGTCTGCGTCGGGTCTCGCCAATATATAGAAGGCCGCATCGGGAGCAATGGACGCAGTATATCACCCCAGCCGACTCACAGGTGAAGTGTCGCCTCACCTGGAAGGACTGTCTGGGGCCCTGAATGGTGGTAAGGGAAGAAGTGTAAGGGCATGTGTAGCACTTGTTCCGCTTGCAAGGATAAGTGCCAGGAGGGAGATCGGTGGGGAGGGATGGGGGGGACGAATGGACAAGGGAGTCACGTAGGGAACGATCCCTGCAGAAAACAGAGAGAGAGGGGGCAGGGAAAGATATGCTTAGTGGTGGGATGTTCCACATTCCACAACAGTGTCGGTGATAATAAGCCTGATTTGTACAGACGGACTCCCAACACGCAAGGGTCAGCAGTGTTGCGGATTCAATTATCTGACCATCGAAAGCTGATTCTAACAGATTTTGCGTGCAAGACATCAATGTCACAGGGTTAACTCTTTAATTAATGTCTTGTCAGCCCATGGATGATGTGCTCCTGCTCTTTTTTAAGGATAATCATTGCCATGCCCATGAAGGAAATGTGCAGTTCATGGCCTGTGATGTAATTCAAGTCTAAAACTGACCTTGGGAAAACGACTCCCATATTAAAGTGAATCACACACAGAAATATCCAGCTAGGTTTAGCATACTTTCACCCAGAAGTAACTAGTAGTGCATTTTAACTCTGCTGTATGCATGGTTTGTCAAGTTGGAGTATTCCAGTCATTAAGCACTACAACACTGAGAGAGGCCATTTGGTCCATCTAGTCATAGTCATACTTTATTGATCTCGGGGGAAACTGGTTTTCATTACAGTTGCACCATAAATAATAAATAGTAATAGAACCATAAATAGTTAAATAGTAATATGTAAATTATGCCAGTAAATTATGAAATAAGTCCAGGACCAGCCTATTGGCTCAGGGTGTCTGACCCTCCAAGGGAGGAGTTGTAAAGTTTGATGGCCACAGGCAGGAATGACTTCCTGTGATGCTCTGTGCTGCATCTCGGTGGAATGAGTCTCTGGCTGAATGTACTCCTGTGCCCATCCAGTACATTATGTAGTGGATGGGAGACATTGACCAAGATGGCATGCAACTTAGACAGCATCCTCTTTTCAGACACCACCGTGAGAGAGTCCAGTTCCATCCGCTCAACATCACTGGCCTTACGAATGAGTTTGTTGATTCTGTTGGTGTCTGCTACCCTCAGCCTGCTAGTGCATGCCAGACTGTTATTCTGCCTCAACCCATTGACCTGTACTTGGACATGACCCTCCAGTCCATGTACCTATCCAGACTTCTCTTATATGTTTAAATCGAGCATGCACTTGTTGACTCTTTTACTGAAGTATACAGGCAGATTTGACTTGTACTGAGCTCCTGGAAAACAAAGGACGTCTGCCAATCTGTACTCTGTACAGCACTGATCATTCACTATTTAAGAGGTACAATGAGACTCTGGAAAACAACGGTGGCTCTCTATATCTTGGGTGCCACCTCCTAGCACAGACCAACACTGATGACAGACTCATTGCTAACTCCCGTGTAGCAGTGCAGCCTTCAGAGAGTAAGATGTCAGACCCAGTACTAAGTTCAAGGTCTCTCAAGCAGCTTGATTTTCACTGTCCTGTATGGTTAGGTACTGTGGATAATCAATAATAAGTACCTTAAAGATTTGGAGTATTATCATCAATGCTCAAAACCAGTATCGCAATCAAATTTATTATCATTGAAATATGTTGTAAAATTTGTTGTTTTATGGCAACAATACATTACAAGACATAAAAAAAATTACAATAATTTACAACAAAACTAAAAAGTAGTGCATAGAAGTAGTAGTGGGCCAATGTTCACGGGTTCATGGACTGTTCAGAAATCTGATGGCAGAGGAGAAGAAGCTGTTCCTAAGAGGCTGAGTGTGCATCTTCAGACTCCAGTACCACCTCCCTGATAATGGATACCACTTTCTTGAGGATGTCCTTGATAGTGAGAAGGCTTGTGTACATGATGAGGAATTGAGTCTGTAACCCTTTGCATACCCTTTTGATCCTGTGCATGGGAGTCTCTGTACCAGGCAGTAAAGCAACTGCTCGGAATACTATCTACCCTACCTCAGTAGAAACTGCCTAGTGATTTCAGTAACCTACTAAATCTTACGTCTCAAAATCATCCTTACCCAGTGACAGGATAGATGAAACAACATCAGCATCCTCTCCCAGGCAACACCCCAAACATTAAGCCTCTGATAACACTCAAACAGTGGATTGTTTACACTGTCACATGCCTGACAGTAGACTCCCAAATCAAATATGCTACTGTGATTTCCAGGAACACAGAGAAAACAGTTCAAGAATGTTTTCAACCTCTCCTTGAGAAAATGTGCAACTTTCTAATGGACTCAAGAGACCCCCTAGCCTGTGACCACTCAAAATGAAGAAACAACATCTGGAAGTGCACGGAACATCTGGGTGAGGTCACATGGAGACCAGCCATAAACACAAAAAGAGCACAGGACACGCCGATCAATTCACCCGCCGTACTGTGAAACATTAGTCTGAGGATCCTGTGAATGATTCATTGGCCACAGAAGTCAGGTGGAAGCTTAACAAGGGGCTGTGAAAGATGCTACCCTCACACCTGACTTTGATCCCCAACTTGGAATTGATGAGACAGGGAGCTTGCTGACCCCCTTACTGTGGTTGTGATTGATTCTTTCCGCATAATTTAACTATCCAGTCACTTGCAGGTTAATTGTTCTTGGTAACCACCTGAACCAAATTTGATAAGTGGATAAAATTAGCATTTGGAAGACATTGACCTCCTTTGGATCTATTTTAAGTTTAACCTGATCAGTTTTAGGAAACTGATCCTAAAAAACTAACCATGTACCTGTAGCCCATCTAATTTTCCTTCTTATAGAACATGATAAACAAAAATAAAATCAAGACAGGATGTAAAATGCATGGTTGTTCTGGTCTGGTCTGTCAGTATTTTAATAAGCCAGGCTAAAATAACCTCTATATCTCAAATGTAAAGAGTGGAATTTTACTGGACAGCCAATAGCATCACCAAGTGAACCATCCGGTGTAACATGCACAAAGTGCTGGATCCTGCAGGTCAGGCAGCATCAGTGGAGAGGAATAAACAGTTGATGGTTTGGGCCAAGACCCTTCACCAGGACTAGTAAGGATAGGGAAAGAAGCCAGAATAAGAAGATGGTGAGGGGGAGGAGGAGGAAGGAGTACAATCTGGAAGGAGTTAGGTGCAAGATGGCAGCAGAGACCAATTCTCAGAAAAGACGTGGCTGTGATAGCAGACTGGATGAATACATCATGAAAAAGTCAGACGGTAGCATGATTGGCTTAACTCAAAGAGACTTCATAGTGGAGCAGCACCATTCAGCTCCTTCTGAAACAAAGCAGTTATTTTCTGTAGTTTTCAGAGTCTGAATCACTGATCTTAACAGAGGCACTTCTTGAATATTATATTTCAAGCTGATTCAAGATGGTTCAATGTGTTACATAACAATTTCCACAGAAGCTTTTGAATGAATAATGCTTCTGTCAGTTGATCAGAATTTCCAGCTGATTAACAAGAAGCTTCACTGGTTTGTACAAAAATAAATCGATCTCCATTGGGGAAGAGAGATTGCAGAGTATTGTTTTAGACAAAAATCAATAACTTCAAAACCATTGAACTGAAAATGGAAAAACAGATTAATGTAAAATATTCATGGATTAAGGTAGGCCTTTAACAAATATGGAGACGGGATTAGCCCATTAAATCCTTCATATTAATGCTAAATTCCGCAAGATAATTAGGCTGTAACCTAACTATATGTATCTGTGCTTGTTATGTATTCCATTATAACTTTGCTTAATAAACACCTTCCATTCTTAGATATAAAATTAGCAATAGACCTAGTGCCGATTGCCATTCACAGAAGAGGATTCTAAGCTAATACCACATTTCACTGATAGAAAATGTCCTGTATTTGCATATGTTCAGTTGTGATACAAGACAATTCAGTGTTTCTGAGAGTGTTTTAAGACCATAAGGCATAGGAACAGAATTAGGTCATTCTGCTCTACCATTTAATCATGGCTGATTCAATTTCTCTCTCAACTCTATTCTCCCTTCTTCCCTTTGACACCTTTACTAATCAAGTACTGCTTTAAATTTACCCAATGATTCGGCCTCCAAAACTGTGTATGGCAATGAATTCCACAGATTCACCACCCTGGCTAAAGAAATTACTCATCTGTGCTTTAAAGGGACATTCTTCTATTTTAAGGCTGTAACTTCTGGTCCTAGACTCTTCCACTTTTGAAAACATCCTTTCTATGTCCACACTATCTAGGCTTTTCATTATTCAATAGGTATGATTGAGATACCCTTCATTCCTCCTTATCTGTTCTTACCTGATACATACCTGTGCCTTCTTTCTGAAGTCTATTGACCCAAAGCCTCAGATCCCAGACTGCTCCACTAGCCCATTCACTCAGTAGCTGGTCCAAAATGAGCTCCGTGACCATGGCCTCCGCTTCTTCTCACTGAAGCCTCTTGAGCCAAGGCTTTTGTTTCCCACTCTGACTCTGCCCACTCACACTATAGCTACTCCCACAATGGCCTCTTTACTTCAACCTCCCTTGTCACTGCTGCTATCAAGAAGAAGGTAGTGGTGCCTCAGGACTTGCACCACCAGGTTCAGGAACAGTTACTACCCCTCAACCATCAAGCACTTGAACCTAAGGGGATAACTTCACCCTACTTTGCTTGCCCCATCATTGAAATGTTCCCATTACCAATAGACTCACTTTCAAGGACTCTTCATCTCACGTTCTTGATATTTATTGATTATTTATTTATATTATTGTTTCTTCTTTTTTGCATTTGCACAGTTTGTTGTCTTATGCACTAATTAGGCAGTCTTTCATTGATCCTGTTATAGTTATTATTCTATAGGTTTGTTGGGTGTGCCCAGAAGAAAATAAATCTGAGAGCGGTCTGTGGTGACATATATGTACTTTGTTAATAAAATTTACTTTGAACTTTTATTGCCCCAAGTAAAACCCACACACTATGAGACTTGCTCATTCCTATGGTTCCTGCTCTTGCTCAAATCTCGTTCTCACTGTTCTGAAGTGAAAAAAAAACTTTGAAGGGAAGAAATCTACTAACCTCAATAAATTTATCAGGGTTTGCTCATTAAAGTAGGTCCTTAAACATCCCCACTTTTGAAAGGTAAGATAAACAGAAATGATCTCTGCCAAAGACCACTGGGTAAGTCAGCTTTCCTTTTTCATTTTTGCCCAACGTAATAATGTACTCTTGATGAAAGACTGTGGCGGGATTTGTTTGATTAACCTGTGCCATATATTCCAATCCTTTGTGCTATTGTTGATTCTACACATCAATGCCATTTTAAAATTATTGTAGTTGGTAAATGACTGTTAGATGCTAATACAACTCGAGCTCTTTCATGTTAATTGGACAACACTAAAGGCAGGGCTATGTCAGGTCAGTTCAAGTTTAATTGTCATTCAACCACACATGAATACAGCTAAATGAAACAGTGTTACTCCGGGGCCAAGGTGCAAAACGCAGTACCAACGGTCCCACATAGAACACGGTGCATACAGCACATAATTCACGATAGCAGTATAACATGCAGTCACAAGAAAATAATAATAATCCCTGCTGAAGTACTGTTTTATTGGCTTTAAGAGCATGGAGGGGTACAGACCAGACCAGGAAAATATTAAACCCCATTCACATAGGGCTCCACACCACCATGAGCATAACAGCTTTCAAAAATCAACTCTCCCTACAAATCCAAGTTCTAGAGGATAGTTTCCTCAGTGCCTTCTGGTTCTTTCTCGTAGCCTGACGTCCTGCTGTCTTCCATCCACCAGTTTCCCCATTCGCTGTCTATACCAGGTCCAGGAGTTACACAACCTCATGTGGCCAGATTGCTCTAGCTTTTCTGCATGTGCCTGTCATCTCCCACCACATTCCTGCCCAAGTTAAAAGCTCTGTTCAAATCAGTTTGGATGAAAATGCTGTTTCGGAAGTGAGGTTTGCAATCAGCATAAATAAAAAGAGCTCTCAAAGTGCCTCATATGTAGTTCAGGTATGTAAAACTGCATTGAAACCATGCTGATTTGCAAAATCAGTGAGACCATGTAATTTATATTTGGTGGTATTGTTTGAGAGAGGAGCACAAACCAAAAAGAAAACTCACTGTTCTTTTAGTAATAGCCCAGTCAATAATTACCTAATTAAAACAACTCACTGTTCTTTTAGTAATAGCCCAGTCAATAATTACCTAATTAAAACAGATAAATACATTCTTTGATTAATGTTTCATCTAAGGACAGTACGTCCAGTAATGTTGCACATCCTTGACACTGTGCTGCTCAAAATACCTCCTTTCATATTCATTCTGGAATGAGTCTTATGTTCGTGATGTTCTTAATTGATGGCAATGATGCCAACAGTAGCTTGCAGTGTGCCTTTGGTGCAGATAATTATCCCAGAATGCTTTGAGGAATATCTTCAATCAACATTTGACACCATGCTTCATAATGAAATGTGCTCGGGTAAAATGGAAGGATTTAAAAAATACCTTAAAAATGGACTTACAGTGCTTGCTTACTTGGGCCTTAAGCTCCCAAGTAGAACATAGGCCATCAGTGACCTCCCATCTCTATTGTCCTCTGAAGTCGATGGTATAATTAGAGTTTATCAATGTTTCAGTAATCCATTGTATCCACTCTAGTGGGTATTGGCCTGTACATCTTCACCAGGGTCCTGTTGGCCAGCCTTACCCATTTCCATCTCTCACAACTTAGTGCTTAAAGGTGGAAACTGAACCAAAATGTTTGGGGTTAGAATTCCTGACCTTAAGGCATTGGCTTCCTTTTATACCGAAACAATTAAAATCAAGAATTAATAAGGTAACAGAGACTTCCGGGGTTGAGTATGGAGTGACTCAGTGCGTGTGAGTGTGGCTCCCAATTTTTAATGAAAATCTACCTGTTTATCTTTGCTGTATGCTCGAGATAACTGAATATTTACCATTGTGAACAACGCAGGACATAGCTGGACATTGAAATGGCAGGTAGAATGTAACTTCGAAGTAAAACTGGGGAAAAAGATAGCGAAGCCTCGAGCAAGAAGGCGAATGTTACAGTAATGGCGCCGTTGCATGCTGCTGGACCTGGACCTGGACCCGGACCTGCGCTACCCGATGACTTGGAGAGGCTTCGTTTAGTACTTATTACTGACGTGACGCAAGTGGTGCTTTCTGCCCTAAAAAGAGAACTTGAAGATGCTTTATCACCAGTGGATGCTACCATGGAACAAATTATATCTTCTTACGAGTCACACAACGAACGCATTCGTGGGGTTGAAGATTGGCCTGAATGATTACAGTGACCAACTGGTGGGCGCTGAAGCCGCCATTGCAGCGTTGCAGAGTGAAAACGCATTTCTGAAGGGAAAGCTTGATGACCTCGAAAATCGGTCACAGAGATCCAATTTGAGAGTGGTCGGCATTCCTGAAAATTTGGAAGGTTCAGACCCTGTTAAATTTATGACCGAGTTTTTTGACGAAGTGCTGGGGACAAATTTTTTCCCAAGGCCTCTCGTACTTTCGCGTGCTCACCGAGTCGGACGTAAACCATCCGGTGTCTCTGAAGCCAAGCAAACGAGACCAAGAACGTTCCTGGTTTGCTTTCACTCCTTTCAAGATAAGCAACGCATCATCAATAGACGGAAGCAGGAGCTGTATTTCCGCGGACACCGCGTGTTTTTTTATGAAGATTTTAGTGCGGAGCTGGGTAAAAAACGAGCAGCTTTCAAGGAAGTGAAATCTCTGCTTTGTGGGAAAGGGGTCAGGTTTGGCCTGTTGTATCCTGCCCAGCTCCAGGTCATACATGAAGGTAAAAAGCATTATTTCGATACACCAGAGGCGGCCAAAGGGTTTTACCATTCGCGCTGGGGAGAAGAAGAACGAGAAGAGCAATGACTTTTTTTTAGGTTATTCATGCAGCATTGAAGGGGCCTCATGCTGAGGCAAACTGTTAATTTTCACAATCCACTTCTTTGTTCATTTTTTCCAGTTTAATTTGTGGAACGCGATCGGGTCGAACTGCTATGCTGCCGAAACTGATTAACAAAAACTTTCAACCAGCAAAATGTAAATATTTTGGATTTGTATCTCGGGCGTTTAAGTTGCCTAGTGTTTTTTTTTTGTTTTTAATGCTTAGCTTGACCTGTGTCATCTTTAGCCTATATGTTATATTAAAGGTAGTATAAGTGATAGGATAAATTTTAAGGAGGGGAGCCACCCTAGATTAGATTGAAAATTGGGCTGTATGGGGAACGCCTTGGAAGTTTTTTGTTGGGTACTGCCTGCGATTATCCTCAATTGGGGAGGTAGATCCAGGTTTCGGGGGTTAATTGGGTTTTTTTGTTGTTTGTGTAAAGGGATGGGGAGAGTGTTTTAGGGGATTACCATGGCAGTTTATTCTTTTGCGTGTTACGGATTGATCAGACTTTCTTTTCATTGTGCGTTTTTGTGTGCAACTTATGCCCTCACACTGTTTTGGATTGTAGGCCCTGTGTGCCTTTTGATATGGTTAACGTGAGTGCTGCTGATGGAGGCCACCCTGTGAGGTTTATTTCTTGGAATGTAAAGGGGCTCAATGGTCCGGTTAAAAGAGCTAAAGTTTTCTCTCATCTGAAACAATTAAAAGCAGATATACTATTTCTACAAGAGACACATTTAAGAGTGGAGGACCATAATAGACTTCGTATAGCATGGATTCGTCAGGTTTTTCATTCCAGATTTAATATTAGGTCCAGGGGGGTGGCAATATTAATCACAAAAGAATGCAGTTCACACCATCTGATGTAATCAGTGACCCTAATGGTCGCTTTATTATAGTCTCTGGCTCTCTCTTTCAGATACCTGTTATTTTGCTAAATGTTTATGCTCCTAATTGGGACGATGTCCAATTTGCAAATAAGGTTTTGTCATTAATACCTAACCTGAATACACATAAGCTAATATTTTCCAGAGATTTGAACTGTGCTATTGACCCACTGCTTGATAGGTCTTGCCCTAGGGGAACATTTTCTGGTATGGCAAAAGCCTTCTCAATGTTTATGCAACAAAATGGTTATATGGATCCTTGGAGATTTTTGAATCCATCAGTTAGGCAATTCTCTTTCTTTTCTCATGTTCACCACTCCTATTCCAGGCTAGACTATTTCTTTATAGATAACTCCTTGATACCAATGATTAGACAAATTGAATACACTGCTATAGTTATATCTGATCACTTGCCCGTGAAACTGGACCTATGTTTTCCTTCAGATGTTAGAGAATGGCCTCTGTGGAGACTTAACCCCCTTTTGCTTTCTAATGAGAAATTTTGTAGTTATATATCGGCTAACATTGACACATTCTTCGAGACTAACAAAACTGAGTCAGTATCGTACTCTTTACTTTGGGAAACTTTAAAAGGTTACTTGAGGGGTCAAATAATATCTTATACTTCACATGCCAATAAAGAGCTTAGGAAGGAAATGCAAGTGTTATTGCAATCTATTTTGGACCTGGATAGAAAATACTCTGAGGCACCCACTGCGGAATTATATATAAGCCGGGTTGATTTGCAAGCTAAGTTTAATCTTCTATCTACAAACCTATCAGAACAATTAATTCTTAAGACACGTGGCGTCTATTACGAATATGGTGACAAGGCGAGCCAGCTTATGGCTCATCAGTTGAAACGTCAAGCTGCATCACGACTTATTCCCCAGATAAGAGACACGCACCAGAACTTGACAAGCAATCCAAAAGAGATTAATAACATCTTTGCAACTTTTTATTCCTCTCTGTATGCCTCAGAGTTTCCCTCAGATAAAACCAATATGGAATGTTTTTTAGATAATTTGGAAATACCAACTCTTGAACCAGAGGAGGTGGAGAACCTAGATCAGGCTCTTGGGCAGGAAGAGATTAATAATGCCATTATGGCTATGCAGAGTGGTAAGTCCCCAGGTCCTGATGGTTATCCAATAGAATTTTATAAGAAATTTAAGGATAAGCTGATACCGGTCCTTCTAGAAGTGTTTCAGGAATCTTTGGAGAACAGCTCCTCACCCCCTTCTCTTTCACAGGCAGCTATTTCACTACTTCTTAAAAAGGACAAGGACCCAACTCAATGTGGATCACATCGCTCCATCTCACTTTTGAATGTAGATGTGAAAATTTTGGCTAAAGTGCTTGCATGTTGTTTAGAGCGTCCCCTTCCCAAGATAATTTCAGATGATCAAACAGGTTTTATTAAAAATTGCTATTCTTTTTTTAATATCCGTTGACTGGCTGATGTGGTTTATTCACCCAGTGATTCTCCAAGTCCAGAGGTTGTTATCTCCTTGGACGTGGAGAAGACGTTTGATAGAGTGGAGTGGGTATACTTGTTTAGTATTTTGGAGAAATTTGGATTTGGCAGAATATTTATAGCTTGGGTTAAGCTATTATACCACTCGCCTTTAGCATGTATACAGACAAATTATTTTCGATCTGACTATTTCCCATTAACACGTGGCACTCGCCAAGGCTGCCCATTGTCCCCTCTTCTTTTTGCAATTGCAATTGAAATTGAGCCTCTTTCTCTTGCACTTAAGTCAACTACATTATTTCAAGTGTTAGAAAAGGGGACGTGGAACACCGTGTTTCCCTATATGCTAATGACCTCTTACTTTATGTTAGCAACCCTGTTGGTAGTAGTCCTGCTATTGTGTCATTATTAGGTCAACTTGGAGCCTTCTCTGGCTATAAACTGAACTTTCAAAAAAGAAAATGCTTTCCCATTAATAACTTGGCCCTACAGATCCGACAAGAATCTTTGCCTTTTCCTTTATCTCAAGATGGTTTTGTATACCTAGGAATACATATTACTCACTCTTTTACATCTCTGTTTGAAGCTAACTACAGGCCTCAGGTTAGCCAAATGAAGGCTGATTTCGAGAGATGGCGCAGTTTACCCCTTACTGTAGCTGGGAGAATTCAGTCAGTGAAAATGACTATACTTCCTAGATTTCTTTATTTGTTTCAGTGTTTGCCAGTTTTCTTATCGAAGTTATTTTATAAATCAGTCGACCAAGCTATAACCTCCTTTATTTGGGAAAATAAGGTCCCAAGGGTTAATAAGCACACTCTCCAAAGAGGTCGTGACGTAGGTGGAATGGGTCTTCCCAGCTTTATTCATTATTACTGGGCATCGAACATTCAAAAAGTATTATTTTGGCTCCACCGGCCAGATATAATCTGGTGCCTGCTTGAGTCACGGTCTTGCCACTCCTCGTCTCTCCCAGCTTTGGTGTATTCTTCCTTACCGTTGAAATCCTCTCAATTCACATCTAACCCGGTTGTGCTCTCCACCCTCAAAATTTTGAATCAATTTCGCTGCCACTATAAGTTCATATCAGCTTCAGTTTTGGGCCCCATTCATAAAAACCATTTATTTCCTCCCTCCACATTCGATTCAGCTTTCAGACAATGCGGTCTTATGCGCATTAAGGATTTGTATACTGATAACATATTTGATAGTTTTGATAACCTGCACGGTAAGTATGGCCTTCTGCATAATCATTTTTTTAAATACCTGCAGATTCACCACTTTGTCAAGGAAAAATTTGCCTCTTTTCCTGTTCTACCACCTGCTATGTTATGGGAAAAACCCACTCTTAGCTTTAACAATAAAGGGCTGATCTCTGAACTATACTCTCAGCTGATGTCTTTGGGAGTTCAAGATCTAAACAAAACTAAGAGTAGGTGGGAGGATGACCTCGGTATGGATCTGGCGGAGGAATATTGGGCAAAAGTATTGAATAGGGTTCATTTCTCATCATCATGTGCTAGACTGGGGCTCATACAATTTAAAGTTTTACACAGGGTACATTTAAATAAAGCCAGACCTGCAGACATATAGCCTGGGACAGACGCTGGCTGTGACAGGTGTTCCTTCTCTCCGGCTGGTTTAGTACATGCATTTTGGTCATGCCCTCGGCTTGATGACTATTGGGCACTGGTTTTTAAAATTATCATTGAGGTTTTGGGGTGACTCTGAGACCTTGCCCGCTTATAGCTGTATTTGGTGTGGCAGATGATGATTTGGGTTTAAATGCAAGCCAGTCGGATATCATTGCATTGGAAATCTGCCACTCCCCCAACTGCTGCTGCTTGGTTAGAAGATGTTATGATTTTTCTGAAATTAGAAAAGATTAAATTCACTTTGAGAGGGTCTGTGAAAAAGTTCTATTCGAAATGGGGACCTTTCTTGTCATATTTTGGGAGTCTTAAGGAATTACCTACTAGTTAAGGGCATTTGATTGTACTTGGGAAGTTGCCTCCCATTTAACACGCTTATAATTTACCTCACAGGGTGGTTGATGAATTGTAAATATGAGTGTATTTTGGATCATCTGACATGTTGCAGATGTGTGTGAGCCGTCGTCTTGAAGTAGTGTGGGGGTATGGTTGTGAAATGTCCGTACTTGTATTTGTGAATTGTTGTGTTGTAAATATATTAGCTGCAATGATATGTTCGGGGAGGGTGGGTGGGGAGAGGTTTGTTTTGGGGGTACGATACTAAAGCAAAATGGAGGAAAATGCAATCCATTATATTTTCTGTATTGTGTCATTCCTTCAATAAAAATAAATAAAATTAAAAAAAAGGTAACAGAATTGAAAAAGTACAAAGAACTCTCAGGGCAAGAGGGGTAATGAAGTGTATTGAGTCACGGACAGACATGTAAGAGAACCTTAAAAAGAAAACAATGCTTAAACTGGCATTCTGGGTAGGTTCGTGAAGGTTGGAGTAAATCAGCATGGATAGGATTTAAGATGCAAGTGTCAATTTTGTTTGAGCTTAGGTTTATAGTTGTTAGGTAAATGGAGGCCTCACAATGTGTGTTGAACTAAAAGTGACAAAGATTTAGCAGCAGATGGTAGTAATGGAGTGGTGCTGGCAGTGGGCACAAAATGGCTTGTGTGTGGTGGGAAGATCAGTTTAGGGCTCAGTAAAAGAAACTGGAAAGATAAAATGATGGAGGAACTCCTGTCTTGTCAGAGGTTAGGATTGCACCTTAACTCTTCTGGAAAAGCTAAGTTGAAATAAAAACCTAAAATTGTAGAAATACTCAAGAGGTCAAGCTGTATCTATAGAAAGAAACAACAAACATTTCAGGTCAAAAATCCTTCAGTACTACTGAATGGAGGAAAATAACCTCAGAAGAAAACTAGCAGATGTTCACATTGGAACTTGATGCCAAAGTGAATATTGAGTCAGTTCAAGGTTGTGCATTGTTTCTGATGTGGAATGTTTCTACATCTATAGGGTACACCTCTGGAATTAACTGGTACTACTAGGTCTGTTGACTGATGTCTCAGCTTCCTTGCATTCATCCAGTGTCTGAGTGCCACCACAGAGGCAGGCCGGCTGTCGTCGTGGCTCTGGATCCCAGTGTGCAAATGGACTCTCAGTGTGAAACTCATGAAGAGTTGTTCCTAACAGACCTGCCTCTGAAAGCACACTGCTAATATGGGTACCTTTTGCTGATTCTTCTTCCATGATATGTCCTAAAATATGCACAGTGTTTGTATCTGAACTGGTGGATGTTAGTGAGAAATTGAATTATGGTGTGCATTATCTCCAGTGCCAAGGCGAATTGATATTTTGCAGAATCAAATAAATAAGTAGAGAAGGGCCAGGTTATAGTGAGGGAGAAGACAATGTAAGTTCATGTTTGCATCAGTCATAGCTTCTCAGACTGTAAAATGAAGGAGAGATTGATTGAGAGGGGACTGATTAAAGAGTGGGGAATCACTTTGTCAGTTGCTTCAAATTCTGATAAGGTTCAGCACCATCATTCTCCATGGTATGGGGTGTGAGGGATAAGGAAGTGGGGAATGGAAGGTTAGAGTGCTTTTCTCCCATTCTCATTGGAAGGTGGATGATATGACATGCACAATTGGCCGTGTGTGCAAGCTGAAAGATACTGATTTGAGGCTTGCATTAGTGCTGAGGGTGAAATGGAACATTTAAACCTGATGGTTGGTGAAGGCATAATCGACCAATGTCTGGGGCACTGGTGGGATGTGGCACTTGGAGGTGTGATGGGTACTAGCCTCCATAGTATTCATGACATCTTCAAGGAATGGTGACTTAGGAAAGTGGTGTCTATCTATCATTAAAGACCCCCATCTTCCAAGACATTCCCTCTTCTCATTGTTACTATCAGGAAGGAGGTACAGATGCCTGAAGGCACAAACTCAGCAATCTAGGAACAACTTCTTCTCCTATGCCATCCAATATCCAATTTCTGAATGGACATTGAACCCGTGAACACTACCTCACTACTTTTTTATTTCTGTTTTTAAACTACTTGTTTTAATTTAACTATTTAATAGATATATATCAGTTTTTTTCTCTATATTTATCGTCTTTTATTGTATTTCTGCTGTAACGTTAACAAATTTCACAACATATGCTAGTGATATGAAATATGATTCTGATGCCTGGTGCTGTAGTTATGGCGTTGACTTCCTCCACTGCCTCCTCCATACCATTCCCTCAATGCGCAGGTGGCAGTTTACCTTTACCTCTCCTCGAACAGACTCCACGCTGCCCCCAATCGTGGTGCCTGTTCATTTCCATGACCAGACATTATTGACGGTACCACTGGACCCCAACCCACACAGCAGTCACAAAATGGCTTGTTTTTGACTGATTTAGACCAACTTTAATGTAATATTATCCATTCATAGATCTGGTTCCTGGTAGATTCTTACACTGTCGACATGCAGATATTGTGGAAACCACAGGCAAGATGCATTTTACTTCCATTCCCATCTGCACTTGTAATGATTAAAGATAAAGATTAACTTTATTTGTCATGTACATTGAAATACGTTGCTTGTATCACATCAAATCAGCGAAGATTGTGCTGGGGCAACCCGCAAGTGTCACCACAATTCTAGCGCCAGCAAAGCATGTCCACAAGTTACTACACCTAAAGTCTGATTTATACTTGTGTGTACGGGCTACGCCGTAGGCTTGGTTTATACTTTTGCGTAGCCCTACGCCGTAGTGAGCATGCGTAGTTGTGTCTGCATTGCTCTGCAGTTCACCGCCAAAACGCTAGTTGGCAGTGGGGTTTCTATGCCACTGTGTTGGAGTTTCTTTGTGAGAGACATGGCCGAGGAAATGCATTTCAAATACTTTCAGATGTTGGCAGGTAGATTTGACAATTTGATTCGTCGTCTCCAACCATTTATTTCGCATCAGTGTACAGACATGGCGGAGAAAAGCAACCAAGGAAATGCGATGCTGCCAAGCGGACCAATCACAGTTGTTGCGGTCTGCATCGCCGCAACACGTGAGTTACATTTTTGGGGAGGTGCACGTCACCCTACGGCGTAGCGTATGCGGTACCTACGGCTTACATTTGATGCAGAAGTATAAATTGGGCTTAACTCGTATGACTTTTGGAAAGTGGGAGGAAACTGGGGCACCTAGAAGAAACCCACACAGGCTTGGGGAGAACATACAAACACCTTATAGACCATGGCAGGAATCAAAACCCAGTCAGTGACCGCTGGCGATGTAAAACGGTTGCGACAACTATTACACTACCATGCTGTTCTGTGTGGTTTAGTTGTACAACAAAATTCCTGTGCCCAGCCTCTAATAGCCAATTTAACATCCTACAGCATAGATCACCATCTCTAATATCTAAAGAATGTTTAAATCTTTACTGGCTTTCAGTTTGAAATATTAAATTTGTAAAGGTACACGGTAACATTTTGAGATTCTTTTTGAACTTCACAGGATATAACATTCGCCACTGAATTGGCTGTGAATCTTCATAGTTAACTGACTCTCTGAAGCAGATCAAATGCAACATCTTTAAAATGAAAGGAACAATAAGGCTAATTTTCCAATTTCACTGCAGGGTAAACGTAAAGATCTCCTCATTAATTTTAATGGCTAGAAAATAGCAGCCTTAGGTGTGCAGCTTCATTATATGAGCTCTGTTCATGAACCAACTGCAAAGCAAAGAAAATTTGCCTTTGTCTAATTTGGCAGCTTAGCTGTACTAAAAAATGCTGTGTTGGCATGGTTTGTCTTCTTGTTTTGTTCTTTTTTATTTAAAAAAAACCCTTAGGGATGTGATTATGTGTACCACTTGTTTCCTTAATAAGGAAATGGTGTTGTTCAGAAATGAATCACATTTTCTGTGTTTGAAGTCTTTGTGGCTGTTACTGAATTTTAAAATGGACTCTGTTTCTTAATCCTAGGAAAAGCACGGAGTTTGTTTCTGCTCTTGGCTAGTTGTTTAAAGTTTCTGTTGTTGTTCACTATGTATAGGAACTAATTTAGCTTGAATATAACTCACTGATGTATTCTTAGTCTTTCCTCTCTTCTATCTCTTCTCTGTTTCCTTGCTGTACTATACAGCATTGAACTTTCATCTCCTTAGTTCTATAGTCACTTCCAATGCAAAAGCTCTCAGTAACTATTAACCACAGAAGTGGAAACTTTTATTTTACAGGATCAATAGTTGCTGAAAAGTCATTTTGGCTTGTTAATTGTGCTTAAATAAGTATTTGCAAATATTCTTGAGATTTTCTTTGGGAATGAACAGTGCTACTGATTGAGGCAGGAACATTGTCAACATACATGATTAAATTGCACAGGAAGAAGAAAGTTTGGAGAATATTGGGATAAAAGTAAAGGCATCCGTTAGTCTTGCGAGACCATGGATCTGCGCCTGGAAAGTCTTCACTCTCCAGGGCGCAGGCCTGGGCAAGGTTGTATGGAAGACCAGCAGTTGCCCATGCTGCAAGTCTCCCCTCTCCACAACACCAATGTTGTGCAAGGGAAGGGCATTAGGACCCATACAGCTTGGCACCAGTGTCGTCGCAGAGCAATGTGTGATTAAGTGCCTTGCTCAAGGACACAACACATGTTGCCTCGCTGGGGCTCGAACTCACAACCTTCAGGTCACTAGTCCAATGCCTTAACCACTTGGCCACTTGCCCACACTTATATTGGGATGGGGAGATAAATTATGATAGGAATCATTTGCTCATTATGGAGAGTAAACAATGTGCACTGGTTGGAGCCAGCAGCCTAGTTCCTTGCCTATTATACACAGATAAATCTTTACAGCTGATAGGTCATGACGCAAAGGGGAGGTTTACACATTTTTTTGTATGTTATATGTCCATGCATTTCCTCTGCCAATTCTGTGATATTTTTAATTTAAGTGTACTATTTCCTTTCTTTCAAATAATAAAGATTACCTTGTGCTATTAATGAGAATGGTGATAAAAATAAAAAATGGTCATAAACTGAGATTCAGTGGAGCTGTGGCTAATCAAAACCTTCTGTTGCTTTTTCCACATAGATTTTGATCCCAGATATTTTTGGGCCTGGAGCCGCTTTCTTGATTACATCCAGTTTTGTTTATCCTTTACTGTGGCGTGCCTCTTTGTGACGTACCTCCTAATCGACTCTCAACTCTTTGTGGAAACTCTTGGCTTCTCGGCTGTCCTCACTGAAGCCATGTTGGGGTTGCCTCAGCTTTGGCGGAACTTCAAGAACAAGTCAACAGCAGGGATGAGGTGCGTAAAAATGTTCTCTCAAGTTAAAACTCGAATATTTAGAATGTTGCTACAAAGAAGAGGCGTGCCTTATGTTAAAATGTAGCATAGAGGTAGCAAAGACATTGTCTAAAGCAGCAGGGGACCACTCACTTCAGCAAGGTAGTCATGATCTCCTGGAACCCAGCAGTAGAATTCCAGCTTCACTATCCCGGGAGATCCGTAGGATAATACTTCATTGAAATGGACGAACCTACACTTAATGCAGGTTCATTCATTTCAATAGGGAAAAATAGCTGCCAGAAATAGAATTAAATTTCACATAATTTATATGTTTTTCTTAAATTAATTGAGTTAATTTAGATGTATTAAATCTTAAATTAAAACAAGCAGTTTCTAGTGCTTTTAGTCTTGTTAGTTGTTGAATTTTTTTAGTAGTTTTGTAATATATTTGAATGTTTGTAAACTCAAGCTCCTTACAGTTCTGACATAAAGAAGGTTGTGGTTTACTCTGCCATCAGAGTATAAGTTGCCATGCAAGTTGATAGGGTGACTAAGAAGGCATGTGGTGTATTGGCCTTTATTAATGGGGGATTGGGTTAAGAGCCATGAGGTAAGGTTGCAGCTCTATAAAACCCTGATTAAAGCACATTTGAAATATTGTGCTCAGTTCTGTCACCTCATTATAGAAAGGATGTAAAAGCTTTAGAGAGGATGCCGAGATTTACCAGGATGCTGCCCGGAGTGGAGATCATGTCTTATGAGGGTAGGATGAACGAGCCAGGGCTTTTCTCTTTGGAGCGAAGGAAGAGCAGGGTTGACTTCATGAGGTGCACAAGATCAGGGGTCCCCAACCTTTTTTGCACTGCGGACCGGCTGACAAGAGGGGGTGTTCAAGTAGGGTTGCCAACTTTCTCACTCCCAAATAAGGGACAAAAGTAGCAGTCAAATACGGGACACTTGTGTTTACCCCGAGAAAGACTGCCATGACCATGAAGCCTTGCGCGGGCACCTGTGTCGCATGTGTGACGTGCGCATGCGTGTACGTGCTGATTTTTTTCTACAAATCGGTTTTGGCTTAATCTTCCCGATTCTGTTAAGTGAAACTACACTGTACATACATTATTTCTACTTTATATAGGCTGTGTATTTATCAAATCATTCCTGCTTTTACTATATGTTAGTGTTATTTTAGGTTTTATGTGTTAGTTGGTATGATTTGGTAGATTATTTTTTGGGTTTGGGAATGCTCAAAAATTTTTCCCATATAAGTTAATGGTAATTGCTTCTTCGCTTTACGCCATTTCGGCACAAAAGGTTTCATAGGAACGCTCTACCTTAGCGGGGGAAATACGGGACAGGGCGGTCCCATATGGGACAAACAAATTTAGCCCAATATACGGGATGTCCTGGCTAATACAGGACAGTTGGCAACTCTATGTTCAAGTTCAACAGTGCATGACAGGGAATGAGGAAAGGTGCAGCTGACTCATGTCGTTTCCTATCACCAAATCATATAGTTTCCTCGCGGCCTGGTAGCACATGCTTTGCGGCCCGGTGGTTGGGGACCACTGCACAAGATGATTAGAGGCATAGATCAAGTGGACAGCCAGAGACGTTATCCCCAGGGCAAAAATGGCTAACACCAGGGGTTGTAATTGTAATGTGATTGGAAAAGAGCTTGGGAGATGTCAGAGGTATTTTGTTTTACACAGAGAGTGGTAATAGAAGCAGATGCATTAGGGCAGGGATTCTCCAACCTGGGGTTCATGGACCCCTTGCTTAATGGTATTGGTTCATGAAAAAGAAAGGTTGCAAACTCCTGTATTAGGGGCATTTAATAAATTCTTGGGCACATGGATGATAGGTAAATGGAGGCTATGTATGAGGAAGCGGTAGGTTGATCTTAGTGTAGGTTAAAGAGCCTGCACAACATCGTGGGACAAAAGGTCTGTACTGTGTGTAGTGTTGTGGAGTTGGACTTTGCCATCACCTGACTGGCCAGACTCCACACTATGGAAGGCTTGAACATATGGACCTTTCTCCAGGTACGTGCAGGTGTGAGATATTGTTCACCACTGGTAGAAGGAAAAATTCACTGTAGAAAAATAGAAACTAAAGCGGACAATTATTATTGGAAAGGTTTAAGTTCAAAAAACATTTATTATCAATGCACCTATACTATATACAACCTTGAGATTCATCTCATTATTTTTGTTTGCCACCAGCAAGTAGTCAGTGTGCTTCATTGGCGCCATCTTAAACTGGAAGTCCTTACAGATAATAGTGAATGATTACTGAATCTGGATCATGCACGAGTGCATTTAATCAAAAATAGCATCACGTGCAAATAACCTTTGATGTTTGTGTGTCCTGTATAATCTTGCACAAGACAGAAAGGAAGATGATTGAAAAATTGTGTAATAAGATTGTAAATACTGTAGGTATTTCTGCATATTAAGGGTACCTACGCAAATTTCAAGAATCAAGAGGAAATACCATAAAATTAATACCAGGGTTTGGGAGCTGTTGAATGGTTTTTCACTGCCAGTTGGTAAACCCAGAGTTTTGAATTGGCGGAGTACAAAAGAGACTGACCTAGATGCTGAAATCTAGGGAAGAAAAGAACATAACGCTCGAAGATCTCAGCAGGTCATGTATCATCTGCGGGTGGGGAGGGGGAAGGTTTATGTTAATATTTTGTTTTGTGAATTGGCTGCCTGTAACATGTGTCAGTAATTTTCTTTTCATTGAATCAATACAAAACTGGGTAGGATATGGAAAGGATCATCTATTGCATCCAGTGCTGCTGCTGCAGCCTCCTCCACATTGGTGAGATCCAACGCAGGTTCGTCAAGCACCTTTGCTCTGGCTGATGCTAAAGGCAGTATTTCTCAGTGGCTCCCCATTTCAAATCAACTTCCCATTCCCATTTTAACATGTCTGTCTGTGGCCTCTTCTACTGCCCTGATGAGGTCAAACTTAGGTTGGAGGAACGTAACCACATGTTCTGTCTGGTAACCTCCAACATGATATGGCATAAACATTGATTTCTCCAACTTCTGGTAATTTCAACCTCCCACTTTCCATTCTGGTTACCCTCTCACCTCTTCTCTTTCTTCCATTATCCACTGTCATCTTTTATTAGATTCCTTCTTTTTCAGCCCCTTAAATCTTCTACCTATCACCTCCCAGCTTCTTACTTCATCCTCCTCACCTGGTCTCATCTATCACCTGCCAGCTTGTATTCTTTCACCTTCCCCCACATCCTTAATTTGATTTAAAAATTACAGTACTTAATTGTTCTCAGATTTACCAAATTTTACTAACCTTGTCTCCTGGAAACTGTGCTGGTTAGGGATTAATATTCAATCAGCCATCACCATTCAGTCTCCATCATTACCAATGTCTATTACCTCGAGTGAGCCACTGTACCACACGTGTGCCTTGGGTTTTCTTATTTATTCATTATTCAGAATGTAAGTGTATGTGGTAAAACCCGTATTTGTTCCTAATTGTCATTGAGAGGGTGATAGTGAGGCAACCTCTTGATCTATTGCAGGAGGAGGTCAGGATCATAGTCAGTCTCAGCTTCTTAATATTGGCCACCTCTCACCGTTTTTGCTCATTGCTGCAGCCAGACTCCATATTCAAGGGGAGGTGACATCATCTACTTTATCTCCTTTCCCCTGGAGCAAGCACAGATACTTTCATGCTTTTTTAAGATTTTCCAAAGTGCAGACAGGTGAAGAATGTGTTCATGTCTTTATAGAGGTTTCATGGCAACCTTTTGCCCAGAGCACTTGGCTATGATGGTAGAGCAGGGGTTTCCAACCTTTCTTGTGCCATGGATCCCTATCAGTTAACCGAGGGGTCAGTGGACCCAAAGTTTGGAACCGCTGCTCTAGGGTATTCCTTTTTGCCCCCATCTACAAGGGAAATGCCTCCCACAGAAACAATCTTTAATAGCTTGTTGTTCTTTCTGACTCTTGAGAGTAACTGGCAGATTATTCCTTGCATTGTGCTATGATGCTCTTGACAGTCCTCCACTAAGACCTTGCCTGCTAGGTGACCTGTTTACAACTTTTAAGAACTTGAAATATACCAGTGGGAAATGCTACAGTGATACTAGCAGTGTACCATTACACATTGTAGACAAAGGGGGATGACATATGTTGCAATCTGGAGCAGCAAACAATCTACTGGAGAAACTCATTGGGTCGAGCAGCAAATGTGGAGGGAAAAGGAATAGTCGCAATGCTTTGGATCAAAAGTCTGCATCAGATCCAAGTGTGGAAAGGGAAGAAAGACTTAGGAGAGGGGCAGTGCTAAGGCAGGAGGCAGGAGGCAAGTGGTAGTTTACTCATTGTAAGATGGCATTAATGACCCATTAGCTTTCTGGTCTTTATGCAGCTTTCACACAAGCAGTGGAGTGTCCCACAATGTTATTTTAGCACCAGAAGTTGGCATTCAGCTGCTTCTTGACCCAATTGTCTTGCTGGCACTCTGAACACTCAGACTCTGAATTTACTGATAGCTGCTTGCTGTCCATATTCCGCATGCCTCTGAACTTCCTTCAACCAAATCTGCCCATCTGGACCTGAGGGCCGGGTCCCAGAATAATGTGAGGGGCTCATTATACACTTTTCACAAACCCTTTGAAAGCGGTGGATGCTGTCTTCAGTTTTGCTGGCTCTTCCAGCTGCTAAGTCTTTTTGATACCCCTGATAAAGAAGCTATGTGTAAGTAATTCAGAATTCAGAATCAAGTTTATTATCTCTGACATATGTTGAGAAATCTGTTGTTTTACAACAGTACAGTAGAGTACATGAATAATACTGTAAATCACAAAAATAATCCCCAGCATATGTGCTGGGGCATTTCAACAAAGTTTTTCTCTGGAGCCCAGCCAGCAGATGGCTGGTGGATGACTCAAATCTTAATCATTTTTTAAAGTGAGAAGTGACAGCAGATTAGTGTGGGACTTTGAGCAAACCACCAGAGATTCAGACTATAGCCACCTAGCCATCTATCTAGTAAATGATTTAAGAAGTCTGTTTTATAGTTGCTTCATATCCTATTTCAGTGTTGGAACTCTCATATTGTTTAATTTAGTGATGGAATTTGGTATGCCATATTAAATGGCTGAATACTGCTCCATTAGTAAAGATAGTTCAAGATCAAGTTCAGTTTATTGTCATTCAACCGTAGACATGTTGAAACAGTGTTCCTGTGGACCAAGGTGCACAACACAGTACATATAACTTAAACACACAGCACATAAAGTAATATTACCACAAATAAATTAAAAAATAATAAGATGCATGTATGTGATAAAAAAGTAAACTGGCGCTTTATACGTGATGAGACCTGGGTGTTGGCAGGGAGTTCAGTAATCTTATAGCCTGGGTGAAGAAGCTGTTTCTCAACCTAACAGTTCTTGTCCTAATGCTCTGGTACCTCCTGCCTGACGTTAGGGGTTAAAGAGATTTTTGGACAAATTGGTTGGATCATGACAATGATAGGCACCCTATATACGCAGCGCTCCTGATAAATATCTTTGATAGGTAGGAGAGGGACCCCGAAGATCCTCTCAGCAGTCCTTGAAACCCTTGTAGGGACTTGCAATCAGATACTTTGCAATTTCCATACCAGATGGTGATGCAGCTGGTCAGGAGAACATCCAGATAAACGCAAGCTAAAAATGTTGAGAATTTGTCGGCAACGGTGGTAGAGGCAGATACGATAGGGTCTTTTAAGAGACTCCTGGATAGGTACATGGGGCTTAGAAAAATAGAGGACTATAGGTAACCTTAGATAATTTCTAAGTAAGTACATGTTCGACATAGCATTGTGGGCCGAAGGGCCTGTATTTTGCTGTAGGTTTTCTATGTTTCTATGTTTCTTGTAACTTTTCAAGTGGTAGTCATTTGCTTTTCTTGGAGAATCAATTTTCTCTTCAGCCCTTCCCAAATTATTACCTAAAATCAATATTGTATAGGTAACCCCCACATTAATACTGTTGGAGTTATTGTTATATTTGCTAACCATTACCCAAAAATCCAAATTACAGAGTAAAATTTAATCTATGTTGGAAAGTAAATTAAAAAAAATAAAGATTGCAAAAGGAACAACAAATTTTTTCTACATTATTTTTAACTCTCATTCCTTGATACACGTGGTATTTTTAGTAGGTTTCTTTTGCCATGTAGCAAATTTATTTTTATGAGCTTTCCATATTATTTACCCTCAGTTGTTTGAAACAGGTCCAGTGAGTTTAACCTAAATGACCACTGTGATTTGCTGTAAGCTATATCATTATCTACATCTGATATTTAAAAGTGTTTCTCTCCATTCAATTGTTACTCCTGTCTCCAAATGTGGCTGCTGATCACTTTACTTTGGAAACTGACAAAGTGGCTGTCTGCCATGAACCAGCAGCTGTGGCATTATCAACACTATTAAGGGAAAATCGTCTGTAGACGTCCATTTACACTTTCAACATGGAATTCAGTGGGATATAGTGTTTCATGTTATGGCAAATTGCAATACAAATGGTTTTCTCGGAATACAGCTTCTCGGTAACATGGGGGTCACCTTTATTTCTTAAACTGCTTGATTATGAAACTATTCAGGCGTTGTGAATGCACAGGAATAGACCTTCAGCCCACGATATGATGCCGAACCAAATACATTAGTAATCAAATGGTCAACTAAGCTAATCCTCTATGCCTACACAATGTCCATATCCCCCCATTTTTCTCACATTCATGTGCCTATCAAAACATCTCTTAAAAGTCCCAACCTTGGCAGCGCTTACCAGGCATCTGCCTCTCAGTGTGTAAAAAAAACTCGCCTGTAACACCTCCTTTAAAATTACCTCCTCTCACTTTCAATGCATGCCCTCTGGTATTAGACATTTTAACTCTGGGAAAAATATACAGTCTGATTACTCAATCTATATCCTTTATAACCTTATAAACCTCTATCAGATCTCCTCTCAGCCTCTACCACTCCAGAGAAAACAACCTAAGTTTGTCCAACCTGTCATTATAGCACATGCCCCCTAATCCAGACAGCATCCTGGTAAACTTATTCTACATGCTTTGCGAACCTTCGACAACATTCCTATAATGGGTGATCAGAACCGAATGCAATCCTCTAGATGCAGCCTAACTAGAGTTTTATAAAGATGCAACATAACTTCCTGACTTTTGAACTCAGTGCCATTTGCCTTCTTGACCACCCTATCAACCTGTGTAGCTACTTTCAATGAGCTATGAACTTGGACCCCAAGATCCCTCTGCTCATCAACACTGTTAAAGGTCTTGCTCTTAACAGCGTACTGTCTCTACTTTTGACTTACCGAGGTGCAACACTCCACATTTGGCCAGGTTAAAATCCATCTGCCATTTCTCAGCCCATATCTGCAACTGACCTATATCCCGCCAATCATCTACACAATCCACAATGCCACCAATCTTTGTATCATCTGCAAACTTATTAATCCACCCATCTACACTTTCATCTGGGTCATTTACATATATCACAAACAGTAGAGGTTCTAATCTCCACAGAACACCACTGATCTCAGATTTTCAGCAAAAATGTCCCTTCAACCACTTCTATGGTAGGGTTTCCCAATCTTTTTTATACCATGGACCAGCACCATTAAGCAAGGCGCCCAAGGACACCAGGTTGGGACCCCTGTTCGATGGGCAAGCCAGTTCGAATCCGAAGGGTCAATTCACCATTGATCCCATGCATATTAATCTACTGGATGAGGGACCTTTTCGGACGCCTTACTAAAATCCATGTTGACACCATCCATAGCTCTGCCTTCATCAAGCACCCTCATCAGATAGTCAGATACTCAATTATGTTAGTAAGACACAACTTGCCCCACAGAAAGTCATGCTGGCTCTCCCTAATTAGGTCATGGTTTTGCAAATGCTCATAAATCGTATCCCTAGGAATTCTTTCCAGTAACTTCCCTACCACTGGCATAAGACTCACCAGTCCATAGTTTCCAGGATTATCCCTGGTTCACTTCCTGAATAATAGAACTACTATTAGCTACTTGCCAGTTCTCCAGGACCTCATCAACTAATCAAGAACTTGTCAACTTCTGCTTTAAATATATCCAATATACTGTACAGAGTATCAAATATACAGTAAGAGTTCAGCAAAAAGTGCTTAAAGGGTTTGGAAGCTAAATGGTATTTCAATTGCATTATTAGTACAAACTTTGTTGATGTTTTCTATTCATGGGAGAGTCCAGAGTGTGGAGACAGAACATCAGAATAATGACTTTGTCCATTTAAGACACTGATGAGTAAGAATTTTTTTCCCCTTAAATGACTGTGAATGTTCGGAATTCCTTACCCCCAGAGCACCACAGAGACTGTATTATTGATTTTGTACTTAAGGGGAATTCAAGAGTTTTGGGAGTACAGGCAGACAGCTCACACATGATCTGTTGAATGGTGGAGCAAACTCAGGCAGCTCTATGGTCTACTCTTTCTTCTATTTCTTACATGTTTTACTTTTTAATTTTTACACCGTCTCTGTGTCCTTGAGGCTCATTCTCGCTTTGCCTTGTCTCCTCGGACTGTTCATACTTCATCCTACCAGATGTGTTTGCATCACACTGCACCTCCTCACTTTCTGCGGTCCACTTCCCATTGCCCTTCTCCGTCTGGTTCACCCTGCTGCAGATCGTTGATGCTCATTCCTTTCTTTCTCAGCTGCCCCTTTTCACCTATGTTCATGCATCTGATTCACCGTGTATTTAAATGGCAGTTAGACCAAAAGAACATAAGACACAGGAGCAGAATTAAGCCATATGGTCCATCAAATCTGCTCCACCATTCAATCACGGCTGATCCTTTATTCCCCTTCTCGGTCGCATTCCTCAGCCTTCTGCACTCTGATGCCATGACCAATCAAGAATCAATCTCCGCTTTAAATATACCCAATGATCTGGTCTCCACAGCTGTCTGTGGTAACAAATTACACAAATTCACCACCTTTTGGCTGAAGAAATTTCTCTGCATCTCTGTTTTAAATGGACACCCTTTCTATCCTGAGGCTGTGCCTTCTTGCCCTAGACTCCTCCACCATGGGAAACATCCTTACCACGTCTACTTTGTCTAAGCCTTTCAACATTCAAAAGGTTTCAATGGGATCTCCCCTCACCCTTCTGAATTCCAGTGAGTACAGGACTAGAACCATCAAAAATCCCTCATATGATACCCAGAATCATTCTTGTGAACCTCCTCTAAAACCTCTCCAATGCCAGCACATCTTTTCTTAGATGAGGAGCCCAAAACTGTTCACAATACTCAAGGTGAGGCCTCACCACTGCCCTATAAAGCCTCAGCATCACATTCCTGCTCTTGTATTCTAGACATCTTGAAATAAATGCTAACATTGTATTTGCCTTTGTCACCACTGACTCAACCTGCAAGTTAACCTTTAGGATGTTTTGCACAAGGATTCCTAAGTTCCTTTGCATCTCAGAATTTTGGATATTATCCGGATTTAGAAAATAGTCTGCACATTTATTTCTTCTACGAAAGTGCATGACCATGCATTTTCCAACATTGTATTACATTTGCCACTTTCTTACCCATTCTTCTAATCTGCTTAAGTTCTTCAGCAGCCATCCTGTTTCCCCACCAGGCAAGTGCCCCTCCACCAATCTTTGTATCATCTACAAACTTGGCAACAAAGCCATCTATTCCATCATCTAAATCATTGATATATAGCATAAAAAGAACCAGTCCCCACACTGACCCCTGCAGAACACTATTAGTCACTGGCAGCCAACAAGAAATGGATCCTTTTATTCCCACTCGCTGCTTCCTACCAATCAGCCAATGCTCTAACAATGTAAGTAACTTTCCTATAGTGCCATGGGCTCTTAACTTGGTAAGCAGCCTCATGTGTGGCATCTTGTCAGACACCTTCTGAAAATCCAAATATATAACATCCACTGCATCCCCTTTATCTATCCTACTTGTAATCTCCTCAAAGAATTCCAACAGTTTCGTTAGACCAGATTTCCCTCAAGGAAACTATGCTGACTTTGATCTATCTTGTCCTTCCAAGTAATCCATGATATCATCCTTAACAATTGATTCCAACATCTTCCCAATGACTGACGTCAGGCAAACTGGTCTATAATTTGCTTTCTCCTGTCTTCTTCCTTTCTTAAAGAGTGAGTGACCTTTGCAATTTTCCAGTCCTCCGGAACCATGTCAAAGTCCAGTGATTCCTGAAAGATCACTACTAATGCCTCCACAGTCTCTACCACTACCTCTTTCAAAACCCATAGGGTGCATATAATGTGGTCTGGGTGACTCATGTACTTTTGGGTCTTTCAGCTTTTTGAGCATCTTCTCCCTCGTAATAGTAACTGCACTCACTTCTCTTCCCTCACACCCTTCAACACCTGGCACACTACTGGTGTCTTCCACAGTGAAGACTGATGAAAATACTAATTTAGTTCATCTGCCATCTCCTTGTCCCCCATTATTATTTCTCCGGCCTCACTTTCTTGCGGTCCTATATCCACTCTCATCTCTCTTTTACTTTTTTATATACTTGAAAAAACACTCACTATCCACTTTGATATTGTTTGCTAGCTTGCTTTCATATTTATTCTTTTCCCCCAGGTGATTCTTTTAGTTGCTCTCTGTAGTTTTTTTAAAAAGCTTTGCAAGCCTCTATCTTCCCGCTAATGTTTGCCTTCTCTTGTTTTCACATTGGCTTTGACTTCCCTTGTCAGCCATGGTTGTACCATTTTGCCATTTGAGTATTTCTTTCTTTTTGGAATACATTGATCCTGCACCGTCCTCATTTTTCCCAGAAACTCAAGCCATTGCTGCTCTGCTGTCATCCTTGCTAGCATCTCCTTCCAATTTACTTTGGCCAGCTTCTCTCTCATGCCACTGTACTCCACCAAAATACTGTTCTGTCAGACTTTACTTTCTCCCTATCAAATTTCAAGTTGAACTCAATCATATTGTGATCACTGGCTCCTAAGGGTTCTTTTACCTTAAGGTCCCTAATCGCCCCCAGTTCATTAAACAATGCCTAATACAGTATAGCTGATCCCTAGTAGGCTCAACAACAAACTACTCTAAAAAACCATCTCGTGGGCATTCAACAAACTCACTGTCTTGAGATCCATTACCAGCCTGATTTTCCAATCTACCTGCATGTTAAAATCTCCCATAACTATCATAACATTGCCCTTTTAACACGCCTTTTCTATTTCCCATTGTAATCTGTGGTCCACATCCCAGCAACTGTTTGGAGGCCTGTATATGACTGCCATCAGGGTCCTTTTACCCTTGTAGCTTCTTAACTCAATCCACAAGTATTCAACATCTTCCAATCCTATGACACATCTTTCTAATGATTTGATGCCATTCTTTACCAGCAGAGCCACACCTTCCCCTCCGCCTACCTTCTTATCCCTCTGATACAATGGTAACCTTGGACATTCAGCTCCCAACTACAACCATACTTCAGCTATGATTCAGTGATGGCCACAATGTCATACCTAACAATCTGTAAAAGTGCAACAAGATAATATTTTGTGCATTGAGATACAACACTTTTTGAGTAGTGTATTTGCTACCCTTTTTGATTCTGCATCCCTAATGCACTGATACTCACCCTGCTGGCTGCAATTTTGACCTATCATCTGCCTGCCCTTGCTGACAGTCTGACTGCATGCTATTTTTGCTTTTTTACCATCTGTCCTATTCTGAGTTCCTTCACTCAGGTTCCCAGCCCCCTGCCAAGTTCATTTAAACCCTCCCCAACAGCTCTAACAAACCTGCTCATGAGAATATTGGTCCCCCTTGAGTTCAGGTGCAACCCATCACTTTTGTACAGGTCATACCTCCCCCAGAAGAGATCCTAATTATTCAAGAACCTGAAGTTCTGCCCCTGCACCAGATTCTCAGTCATGCTTTAATCTGCCAAACAATCCTGTTTATACTCTCACTGGTGCATGGCCCAAGCAGCAATCCAGATATTACTACCCGGGAGGTCCTGCTTCTCAGTTTTTTTGCCCTGTTCTCTAAATTCTCTCTTTAGGGCCTCTTTGCTTTTCCTTCCCATATCTTTGGTATCAATATGTACCAAGACATCTGGCTGCACTCCTTCTCCCTCCAAAATGCTGTGGACACAATTCAAGACATCCCTGACCCTGACACCTGGTAGGCAACATACTATCTCGGTGTCCCGTTCAGGAGGCATGAATGGCGGTGGAAAGCAGGTGGAGCACCACCAAACATGTTGGGTTCTTTCCCTTGTGTGTTTATTTTTTAAATCATAAGAGAGAGATAGGGTCCAGCAGAATGGCTATCATCGAAGCAATAGTTAGAGTCAGAGTGGGAACTTAGAGGCTTTGACTCAAGACGCTTCAACAAGAAGAGGCTGGGGCCAAAGAAACAGGTAAGAAAGGTAGGTTTTCTCATTCATTATTACTGATTTGGTCTTGGTTGCCCATAGTACAGTGCAGGCAGGATGGCAGATATGGCAGTGGAATGCTGCTCCTGTAGGATATGGGAATTCATGGAACTTGATGGTCTCCCTGATGACTACACCTACAGGAAGTGCAGCCAACTTCAGCTCTTGAAAGATCACATTAAGGAGTCAGAGCAGCAGTTGGATGAACTAAGGATCATCCTTGAGGTAGAGCAATTGATAAGACTTTTGATCAGGTGGTTCACCCAGATTACAGAATTCAGGGAGTAGATGGGTGAACACCAAGAGGGATAAAGGGAGAAGGAAGTGAGTTCAGGGTCCCCCTGTGGCCATTTCCCTCAGCAACAGGTATATCCCTATGGATACTGCTGAGGGAGGTGACCTATCTGGGCAATGCAGCGGCAACCAAGCACTGTGATCAGCTCTGAGCCTTAGAAGGGTAGGGTGAAGTCTGGCGGAGCAAGTCATAGGGGACTCGATAGTTAGGGGGACAGGTAGGGGATTTTGCAGCAGCAAAAGAGATGCCAACATAGTGCATTGCCTCCCGGATGCTAAGGTCTAGGATATCTCTGAACAGTTGCAAAATATTCTTGAAGGGGAGGTGAGCAGTCAGAGGTCATGGTATACGTTGGTACCAATGACATAGGCAGGAGAGGGGTAGAAGTCCTGCGCAGTAAGTTTAGGAAGTTAGGAAGGAGGCTGAAGAACAGGACCTCCAAGGTAGTAATCTCTGGATTACCCCTGGTGCAATGAGCTAGGGGAGGTCAGAACAGGAAGATAGCATAGACGAATGAGTGGCTGACAAGATGGCGCAGGGGGCAGGGTTTGAAGTTCTTGGATCATTGGAACCTTTTCTGGGGAAGGGGTGACCTGTACAGGTGGGACAGGTTGCCTCTGAACTGGAGGGGAACCAATATCCTGGGAGGGAGGTTTGCTGATGCTATTGGGAAGGCTTTAAACCAGATTTGCAGTGGGGTGGGAACTAAAGTGAAGAGGCAGAGGAAGGGGCAGTAGGCGCACAAGCAGAGACAGCTTGTACGGAGTTTGTGAGGAAGGATAGGTAGATGATAGAGCAAAGATGCACTCAGCCAGATGGTTTGTTATATGTCTATTTTAATGGAAGGAGTATCCTAAACAAGGCAGATGAACTTAAAGTGTGGATCAAAGCGTGGAACTATGACGTTGTGGCCATTACAGAAATTTAGATGTCATAGGGGCAGGAGTGGCTGCTGAGTGTGCCAGGCTTTTGATGTTTCAAGGACAAGGAGGGAGGCAAAAGAGGTGGGGCGGAGAGTTGCAAATCAGGAATAGTATCATGGCTGCAGAAAAGGAGGAAGTCATGGAAGTATTGTCTACTGAGTCAGCGTGGGTGGAAGTTAGAAACAGGATGGGGGCAATAACTCTACTGTGTTCTTTATAGGCTTCCCCATTAGTAATAGAGACATCTAGGAGCAGATAGGAAGGCATATTCTGGAAGGATGCAATAATTATAGGGTTGTTGTGTTTGGTGATTTTAACTTTCCTAATATTGACTGACATCTCCTTAGAGCAAGGGTTTGGATGGGGTGGAGTTTGTCGGGTGTATTCAAGACGGTTTCCTTACGCAATATGTAGATAAGTCACTAGAGGAGAGGCTGTACTTGATCTGATATTGGAAAATGAACCTGTTAGGTATCAGATCTCTCGGTAGGAGAGTATTTTGAAGGTAGTGATCACAACTCTATCCCCTTTACCGTAGCACTGGACAGGGATAGGAGCAGACAATTTGGGAAAACATTTAATTGGGGTAAGGGGAAATATGATGCTCTTAGGCAGGAACTTGGGAGCATAAATTTGGAGCAGATGTTCTCAGGGAAATACACGGCAGAAATGTGACAAATGTTGAGGGAACATTTGCATGGAGTTCTGCATAGGTATGTTCCATTGAGGCAGGGGAAGTATGGCAGGGTAAAAGAACCATGGTGTACAAAGGATGTGGAAAATCTAGTTAAGAAGAAATTAAAAGCTTATGACAGGTTCAAGAAACTAGGTACTGTTAGAGCTCTGGAAAGTTATAAGATTGCCAGAAAGGAGTTTAAGAATGAAATTAAGGAGAGCTAGAAGGGGCCATGAGAAGGCCTTGATTAGCAGGATTAAGAAAACCCCCCAAGGCATTCTACAAGTATGTGAAGAGCAAGAGGATGAGCTGTGTGAGAATAGGACCTATCAAGTGTGATAGTGGTAACGTGTGCATGGAGTTGGAGGAGGTAGCGGAGGTGCTTAATGAATACTTTGCTTCAATATTCACCAGGGAAAAGGACCTTGGCAATTGTAGGGATGACTTACAGCAGACTGAAATGCTTGAGCATATAGATATTAATAAAGAGGATGTGCTGGAGCTTTTGAAAAGGTATACCCCAGACTACTGTGGGAAGTGAGGGAGGAGATTGCTGAGCCTCTGGTTATGATCTCTGCATCATCAATAGGGACGGGAGAAATAGCAGAGAATGGAGTGTTACAAATGTTGTTCCCTTGTTCAAGAAAGGGAGTAGAGATAGCCCAGGAAATTATAGACCAGTTAGTCTCACTTCAGTGGTGGGCAAATTGTTGGAGAAGATCCTGAGAGGCAGGATTTATGAGCATTTGGAGAGACATACTCTGATTAGGGATAGTTAGTGTGGCTTTGTCAAGGGCAGGTCGTGTATTACAAGCCTGACTGAATTCTTTGAGGATGTAACAAAACACAATGATGAAGGTAGTGTATATGGATTTCATTGAGGCATTTGATAAGATTCCCCATGTAAGGCTCATTCAGAAAGTATAGAGGCATGGAGTCCAAGGAGACCTTGCTTTGTGGCTCCAGATTTGGCTTGCCCACAGAAGGCAAAGGGTGGTTGTAGATGGTTCATATTCTGCATGGAGGACAGTGACTAGTGGTGTTCCACAGGGATCTGTTCTGGGACCCCTCCTCTTTGTGATTTTCATAAATGACCTGCATGAGGAAGTAGAAGGGTAGGTTAGTAAGTTTGCCAATGAAAAGTTGAGGGTGTTGTGATAGTCAGGAGGGTTGTCAGAGGTTACAGCGGGACATCAAGAGGATACTGAACTGGACTGAGAAGTGACAGATGGAGTTCAACCCTGATAAGTGTAATGGTTCATTTTGGCAGGTCAAGTTTGAAGACTGAATATAACACTAATGGTAAGACTCTTGGCATTGTAGAGGGTCAGCCAGATCTTGGGGTCTGTGTCCATAGGACATTCAAAGCTGCTGCACCGGTTGACAGTGTTGTTAAGAAGGCACATGGTGTATTGGCATTCATCGACTGTGGAATTGAGTTCAAGAGCTGAGAGGTAATGTTACAGCTATATAAGACCTTAGTTAGACCCCGCTTGGAGTACTGTGTTCAGTTCTGGTCACCTCATTATAGGAAGGATGTGGATACAATAGAGAGAGTGTAGAGGAGATTTACAAGGATGTTGCCTGGATTGGGGAGCATGCCTTACGAGAATAGGTTGAGTGAACTTGGCCTTTTCTCCTTGGAGCGACGGAGGATGTGAGATGACCTGACAGAGGTGTATAAGATGATGAGAGGAATTGATTGCATGGATAGCCAGAGGCTTTTTTCCAGGGCTGAAATGACTAACACGAGGGGGCACTTCGTTTTAAGGTGCTAGAAAGTAGGCACAAGGGGGATATCAGAGGCAAGTTTTTCCACACAGAGGATGGTGGGTGTGTGGAGTGCACTGCTAGTGATGGTGGTAGGGGTGGATACAATAGGGTCTTTTAAGAGTCTCTTAGATAGGTGCAAGGAGCTTAGAAAAACAGAGGGCTATGCAATAGGGTAATTCTAGGCAGTTTCTAGAGTAGGTTACATGGTCGACACAATATTGTGGGCTGAAGGTCCTGTAATGTGTTGTAGATTTCTATGTTCATGTCCACAGAACCTCCTATCTGTCTGACTGTTGAGTCCCCTTTCATTACTGCTTCCCTCTTCATCCTCTTTCCCTTCTGCACTGTGGATCATGCTCACTGCCAATAACCTGGTTTCCATGGCATTCCCCTGGAAGGTCATCCCCCACAGCAGTATCCAAAACAGTATACTTATTATTGAGGGGAATGGCCACGGGGGTGCTCTGCACTAACTGCCTATTCACCTTCCCATTTCTTCTCCTGACAGTCACCCGGCTACCTGCCTCTGCAACTTAGGGGTAACTGCTTCCCTATAACTCCGATCGATGATCTCCTCACTCTCCCGTACAAGACCGTCGTGAGACAGGTTAGTTTTACCCTACCGATAATGTGTTGCTGCAGTTGTGCTCCATTTAAATCTCAGCTGCACCCAAACCCTCTTACTTACCCCTCCAAATTAAAATACTCAACTCTTTAAAACTCAACATTTGCAGTAAGTGGAAGCAACTATCAAAATCAGGCTTCCATTATTTAATTACACATGTTCTAAATATTACAATTTTCAACAATTTAATACTTACTGATAATCCTCTTAGAAAGTTAGGAATAATATTCTAGAGGAATATTTGCAAGATAGCAGAACAGTAGTGTAGTGGCTGGTGTATCATACAGACCAGCAATTGGGGTTCAGTTTCTGCCACTGCCTCTAAGGAATTTGTACATGTTCCTGTGGCTGCATGGGTTTGCTCCGGGTGCTCCAGTTTCTTCCCCATGTTCCAAAGACATACAGCTGTGGGCGTGCTATGTTGGCACCGGAAACGAGGCAACACCTGCAGGCTACCCAGCACAATCCTCATTGATTGATTTGAGACAAGTGACTCATTTCACTGCATGTTGCAATGTGCAAGTGACAAATAAAGTCATACCGGTTTCCCAGCACTTCTCAGCTTTGTTTAACTATGCTATGCAGTATTTGTAGAAGTAAAACATTAATGCATTGCTAACATGATTGTACTCTTCGTTCACCATTTTACGTCTTTATGTCCTGTTGTAATTCTTAAATGATTGAAGGATATACTAAGGGTTCTTGACAATGCCTATTAGAAGTTGTTCAGTATCATATCTTTCAGTTTCATTCCAGGAAAGCAGAAGAATGACTGAACATTGTATATGAAGAGTATCACACTGAATTGACTAAAGGCAACAGAACTAGTTTGCTGACATACTTGCAGTAGCCACTCTATTGCTCATTAATGCAAATAACTAATCGGCCAATCATATGCCAGCAGAAAAGCATGCAGACATGGTCAAGAGATTCGTTTGTTGTTCAGAATGGGGAAGAAATGTGGTCTAAAGGACTTTGACCGTGGAATGATTGTTGGTGCCAGACAGGGTGGTTTGAGTATCCTAGAAACTGCTGATCTAGTATTTTCATGCAGAACAGCCTCTAGAGTTTACAGAGAATGATGCGAGAAACAAAACATCCAGTGATCAACAGTTCTGTGGTTGAAAACGCCTTGTTAATGAGAGAAGTCAGAGGAGAATGTCCAGACTGGTTCAAGCTGATAAGAAGGCAACAGTAACTTAAATAATAACACATTACCATACTAGTGTGCAAAAGAGCACATCTGAATGCACAACACATAAAAACTTGAAGTGGATAGGCTACTGCAGCAGAAGACCACAAGCATACACTCAGTGGCCAGTTTATTAGGTACAGGAATTACCTGATAAAGTGCCCATTGAGTATATATTCATGGGAACAATGAAAACTGGGTTTTCATTGTGCAATTCATAGGATTCACGCTGACTTAGCAGTTTGGTGCAATGCACACGAAATGCTGGAGGAACTCAGCAGGTCAGGCAGCATAGATGGGAGTGAATAAACAGTCGATGTTTTGGGCTGAAACCCGTCTTTAGGACTGGAAAAAAAGGTGCAAGATGCCAGCAGAAAAAAGGTGGGGGTTGGGAGACAAAGCTAGAAAGTGAAAGATGAAGTAGGTTGATTGCAGAATTGGCTTGACTATGGAAGACTATGGTGGTGGAAGGGTGTTATTCTGACTGGAGGTCCATGATCAGTTTTTCTGCAGGGATTAGTGTTGGGTCCTCTGTTGTTTGTGGCTTGGATAAAAATGTAGATGGATGCATTAATAAGTTTGCAAATAGAACAAAGATTAATGGAATTTTAGACAATGTAGAGGGCTGTCTGAGAATGTCATAGAATATAGATCAGGTACAGAGATGGGGAGAGAAAAATCGCACGTGGAGTTTAATCCCAGCAAGTGTTGCATTTTGGGATGTTAAGCCTAAAGGGGAAGTATGCAGTAAAAGACAGGATCGTTAAAAGTGTTGACGTACAAAGGGCTCAAAGTCCCAGTCCATCGCTCCTTTAAAGTGGCCACAAGTGTGATAAAGAAAGCGTATGGCATGCTTGCCTGCAGTTCATTGGTCAGGTATAGAGTGCAAGAGTAACAATGTCATGTTGCAGATGTAGAAAGTTTTGGTTAGGCTCCTCTTGGAGTACTATGTTAGTGAGATTGGACAAACTTGGTTGAGAAAATCTTGGAAATCCAAGCAACACACACAATGCTGGAGGAACTCAGCAGGCCAGGCAGCGTCCATGGAAAACGTAAACAGTTGACATTTCAGGTCGAGACCCTTCAACAGGACTGGAAAAAAACTGAAAGTGATAATCTCAGTAGCACAATTCACCAAGAGGAACCTAACCAGTCCTGACGAAGGGTTTCAGCTGGAAACATCGTTTGTTTACACTTTTCCATTGACGCTGCCTGACCTGCTGTGTTTTTCCAGCATTTTCGGTGTGTTGCTTGGACAAACGTGGGTTGTTTTCTGTGGGACATCAGAGGCTGAGGGGATATGTGGAAGATTTATAAAAGCATGAGAGGCATAAATAGGGAAGACAGTCAGAATCTTTATTCCAATGTGGAAATGTTGAGTACTATAGGACATGCATTTAAGCTGAGGGGAGATGTGCAGGGCAAGTTTTTTTTTAAACTCAGAGTGTAGCTGCCTAGAACAGGTGGTAGAATCCAATATAACGGTGGTATATAAAAGGCTGTTAGATAGACACATGAATATGCAGAGAACGGAAGGGTATGGATCATGAACAGGCAGGAGAGATGTAGTTTAATTCAGCATCATGTTTGGCACAGACATCAAGTGAGGGCTGTACTCTTCTGTGTGCCATTTCAAAGTCACAGACTGTGGCCAACTGTTACTGCGTGTTCTGTTTTTTCTAAATTGGCTTAATTGTTCCACAGTCTATTTTGTTTTGCACCAATAGAAGCCAATCAAGTAGTTGCCAGTACTTAACATTGCTCATGTACTTGCGCAATTTATCTCATTTGAAAAAAATCATGATTAATCTTATTATTGCATTCCTATAACTCTGTTAATGCATGGTGTGAGGCAGCTTCATCTCTCTCCATTGCATGCCTCATCCACACAGCTCCCACCGTTGGGTAAGCAGACAGTTAAAACTGCAACTGGTTATGATATTTGTTCATAGTTATAAGCTGCCCTGGGGATGCGAGAATTTGACAGCTTCTCATTTTGGGTCACTTTGTTGGCCCAGAAGTCAACGTGTCCCTTTTCCACGTGTACCCGTAATGCCGTCAGGATCCAGTTTTAATTTTAACTCATTCTCTGAGGCAAAGGAGCACAGTGAGAGCAGGAATGTACTCAGTAATCAAAGCAAAGTTTGAAAGGTTTTTTTTTCAAAAAAACTCCTGTGAGCTTGACAAGGAAATCAGAGTGTTGCAGACTGGTCTTGCCTCCAGTCACTATTTTGTACTCCTAGCTCCCAACCCTAACCTCACATCTGATATTATAACCAAAATCCAGAACATTTTATTTTCCATTTTTCTCACGGATTTCTGGTTGGGATTTAGATGGAAGGCGAGAATTTAAAATTAAATCTGAATTTGCTGTGCAGAAATCTAAAAGCAATGAAACTGCAAACGATGGAAATTTGAAACAAAAACTGGAAATTCTGGAAATGCTCAGCAGGTCAACAGTGAATGTCCGTGGTGTTTCTCAATGAAGACTGCAACAACAGAAGAAGAGCTGGAGAAATGCAAAATAAATATTTTAAAATTATTGATACTCTGATTTATGATAGAGGGTTATTGTGTGAGCTCAGTATTCAGTACTTGTGAAAATACAGTATCAGCCCAGCTTTATCTTATAGTTGTTGTGCTGTTTAATTTACATCACACATTTTGGACCTCAACGGCTTGTACTAAAAATTGTGGTGATGAAATGCAAATCGCTGACAATATATTGGTCAGCCCAGTGTTTTCATATACCTTGTGATTGCTTATTTTAGAATGCAGTTGGTTTCAAACACTTCTGTCGTGAAAAACACAGCTGAGGCTTAGACATATGTATTGATGATAAGAAGAGGAATAGAAGAGCATATATTTATCATTTATATGATCTGAGAATATTGAGAGAATAGAGATAAGCAGGTCTGTGCCTGGGTGAGCTACAGAAATGCTGGTGTCAGAAGTAAGGATGTACAGTCAGTGGGAGCTTAAGATAATTGGCAAAGGAACTAAAGGGGAGTTGAAGAGAAATTGTTTTACACAGCAAGGAATCCATAGCCTGAAAGGGTTGTTGAAATAGATTAAGTTTCATTTTTAACAGCAAATATAAAGAGGAAGTGCAAGAAAATGAAAAGACATGTGGAAAGTGTCAGGAATGAAACCAATTAGTTCATTTGAAGTGCTGTTCCTAGCATAACTTATTGAATCCCTGTCTCCTGTGATATAATTTACTGCAAGGTTGTTCTAACTTTTTTTTAAAAAAGTATTGGTTTTGGTCGGGTTCAACCAAAAATATCAAGCTCATGTAATTTCTCCAAATTACTCACTTCTTGATCTTAATGGGGAAGAGGGGAACAAGCTTACATGGTTTGGGGAGATACTGTACATTGTCTCTTTGAATTGGCCAGATTTTGCTGATACTCATTTGGAATGCAGAAAGACTCGACTTGTTTCTATTTAACTAGGCAAGTAATAGTGTTCTTCATCAACATCTGAGCCAAAATTATAACTTCCTCCAGTGCACTCCAAATGAACACGTATCCCAATCTATTAATTAGACTCCTTTAGGATGGAGGCTTTGCTGGAAGGGGAAAATATCCAGACTTCCCTCAAACAAAACTCTTACCTTTCCACTGGCAAAATGTGCCCCAGTCATTACTGGGTTCACTGATTCTCTGACTGTTACTTTGCTATCAAGCACTTCTAATACTCACGACCTTCTACAGATGTGCAGTAGAGAGCATCCTGACATTCTACATCACTGCATGGTACAGAACCTGCACTGAGACAGACAAGAAGGCTGTACAACAGGTGGTCAAAACTGCCCGATGCATCACTAGCACACGCACTATCAAGGAGATATATATACTGTATATATACAGAAAGGTGTCAGAAAAGGGCTAGTAACATCATGAAGGATCCCACCCACCTTCTTTCCAACTCTCATCAGGGAGGAGGCCACGTAGTATCCACACCACAACCACATGACCATGACTCAAAACTGTAAATTTCCTCAAGCAGTAAGGCTGATCAAAACCTCCACCCACTATCCCACCCCTCCACAACCCCCAACATCACTACTTTATCATTTCTTGTCAGAGTCAGACAATTAATGTATACAAGCTACCCTATGTTTTAATACTTTTGCATTATTCTTAATTATTGTGTTTTTTTATCTTATTTGTGTTTTTGTGCTGCATTGGATCTGAAATTACAATTATTTTGTTCTCCTTTACACTTGTGTACTGGAAATGTTATTAAACAATCTTGAAGATCCTATGCTCTAAATTTCTTTCAAAATCCATCTGTCTCTTCCCTCTCCCATTACTCATTTAAGATACTCTTAATATTCATAATTTGGTCACCCCTTGAAATATTTTCTCCTTCAATGGCATACCCTTTATGGCCTTTACAGTTCTGTGTACATCTTGTGAAGTTTCCAAAGTCAAAGTTGAGTTTATAGTCATACGCCCAAATATTTGTATGCACAGGTGCAGTGAAAAACTTGCAGCAGCATCGCTGGCACATGGCACATAAACAGCATAAGAAGACCATAAATTAAGCATAAATTATACACATTTTTACAAGAAAGGACATAATTAAAACAAAAAAAGACGGTCCATTTTAGTGCAATGTGAACATAGTTATTGCGGTGTTGCTAAACTGTTGAGATTAGGCTTTTGCTTCTCAGTTAAAAGTAGTATATAAAATGTAAGTGTTCCTCCTTTTTAATATTTGACAGTATTGCTATTTATAAATCTCATGGAGTTAGTACAACATAATATTTTTGTTTTCTTTTTCCAGTGTTAACATGGTGCTCCTGTGGACCCTGGGCGATGTCTTTAAGACTGCGTACTTCATAATTAATGCAACCCCAGTGCAATTCTGGGTTTGTGGGACTCTTCAGATTTGCATTGATATCGCAATTTTCTTTCAGGTGTTCACCTACAGGAAAGGAGAGCATGAAAAATATACCTAACAAAACTGCACAGTGAATGACTGCCTGCCTGCCTGAGCCACATGACACTGTGTGGGACATGCCAAGAAGTTTGTTTTCCTTCCTTATTCAGGGAAGAATGTCCTATGGTATGACTAGTATGCTAAAGTGCCTTAGCCAAAGAACGCATTTCCTATTAAAATTTCTTGTCTACAGGATGTACACTCACGATATTGAAGATCTCCAACAGGCAAGAGAGAAGATTAGCTTTATATAATTCACCATTCAGTTTTCAAAAAGAGGAGGCATAAAAAGGCAGAAGAAAAACAGGCTGATCCTTGTCACTCTGCATTTCATAAGGGCTGACCAGATAATTACTGCTAAGTTCTGTGAATGGTTCTGAAATTCTCCTTGCACCTTAATATAACTTCAACTTCATCAAAAAGTTTTCTGTTTCCACACTGGGACAGGGACTTTTGCTAGCATCAAGTGTCGCCTGTCATTTCTTGCTGCATGCTGTGTTGTGAGGCTCCACTGTGTCAGCACCTATTCAGAAAATTACCTTGCGTCTCATTCTTTTAATACTTCTTGGGCAAGTGCTTAAAATTGAATTATAATTGATATGACTTTATGCTCTTTATAATATGCAGATAATGTTTAATGGGCATTCTTTTACTATTTTGGATAAACTAATGATATAAACTGAAAAAAAATCTACAATTCATTGGAAATGTATTCCAATGTAATCCAGTAAAGGATTCATTACATTATGTTGTTGATTGGGAAACTGGTAATGGTCCTTGTTGATGCTCTGCTCTCTCCTTTTCCAATTTTGCTTGTATTTCATATTGCTAGATTTGTTTTTATATCATTTATGAGCCTTTATTTTTTGGTGTGTTTCCCAACCATTTTATCATTTGCTTGTGGACGTTGGGGAATTTCCAAATCACATATACCGAGCTGCATGAAAGCTAATTTACTGTACTCCGCATTTATGGTGCATACAAATAACCCCATGAGAGGATATTGGATAATAAGTAATACAAATATAAAATGCTGGTATCCTCCGAATGTTTTGAAGCACCATTGAAAAAGAAGCAGAGCTGAAATGTCAGCTTAATGACCTTCTTTGGACTCTAGATTTTTATTTCTGGGTTTATTACTTTTTTAAAAACTTATTCATGGACATCATGACTAAGAACTGTATTTGATTCCAATCCTTAATGGTTTTCAAAGGTGGTGTCAAGCTGCCTTCTTTAACCCTTGCGATCTTTATGCAGCAGACACTTCCACAGTGCTTTACCATACAGTGTTCCTAGATTTACTGACAATCAAAGAACAGCATTTACAAGAAAAGGTAGTAAGTTGGGGAGGAACTTTGCATGGACCCTCTGTGCTTCTTTTGTATCCATTATGAATGATGACACAGTTAATAGATTTGGGAGCTGATGCAATTTTTATTACTGAAATATTGTTTTAGAAGTTATTTTATTGTGTTATGATTTTTGGCAAGTGGAACGTGAATATTTTCTCTACTAACACTGTTAGATAGGATAAACAAGAAGTTTGACCTTAAAACTAAAAAATGCATTTTTTTTCTGTTGCTGTGACATTACTGAGATGGAAATAAACTCCATTGTACCATATTGAATGGTACAATGCTGGGAAGGGCACTCCAAGGCTGAATATTTCTACATACTAATTTTAAGCATTATTGACTTGATAGATTGATGGATTTTTTTAAGGTCACATACTGTAGTTGAACTGAGCGCTATACTTTTCTTTCTGTAATTTGACTGGTTGTAGAGTTGGGTAGGGGAAAAAGGGTTAGTGTGCATTTCTGACCATATAGACCACAGGGACAGCTGCAGCCCTCCCACATTCCCCAAGTCCTGAGGGAGTTGTATTTGGCTGATTATCAGATGAAAAAGAACCAACTGGTCCCCAGACTGAGCTGTGGGCCAGAATAGGATTCTGTCTCTGAGAAGGGGCTCAGGCTAGAGACATCTGGTCACATCTTCTGCCCCAAGAGAGAGAAACACTTTCCTCAGCTGCTTTGTGAGCAACCTCAGGTAGTCCCCAAATGGTCTCTGATCAATTTGCACTATGTCTTTTATAAATGGGTGCAGTGGCAACCTGAAAATTACATTGTGCCCTGGAGTACCGGTTTTTATATTTAGTCATCCTCCTTTCTTTTGATGATGAGTAGGCTGCTCAACGCCAGGAGATTCCATGAAGCAAGCATAATAGGTGAATGATAAAATTTACCCTCCTCTCCATCTTCCCCACAATCTATTAGTTGTGCTAGCAAGGGCCACCAGCTTCGGAACTCCATAAAGACCTTTGGATCATTAATTAGAAATATTTTCCCAGTATCCTTATACCACTGTGATCTGAAAAAAAGTTTTATTAGCAATAACAATGAAATGAAAGACTGTTAGTCACTTTAGTCATTTTTAAAATCTAATCCATTGAGTTCTATCAGATTATCTAAGCAGTTACAATTTTTTTATCCATAATGTCATCCAAAAAAATGTTACTGTAGTTTTAAAATTGTGGAATTGACCTCTGCCTTAACCTTTCTCATTCACTGTACAAATACAGTCAGTAACATCAATCAAATATAGCTGTTTCCATATTTTTGCACCAATACCCGATTCCTTTATCTCAGGATGTGCTGTGCTGGATTCTCTCAGTTGTACTGCCAACATTCCACAGTACTACTGGCAAGAGTCCAATGGACAACTTTGGAAAATTGCCAGCAATTATAGTCATAGAGGAACACAGAACAGAAACTGGCCCTTCAACCCAACTCATCCATGCTGACCAAGGCATCCACCTAAGGTAGTCTCATTTGCTCGTATTTTACTTGAATCCTTCTTAATCTTTCCTATCCGTATGCTTATCCAGATGTCTTTTAAATGGTGATATTGTACCCGCTACAACTACTTCCTCTGGCAGCCTGATCCATATACTCACCATCTTCAGTGTGAAGAAGTCATCCCTCAGGCCCCTTTTATATCTTTCTCCTCTCACCTTAAATCAATACTCCCTAGTTTTACATTCCCTTTCCCCAAGAAAACACCTTTCATATTCACCCTGTCTAGGTCCTTTAAGATTTTATGCACCTCTATAAGGTCACCCCTGCACCTCCTACATTCCAATGAAGCCCTGACTGACTCTGCCTCTCCCTACAACTCAGGCTCTTGAGTCTTGGCAGCATTCTTGTAAATTTTCTTTACAGCAGTTGTTATAAAATTGCTTCTGCTCTTCTAAAGGGCAGGACCTCAATCTCTTCAGGGGGTATTTAAGAAGGTCACTTCATAGGGCAGGTACTGACAATGGCTAATTCCCTAAGGCATCTTCATTCATTGGAGATAGATATGCAGGATCAGAATGCTAGGGCTGCCCGACTACAGATGGTGAGACTGCACAAGATTCCCTGAGTGTAGTAAAGGAGGTCATTTACCACCATTTTTGAATGAAGGTGGAGTCTTTATTTCTTCATGTTGCCCCACTTACCCCAACAATGGGTGTCACTGCGGTGGTACGGGATAGGCAGTTTTCAGGCACAAGACAACAGTGTAACAGGGCTTACTGCAAATGATGCATCTTCCTTTGACTTCCCAAAGATTCTGGCTGAGTCATTGCTGTAGTGTACCATCAGAAAAATACCAGTGCAGCTGTTGGGATCATAGTCTGCATGTTCCTATAGCTTTGGGATTTCTTTTTTGTTGATTTTTGCAAAGAAAGACTCAGCACGGCCTTCCAAAAATACATCTGTTACATAAGCAGATTCTTCTAGTGCATTGTGAAAATGAACGTCAGATGATTTGTGCATGTGCAATTATAGGTGGTGAAGTTTTTCCTCACCTTCTCCAGGGCTTGATTTGTTAGTCTGCACCATTACAGAATGTACTGCCACTGTGATTCTCAGGTTCAATTGCATTGGACTCCAGCAGGGCTGGGTGACTTGCTAGTACATTATTAATCATGGCTTTTTTTTAATGGGTCAGACTTTGGCAGTGATTTTTCCTGTCAGTGTCAATAATTGTCAGGTACATTGTTTCTGCACCGAAGCCTACAACATGCTTTAATATAGCAATACTGGGCTAGCTTTTGAAGACTTGCCGAACATTACAGTCCAAAATATGACATCTATAATTTTCTTTGTCAAAACCTTTTGATAAAATAAAGATGCTCTGAACAGAACTTTTCATGCATGAAATATCCCATAGTTCTGTTCAGAATAGTTTATTTTGATATATTTTTAATATTTAGGCACAGATAAACCCTACAGCCACTGCATTATATAACAATTCTAATGCTGCAGTGAGTTACTTCAAACACAATTCACCAGACAGAATGGCCAGCTTTGGTTATTATATGTGATACAGCAGCACTTAACTTTAATTCAATTACATTTTCACTTATGCATGGCTGAGTTTTATTTTCAGCAGCTTGATGGTGGATGTAATTCTGTAAACCAGGACAATTTTTCTTTATAGTCACTTGTAACACAACATACAGTGGCTAAACAAACATATTCTACCTGAGAATGTTCAAAAATTGTTAACAGTAGGTACATAAAATACTGGATAGTTTTCAATGAATTTAACATGGTAGCTATAATTCATGCTGATGAGCAACACCAGAAGAAGTTAAGCCAGATCCCGGTTTAAACCTGGGTCCTCTGTGCTGGTACAGAGGATTAAGTACAACTCTTGTCCATATGATTCTCTCCCAGACTCCCTTGTTACTTAGAACTTGTGTAGAGATTTTAAGATGCAGTTAATTATCACTTGCCTGAATCAGAATTGTTGGAACTCATCACTGAGAAATCCAAGACTTGTTTGATGTTTTGTGTGCTGTGCCAGGATCACTGGTGTCAAAATATGTAAGAAATTCATTATGTTTCCAGTTGCACCAGTTGGAATATGTTATTGTCCCTCACACTAACCTAAAATGAAAGCCTAATATAGTCTCTCAGGGCTACCATCCATTGAATGGTATCCAGTAGAAAATAGGTTATTTATTAATTTACACTCCCAGTACATTGAATGGGCCACATTATTGATCTTACAGCACAACATCCTTCTCCTAACCCACATGACCATCTATTCGAGCTTTATGTCACAGTCCCTATAAAAATTATACACCCCCCTTGGGACTTTTCCTATTTTATTGTTTTACAACATTGAATCGCAGTGGATTTAATTTGGCTTTTTTGACACTGATCAACAGAAAAGACTCTTTCAAATCAAAGTGAAATCAAATTTCTACAATTTGGTCTAAATTTATTACAATTATTAAACACAAGATAAGCGATTGCTAATTACTCACCCCCTTCAAGTCAGTATTTAGTAGATGCACCTTCGGCAGCAATTGCAGTCTTGGGTCTGTGTGGATAGATCTGTATCAGGTTTGCACATCTGGACACTACAACTTACAAAACTACTCAAGTTCCGTCAGATTGCATAGGGATTGTGACTGAACAGCCCTTTTCAAAGTCTAGTCACAAATTCTCAATTGGATTGAGGTCCGGATTCTGACTTGGCAACTCCAGGACATTAACTTTGTTGTTTTTAAGCCATTCCTGTGTAGCTTTGGCTTTAAGCTTGGGGTCATTGTCTTGATGGAAAACAAATCTTCTCCCTAGTCATAGTTCTCTTGAAGACTGCATCAGGTTTTTCTCCAGGATTTCCCTGCATTCATTTTACCCTCTACTTCCACAAGCTTTCCTAAGCCTACTGCAGTGAAGCATCCCCACAGCATGATGCAGTCATCATGCTTCACAGTAGGAATGGTGTGTTTTTGATGATGTGAGGTATTTGGCTTACACCAAATATAGCATTTAGTCAGATGGCCAAAAAGCTCAATTTTGGTTTCATCTGACCATAGAAACCTCTTCCAGTTGACTTCTGAGTAATTCTAACCAAGATTTCATGTGAGTATTTTTCAACAGTGGCTTTCTCTTTGCCACTCTCCCATAAAGCACCCAGGCGACAGTCGTGTGCCTAGTCTCTCCCATCTCAGTCATTGAAGCTTGTAACTCCACCTGAGTTGTCATAGTTCTCTTGGTGGCCTCCCTCAGTAGTCCCGTTCTTACACAGTCACTCAGGTTTTGAGGACAACCTAATCTAGGCAGATTTACAGCTGTGCCATATTCTTTCCATTTCTTGATAATTGACTTAACTGTACTCCAAGGATATTCAGTGACTTGGACATTTTCTTGTACTTTCTTGTATTCTCCTGACTTGTGCTTTTCAATAACCTTTCCACAGAATTGCTTGGAGTGTTCTTTTGTCTTCATGGTGTAGTTTTTGCCAGGATACTGACTCACCAGCAGTTGGACCTTCCAGATACAGGTGTATTTTTACTATGATCAATTGAAACACCTTGACTGCAAATAGATGATCTCTATTTAACTAATTATGTGACTTCTAAAAACAATTGGCTGCACCAGTGATGTTTTGGTGTGTCATATTAAATGGGGTGAATACTGATGCAATCAGTTATTTTGTGTTTTACATTTGTATTTAATTTAGATTATTTTGTAGAGATCTATTTTCACTTAAACACAAAAAGCCTTTTTCTGTTGATCAGTGTAAAAAAAAGCCAAATTCAATCCACTGTGACTCCATGTTGTAAAACAATAAAACATGAAAACTTCCAAGGGGGGTGAGTACTTTTATAGGCACTTTATTCACAGTGGAAAGATTACACAATTATTCCTTGTGTGTGTGTACATAGTGAGTGTAAACTTAATGCTGCATTCTGCTGTTAATGATTTTAAGTTTTTTCCTTTTTATCAGAAAAAGAGTTCAGATAAAACTTACAAATATTGTATCTTAAAAAAACTTTTGATGTGTCTTTTATTATCTCATTACTTATATGATAAAGTACAGGAGTACAGTATTAAAAAGCTTAATTTATTTCATTACTGAATGGAATTTATTAATTTCTCTGTAGTTCAATCAATGTAGTGATATAATTTTAAATGCCAAGCTATTTTCTGCTTTGTGAAGGTGACACAAGATTGGCAGTACTCCTCCCCATGCGTGAAAAGTATATAATTGGAGAAAAATTCTCGAATTCAACCCCAACTTTGCTGTGCCAAAAAGTACAACCTGCGTAAACTCCCTTGCAATTCCCTGCAAACATTTTGCTTCTCATTTCTTTTTCCAGAACCTGGATGTTGCCAGCAAGATCAGTGTTTAATCTCTAAATACCCTTGAGGAGGTGACGATGAGCTGTGTTCTTGGACAGCTGCAATACCCAGAAGCAAAGTCACTCCCACAGTGCTGTAGGACAGAGACTTCCTGAATGAAACCAAGTAACGAGGAAGACAGCTAATATATTTCCAAAGTGGTGTGGCAGCCAAAATGCAGGGAGTCTGCTGATGATGATGTTCCCTTGCACCTATTGTCCTTGTTCTTTTTGATAGTAGACATTTTGGATTTGGGTGGTATGTTTTGTGAATGGCACATTCTGCAGAATTCTAATACGTAGTACTGCTTTGCCAAATGAAACAGATGGCCTGATTTAAAAACTCAAGTAAATCAAATCTGTTGATTCATTCTTAATAAGACGATGCAAATAATGAAGATGTTGACAAGTAAAACACTGATAATCAACAAACACAGGAAAAGTAGGCTTGGAATTACAGCCTTTAATATCCACACTGTAGGATCAAACTGAATTTAGAATATTTTAAAGAATATTCAGCAGATGCTGGAAATCTAGATAGTCATAGTCATACTTTATTGATCCCGGGGAAAACTGGTTTTCGTTACAGTTGCACCATAAATAATAAATAGTAATAGAACCATAAATAGTTAAATAGTAATATGTAAATTATGCCAGTAAATTATGAAATAAGTCCAGGACCAGCCTATTGGCTCAGGGTGTCTGACCTTCCAAGGGAAGAGTTGTAAAGTTTGACGGCCACAGGCAGGAATGACTTCCTATGACGCTCTGTGTTGCATCTCGGTGGAATGAGTCTCTGGCTGAATGTACTCCTGTGCCCACCCAGTATATTATGTAGTGGATGGGAGACACTGACCAAGATGGCATGCAACTTAGACAGCATCCTCTTTTCAGACACAACCGTGAGAGAGTCCAGTTCCATCCCCACAACATCACTGGCCTTACGAATGAGTTTGTTGATTCTGTTGGTGTCTGCTACCCTCAGCCTGCTGCCCCAGCACACACCAGCAAACATGATAGCACTGGCCTCCACAGACTCGTAGAACATCCTCAGCATCATCCGGCAGATGTTAAAGGACCTCAGTCTCCTCAGGAAATAGAGACGGCTCTGTCCCTTGTAGACAGTCTCAGTGTTCTTTGACCAGTCCAGTTTATTGTCAATTCGTATCCCCAGGTATTTGTAATCATCCACACTGACCCCCTGGATGGAAACAGGGGTCACCAGTACCTTAGCTCTCCTCAAGTCTACCACCAGCTCCTTTAGTCTTTTTCACATTAAGCTGTAGATAATTCTGCTCACACCATGTGACAAAGTTTCCTACCGTAGCCCTGTACTCAGCCTCATCTCCCTTGCTGATGCATCCAACTATGGCACTAGTTGGAAGTACTAGCTGGCAAGTGATGGGTGAGACCAGACACAGGGGTGGGCAAGTGGGGGCGGGGGATGATGTGAGAAGCTGGGAGCTGAAGAAGGAATCTGATAGGAAATGACAGTGGACCATGAATAAAAGGAAGGACGTGGGAAACCAGAGGAGGTGGGGGCAGGAGAAAAGGGGTGCATGCAACCAGAATGGGGGTGAGGGCGAGGGACAAAAAAGAAAAGCAAAAAGGAAGGCAGAGGGGAAGATATTACTGGAAATTAGAGAAATCAATGTTCGTGCTGTCAGGTTGGAGACTTCCCAGATGGAATATGAGATGTTGCTCCTCCAACCTGAATTTGGCCTCATCACGGCAGTAAATGAGGCAATGGACAGACATGTTAGTGTGGAAATGGAAACCATTTTTGCCTCTGCTGTGACTTTCAGAAGATTATACCAAGCACTTTGGCTCACCCATAATATATATTCCTATCTCCCTATTTTGATATCACCAGGATTTCTCTTGTCCGTGTGCTTCATAATAGTGCAAAATTGAACTATTTCTACATCTTCCCTATTTTACGTAGGTGGTTGTGTAACCAGAAGTACCCGATTGTCCAAGATAATTTTGTGTTAACTAATTCTATTAGTCTGGCAGTCTACCTAGGGGAGAATATATAATTGGTTGACTTTTAATGACCTTCTGAAGTGTCCCAGCAAGCTGCTCAGTTCAAGGGCAATTAGGCAGGCCAAGCTGGCCTTGTCAATAGCGTCCACATCCTGTCAATGAATAAGTAAAAAGTAAATAAATAAATAATGCAGAGCACTGGCTCAAAAAAGGTTCCAGCATAAATTTCTGCGGTGAAACATTCCTTGAGCAACTTTACAAAAATAAAAGTTGTAGAAAAATATCCCATTCTGTAACCTGTTATATAGATAAAGACAGTATTTGTTTATAGTAATGTGCTAAATATTGACTAAATACATAGATCTTGTGGTGTTGACAGGGGATGGATGGAAGTTATCAAAGAAATGAGCTCTAATAAAGGGTGTACCTGACAGCTGTCACCAGTGTTATGACATTCACATCCTTGCTTTTCACACTGGGTATATAAAATGCAAGGCACTCAAACTGTGAAAAAATACTGCTGTTTTATATCAGATTTTTTCCTACCAATGGCCTGCTGCTCTAGGGTGTTGTAGAACCATTTCTCCTGCAGCAATAGCGGCATATGTAGGAAGTATGCATAAGAAATCTTCCATCCAACACCACACTTTCACTGTTGCAGAGCCAGTAGCCTGCTGGACCCTGAAACATGAGTGGTCAGATTTGAGGCATTCTGTGTGGGGTGGGAGGACTCGTAAGATGAGTCTCAAATGGAATAGTTACAGGGTCACAGAACTGTAATGGACAATCTCTTCTACTATGCACTAAAAATACTTGATGAAGATCATTAATGTTCTTGTGTAGTTTCACTCCCCTTGGAGGTGACATAATCAGTCATTGCAACTCTTGTAACTTGCAAGTGCTTATTCAGATCTCTCCACCCATCAGACTTCCCCCATCGGTGAACTCCGTCAAAACCGCAAGTAACATCCTATGCTGACTGCGACAAAGGTGCAAGATAATCTGATAGCTTCTCGGTTTCTGGCACAGTGGTCTTGGCATCCTCCTCTAGTGCACTGCTCCATTTTCCACCAGAGGAAGACAGAATTCACCTACTGCTTCTCTGACAGTCATTGGCAGAGGAATTTCTGCAGTGGTTTCACTCTCACTGGACATCAATTCTTCTGAATTCCTTCCAGGATCCACTGTACATTTTTTTTTTTGTCTTTTCTCGATTACTGACAAAGGTATCTTCACTCTCCGCACATTTCTGCTCCATATAAGATTAAGATAAGCTTTTCTTGTCACATGTACATTGAAACATGAAGTGAAATGTGCTGTTTGCATCAAATCAGATCAGCGAGGATTGTGTCTGCAAATGTCACCATACTTCCAGCACCAATGTAGAATGCCCACAACTGTACACTTTGAAATGTGGGAGGACACCGGAGCAGCCAAAGGAAACCAACACAATCACAAGGAGAATACGAGGGATGATTGATAGGTTTGTGGCCTAAGGTAGAAGGAGTCGATTTTAGAAAACCTAGCACATTTATTTTTCAACATAGTCCCCTCCTACATTTACACACTTAGTCCAGCGGTCGTGGAGCATACGTATCTTGGACCTCCAGAAAATGTCCGCAGCAGAGGTGATTGATAACTCGTGGCCTAAGGTAGACGGAGATTAATTATACAGCTCTCATTACATGCACATGCAGGTCAACTCTTTGAGTGATTATGCAGAAAGTTTGAAGTTAATTCTACCGTAGGCCACGAATTGATCAATCACCCCTGCTGTGGATACACTTTCTGGAGGTCCAAGACCGCTGAACTAAGTGTGTAAATGTAGGAGGGGACTATGTTGAAAAATAAACGTGCTAGGTTTTCTAAAATTGACTTCTTCTACCTTAGGCCACAAACTTATCAATCACCCTTCGTATACAAACTTCTTATATGCAGTGGTGAGAACTGAACCCCGATCAGTAATTGCTGGCACTGTAAGTTAGGTACTGCCTGGTATACTACTGGTGTTTAGGGCAGCAATGAAGGTCCTCCATTTCTGCCTGTCCTTGGCTATCCTTTCTATTGTACCCAGATGTGTTTCAGGGTCCTCATTTCTGCCTGTAAAACAATGCAACTAATGGCCCTATTTGGCTATCAGTTCCAATTTTGTCAAATTTTGCAACTTTATATTCCTGTAAACTACTTCATGCATTTACAGTGATGTATAAATGTAAATTGTTAGAGTTGTTAACATAATGTCTAATGAACTCTGTTTTTAACAAGGTGTTCTAATATTGAAGAAATAATGGAACTTTTTTTTTAAAATAAGGAACTTAGAAGATCTATTGATAGATATATACATAATATTATTGTTATTCATGGTTCATACTTTCCAAATTGATCTTTGAATATTTGAGACTAATGCAAAACAACTCTCTAAATCTTCATTTATTGACTTCCTTTGAGACTACAAACCTAATTTCACAGTTGATTATGAATAATGCATTTCTATTTCAAAATAATTGAAGCAAATAATATTACACAGACAGCTGTTCATGATGCAAGATCTTTATACAAATTTCAAAGTTTGCTACAGTTAAGATTTCAAAAATATTTTTTTCTTCGGTAATAAAGAACTACCCCCTACTGGAGCCACAATTCTGGACATGGATCGGATAGGTGTCCCAGTTCCCTAAGTCGGGAACATGGTAATGGAGCGATGGAGGTTTCACCAAGAATGATCCCAGGAATTCAGTTGTAAGCAAAGGGTTATCAGGCTGACATAATCTCAGCTCATGTAATCCTGCTGATGACTTTTCTCCAATGTTCACGGTACTGAAACAGTATTACAGTGCAAGCAACCAGGGTTCATTTCTGCCATTGTTTGGAAGGAGTTTGTACCTTCTCGCCATGACTGTGTCAATTTCCTCTGGGTGCTCTGGTTTCCTCCCACATTCCCAAACACGAATGGGTGCGAGGTAGTAAGTTGTAGGCATGCTTATGTTGGTGCTAGAAGCAAGGCAACCTTGCACTTTCACCATAGCACATCCTCGGAGTGTGTTGTCCATACATGGCCTCCTCTACTGCCATGATGAGGATAAACTCAGGTTGGAGGAGCAACACCTCATATACCGTCTAGGTAGTCTCCAGCCCCTTAGTATGAATATAGCATTCTCCAACTTCCGGTAATTCCCTCCCCCTCCCTTCCCCTATCCCTATGTCACTCTGCCCCCTCCCCCAGCTGCCTATCACCTCCCTCATGGTTCCGCCTCCTTCTACTACCCATTGTGCTTTCTCCTATTCTTTCTTCACCTTTCCTGCCTATCACCTCCCTGCCTCCCCTCCCCCTCCCCTTTATCTTTCCCCTTACCGGTTTTTCACCTGGAACCTTCCAGCCTTCTCCTTCCCACCCTCCCCCCACCTTCTTTATAGGGCCTCTGCCCCTTCCCCCTACAGTGCTGACGAAGGGTTCTGGCCCGAAATGTCGACCGATCATTTCCACGGTTGCTGCCCGACCTGCTGAGTTCCTCCAGCGTGTTGTGAGTGGCCGTTGATGTAAATGACTCATTTCACTCAATGTTTCAATGTACATGTTACAAATAAAATGAGTTATATCCTTTAAAAAACAGGAGAATTTTGCCATTAGTCTCAAGCTTTCAGTGTAAGCAAATCGTATTTGCTTTCACAAGTTTGGTTCCAATAACCTCAAATGTGATATTAGTTTAAAATTGCAATTTACACATTTAACATCTCCTGGCCGCAATAAAACTAAACTACCTGCTCAGTAGAAACTGCAATAGATTGTGTTAGTTATTATCCATGGCTCAAGGTTGTTGCATTCTCACCTCTGACAGAAGGCTAGGGGTTCAAGAAAATCGAAGTTGATACTCCTGTGTGGTGAGAAAGCTACGATGTCACAAAGGTCACATTTTTAGGTCAGATTTTAAATCTATTCCCAATCACATATTGGTCCCATTACACTGTTTTATTATGCCAGCCAACTGTTGCCTCAACCAACATCCCATGAAGATTTAGTCATCATTATTGTGTTGTTTTTTATAGGAGCTATTGACAATTGATCTTTCCAATTAAACTGATCGCACTCCATAAACATTTCATTTGCTGCGAAGCACAATAGGTTAGCCTAGCTTATGAAAAACACACCTTCCAACCCCCTCTCCCCTTTATTTCAGATTAGCCACTCGTTATAAACCCCACAGGAGTCTACTCCCATGCTGTCATCAATAGGCTCTTGGACCCATGTCAGGATGCTGTTCATCGACTAGAGCTCAGTATTTAATACCATCATTCCCACAATCCTGATTGAGAAGTCACAGAACCTGGGCCTCCGTACCTCCCTCTGCAATTTGATCCATGACTTCCTAACCGGAAGACCACAATCTGCACGGATTGGTGTAACATATCCTCCTCACTGACGATCAACACTGGCACACCTCAGGGATGTGTGCTTAGCCCACTGCTCTACTTATACTCATGTCTGTGTGGCTAGACATAGCTCAAGTACCATCTATAAATTTGCTGATGATACAACCATTGTTGGTGGAATCTCAGCTGGTGACGAGGGGGTGTACAGGAGTGAGATAAACCAACTAGTGGAGTGGTGCTGCAGCAATAAACTGACACTCAGTGTCAGTAAGACAAAAGAGCTGATTGTGGACTTCAGAAAGGGTAAGATGAAGGAACACATACCATCCTCATAGAGGGATCAAACTTGGAGAGAGTGAGCAGTTTCAAGTTCCTGGGTGTCAAGATCTCTGAGGATCTAACCTGGTCCCAACATATCAATGTAGTTATAAAGAAGGCAAGACCGCTTTGGCATATCACCAAATACACTCAAAAACTTATATAGATGTACCGTGGGGAGCATTCTGACAGGCTGTATCACTGGTATGGTGGGGGGCCGGGGGCTACTGCACAGGACCGAAAGAAGCTGCAGAAGGTTGTAAATCTAGTCAGCTCCATCTTGGGTACTAGCCTATAAAGTACCCAGGACATCTTCAGGGAGTGGTGTCTCAGAAAGACAGTGTCCATTATTAAGGACCTCCAGCATCCAGGGCATGCACTCTTCTCATTGTTACCATCAGGCAGGAGGTACAGAAGCCTGAAGGCACACACTCAGCGATTCAAGAACAGCTTCTTCCCCTCTGTCATCTGATTCCTAAATGGACATTGAACTCTTGGACACTAACTCACTTTTTTAATATACAGTATTTCTGTTTTTTGCACATTTTAAAATCTATTCCACATACATATACTGTAATTGATTTATTTATTTATTATTATTATTTTCTCTTCTCTATTATGTATTGCATTAAACTGTTGCTGCTAAGTTAACAAATTTCACGTCACATGCCAGTGATAATAAACCTGATTCTGACTTTGGTAACACATTATCATGCAAGGAATTGAGTGTCATTGCTCTGCACACAGAACCCTTGCACTTAGCATCATGCAATGCCCAACTTTATTTATGCACCATGCTGAATTATAAAAAAAAGAGTTCAAACAAATCAAATATGGAGACACATTCATCTCAGAACTATGTAACTTACTCCAATATGCACGATGTTCTCCTGACATTGAAGGCAATCATTTTATGTAACCAAATACATTGGACTGTTTACGGCATGAATACCTATTTTAGGTTAATAGGTTATTTTAGGTGTTGGTTAATGGAAGAATGTGAACCTGAAAATTGGGAGAATTCCCTGAATGGGAACATGGGATAATTTGTATTCACAGGAGGCAGCAAACAGATTTTGGAAGACTCTCATCTGAAAGAAGGAAAAGCTTTATTATCTAGATAATGCACATAAATGAAAGCCTAGTATTTCAGAAAGTCAATGACATTTACCCTCTGTTCAATTCAAATAAAGGAAGCTCTGGCAAATTCAGTTGACAACATGCCATCTTCTCTGCCGATTATCTGTTAGAGATCCTCCAGAGGGTATTTGACATCTACGTGAAAAAATATAAATCTACCACTGCTCTGTTATCTAACACCAGACTGCAGACTCAGTATTCAACTTTGAATTAAGCAAGTCAGATAATCATCCATTCCTGGTATTTTTGACATTCAGTTCTTTTCCTCTTTCCCTTTATCAAAATTTCAGATGACATTAATTTGCTCTTTCCCTTACCAACAAAGTTTGTGTTCCTCGTTAGCCTCTACTCACTGCTTTCAGATAACACCATCAAATGTTCAGTCATTGAATCACTCCCAATCTACACCTTTTTTTTTGCTTCTTAACTAGATCCTCATCCCTCATTCGCTACTGACCCCTAGACCTTTCTCAGCAACTGGAAACTCATTTTATCAGTAACTTCCCAATTCTCATGAAAGATCACTGGATTGAAATGTTAATTTTGTTCCTTGCTACTTAGAAGATGCCCGATTTGCCAAATATTTCTATTACTTTTGTTTTTCATACTGCTTAGATATGTGTCAAAGTAAACTTTACATAACTCTTCCTCTATTCCAGGAATTCTCAACTAGGGTCCAATCTTTGGTTAATGATAAGGCTCCATGGCATAAAAAGAGGTTGGGAACCCTTGCCCTATTCATCTTTGAAGAATGATGCAGCTTTTCTGTGGAAATCGAATACACGTAACTGTGGAGGTTTCCCAGGGAGTTCCATTTTCTCCTCACATTCTAAAGGCATGCTTTTTGTCTGGTTAAGTACCAGTTCTTAATCATCCCTTGTATAGGAGGCTTGTGGAACATTTCTGGGAGAGGGAGGTAGTTGGAGCGTAGTTTGCGGGCTGCGGAGTGAGCCGGGAGCAGAGTGAAGACTTAAGGGCTTAGGCGGAAACGGGCGAGGAAGGTTTGGCATTCATTTTCTGTTGTTATTTGAGGAGAGGGGCAGTATGAGTGTGAGGGCAGTTCGGTGTCGGATGTGGGAGGCCTTGGAGTCTCCAAGCCTCCCGGACGTCTACATCTGCGCCAAGTGCATCGAGATGCAGCTCCTAAGGGACCGCGTTACGGAACTGGAGCTGCAGCTCGATGACCTTCGTCTGGTCAGGGAGAGTGAGGAGGTGATAGAGAGGAGTTGCAGGCAGGTGGTCACGCCGGGGCCACGGGAGGCAGACAAGTGGGTCACGGTTAGGAGGGGGAAGGGGAAAAGTCAGGTAATAGGGAGTACCCCGGTGGCTGTGCCCCTTAACAACAGGTACTCTTGTTTGAGTACTGTTGGGGGGGACAGCTTACCCGGGGGAAGCGACAGTGGCCGTGCCTCCGGCACAGAGTCTGGCCCTGTAGCTCAGAAGGGTAGGGCAAGGAAGAGGAGGGCAGTTGTGCTAGGGGACTCGATAGTAAGGGGGTCAGATAGGCGATTCTGTGGACGCAGTCCAGAGACCCGGATGGTAGTTTGCCTCCCTGGTGCCAGGGTCCGGGATATTTCTGATCGTGTCCAAGATATCCTGAAGTGGGAGGGTGAGGAGCCAGAGGTCATGGTACATATAGGTACCAATGACATAGGTAGGAAAAGGGATGAGGTCCTGAAAGGAGAGCATAGGGAGCTAGTAAGGGAGTTGAGAAAAAGGACCGCAAAGGTAGTAATCTCGGGATTACTGCCTGTGCCACGCGACAGTGAGAGTAGGAATGCGATGAGGTGGAGGATAAATGCGTGGCTGAGGGATTGGAGCAGGGGGCAGGGATTCAAGTTTTTGGATCATTGGGACCTCTTTTGGCGCAGGCGTGACCTGTACAAAAAGGACGGGTTGCACCTGAATCCTAGGGGGACCAATATCCTGGCAGGGAGATTAGCGGGGGCTACTGAGGTGACTTTAAACTAGAATGGTTGGGGGGTGGGAATCAAATTAAAGAGGCTAGGCGTGAGGAGGTTAGTTCACTACAGGGGGATGGGAACCAGTGCAGAGAGACAGAGGGGTGTAAAGTGAGGGTAGAAACAAAAAGTACTATGGAGAAAAGTAAAAGTGGCAGGCTGACAAATCCAGGGCAAGCATTAAAGAGGGCTACTTTTCAGCATAATTGTAAAAGGACTAAGAGAGTTGTGAAAGAGCGCCTGAAGGCTTTGTGTGTCAATGCAAGGAGAATTCGTAATAAGGTGGATGAATTGAAAGTGCAGATTGTTATTAATGATTATGATATAGTTGGGATCACAGAGACATGGCTCCAGGGTGACCAGGAATGGGAGCTCAACGTTCAGGGATATTCAATATTCAGGAGGGATAGACATGAAGGAAGGGGAGGTGGGGTGGCGTTGCTGGTTAAAGAAGAGATTAACGCAATAGAAAGGAAGGACATAAGCCGGGAAGATGTGGAATCGATATGGGTAGAGCTGCGTAACACTAAGGGGCAGAAGATGCTGGTGGGAGTTGTGTACAGGCCACCTAACAGTAGTAGTGAAGTCGGAGATGGTATTAAACAGGAAATTAGAAATGTGTGCAATAAAGGAACAGCAGTTATAATGGGTGACTTCAATCTACATGTAGATTGGGTGAACCAAATTGGTAAAGGTGCTGAGGAAGAGGATTTCTTGGAATGTATGCGGGATGGTTTTTTGAACCAACATGTCGAGGAACCAACTAGAGAGCAGGCTATTCTGGACTGGGTTTTGAGCAATGAGGAAGGGTTAATTAGCGATCTTGTCGTGAGAGGCCCCTTGGGTAAGAGTGACCATAATATGGTGGAATTCTTCATTAAGATGGAGAGTGACATAGTTAATTCAGAAACAAAGGTTCTGAACTTAAAGAGGGGTAACTTTGAAGGTATGAGACGTGAATTAGCTAAGATAGACTGGCAAATGACACTTAAAGGATTGACGGTGGATATGCAATGGCAAGCATTTAAAGGTTGCATGGATGAACTACAACAATTGTTCATCCCAGTTTGGCAAAAGAATAAATCAAGGAAGGTAGTGCACCCGTGGCTGACAAGAGAAATTAGGGATAGTATCAATTCCAAAGAAGAAGCATACAAATTAGCCAGAGAAAATGGATCACCTGAGGACTGGGAGAAATTCAGAGTTCAGCAGAGGAGGACAAAGGGCTTAATTAGGAAGGGGAAAAAAGATTATGAGAGAAAACTGGCAGGAAACATAAAAACAGACTGTAAAAGCTTTTATAGATATGTGAAAAGGAAAAGACTGGTAAAGACAAATGTAGGTCCCCTGCAGACAGAAACAGGTGAATTGATTATGGGGAGCAAGGACATGGCAGACCAATTGAATAATTACTTTGGTTCTGTCTTCACTAAGGAGGACATAAATAATCTTCCAGAAATAGTAGGGGACAGAGGGTCCAGTGAGATGGAGGAACTGAGCGAAATACATGTTAGTAGGGAAGTGGTGTTAGGTAAATTGAAGGGATTGAAGGCAGATAAATCCCCAGGGCCAGATGGTCTGCATCCTAGAGTGTTTAAGGAAGTAGCCCAAGAAATAGTGGATGCATTAGTGATAATTTTTCAAAACTCGTTAGATTCTGGACTAGTTCCTGAGGATTGGAGGGTGGCTAATGTAACTCCACTTTTTAAAAAAGGAGGAAGAGAGAAACTGGGGAATTATAGACCGGTTAGCCTAACGTCGGTGGTGGGGAAACTGCTGGAGTCAGTTATCAAGGATGTGATAACAGCACATTTGGAAAGCGGTGAAATGATCGGACAAAGTCAGCATGGATTTGTGAAAGGAAAATCATGTCTGACGAATCTCATAGAATTTTTTGAGGATGTAACTAGTAGAGTGGATAGGGGAGAACCAGTGGATGTGGTATATTTGGATTTTCAGAAGGCTTTTGACAAGGTCCCACACAGGAGATTAGTGTGCAAACTTAAAGCACACGGTATTGCGGGTAAGGTATTGGTGTGGGTGGAGAGTTGGTTAGCAGACAGGAAGCAAAGAGTGGGAATAAACGGGACCTTTTCAGAATGGCAGGCGGTGACTAGTGGGGTACCGCAAGGCTCAGTGCTGGGACCTCAGTTGTTTACAATATATATTAATGACTTGGATGAGGGAATTAAATGCAGCATCTCCAAGTTTGCGGATGACACGAAGCTGGGTGGCAGTGTTAGCTGTGAGGAGGATGCTAAGAGGATGCAGGGTGACTTGGATAGGTTGGGTGAGTGGGCAAATTCATGGCAGATGCAATTTAATGTGGATAAGTGTGAAGTTATCCACTTTGGTGGCAAAAATAGGAAAACAGATTTATTATCTGAATGGTGGCCGATTAGGAAAAGGGGAGGTGCAACGAGACCTGGGTGTCATTATACACCAGTCATTGAAAGTGGGCATGCAGGTACAGCAGGCGGTGAAAAAGGCGAATGGTATGCTGGCATTTATAGCGAGAGGATTCGAGTACAGGAGCAGGGAGGTACTACTGCAGTTGTACAAGGCCTTGGTGAGACCATACCTGGAGTATTGTGTGCAGTTTTGGTCCCCTAATCTGAGGAAAGACATCCTTGCCATAGAGGGAGTACAAAGAAGGTTCACCAGATTGATTCCTGGGATGGCAGGACTTTCATATGAAGAAAGACTGGATGAACTGGGCTTGTACTCGTTGGAATTTAGAAGATTGAGGGGGGATCTGATTGAAACGTATAAGATCCTAAAGGGATTGGACAGGCTAGATGCAGGAAGATTGCTCCCGATGTTGGGGAAGTCCAGAACGAGGGGCCACAGTTTGAGGATAGAGGGGAAGCCTTTTAGGACCGAGATTAGGAAAAACTTCTTCACACAGAGAGTGGTGAATCTGTGGAATTCTCTGCCACAGGAAACAGTTGAGGCCAGTTCATTGGCTATATTTAAGAGGGAGTTAGATATGGCCCTTGTGGCTACGGGGGTCAGGGGGTATGGAGGGAAGGCTGGGGCGGGGTTCTGAGTTGGATGATCAGCCATGATCATAATAAATGGCGGTGCAGGCTCGAAGGGCCAAATGGCCTACTCCTGCACCTATTTTTTCTATGTAATGGTAAACAATAACTTTTAGGGAAAGAAATAGGGGAATGAGGTTGTCCTAAGAGATGATATAAACTTAATGGACTGAATAGCTTCCTTTTTCTCACTGTGAAATAGAAAAGCAGCCCTCTGACCTTCAGAATAGCTAAGACAGTTTGTCCTTGTCAAGCTAAGTAGTGGCACATGGTTTACTGTGCAAAAAGAAAATGTTTCTTGGAGCAGCTATAGAAATCCCAGAAATTTACCAGGAATGTAAATATTTGACTTGTACTGCTCAAAGAAAAACGTGAACTACAAATGCTCTAAATGTTTCCTAGGGAATTAAAACTCGAGAAACACAATATAATTTGTACAAGTTTCGACTTGAAGAAACCTGCAAAGCCATTGATAATGTGAAACTGAATTGTAAATCTGCTCTATCTGTTGGGAGTTTAATGATGTAAATTCACCTCTTCTTCCAGTGAATAACTTACTAGTTTTCTCCAGAGTCTTTATTAATTTGATTTAGATTGTGTTGATTGCCTTTGTTTTGTTACTATTCATAAAATTGGTGATTTTTTGATTGTACGCGATCACATAAAAAGGACAATTGGGTATCAGCTGGTCGATTCAGCGTGCTCCATCCTGACATGCTGCAGTTTCAATACATTTTCACTTACGCATACATTGAGCTCTGGGGACTGCAGCAGCTGCCAGCCTGAAAAATGAACAAGAAAACCCTGACTAACTGTGAATTAACACTGCTGCCCTTTCCTTCTAAAGTTCGCTAAGTAAAACTCCGCCTGAACATTGATCGGCTTGTTTGCACTGACGCAAACTCGGTGGCCGCTCTATTACCTGTGTGTTGGAACACCTGTCTGCCGGCTCTGACGATGACGTTAAAACCCGTGCGGGAGGAGTCTTATAGTGAAAAAGCCATTGCACTGGGGCAGTTCCACTCTCTTGGCCTCAAAAATCTTGATTCGCCCAGTCCGCCGGCTTTGCATGCTGGGGTAGGCATATTTCTATTTCACCAGAGTTGGAGGTTCCTGGCAAACCAACAGGGTTTAGCTCGCCTGTCAAAGTGATTTACTGGGAGTGTGGCCACTTTCATATGTAGTTACTTGGAGCCAAAGTTGAGAGCTGGGTGGCAGGTGGGGGATCAAAGGTGGATGAGTTGCCCCTGGACAGAGCCCGCGACCAGAGGTGCTACCCCTCCCAGGACACCCGCACAGACATCCCACCTCTCCCGGAAGATCCGGGAGTCTCCCGCATATCGATAGTGGCTCCCTGACGCCCGGAAATTATATGCAATATCCCGGAAATAGATTTTTTTGAGAGGGAGAGCGAGTATCCTGATTGGTCTCTCTTCGTGCTAAGAGTGGTCCCCAACCACAGGGCCGTGAGGAAACACTATGATTTGGCGATATGAAACGATACGAGTTATTTGCACCTTTCCTCATTCCCTGTCACGCACTGTTGAGCTTGAACACATGCGAGGTCACTACGCACGCGTCATCCATGTCAGCGCGGGAAGAAGATCAACTCGAGCTTGCAAGTGACAGCGGGCTGAAAAGTATGTTTGATATAACATCTCTGCCCGCATTCTGGATCAAAGTCAAGGCTAAATATCCTGAGAGAGCCACGGAAGCACTGAAAACGTTGGTTCCATTTCCAACATCATATCGCTGCGAAGCGGAGTTTTCTGCAATGAATGCAACGAAAACTAAATTGCGGAATAGACTGGACATAAGGAACCCCCTTCGAGTATCGCTGTCTCCCCTGAACCCTCGATGGGACTGTCTTGTTGCAGGAAAACAAGCCCAGGGCTCCCACTGATTCAGCGATATTGGTGTGTTGCAACGATTTTATATGTTCATGCTGTGTGTTTAATATCCAAACGTTACTTAAAATGTTATGATGCTATTGATTATAATCCGGTCGTGACTAACACCCCACCCCCGGTCGGCCGGTCCGCAAGAATATTGTCAATATGAAACGGGTCTGCTTTGCAAAAAGTGTTGGGGACCCCTGCTAAGTAGACCTATCAGTTTTCTCTGTGGGCGGGCTTTACAGTCGACCTCAAAAATAATGACAGCGCTGCTCGCTGCACTGTTTGCAACAGTGACTTTTCTATTGCCCATGGTGGGTTAAAATGTAAAAGACATGTTGAGGTGAATTTAACAGGTGTCATTACAGCATAGCTAAGGTTATTTAAACTAGCTGGCGAGCTGCTGAGGAGCTACTCTATTGATGTCCTACGTGATGAGGCCAAACTCCCTATAGACTTGCTTAAAGTTATAATAGAATAAACATTATAATATAATATAAGGACATATTTTAATGTCACATTTGCTGCATATACCCAACTTGGTTTACAGATTAGACAAAATAACTAAACAAAGTATTACATACACCCTTGGAGGTTGACGGGGGCGGGGGGGCGGTGCGGGATATGGTGTTGCGGGGGGGGGGGGGTGCTACCTCCCTGAAATGGTGGTGATACCTCCCTGAAATGAGTTTTTGCAGGGTGGGATGTCTGCCTGCAGAACTGCTCGTTAATGTAAATATCTAATCAGCCAATCACGCGGCAGCAACTCAATGCATAAAGGCATGCAAACTCGATCAAGTAGTTCAGTTGTTGTTCAGGCCAAACATCAGGGTGGGGAAGAAATTTGTTCTAAATGAATTTGACGGTAGGATTATTGTTGGTTTGAGTATTTTAGAAACTGAGTATTTGAGAAATCCTGGGATTTCGGCACACAGCAGTCTCTAGATTTTACAGAGGCAGAAAACAGTAAATGGACAGTGAGCAGCGGTTATGTGATAATAAGAGAGGTCAGAGGAGAACGCTGAGAGTGGTTCAAGCTGACAGAAAGGTGAAAGTAACTCAAATAGCCACATGTTACAACACTGGTATGCAGAAGAGCATCTTTGAATGCAGAATACATCAAACCTTGAAGTGCATGAGCTACAGCAGGTGAAGACTACTGCAGGCTCCACTCTTGTACCTAATAAAATGGCCACACAAGTGTTGAACTTTCTCTCACAAGAGGTGATTCTGGGGGCCTCAACTTGGTCTTTGTTATTTATACTTGTTGTCTTTGGATTTTGCTAACTTCCCTAACCTGAATAACCAGCACACCTGAGTTAAATCCAATCTCTTCATTAAAGTTCTGCAGATCCATCAGTCTGAGGATCCTTAAATCTGCCAATTTCATCCAAATCCCTTTCCAAGATGTCTAAATTTCTCTCTCAGATGAAAGGGCTGGATAGGATATTGTAAATGTGCCTTAACTAAGGGAATTCTTCTTACATTGCAAGTTGCTATAAATCCTGATACTGATAATTATTTGTCCTCAATGATCCACAATGGCTCCTGCTCCACATTCATCGACATTTTAAAAATGTTCACACTTAATTTGAAATCCTTTCACGTGGCTTTTCCCCCTGCTGTTTCCTTCAGGCCTGTAATCTGCCAACGAATCTCAAATTCAAGCCTTTGAACTTTCCTTTTTATATTTGATGGCTAAGCCTACAGCTGCAGAGGTTCTAAGCACTGGAGTTGCCTCGTCAGTCATTCCAATTTCTACCTCAGTCTTTTAAACAAAAACTTTTCTTAAAATTAGTATTTGCCTTAATATCTCTTTAATTGTTTAATGTCAAATTATAGTTGAGATAACTGCTATCACAAAACCTTTTATTGCACCTAAAATACTATATAAATGCATGTTGTTATTACATTGGATTACTCACTGTACACAGTTCCAATTTTGAGACTTAGAAGCATAGAAACATAGAAAACCTACAGCACAATACAGGCCTTTCAGCCTACCAAATTGTGCCAAACATGTCCCTACCTTAGAAATTACTAGGCTTACCCATAGCCCTCTATTTTTCTAAGCTCCATGTACCTATCCAAAAGTCTCTTAAAAGACCTTATCGTATCCGCCTCCACCACCGTTGCTCGCAGCCCATTGCATGCACTCACCACTCTCTGCGTAAAAAAAACTTACCTCTGACATCTCCTCTGTATCTACTCCCCAGCACCTTAAACCTGTGTCCTCCTGTGGCAACCATTTCAGCCCTGGGAAAAAGCCTCTGACTATCCACACGATCAATGCAAACTTGGTCTTATCCAATATCCAGCCTGTCCATGCCAACCATGGTGCCCATAAAACTTGCCTCAATGATTAATATTTATTTACTTAGAAGTACAGCGCAGACAGGTCCTTCCATCCCAATGAGCCAGGTCGCCCAGCATCCCAACTGTTTAACACTGGCACAATCACAGGGAAATTTACAATGATTTAATTTAAACTAGTAACTGGTACGTCTTTAAACCAGAACACTTGGTGGAAACTCATGCACTCATGGGGAGAACGCACAAACCCCTTACAGACAGCACCGGAATTGAATTCCAAACTCTTTGACATCCCAAGTGGTGATAAGAGTTGCGCTAACCACTACATTTCTGTGGCACCCATATTCCTAATATGTTTTTGATATTGAGAAACTAATAGGTAGCAGCAGAAACAGTCAATGGTGATATCCACTATTTCTTCTACTTTTTGAAACACCTTCAAATACTATATCGCTTATGGCAGCCTCTTTTATAAATTACTTAATAGCAGAAAATTGATCCATGACAAGGACCTACACTAAGATTTTAATTCCCTTCCCAAACCACTTTCTTCACAATCTACCTTTCACTTGCCATCCTTGTCCCTCCCAGAGGCTAATGAGTTTATAGATTTCTTCATCTCCAGAAACCTTGAAGTGCAACTTTCTTTAATCCTGATTGGAAAATAATTTATCGTTTATTCAGAAGCTTTTATCATGTTCAAACTTCTCAGTGTATTCATGAAAGTATTTTAATAAGTGAAGATAGTTTAAAAAACTGCAGTGCTGCAAACTTGAAAGAAAAATGTGGCCTAAGTCCTGCTCAGAGGAATTTCAGGAAAGGTCTCAGTGAAGGCTAGAGAAGCAGGGAGGGTCAGGGAAGAATTTTAAGAGCTTGTGGAATGCACGATGTGACAGGAATATGATGAATGAGGTAAGACCAGAGTCAGAGGCAAAGAGAGTACTTGAGGAATTCTGGGGATAAAGATTACCTTTGTAGAAATATAGTAATACAATTTAAGCAATGATAATTTCATGTTTTTAAAACTGCATGTAAGACAACCTGAAAAAAGGTGACTCAATATAAAGTAAAAAAACCAGAAATATTTAAGGTTTGGGGCATAGGATCAAAGAGTAACCCCCGATAGAAGCCAGCCTTTTGCCCCAACTTATCCATGCCAACCACAGAGCTCATGCCCATTCTTTTTTATACTGAGTGGCTAATAGACACCAATGAAAGCAAAGTCAAGGATTTTATTAAAAAATAATAATGCAAAGTCTCGAATCTATTTAGTAAGCTCAACCTTTCCCAGAGGGATCTTCAAACACAGAGGCATTGAAATTTCAAATAAACTATCTTAGCAAAAACAATTAAGTTCCCAGCCATAATCACGACTATCTTTAAAAAAGGAAAACAATCCAATCTGGGCCGGATGGCGTCACTGGCTGTATGCCCAGATCCTGCCCTGTCAGCAGTGATCATTGCTTATATAGTAGTATTTTCAGACATTTTTAACCACTTCTGGCTTCAGTCTCAGCTTCCTCTCTGCCTCAAGAAGATCAGTGTTATCCCAGTGCCTATCAAAACCAGGTAATGTGCCTTAATGATTACCACCCAGTTGTTCTGATATCCACCATCATTAAAGCATTTTGAAAGGCTGATCATGGCATTTCAACCTTGATACATTGCAGTTTACCTACTACTGAAACAAGTCTATGGCACACACCATGTCCTTGACCCTACAAGAGATCTTGATCTCCGAGTCCTCAAGACATTAGACACCTACATTAAACTATTTTTTATTGACTACAGCTGCACCTTGAATAGTATAATTCCAAGCAAAGTCATCTCCAAACTTCTAGACCTGTGACTCAACACCTTCCCTTGCAAGTGGATTCTTGATTTCCTGAGCAACAGACTGCAGTCAGTAAAGATACACAGCAACACCTCCACCATGATAATCCTCAATACTGATAACCCACAAGACCTCATTATCAACCCACTGCTCCATTCTCTATACTGTCACAACTGTGTGACCACATTCTGATCTAGTTCCACCTCCAAGTTTTAGCTCCTCTGTTGAGATCGTCAAGAGCACCAAATTTCTTGGTGTTCACCTGGCGGAGAATCTCACCTGGTCCCTCAACATCAGCCCCATAGCCAAGAAAGCTCAGCAGCGTCTCTACTTTCTGCGAAGGCTGAGAAAAGTCCATCTCCCATCCCCCATTATCACCACATTCTACAGAGGTTGTATTGAGAGAATCCTGAGCAGCTGCATCACTGACTGGTTCAGAAATTGCACCATCTCGGATCGCAAGACCCTGCAGCGGATAGTGAGGTCAGCTGAGAAGATCGTCGGGGTCTCTCTTCCTGCTATTACAGACATTTACACCACATGCTACACCTGTAAAGCTAACAGTATTGTGAAGGACCTCACTCACCCCTCACACAAACTCTTCTCCCTCCTGCCATCTGGCAAAAGATACCGAAGCATTCGGGATCTCACGACCAGACTGTGCAATAGTTTCTTCCCCCAAGCCATCAGACTCCTCAATGCTCAGAGTCTAGACTGACATCTACATCATTTATTATTATATTGTAACTTGTCCTGTACTGTGCCTATTATCTTGTTTATTAATTATTGTACTGCCCTGCACTGTTTTGTGCACTTTATGTAGTCCTGTGCAGGTCTGTAGTCTAGTGCAGTTTTTATGTTGTTTTACGTAGTCTAGTGTAGCCTTGTGTTGTCTCACATAGTCTAGTGTAGTTTTGTGTTGTTTCATGTAGCACCAGGGTCCAGGAGGAACGTTGTTTCATTTTTACTGTGTACTGTACCAGCAGCTTATGGTCGAAATGACAATAAACTTGACTTGATAACATCAACATAGCGGGTCATATCTCAAATAACAAGTCAGAACACAGAAAGAAGATATAGAGCCCAGTGATAATGGTGTCATGACAACAATCTTTCCCTCAATGTCAGCAAAACTTCAGGAAGAAGGGCAGTGCACATGCTCCTATCTACATCAAGGTTGAGAGAGTTGAGAGTTTAAAGTTCCTAGGAATAAATATCACCAATATCCTGCCCAGTCCAACTATATAGATACCACAACCAAGAAAGCTCACCAGCACTTCTACTTCCTCAGGAGGCTAAAGAAATTTGGCATGTCCCTTTTGATCCTCACCAATTTTCACTTATGCTCATAAAAAGCATCCTATTTGGATGCATCACAGCTTGGTAAGGCAATTGCTCTGCCTGAGACTGCTGAAACTACAGAGTTGTAGACAGATCTCAGCACATCATGGAAATCAGCCTTCTCTCCAAGGACTCTTTCTAAACTTCTTGCTACCTTGGTACAGCAGCCAGGACCCCACCTACCCAGGACATTCTCTCTTCTCCCTCTCTCATTGGGCAGAAGATACAAAAGCCTGAAAGCACATAACACCAGACCGAAGAAGAGCTTCTACTCCCCCTATTATAAGACAATTGAATAGCTCCCTGGTATAAAATGGACCAATTTGCAAAGAACTAACGATGCAAATACAGAAGATAATAAAGGAAATAATAATAAATAAATAAGCAATAAGTATTGAGAACATGAGATGAAGAGTCCTTGAAAAAGAGGTCAATTGGTTGTGGGAACAGTTCAGTGGTGGGGCAAGTGAAGTTGAGTGAAGTTATCCATTCTAGCTCAAGAGCCTGATGGTTGAGGGATAATAATTGTTCTTGTACATGGTGGTGTGAGTCCTAAGGCTCCTGTGCTACCTTCTTGATGGCAGCAGCAAGAACAGAACATGATCTGGGTGGTGGAGGTCCCTGATGATGGATGCTGTTTTCCTGTGATGATAGTCCATGAAGATGTGCTCAGTGGTTGGGAGGGCTTTACCCGTGATGGACGGGGCCATATCCACTACTTTTTGTAGGAGTTTCTGTTCAAGGGCATTAGTGTTTCCATTCCAGGCTGTGATGCAGCCAGTCAATATATTCTCCACTGCACATCTATAGAAGTTTGTCAAAATTTAAAATATCATGCTGAATCTTTTCAAATTTCTAAGGAAGTAGCAACATTGCTATGCTTTCTTTGTAATTACACATATGTACTGGGCCCAGCATAGGTCCTCTGAAATGGTAACTCTGAGGAATTAAAGACGCTGACCCTCGCCACCTCTGATCCCCCAATGAGAACTAGCTCACGGACTTCCAGTTTCCTCCTCCTGGTTAATAATCAGCTCTTGAGTCTTGCTGATATTGAGTAGGAGGTTTTATTGTGGCATCACTCAGCCAGATTTTCAATCTCCAATGAGTGATATCACCAGCAAATGTAAATATGGCATTGGAGCTGTTGCTTAGCCACACAGTCATAAGTGCAAAGCAAGTAGAGCAGGGGGCTAGGCACAGACCTTCTGGTGCACTTGTGCTGATGGGGATTGTGGAGGAGATGTTGCTGACAATATGAATTATCCTTGGCTTTAGTACATCAGCGCACAGCCTTTAGCCATTTTGAGATTTGAAAGCTAGGTTCCTACGCCCAGCACAAAGCTAATGTCCTAATGTGCAACAGTAATCCCTACCCTACTATACCTTTATCAGTTATGGACTCCCTAAATAGGCATTGAAAGCCCTGGAGAAATATCACTTACGCTGTTGCTTTGCGATCCTCCAAACTGACAAGGTAAGTGTCTCAATGTCAACAGTAGCACAGGAGATTCTGTAGATGCTGGAAATTTAAAGCAACACACACAGAATGCTGAGAAACTCAGCAGGTCAGGTAGCACCTATGAAAATGAATAGATAGTTGACATTTCGTGCCGAGACCCTTCTTCAGCACTGAGAAGGAACAGAGAAGGTGCCAGAATAAAAAGATGGGGGGGGGGGAGGGGGAGAGAAGGTGGCTAGCTGGTAGGTGAAGCGAAGTGGGTTGGAAATATCAACGGGCTGGAGAAGAAGGATTGTCACCATGCAGTCTCAGACCAGACACTAGACTCCCGAAATAGGTATCATGTTCTGAGCACTATCGTAAAAGAGAGTGGACTATTCTCACCACTGATACAATTCACTAATGTGCGCCAAACACCTAACTTGAGGGAATCCCTGGCTCATAGGGAAGGACAATTTTCCAAAAGCATAAAGGGCCACTGGGACACTTGCCAGGTGTACACAGAAACAGCAGAAGAGAGCTACCACTTCCCAAACTCCCCAGCCAAGTACTTCCAGCCCCATTGGTGGTAGAAACTGCAGGTGAAACACTGGTTACATCAGCCACCTCAGAACCCACTAAACCAGAGTAGACGTAAGTCATCTTGACCCCACATGATTGCCTAAGCAAAAAAAACCATAATATTTTGCATTTCAAATCAAATAGTAGCAAAATAATCTAATTTTAATTTTCATTTCAGTTCACCAATGCTTTCCTTTTAGTTAAAAGCCACACATAAGAAGTATGACAAAATGGTACAATTAATTTTCAACCCCTTTGGCTTATCATTTGGTGCATGTTATCAACAGCAAGTAAGTGCTTTTGAAAATTCTGGAGCCACAAAACATTTGCTTCAAAAGTTTGTTATCATTATATCAAGAAATACAGTTTTGTTTATGAGTTGATTTCGCTGGATTCAAGTTTTCTTTTCTCTCAGCAAATGGAACCAGCATTAAATATGGCATTCAAAAGAACCAAACTGCAGAAAGTAATTATAAAATAAATTATATCTCAAATTGTTACATTGAGGTCTGATGTATCTGTTAAGTTGGTGTCTTCTGACTTAGGAGAGTTAAGCAACGTTGTGTTACTATGGATTGTCAACTACACCTTAAATCTGAATCCTGCCAAAATAACGAAAGCCACATTTTCACCAGCAGCAGTGATCTCAGGTGAATTATGTCCATAATTCAAATTAATTTGCACTATATTTCTGCAGGAGAAATATAATAAGTGAAGGGTCAAGTTAATGCCTCAGTAGAGGAGAATGTAATAGTATTAATAGACTGCATTAAAATTGATAAAATAGGTACAAAAGTAGGTTTGTATATAGTCTGTGACAATTAATGTCACCTGAGCTAGGACAAATACATCCTACATCAGGGAGGGAAGCATTGACAACAATCTTTCAGTTCATGAATATGGGGTTGGAGAATGCAGGGGGTTGTTTCCTACTTCCAAAATAGAAGGAAAGATAACACTAGTAGCTACAAGCCAGGTAACCTAATGCTAGTATGTGGAACGAATGCTGGACATAATTTTCAAAGACAAAATGAATTCTCACTTAGATTAAATCAACTCATAAACTAAACTGTGTTTCTTGATTTAAAGCAAATTTTTGAAGGAAATGTATTGTGGCTCCAGAATTTTCAGTGGCACTTAATTCAAAGCTATGTACTTGCTGATGATAACATGCACCAAGTGATAAGGCAAAGGGATTGAAAGTTAATTGTACCATTTTGTCGTACTTCTCATCAGTGGCTTTTAACTAAAAGCATTGGTGAACTAAAATTAAAACTAAAATTAGATCAGATTGCTACTATTTGATTTGAAATGTAAAACATTATCTTTCTTATTCTCTTAGGCAACCATGTGGGGTCAAGATAACTTACGTCTACTCTGGTTTAGTGGGTTCTGAGGTGGCTGATGTAACCAGTGTTTCACCTGCAGTTTCTGCCATCAGTGGGGCTGGAAGTACTTGGCTGGGGAGTTTGGAAAGTGGTACTTCTCACTTAGATTAATAGGGGATAACCAATGTAGATTTATAATCGGCTCAAATTGTGTCTCACTAGCCCAAACTAATTATTTGATGAAATAATAAAGTTCATGAAAAAGTCTAGGAGATGGACACAAAGATGTTGTTACAGCAGAATTATTTGAAAAGTAGAAGCATTTGTTGTTAAAGGTTAAATGAGTAAGGAGTGGAGGCAGACAAAAGTGGCTGATGTTTTTTTCTGTCTGTTGAAGAGCATCTGGATGACTTCTTTTCTTGCTTTATATACGAATGAGCTGGTTCTGGGTCCAAGTAACAGATTAGCCCTACACTGAAGAAAAACAAATTCAGCCTTGTGAAGCAGACAAGAAGATTGTGGTTACAACTTAGTGTAAAGTTGAGCACTTTAGCAGAAATAATATAGAAAGGAAGATTAATATAAACACTACTATTTTGAGCAGTGGGAAAGAGCTTGGTGACCTCGAAACTCAAGTCACAAATCTTTTTATAGACAATAGACAATAGGTGCAGGAGCAGGCCATTCGGCCCTTCGAGCCTGCACTGCCATTCACTGTGATCATGGCTGATCATCCACAATCAGTATCCAGTTCCTGCCTTATCCCCATTACCTTTGATTCCGCTATCTTTGAGAGCTCTATCCATCTCTTTCTTGAAAGCATCCAGAGACTTGGCCTCCACAGCCTTCTGGGGCAGAGCATTCCATATATCCACCACTCTCTGGGTGAAAAAGTTTTTCCTCAACTCCGTTCTAAATGGCCTACCCCTTATTCTTAAACTGTGGCCTCTGGTTCTGGACTCACCCATCAGCGGGAACATGCTTCCTGCCTTCAGCGTGTCCAATCCCTTAATAACCTTATATGTTTCAATAAGATCCCCTCTCAGCCTTCTAAATTCCAGAGTATACAAGCTCAGTCGCTCCAATCTTTCAACATATGACAGTCCCGCCATCCCGGGAATTAACCTTGTGAACCTACGCTGCACTCCCTCAATAGCAAGAATGTCCTTCCTCAAATGTGGAGACCAAAACTGCACACAGTACTCCAGGTGTGGTCTCAGCAGGGCCCTGTACAGCTGCAGAAGGACCTCAATTCCCCTTGTTATGAAGGCCAGCATGCCATTAGCTTTTTTCTTTTTAGGTGGCAGGTGTTATGTATTTAATATTTCAGTAATATTTGAGTAATATTGTAAATATTTTGATTGATTAGGCATTCATTTGTTACATAATTCATTACAGGAGTTACAAAACGTAACAGTGGGACAAATTGATTACAATAGGGATACCAATAAAAAAATCATACTAAACCATTAGTCAGCTTGAGAGCATTGGGCAAGACTGGTGTAAATTGGGAATGATGCCAAGTACTTAGAGAAAAACACCAAGGTTTATACCACCAAAGTTGGAGGATTTCAGATTATGCAAAGACCCTATAAACGTATTTTAAACTATGGTGCAATAAATAAGGAGAAATCGTATCTTCTAATAAGTGGATTGATAACTGGAAGACATTGATTTAAATGAATTGGTGAAACTTTAGAGTGGAATGGATGCTGGTGGAATCACATTGCATTGCCACTTCCAAAAGGTTATTTGGCATGTCCCAGGAGGTAACTAATCTGTAGAAAAGTGCGGTAAAGTATAAGTTGTGGATCTAAACTGGACAGTTCTCTATGGGTGCATATCTCAGTTACAATTCCTTTTCCAAGCCTGGTATCTTGAAGTGTTCTGTTTTACAAGGGCGAACTCTGCTACTAAAATGAAATTCTTACCAAAAGAATTATGTCTGCACTGCCTATGGATTTCCAACTATCAATGGCCAAAATTTCATACTTAATGTCCCTATCTCTACTAGATTAACCAATAAAAGTGTGCACAGCACTGTATTCATATGGGAGATTCGGAAATTAATGTAGCTGGAAATTTTACTACTCGTAATGTGCTGAAATCAATTTGCTTTGTCTTGACATTTTTAAAGTAACAATAAGTAATTGCTTTTATAAGTTCACTGCTTGGGATACTTTGTCCCTCTATATCATGCTCTCAAGCAATCACCTTTTTGCAGTAAGCAATAAACCAATTACTACTGTAGTCTTCCTCAGTGGCTACAAAGTCCCTTTTATTATGAAGTGACATTAAATATTATTCTCTTTATCTAGATGACGAACATGAGTTGGGAGCTTGAACTTTAGAATCAGTGTTCATTTATAGTTTTTTCCAAATCCACTTGCATTTGCTGTGATTTAAAAATATGCTGCATGTTCCAGAAAACAACTAGTTGCCAACAGATCCATAATTTCAGTCTGCTGGTCCTGCCAGCATCCACTTTTTTTGTCCAAATTAATCAACAGAGGCAAAATTAATGTTCATTGAAATTTCCCGAGGCAAAATTATCATACTGTGCTTGGATTATACATCGGAGTATGGATATCCCTTTGGGCCCACTGTCAGCAGCCGCTGACCTCATGTAAGGTCATTGCTTTGGGGGGAGGGACAAGAAGGATCTCTGACAGATTGAGAGCGCATCTGCAAAATCCATGCCAACAGACCAGAAATACCAGCCAGAGGTTAAAAACAACATTGGGAGGTGTGAAAAGGGCAGCGGTGAGGGTGGCAAGGCCAGGGTTAGGTGGCTGGAGCCAGTAAATTTCCTCTGCGTGCCATTGATCCTGCTAAGGGAAGGTTCTAGAAGTAAACACAACAAAAATTCTTTTATTATTCAATATTAACTGCAGCTCCAATGTTTTTAAACACTTCATTTCCCTGTGGTACATAATAGCATTGTTAACATTACATTAATGATTTCTTTCCAGTGCCAAGCAGATTTGTTGAGCTAGCAATGAATGACTGACTGCACTGTAGGGCTGTAATTAATACAAGCCATGATGCTATGAAGTAGTAATTATGACAATGCTGTTTCTAGTTATGGAATGTGTTGACAACTGTTCCTGTTGTCAAGAAGTAACAATGCTGAAATCTTTCTTTTTACCATGCCAAAGACATCAACAGTTGGCATTTTTGCTGAACAGAAAACATGCCCATGGTGGTCAAGAGCAGCATTTTTCGAACAACACGTGGCATGATTTTACTTTACTTACCCACTCTGCAAACTGACTTTCCCAAAAAAAAACTCCCTTCTGAAAAGTGATATTGGGCTTTTAAAACAAAAACTTCACGCCATCTTAAAAGATTCTTCCCACAATCAGTTCATTCCAGTTAGCCCCTCCCCACCCCCTCGATCTATTAGCTCAGTCACTCAATAAACACTTTAAACCACTTTTTATGTACTGTTTACATTATAAATACATGCTGGTATTTATTCATTAATGCACATTTTATTCCATATCTGTAATTTAACCTCTAACTTATTTTTATATATTTCTTTATTCTTTATAATTGTTAAACATTGTTTTTTGCTGCATGTCATGCCAACACACCACAGAAAATTCCTAATACATATAAATGTATATGCGGAATAAGATTGATCCTTAATCCTGATCCCTGAGCCTTAAGCATCAAAAGTAAGTGGTTGTTTCCTGCCTATAAATAGCATAGTCCTGTTGATCTTGCTTTGTGTAAAAATTATTGAGCCTCAGTGAATCACCAGTGAGCAAAGAGTACTAATTACTTCCTCTTATGTGACAGACGGAAATTAATGACTCAAATCGACTCCTAATTTAATAAAGAATAGCTACAAACTCTTGGAGATACCTTGATTAGGCAACATTGTGTAAATTGTAAATTACCATCTAGTCTGATGGAAAGTAATTCTGAAGGCAGTTGTTGAGCTGGTAAATTAATTGGCTTTGATTCACTGCCAGTAAATATAGGAAAGGGGAGGACTATTGTTAATTTGGAGCAATTACATTGGTGCTGTGCAGAAATGTTTTGTAAAGACTATTTTATAATTTCTCTTTTTCTAAGAAGGATAATGAGCATACTAACAATGAACAAAGCATCTAACGATAGTATAGTCCTGGGAACCAAGGTCACATTCACAAGAAAGTAATCTGGAAGAAAGAAGTGGAACCATCAAAGAGATTGGTTCTAATGGGGAAGGTGCAGTTCAAGTACTCATTCCCTCAGTAACTGCAGTTAGAATTACAGCTTTCAGTGGATCGTTCCGATGGATTGCTTCAGAATGCAGTTAGAGTGCAACAGGAGTTGCTTTACACCAGGACTCCAAGGTCACCTTTAGGCCTGAATTCCATCTGTGTTCGGCGCAGTGCTGCATAGTTAAGTGACTTTATTCACTCACAATGTGGAATTCAGTTTTAATTTTAAGCCACAGTAAAGTTGAAGGATAAATATACCTTTCCAATGCTGATAGAACTAAATGGGTCACATAAGAAGTTCCGTTTTCCCATTTCATTCCATTGAGAAAAGAATTTTGTAATCCCAAATCCCTTTGGGATGTTCTGAAGCAATTTACATAAGTGATTTTGAGTGTAGCTCTGCTGCATTATAGGAAATATTTCAACCAATTATGGAAAACTAAACTCCCACTAATAGCAAATGATAATAATCAGATAATTTGCTTCAGTAATGTTAAATTATGAATACATTTTGGCCATGTCATCAGAGATAACTTTCCTACTCTTCACCCAAATAAATGTCATGGGTCTTTTATATCCAGCAGACAGAAGTTTGACTGCATCATTAAACTGAAAGACAATGCCTCCAAAAAGGCAGTACTCCTTTCTCACTTGATTGCTAAAGGACAAATGTGAGGTCTTTATGAAGCAGACTGGTCAGGGAGTAAACACGAGGAAATCTGCAGATGCTGGAATTTCAAGCAAATGACATAAAAGTTGCTGGTGAACGCAGCAGGCCGGGCAGCATCTCTAGGAGGAGGTACAGTCGACGTTTCAGGCCGAGACCCTTCTTCAGGACTAACTGAAAGAAGAGCTAGTAAGAGACTTGAAAAGGAGGGGGAGGGGAGATCCAAAATGATAGGAGAAGACAGGAGGGGGAGGGATGGAGCCAAGAGTTGGACAGTTGATTGGCAAAAGGGATATGAGAGGATCATGGGACAGGAGCCTAGAGGCCTAGGGAGAAAGAAAAGGGAGAGGGGGGGAAAGCCCAGAGGAGGGGCAAGGGGTATAGTGAGAGGGACAGAGGGAGAAAAAGGAGAGAGAGAAAAAGAATGTGTGTGTATATAAATAAATAACGGATGGGGTATGAGGGGGAGGTGGGGCATTAGCGTAGGTTTGAGAAGTCAGTGTTCATGCCATCAGGTTGGAGGCTACGCAGACAGAATATAAGGTGTTGTTCCTCCAGCCTGAGTGTGGCTTCTTCTTTGCAGTAGAGGAGGCCGTGGATAGACATATCAGAATGGGAATGGGATGTGGAATTAAAATGTGTGGCCACTGGGAGATCCTGCTTTCTCTGGCGGACAGCGCATAGGTGTTCAGCAAAATGATCTCCCAGTCTGAATCGGGTCTTGCCAATATATAGAAGGCCATATCGGGAGCACCGGACGCAGTATATCACCCCAGCCGACTCACAGGTGAAGTGTTGCCTCACCCGAAAGGACTGTCTGGGGCCCTGAATGGTGGTAAGGGAGGACGTGTAAGGGCATGTGTAGTACTTGTTCCGCTTACAAGGATAAGTGCCAGGAGGGAGATCGGTGGGGAGGGATGGGGGGGACGAATGGACAAGGGAGTCGTGTAAGGTGCGATCCCTGTGGAAAGCAGGGGTGGGGGGGAGGGAAGGATGTGCTTAGTGGTGGGATCCCGTTGCATGATGTGGTTGCAATCCATAATAAACTCTTTGATAAGAGTCTCATTCACCACAGGAGAGAGATTCTAATGGAGGCATGGAAATGGATGATGATGGTTTAATCACTGACAATGCTCCAGATCAGCACAGGGAGGACAATTCAGGTGGGAAGGAGATTGGGAAGATGAGCACCTTGATAGAATTCTGCGCAGGAAAGTTGGCAAAAGTATAGGATTAACAGTTATAATTATTCCACATAAAATGGATGCAATTAGTGTCCTTTGAAGCCAGTGATAGGAGTCACAGAGCAAACTTATACACTTACTCTATCTATCCTGGAACTGTGGCAGGAAAGTATGAAAGTCAAGGGTGCTGGGATTCAGTTTTGGGTTGGGTTATTAAAGAGCAGTGCATTAAAATGATAACAGAAAAGAGGAATCAGGGAGGGGCAAAAATTTAACAGTAATGCTCAGCATAGATCAGCAGTCAAAATAGATAAATGAATAAAATGAATAGTGCTTCACTTAACCCGTGAGTAAAGAGAAGAGGCAATGGAATGGAGTCTGGAGTTAAAGTCAGTGGTCGGTTGGTTTTGCACAGGGACATAGAATCTGTTGTCCAAGAATGATGAGGGATTGAAGTCAGGGGACGATGGAGAATTAGTGGATGTAGTGAGACTGAGGGAAATCTGCATAATTGCTGCAGGGCAGGAAAAATTCTGTGAAGTTGGAGCACACATACAGAATAGAAATGTACAAGAGAGAGAGGGGAGAGAGGGAGGGGGAGGGGAGAGGGGGAGAGAGAGAGAGAGAGAGAGTAGTTGAATCCTTTGATGAAATTCAGTATTAAAAGCATAGCATCAGTGTCCAGGAATTTTGTTTACCATGTTCGTGTAGCCAGCTGGTGACGTACAGGCATCAGTGCCGGACTTTGGAGCGAAGGTTCCTGAGTTTGAATCCAGCCTGGCTCCCTTGCATGCTTTCCATCCGTGCTGGGTTGAGCGTCGAGCTAGCAACTCGGTCTCGTAAAAATAAGAAAGCCTGCTAAAAAAAACACTGTCATGAAGGTGTCTCGATGACTCCACTCGGAGTTAAGGGCTTTCTTCTTCTTCTTCATGTTTGTGTAAGTTCCAGCACTCAGTGAATTAGGCACGGTCAGTTTGTGGGCAGGATCCAGCAGTTAACATATAATTGGAATTAAGGCACATCAACTATAGAGGCAGAAGAAGCCAAACAATGAAAGCAAAGAAAGAGAACAAGGACAGGAGTGGGCAGTAGGAGTAAATTGTACAGATGACAACCTAGTAGGCCCTTTATACCTATTTAAAAACAAACTGCATACTATGTTTTTTTGCACTACGCAGCTGAATAGCAATGAAAAATAGAATGGAAAGTGGAATTTTGACTGCAAATTACAGGGGCTCTTTTTGATTTCATTCTGGGTCCTCCATTCATCTGATCTATGCACTAGCAATTCCAATAGCTTCAATGTCTGCAATCCTCTCCAAGGTACCAAGGACTTAATTTCATTCACACATGTGCTTAAGCAGAACAGGCCTTTAGGGATCAGATCCCAGTATTGGTAACCTCTTGTTTCCCCATCACATTTAGACCTCTGTCTCTCACTCCTTCCTCCTCTTTCTCCCTCCTGGCTCCACCTGTCCCTTTTCAGAATCAGAGTCAGCATCAGGTTTACCAGCACCGACATATGTCATGAAATTTGTTGTTTTGGGGCAGCAGTACAGTGCAATGCACAGATACATTCTTTCTCTGTGTATCAAGCAGTTGAAGAAGCCTCTCGGATGAGTGGCAAAACGTCTTTTAGACAACACAGCAAATCCAGTTGCCTTGATTTACCACTGCTTGATATGCAACGGACTGGAATACTGAGAACCTTCGCTGACATCTTTTTCTGTGTATCACCCACCAACCACTGTCTCCTGACTACAGCCCACCCCTTTAACCCACTGGCACCAACTCCCCACCATCGCTATACTCACCTGATTTCACCCACCATCTGCCAGCCCCTACCTCAACCCTCTCTCTCTCACCTCTTTACACTGGTCAGCTCCCTTCTACACTTTCTGATGTGGGGTCTCAAACTGAAATTGTAGCTATCCCTTAACCTCCACGAATGCTGTTTGATCTGCCAGGAGTCTTTTTATTTGCTCCTTAATGACTGTGGTGGGATCTGCATTAACATTTCTCAGAGGGGTTGGCCCTGAGAACCTACCATTGAGGGACATTACAACAGCTGACATCTCATCTGCAAATCCTTGGGGCTGGTCTCTTCTCCCAGTGTGCTGCCTTTAATTGAACTTCCCATCTTTCGTTGTGTTGACCTGAATGAAAAATGACACCATCTCTCAACCAGTCACCATCCACTGGCATCCAGCCCCCTAACTGCTGGCCTCTTCTCCACCACATGTCCACAATCCCTGACAGCCATCCTCTCTACTCCACCGATCACTGACCCCAGACAAACCTGTTCACCTCTGAACACTCCTTAATGATGGAGCGCCTGTTCAAACTCACAAGTCCATTGATTTAAAATTTCCCATTTCTGCCCTACGAACAAAGTATTCATTGACTCGCAGAGAACTGAATTTTTAATGCACATATTTCAGTGCCATCTAATTTTATATATTTCAAAAAGATGTGCAAGTTAGAGTTAGTGAGGTGTGGGCATGCTATGTTGACACTTGCAGACTGTGTTGATCGTTGATGAAAACAGAACGCTTCGTCACATGTTTCGATCCTTCAGTGTACATGAGACAGGCGCAAAGACAACGTATTTCATTGTATGTTTTGATGTACCTGTGACAAATAAAGCTAATCTTTATCTTTATAGTGAGAAAAGCCATATGTACTTGAGGCCTTTCTCATTAAAAATATAAAATGTCCAAGAAGAAGGGATTCAGTTTGGTATATTATAATGATTAAAGAAGCAGAACGGATAACAGAAGTTAGAATAGGCAAGCATCTCAGTGGTAGTGATAACAACATCATAGGATTCAAGATTCAGATTGACATAAATGGGACACAGTGTAAGGATAGACTAAAAAAGAGCAAGCAGTAAGGTAATGAGAATGAGATTAAAGAAAATAAATAGAGAAAACCTTGAAAGTCAAGGAGACAGAAAGCGGCAGGAAGTCATCAAAGGAGTCATCTACAATTCAAGAAAAATACTTTCACTAAATCCAAAAACAAGCAAGCCAATTATAGGCCTCTGTAAAATGCAACATAACACAAAATGGCATTAGAAGACCTATAGAATGGACAGTGGCAAATTGACCTTAACTGATAAATGTGGGGTGGTGTGTCTTAATGGCACAAACAAAAAGATGGCCTGCCCCTCAGAAAATAAAATATCAAATCGGTTAAAAGATCCAGAAATCTTGGGAAAAGTGATTGAAGGTAGCATTGGAGGTCAGCCAAGCAATTAAGAGCTGTTAACCTTGAAATGGCATTTATTTCTTGCAGAATTCAAAAGCAGTAAGGTAGTTAAACACTTAAGGTTCTGGGCACACTTACATCTGCTCATTTTTTATCTCCATTCTATTGAAAGGAGATACAGGCATTTAAGAAGATGTTTACAATAATACACCAAACTAAGAGATTGCAACTATCATGAAAGATTGAACAAGTTCTGAAGATTTTCTTTAGACATGACAGCAACCCCATTGAGTGAGGTTGAGGGGAGTAAATTAATGTTGGGGGTTTAGAAAAACGGGAAATGATAATAATTTATTTATATAGCACTTTTCGTACAAGCAATGTATTTCAAAGTGCTTTACAATGGGATAAAGTGCAAACATGAAAATAAAAGATGAAATGATGTTAGTTAACAGCAAAACTAAATAAATCAGTTTAGAGCTGGTGGTGTTTAGAAGTGTCAACTGAGCCTACATCCCTTAAAGTTTTTGATATTAAGTTCCACAGTTTAGGAGCGTCGTTTAAAAAAGCTGATCTGCCAATTATCTTTTGAGGGAAATTGTTTGAACTTAAGAGACCAGCAGGAGAAGACCTGGGAGCTTGAACAGGATTATAATACCATTGAAAGCTTTAAAAACAAGTAAGATAATATTAAAATCAATTGTAAAAGATATAGGAAGTCAATGCAGAGTACTGTATGAGGGGTGATTGATAAATTCGTGGCGTTAGGTAGAAGGAGTCAATTTTAGAAAACCTAGCACATTTATTTTTCAACGTAGTCCCCTCCTACATTTACACACTTAGCCCAGCAGTCGTGGAGCCTACGGATCCCTTCTTTGTAGAAGTCGGCGTCTTGGACCTCCAGAAAGTGGTCCACAGCAGGGGTGATTGATAAGTTCGTGGCCTAAGGTAGAAGAACATGGGTTATACAGCTCCCGTTCATGCACATGCAGTTCAACTTTTTGAGTAATTATGCAGGAAGTTTGAAGTTAACTCATCGCCTTCTACCTTAGGCCACGAACTTATCAATCATCCCTGCTGTGGGCCACTTTCTGGAGGTCCAAGATGCGGACTTCTACAAAGAAGGGATCTGTATGCTCCACAACTGCTGGACTAAGTGTGTAAATATAGGAGGGGTCTATGCTGAAAAATAAATGTGCTAGGTTTTCTAAAATTGACTCCTTCTACCCTAGGCCACGAACTTATCAATCACCCCTCATAGTTAGGATGGAAGCGATATGCTTTCTCATCCTGATTTTAGTTTAAAGTCCAGCAGCAGCATTTCTGAATGAGTTGAATTTTGTCAATAGATTGCTTTGGAAGACCAGTAAAAAGTGCATTGCAGTAATATACAATACTGTGCAAAAGTCTTAAGCACATATATATAGCTCAGGTACATAAGACTTTGGCACAGTACTGTATTTATCAACGTGAAGCAGAGAGCGAGTTTGTAAACCTTGTGAGAGCATAGGAGGTTGGGAATGCCAAAGATCAAGTGCCATGGGAGGTGAGTGGGACAGATTGCAGGGAAGGAGTACCAGGGGCAGGCAGTGGTGCGGATGTAGAGAAACCCAGCCCCGAGACACCAGGCAAGATCATTTGATGCCAAACAATTTGCTTATTGATCATTACAATATGTCTCTCTGGTGCTTTCCACTCCCTCTCCTCTCCCCTTTCCCTTCCAGTTTTCCCAACCATGATTCCCCTATCCCTACTCCCTTCCTACTCTCAGTCCACAACAGAGGTCCATATCAGAATCAAGTTTATCATCACTCACATAGGTCATGATTTTTTTTGGAGCAGTATAGTGCAAAACATAAAATTACTACAGAACTGTGTGTGTGTGTGTGTGTGTGTGTGTGTGTCTGTGACTGTGTGTTTGTGTGTATGTCTGTATGTATGTGTGTCTGAGTGTGTGTTTGTATTTGTGTGTCTGAGTGTGAGAGTGTGTGTGTGTGTGTGTATGTCTGTATGTATGTGTGTCTGAGTGTGTGTTTGTATTTGCGTGTCTGTGAGTGTGAGAGTATGTGTGTGTGTGTGTGTGTGTGTGTGTGTGTGTGTGTGTGTGTGTGTTTGTGTGTGTGTGTACCTAAGACTTTTGCACAGTACTGTACTCTATTCAATACCAAGGTTACTTGATAAAGATGGACATACCTTTATTTCTTACGTGTAGAAATGCTGCTCTGGTCAATTTCTTTATGTGGGATTAAAATTCAAATCTGAATCAAGGATAACCAGGCTTGTTACTTCTGATCTTTCAAGAAAGGGTCTTGATATTTATAGGGCTGCGCTTCCTGAGAGCTGAGGTTGGAGGGATTGTGGCCACATGGTGTTATAATATGAGACACTAGAGGATGAGATCCTTGTGTGTTCTGCTGTTGCTAACAGCAAGATGTCTTTCAAATGATTCGTCCAGCTTTTCTGGCTGGCAACCTACCTGATTGATAAACTAACTATCCATTGGATGGGGAAGCGCTCAGCACACAGTAAAGGAGCAGGAATTGAGAAAGGGAATAATTTTTGTCAAAACTATTTAGCAGATAAGGAAGAAATCCCAAGGATGGGAGTTAGTGCTGAGAATGAGAAAGGTTGTCACTATACTGGAAATTATGTTTGGTAAGAGATGACAGTTAAGGATGGAATTGGTGATTGTGTGGTGCTGGAAGCTGTAGAGAATGACAAGGAGAAGAAATCAATGTTCAATTCTTGTTGAAGGATTCAGGATTTTGACCACAGGAGAAATCACTTTTGATTTTGAGGAGCCTGGCGTTGTGGGACGGAGCCGTGTTCAGGTAGTATACAAGTAGTTCTCAATCAAGGGTTCAAACAAGTAGTGTGTGGTTGTTAGATATATTGCAGGGATTAACTGATTAATCTTGCTAAGAACATTTGGTCCTACTCAAGATCCATTAGACGCGTTTGATTGGCTTATCTGCTGGATTTGTCAGGACCCAGAAATTCTGTCCAACATGTCAAAAATAGCTGTTTTCTTTAAATAAAAAGAAGCACAGTGTTTCTTCAAAGGGTTTATCACATGGCCTTCTTCCAGGGTAGGGACTGCCACCTACCACTTCCGCCATTTTATTTAACAAGGAAGGAGCAGGTTTTAAGCAAACTGCATTGCTGTTTCTGCTTTTATAATTTAAGTTCTCAACCCACTAAAACTGACCCAGTATTGAGAATTAATGTTGCCCCTAGTGTTTCCCAAGGAGGAATCCAAAATAAGGAATTTATAGGAAAGTAAGGAATTTGTTTTTTTTAACTGAGGAACCAGTTTGCATTTGTAAATCACTATTATTTGGAATATTAGTGGGCTTGAATTTGATCAGAAGGAAAGTAGATAAGGACAGGAGAGAACAGGGAATAAAAAGATATACTGTAAGTCTGAGATGAGGTAGATGGAATGAGAGAAGGTTTGTGTGGAGTATAAACACTACCACAGGTTACTTGGGCAAATGGCCTTTTGTAGTGCTATACATTCCTTGTAATTCAACATAAATAAGGAGCAACAACGAACCAATCCATAAAATTACAAGTAATTGAAAACTTTTTTCTCTTTGCCAATAAATTCATTAGAGCAATTGTTTGTGTCATTGAAGCCTTCATTCTCTGAGTGCTTTGCTGCCTTTTCAATGCATTTCAGCCGGGCCTGGGCCCTCTCTTGTTCTTGTTTTAGTTCAACATATGCACGGGAAAATGCATGGAAAATAGAAGTTGCGGGAAATGCCATTATTAGGATCCCACTGAGGATGCTGCTTAGAGCCACCACCTGCCCAGGAATACTCTGAGGCACCATGTCGCCATACCCGACTGTTGTCATAGAAATGATAGCCCACCAATAGGATGCAGGAATACTGCTGAAGTCTCCTCCTTTTCCTGTCTTTTTCTCTGCAAGGTAGACAAGTGGTGCAAATAGAGTGACAGACACGCAGAGGAAAAGAAGCAAGAGTCCAAACTCACGAACGCTCCGCTGCACAGTAAGACCCAGTGTCTGAAGGCCCAGGGAGTGCCTGGCAAGTCTCATGACATACAGAATCCTCAAGGCCCGCAATATTCGGAGCACCAGCCCCAACTTTTCCAAATAGATGTTGCTTCCTGAAGATTTATAACTATCTCCGGGTCCTTTGTCAACCAAGAGCGAAATGTAATATGGTAGAATTGCCAATATGTCAATAATGTTCAAAGGTCCTCTCAGAAACTGCCACTTGCTTCGTGCCTGGATAAAACGTAACACAAACTCCAAGGAGAACCAGGCTACACAGATGGTTTCTATTATGAACATGTTATAGCACCTCTGGGAACATTTATCCTGCAGACAAAATGCCAAAAAAAAAGGAAATACACATAATTAGTAATAAAAAATGTATTATTTGAATATCTAATCAGCAGTTCACAAATTACAAATTTCATTAATTCAAAGATCTGCTCCCTTTTCACTTAATATCCAATAAATCTTGCAATCATTTATTTATCTTGAATATTACTGATTAAGAATTCCATAATTAATGTTTAGAAGATGGTGGAAGCACTTGCAAATCATATGGAAATCTGCCTACTAAACTCAAGTTCAGATACTGCTAAGATATTAGACTATAAGACCATAAGCCATAGGAGCAGAATTATGCCATCTAGCCCATCGAGTCTGCTCCGCCATTCAATCATGGCTGGTCCTTTTTTCCCCTCCTCAACCCCAGTTCCAGGCCTTCTCCCTGTAACCTTTGATACCATGTCCAGTCAAGAACCTATCAATCTCTGCCTTAAGTACACCCAATGACCTGGCCTCCACAGCTGCATGTGGCAACAATTGCCACAAATTCACCACCCTTTGGCTGATGAAATTACTCCGCATCTCTGTTTTAAAAGGGCACCCCTCTATCCTGAGGCTGTGCCCTCTTGTCATAGACTCTCCCACCATGGGAAGCATCCTTTCCACATCTACTCTGTCTAGCCTTTTAACATTCGAAAGGTTTCAATGAGAACCCCCTCATCCTTCTGACTCCAGTGAGTACAGACCCGGAGCCATCAAATGTTCCTTGTTATGATAACCTTTTCATTCCTGGAATCATCCTTGTGAACCTCCTCTGGACCCTTGTTCTTGTTGATAAATCAAAGGCGTGGGTTCAGAAAATCAGCAGAAACCGTAGACTGTGCTAAGACAATTCAGAGGAAATGTGGCACATGCAGTCTTCTGAGGAAACATTAAACCAAGATCCAATCTGTCATGTTGGGTGGATATTAAGGATTTTGCATTTGAAGAAAGGCTTGCTACTTGCAGCCCTGCTTGCTTTTCAGATTTGTAAAATCAAGACATCACTGAGTGTGTTTTATTTGGGAAACGCTGTGCAGTGCTGATATTTTGACTGTAGCACTCGGGAGCTGTGTTTTAGGATTAGTTGCATCTTTAACCGTGCTCATCCAACATAACTGTAAACTGGCATCTCCCTGACAAAGCAGCACATCACTTTGCTGGCTCCCGTCCAGAAAAAGAAGCATGAATCCATTTCAGCTAATTCCCACCAATCAGTCTATGCTTAATCACCAATGGAGATGGAGACATGACCAGCCTTGGGCGACACAGTAATGCAGCCATGTCACAGTCCATTTACTCAGGTTCATTCTGATCTCTGGTGCTGTCTGCGTGGGGCTTGCGCATTGTCCCTGTGACAGCAAGTGTTTCCTTCTTGTAAGTTGATCGGCCTTTGTAAATTGTCCCAAATGTGCAGGTGAATGACAGATTCTGGGTTGAGCTGAGTTGAAATGGAGAGAATAAAAATGGGATTTGTGTTGGGTGCTTAGAGCTAGGTGGCCCAAAGAATCTGTTTCCATGCAGGATGACTGTACTCCTAGAGGCATTAACTTACCAATAAATGCTTGCTCGGATTCTGCTGGTATTATTTAGCTCTAAATCTCTTGGTGCAACTTGGACAACAGAGCTGAATTCTGGGGACCGAAATGACTTCAAGGAAACATTTAACCTAAGACATCACAAAAGGACTTCCTCAGGGCTTTGTCCTATGTTTAACATCACCTAGATGGGAAATTTATTGGCTACTGTGAAGATGCTAGTTATTAGAAGGCAACCTCTTAAATCTTCTCTCATCAATTCCCAGATATCCTAATGGAGGTGTTAGATATCGGAATAGTAAAGGAAAATTAATTAAATACTAATTGGAAGTACACATCTACTAAATAGCAGAAGGTATAAGAATATATTATACACTAATTAGCTAATATTAGAACATTGTACAGTGCAGCACAGTACAGGCCTTTTAGCCTATGATACTGCATGGATGTTCTAACCTGCTCCAAGATCAATCTAATACTTCCTTCTTGCATAACCTCCATTTTTCTTTCATTCATGCACCAATCAATAAGGCTATTAAGTGTCCCTAATGTATCTACCTCTATCACCACCCCCGGCAGGGCACTCCATGCACTTACCAGTCTCTGTCTTAAAAAACTACCTCTGACAACCCCCATTCTTTCCTCCAATCACCTTAAAATTATGCCCTTTGGTATTAGCCATTTCTGCCCTTGGAAAAATTTCCGGCTATACACTCTATCAATACCCCTTGTCATCTTGCACATTTCTGTCAAGTCACCTCTCATTCTCCTTCACTCCAAAAAGAAAAAACATAGCTCGCTCAATCTCTTCAAATTAGATATGCCCCCTAATCCAGGCAGCATACTGGTAAATCACCTCTAAAACTTCCACATCCTTCCTATAATGAGGCGACCAGATATGAACATGAAATGCTTGATTCTTCTTCGCTCGCACTTCCTTGATGCAGTGGAGTGATGATAAAGTCAAGACTGCACTGTAGCAAATGCATTATCCAGTCCTTTATTGAGATAATCAGTAAAAATTGATATATTACATTCACCTTGCGTGGGAATTGTTTAAATTGCACTGGATAACACAATGCAAAAAGACTGCATTCATCCTGGTTGTAGTCATACACATGATATTGTATAACATTAAAGTTTAAAATAAGGTTTAACAATGAACTCAGTTCTCCTCAACTTTAATATATTAATCTAAGAAAGAATCTATGTGGGTGACTGGAATGTATCTTAGATATATGAATAATAGAAAATCCAAACCAGTGGATATCCAAAGGAGAGTAACAAGAATTTATTGTGAGGCTACTAGTTTGAAAATACTGGAAATCTGATTTTTATCATATAAAGAACTCCAATTCACTAATGTCTGTGACGTGATGAGTATATCCTAATATTTGGCTGATGTTTTAGGCTTGTGAGGTTTACAATAACTAATTGACCTGCATGGACTAAGAATCAGTTGAAATCAAACTACTTTGTCATCTGGAAATCAACGTGGATTTTGTGCTGTCGAACTAGTGACTGTTAGAATTTCACATAACATGCCTTATTATCACGGGGTAAAGACAACTGCTGTGGTTCAAGCTGTACCTGGAAAGAGAGGAACTCAGCAGGGATCTCAGCAATATTACATGGTTTGTATTAAAATCATTTTTGAGGGATATTGTCCATAATGATAACACTACCTAAAGGATACATGTGGAAGTTAAATGAGTATTTTCTCAGTTTAAATAACTGCTCAATGAAAATCCTATTACGTACACTTACACTATGCAGACAGTGCAGCATATTTAATGATTAAACTTGTCAGCCATGCTGTACAACAGATACTGTATATAAGGAATCTGCTTTAGCATACTGTCAACATAGCATATTAGTTGCTTATTGAAAGGCAAGACTCTTGCTGTGAATGACAGACCTCAAAAGATTAATCCCATTTTCTGGAGCATTCCGAATGCTGTTTATTCTTTCATGTTGAATTTGGAATATACTGACAGAACATAAAGAAAAATTATTAATATAGAAGGTGCTAAGAATTTGGATTATGTTGGAAGATACATCTGTAAATCAGACGTAAGTTTGTGCTGCAGGCTTTAAAGATTTTTGCAGATTGTTAAATTTATCATTTTAGAAAGAGGCACTTACTAGTCATTCAAATGCTGACATTCTATCAGTTTAGTCCAGCAAAGCATCTCATCCTACTGGGAGACCTTGTGAACACTACTTTTATTAAAAGGCACATCAATGAGATATGAAAATGCACTTGTACATCTCAGAATTGAAATAAGTCATCTTAAACTGAATGCATAAAGAATTTCTGGAAATAATTGTGAAAATGTTGTCTCAGAAGAATATAAATGTACAATCAATTGTTGGGTTTAAAAGTCAGATAGATATGTACTGGGAAATTAAGGTTAACAAAGCACATGAAGACCTGAGAGGAACATAAATTTAGAATAAATAACATTACCGCAACCCAAAATATGGATTAAGTAGATCTGTGATCAAAATAATCATATTCCTTTGATTTGAGTTACAGAAATAAGTGCAGTTGTAAAATAAACTCATTCACAATTTTTGCTTTGCTTTCCACACACAAGTGAAAATAACTTCTGTGCTGTTTGCTCTATGTTTCTACCTTAACTTAATGTGGCATATTTCTCCCCAAGCTTATTTATTTTGCTGTCAAATTAAAAGAAGGTGTTCCCATTCAGATACTGCAGCAAGTAATCAATTCTATTTTTCATTGTTTTACAGGACAATCATAAAAGGTTGTCTTTCAAAAAAAAGCCCTAGGTGCAATTGGTAATGAGCCCTGAGCAAAATCTGTAAAGGCCTTTTACAGTCGGAATATTAGTCAAGTAACTGATAAAGCCCGTTGTTCCTAATTACAAGACGACACTATTAAGCAAATAAAGCATTTATAATTTTGTTGATAAGACAAAATGAATTTTATGAACTCCCTGCTGTGGTGGTAAACTAAAAATTGAGGGAGTTTCCTTTTATATAGCAACATGCTGAATTTGATATTGGAAGAATTTTGTGTTAGCTCTGCTCACTGACATTTTACTGAACAAAATCATTATGGATGATTTTTACATCAGTAGCACGGATGTGAGGAAAGATGGATGAAGACATTTTATGTGCCTTGGAAGACGGTTTAGAGTGACCATTTGAAAGCATGGACGATTTAATATTATATTTTCAGGTTACTATCAGGGGAGATAAATTAATAATTAGGAATCTTGCATTGAGAGATTGAGAGGAGAAATCAGCTGAAGGTTGCATCTGGAAAATTATGAGTTATGAACTAATGTAATGGTGCAGCAGTATATAGCTAAAGATTTAATGACAATAAGTATATATACATATATATATAAAATTAATGTTATTGAGTGGCCAGGATGATTATAGAACCATTTCAAATAGTATTTAATACCAAATCCCATACACGTATCCATAGACAACTTGGGTAGCTTTCATGAAAGAGCTCAAAGAAATGGAGGTGCACAGGTAGATGGGTTAGTGAGGGAACTCCAAGAGTTTAGGAACTAGGTAGTCAATAGTGTGTCACGGAACAATGAGCGATACTCAAGACAGTAGAATTCAGTGAGTGCAAAGATCCTGAAAACCACAAGAGGAATTACAGGGAAAGGGAGAGGTGAGGTCATAGAGGTATTTAGACATTTTAAAATTAAGGCATTGGTGGACCAGGCGTCAGAGTAGGTCAATTGAAAGCATTATGTGGAGGGAGAATAGAGAAAAAAAATTTTGGTTGAGATAGCTCAGTATTAAATGGATTGATATCTAGGTCCAATCACCTTTCACTTCCCAATAAATGCTGAAGCAAAAATAATCTGAATATGCAATGGATCAATGAATATGTCAGAAATTAATTCTTTCTTCAGCTAGCTTTTTTTTCCCCTTATATTCCACTAGCAGCTGTTATGTTCATTCATTAGAATACCATCATACCTTAAGTTTCTACCATATTCAGAACTTCTGGACTGTCAGTTTAATTTTGTTTTTAAAAATTCCAGGAAGTCTCACTAAATGAGGAATGATTGTGCAAATATGAGACCTGACCACAAATATAGTCAAATTTATAGTCAAAAATCACTTTTATATGCTTTGTAATTTACAAAAATATTGTTCTTAAGAAAACACATCATGTATTTCTTTAGGAGAGAAGCATTGCAAATGCAAGTATCTGCCGTTTTCTGGTAATTCATATCACACTGTAGCATTGTCAGACTCTGATGAAAATATACCAGCACTATACACCTCCTGCCTTCTCCGCAGATGGACGTCCATGATATAGGAACCCAATAAAATGATGAATTATGAAATGAGAAAGAATGTGATTTTTGAGACTATAAACTACTAATTTCTAAAGGCATCAGGCAAAAACAGATCAGAATACCTTGATGCTCCAGTGAGCTTTGTAGATAATTATAGAATGAGATATCATTAGTATATAGTGCCTTGGCTGTTTACAGATATTACATTCGCTGTTCTCTAGTTATACGTAGGCAGTTGACTCTGGGCTGGTATAAGCCTTTGTGTGTGTGGCTGGTGACAAAACAACTTCTATCTATTGTGCCTTTCATAATCTCAGGTCATGTGAAAATGGCGTACAGTCAAAAAACATTTCTGAAGAACAGTTACTAAAGTTGTTGTAGGGAAGTGTTGTGCTCAGTTTGCATAAAACATAGTTCTAACAAACATGAGTAGAATAAATGTTAGGGTAATATATTAAGTAGTTTGATTGAGAAAACAATATTGGTCAGGATATAAAACCTATTTTTCTTTAAACAGCACTATAAAAGTTTTATGTCCACCCAGGTTAGATGAGAACTTGGTTTATTTTCTTCACCAAAAATTAACACTTCTATGGAGGTCATAGGCCCAGAGGGCAACCTGTGCTGGGGTTGGAAGCAGGTCTGTGTGTGTGAGTAGGGTGGAAAGAAGGAAATGGGTATTATTTCACTGTTGTTGCTTTCTTTTGTTCTCACATTGTTGCTGTTGCAGCTTGTGTTGTTCTGCTAAACACGATGGTATGCTATTTAGTGCCAGAATGTGGGCAACACTTGCAGGCTGCCCCCAGCACATCCTCAGATTGTGTTGGTTGTTAACGCAAACAACGCATTTCCCTGTATGTTTCAATGTACATGTGGTAAATAAATGAATCTGAATCTGCATACGGTGCCTCATTACATTATTATGTTAGGTTTATGTAATGCATTACCGTTTGATATTCTAAATCTCTGATCTAAACCAAGAGTACTATCAATGAGTCCCTTGTTGCTTGTGTTCGGTTTTAATATTAACATGTCCCACATACAGAGAACAGTGAAATTATCTGAAATTTTCTTCCTGATGTTTATAACATTATAAAAGAATTGACACACTAGCCAATACAGCAGGGGGCCTCAGTGGTCCAGGCAGCATCTATGGAGGGATATGGACAGTTGACATTTTGAGTCAAGACCCTTTATAATGTTGACTTTCAATTTCCCTCTATAGATGTTGCCCGACCAGCTGAGTTCCTCCATCTCTTTGAGTGTTGCTGCAGACTCCAGCATTTGCAGTCTCTTGTATTTCCATCTGGCGTGCTAGCCAGCAATTTAAGTTTGCTGAAATAATTTATTGAATATTGGTGTTCAGAGCTTTGCATGTATTCCAATTATCAAAATTAATTGGGTTGTGTTTTCTGTCTCATTAATAGAAGGGGAAATAAATCTGTACCAACAATATGATTTCACCATTAACAACACTTTCTTTATGCTAATGTGGTAGTAAATTACACTCCGTACCTTTTAGGCAAAGATAACCATAAACCAACTTTAAAAGAAACACTACCTTAAAAACGGAAGCTTGAATAAGCCTAAAATTGCATAAAGCAGAAAAATATAAATGTCAAAGACACAGACTTACTCATGTATGTGTCGTAATGCTACTACCTTGAAGAGGTAGTCAAGTTTGGTTTTTGATTTGTTTACCAGAACTTTCTGTCCAACTTATATGTGGCGTGAGGCAAAAAATGAGCTGCTGAAAGAAGTCAGTGGATCTGGCACCATCAGGAAAGAGACAACTGTTGTTTCAGGTTGAGATCTTTCACCTGGATCTTGCTCTGAGTTTATTCAGCATCTTGTGTTTGCTCCAGATTTCAGCATCTGCTGTTTCTTGTTGCTATACCTGTGACAGAGCTATGATTATGAGATATACTGTAGTTTCCTCATGAAGGAAGACACCCTAAGATACATTAGAAATCAACAATGATTCTCATTTATCCAGTATATCTAGAATTGGTTCTGAATGAGATCTGGCAGTACTCATGGACAGCTATCTTTTTTTTAGAATTAGGTTAAATGTGTCAAGGGCAGATAACATTAAAGCATTCTGTCTGAGTCCTAATGAAGATTCTTGGCCCAAAACGTTAACTGTTTATTCCTCTCCATTTATGCTGCCTGATCTGCTGATTTCCTCCAGCACTTTTGTATGTGTTTTCCCATCTCGGTTCAGTGTTAATAGTCCAAAATGAAATCAGTTTGGCCAATTTCAATGAAACTTCCATCACAAGCTTAAGCACCGATAAACCTCTTTCCATTTTAATCTGATGGGCACTAATCTGACAAAGGATTGAAGGGGGACAGATTTGATCAAAGGTGAAGATCTTAAATAAATGAACTGATTCTGAAGTCTGTTTGGACTGAGTGTTCAAAATGCAAATTCTTCGATAAAATGGTTTATTTAAAGCATCATATTTGCCCATTAATCTGCTGTAACTTGAATTTCTCTTACTTGGGCTGTTTAATGTATGGTTAAGTTGGGTTTGAGTTCTGCCTGCAAATTTCCTTTTTTCTTGAAATACAGATTTATCTAGAAATATCTAATTTCGTATCTTCATATTAAAATATTTAGTTTTATTAGAATTTAAAAATGCTTTTACTTGCAAAGCTTTTTCTTTCAACCATTAATTTTGTTTGGTTGAAACATCTGCACATTTTGAAATAAGACAGAAAAAGGAAATATTTAAAAACAGAAGAGGTTCTTGTTCCAAAGTTCTTGTTTTCTTGTTGTTTATATGCACTCCTGCAGGTGGAGGAGAGTTTGGGAGAGGTAGCTGATCGTGTTGGCATTCTTTTGTGTGTGTGTGTGTGTGTGTGTGTGTGTGTGTGTGTGTGTGTGTGTGTGTGTGTGTGTGTGTATGTGTGGAAGGGGTAGGTCTGCTGTATCTCTGACTTCCATGGTTTTTCCTTTGTTTCGTGACTATCCGGAGAGGAAGAATCTCAGAATTGTATACTGCATGCATACTTCAATAATAAATGAATCTTTGAAAATTCCAGAATGTTTCCAAACAAATGAAACATTTATGATGTACAGTCACTGTTGTAATGAAGGACAAGTGTAGGATATAAGTGTTGGATAGAGGGGCACAGCACATCCAATGCAAGGTGGTGGTTTTGTGCATACACATCCACCCATACACCCCATCTTATTAAGAATATTGCCATCATCATTACGTGCCACGTCTTACGACCACGAATGTTCTTGGCAAAAGCGTCTTGCCATTGCCTTCTTCTGGACCGTGTCTTTACAAGACGGGTGACCCCGGCCATTATCAGACCTCTTCAGAGCCTGTCTGCCTAGCATAACCAGGACTTATGATAGGCAACAGCTGTTCAACCAACTATCTATGCTCCCATGGCTTCATGTGATGCTGATCGGTGGGAAGGGTGGGGGGGGGGGGTTAAGCAGGTGCTGCACCTTGCCCAAGGGTGACCTATAGGCTAGTGGAGGGGAGAAGCACTTTACACCTCCTTTGGTAGAGACGTATCTCCATCTTGCCATCCCTGTTAAAAATATAAACCCTCCAAAAGCCAAAAAAAATTAATTCCTATACATGATCTTGTACAAAGAATTGAGACATAAAGCCTTATAAGCAGTATTGAGATAGGTAGCCAGACAGGAGTGCATTTTCTCATTTCTCATATTTCCTTATTGTGTGTGAGGAAGCCCTTCTGACCATCAGATCTCCGTCAAGTGCTACAGAAATCCCATTAATCCCAATGTCCCTCTTATTACTTTGTAATTTAATCTCAGTCACATACCCATGAACATTCGTCTCCTCTCCTACCAGGAGGGGAATTTATAATTGTCACTTCATCTAACAAGTAGCATATCTTTTGGATATGGGAGAACATGTAAACTCCATAAAGGCAGCACTGAAAATTAGACTTAAAACTGATCACTGGGGCTGTGGCATAGCTTCAGGACTTGCAGCCCCTGAGAGTGGTAGAGGGTGGGGGAGGGTGGATCACGGTGCACATTTCTGTCACATCTGGACTGAAGCATCCACCTAGATTTGATGTTTGAGTCACTGCAATGTCAGTCTTCATTTCACTCAGAAGCGAGGATTCTTATTAAAGTGGAGTTAGAGACTAGTGCATAGGAATTGGATTTTACTCTCTTTTGCTGCACTAAACTTGTGCCGAATGTAATGATCATGTCCTCTCTGATCTCCAGGGAAAAAATGAGATTTTGGGTAAAAATATATGTATTTTAAAAAGTACTGTTATCCAGGTTCATGTACTGATAGGATGAGGTGATAAGGCATAAATTCATGAACTGAAATGGGATGAGGTGCTCCGGTACAGATTCATGCATTGAAATGGGAACACCATGATCCCTGACAGGTCCTGTGACACTTCCATTCTTACTGTTCAAAGTTTAAAGTAAATTGATTATTAAAGTACATACTCTACACATCACTATATACTGCCCAATTATTCATTTTCCTGTAGGCATTTACAGGAAATAATGAAATAGATTTTATGAGAAACGATATGTAACAAAGTGTGCAGATTAGCACAAATTATGCTGATAATAAACACAATTAGTTAAATAATATTGAGAATGTATGTTGTAGAGTGCTTGAACGTGAGTCAATAGGTCATGAAGACAGTTGAGTTTTGAGGTGAGTGAAATTGGCTCAGTGTGCGAAGTCAAGAAGTCTGTCCATGACAGTCACACACAGCAACTGAAATGTTTGCCATGGAAATGACAGAAAATGCAGTGGAGGAAGAAAACTGCACCTGCCTTGTGTCAAGGCACCCACTTTCCCTCGCCAACATCCAGCACCCTACCACTCAGCCACCGGATCGGATGAATTGATATCCAGGCCATAAGTGTCCGTAAGCTATTGCGATGTGTAGTATGATCAAGGTGCAAGTGATTGCAGGTATAGCATGCAAAATATATGCAACAAAAGTGTTGTGATTAGAACACCACATTAATTTTCTGCAATGCTAATCATAAAACAATGAAACTGGGAGATGCCAAGCGCAGGGTATTAGTGGGATAGTGCAGGTCTTTAGTTATATGCCATTCACAGATCCTCAGCCATGTGCTTGTGGAACTTCATGACAGTAACCAAGATTATAGGTTTCCTTCACAAGCACCAATTTCTAACAACAGTCAATTTCAGCATTGGTGCTACACATACTCATTGTGGTCTAACATGCAGAAACCTCTTTTATGCCCAATTTGCACAGAGAAAATATGTGCATATTGACCCAATTCTGGGCAAGGAAAGTTTTATTGCAGTGATTGTTTATTAATCTGCTGGTGGCCTTATAATTTCCTTCCAGTAGACTCGATGGGCCAAATGGCCTAATTCTGCTCCTATGTCTTATAATTGCCCTGAACGTCAAATATATTTCCAAGCTATAAGTTCTTTGATTCTCTGAGAAGACCAAATAACTTCATTATTGGGATTTGACTAAGTTGTAAACTATTTAATAGAAACGACATTATTATGTGACCTAAAAGTTAAATACTGCAACTATATAGTTTTATAAGAAGTTTTTCTACACAGATATAAAGAACTAATGGGACCTCCAAATACAATGACAGTGCATTATATTAAATAAGGGGACTTACCCGGTCTTCTTCCGACCTTAAATTTGGCATTGTACCAATGCAAAGACTAACTACCGTCATAGTGACAAATAAAATGGAAAGACAGGCAAACACTTTCCCAGGCAGTCCTGAATGAGGATTCTCCACCATATCTCGCAGTTTGTCCATATAGTAACCCAATTTGCCGTTCGTAGCCAGATCATCGACTTCCTCCTCCTTCCCCTCTACCTCCTCTCCTTTCCTGATCTTCGCCACCTCTCGGACTCTCCGAATGAGTTTCCTGCGGCAACAGGTCTCCAAGTTGGCCTCCTCTATCCCCCAGTAAGCAAGCTCTTCTTGGAAGGACAGGGCACACATCTCTCTCAAAAGCCGCAGTTTGCCCGCAGAAATGAAGGTGATGATCATGCGGAAAGCGCACGGGTTCCTATCAAAGAAATACTCGTTGGAGGACTCGTCATAATCGTCGCAGATCTGCACGATTTCTTCATAGTTGCGGCAAAACTTTAATCTCCCAAGTCGTGTAAGTGGGAATTCGTCCAAAGTTAACCAGGGCACCAAGTACTTGGCACCCCCCACGTTGAGGATGATGTGTTGCTTCTGGTCTATTTGGGTCAGTTGATTTGCACGGCGGATCCTTCCCGACCGTCGGTAGTAGGCTCCTTTGACAGGAGCGGTTTCGGCGTGAATTAAGGGAGCAATCTGATTTAAGGAACTACAAGACGAGTCGCTCAGGTTACTGTTGTCGTTGTCGCTGCTTCGGGAAATGATGGGCATGGTGATATCAGTGCGTTACAGAGGGCGGCAGAGTCATCTGTGCACAAAGAAGAGGGTTGGTTATATGGAGACTTCTGTGTACCTTTAAAATCAATAAGAGCCAACACGCAACACCTAGATGTTTACAACACCTAGAAATTTACTTATTCAGGAGGAGACACAACATCCTTTGGCATAGACTTACAGTAGATCAGAAGGTCGCCGACCAGAGGCGCTAATTGTTGAGCATTTTCTCTGTGTTTTTCTTTCATTAATGAATGTCCGGCTTCCGCGGATTCTAGCTCCACGACTCTGAGGAGCGGCAAGCATGGCAGCAACTTTTCAAACCTGGCTTGATTGATGTAAGCGTTCATTATCCCTACCGTACCCACATCCCTTTCCTTTGATGGCTAGGACTTTCCCAGCGAAATATGTGCTTGTTAAGGAATAATCTAACTTTGTACCAGCATTCATCACAACCACAGTAAAATGCGCCGGTTCCGCTCGACCTAATCTCTCATACCCCTCGGATTCAAATTCAACCGGGACTTAAATATTAAACTGGGCGTAACTGGATCGCTGATTCGGAAACAATAAGGAACGTCTTTCAAGTTGAAAATGCCTGACAGTTTCGGATAACTCCTGATTAACATGGCCATGGAAGGCTAAAGGAGCAGATTACTATTGGCAACTGCCAGTCGCCTCCTCTCTCCTCCCTGTCATGTTGGTGACAAGCATCCAAACTCGGCTACCTGGCAAGTTCTCTGTGGAGCCGGTGGAAAGGGAGGCTAGTTTGCAACATCATTGGGCTGGTAGCAGCCGATTCCAATCATGAATTAACAGCAAACGCATTGAGCTAAAGACCATGCGGAGAACAGCCAAGGCATGCGGAGAAAGGACTCAGCAGTGAAGAAACTTACCGTCACTTTGGGAGTAGTTTAACTCGATGTTAAAATCCACGGTACCATCCCTTGCCAGTTCCTGGAAACCGAAGCCTGAAACTTCCACAATCAAAGCTCATTATCAGCAAAGACTTTCCCTGACATCGATTGTACACGCGTTCGCTTCTGCACGGTCTTCGCGAAAATGCAACGATTCAAAGCATGACGCTGATACCGTCTCGTTGTAGGGGGCAGTCTTCAGAACAACCGTGCCGTTGCGCGGATATCCTCCTCGCTTGCTTCCATCTTACTGGGGTCCCGGGACACAGGGGTAGGAGGGTGGGCAGTGGTGGTGCTGCTCGCTGTCAACGAGCCCCGAATGCATTCCTTCTGAAGCATACATAGCCTGGGCTTCGCACTGGAAGGAGCTGGGGTCGAGCGTTAAACACTGTATAATCAGTCATAGACTAAACTTTGAGCCTGTGCACTGTTCAGCAATGCAGCACAGTAAGTAGCCTGCTCTGAGGCAAAGGGGAGCTGAGAACTCCCGGCAGTAATTAGTATGTGGCAGCAGTAATTAAACGGGACATTAAAAAAAAACACTTTTGCAATCCCTTTTAACTTTATTCACTTACTCCCGAAGGAAGCCGTAATAAGCGTTAAAAAAAAGCTCCGAGACATCTTTTTATCACTTCCGTGCGAGTGGTTTCTATTTGTGTGATGTTAACATTCCGTTGTGAACCATCCCATAATAGGCACGGAGCCACCAGTAGCCGGGAACTGGCGAAAGGAACGGGAGCCCTGACGATGGCGCCTTGTCGAGAGGTGTACCTTTTGATTTTCACCTGAATAGTGACAAAGTTTCTTCGCATGTTTACAACAAAGAACGAAAGATAGACGGAATGTACATTCCCGGACCAAGCTATTATCATTTTCTTAAAGGCCACTTTCATGTGACGAACACAATATTCCAGTTCTCTTGGAAACGCGCGAAATGCCAAGAGTAAAAATCAAGAATCAAACCAGCAGGTGCTCAAAATCTAAAATAACAACAGGAATTGCTGGAAGTACTCAGGTAGTCAGACAGCATCAGTGGGAAGAGAAACAGTTAAGGTTTCAGGTCGAAGATCCTTGTACTTTTTGCCATTGCGCAGAGTTGCTGAGAGAAGTGGGTCGTGCTGCCAGTGCACAATCAGATCAGTCAAAGTCCATGCCAAAATAAAAGCATCGATAAAAGCTAAAGAAACAGTGAAATGCGTCATTTGGCGCCAACAACAATCACAATCCGAGAACTGTGCAGAAGTCAGCCCACCAGTGACGCTATGGTTCCGATGCCAATATAGTACGCACTAACCCTAACGGCAAGTCTTTGGAACGTGGGAGGAAACCAAAGCAGTCAGGGGAACCTCCAAAACTTCTTACAAGACGTGGCAGGAATCAAACCGCACTCAGTGATCGGAGCTGTAACCGCCATGCCTACCGCGCCACTCCAACAGAACGATATGGAGGAACTCTGGTCGAGCAGCACTGGGGGAGGCGGGAGTAAAAGGACCTGTGACATCATGGTTGTTGCTCCATATTCCAGCACCAGCAGCCACTTGTGTTTCCGTGTGTGCATCCCAAGCTTCTTAAATCAACTGGTTCCGTTTATAAACAGAATCTAGGCTGATTCCATAGAGTGAAACCCCTGTCATTATTCCCGGGAAAGAGTAATCTTGAAAAGCACCATTCTACGGATTATGGAGACACAACAGGCTGCAGACGGGGACTCTGGAGCAACATAACAAACTATAGAATATGAGCTACTGATTTTATATAGAGCAAGATGCTTAATTTGGGTTTAATTGCCTCTTACTTACGATGTTACTTCACCCTGAGTGAAATATCCTCTGTTTCACCCACTGCATTTCAACACCTACTCTGCAGCTGATTCTCTTCCTCAGCTCTTTTGAACGGTTCCAGACATGAGACTTTAACTCTTTCTCTTTCTACAAAATAATAGAATTCTTCCAGCAATCTCTGTCTTTAGAGTACTGTGCAAAAGTATTTGGCATACACACACACACATACATATGTATGTTTATGTACAGTGTGTGTATATATATATATATATAAAGGCTAATTTATTATCAAAGTATACATCTCTGAAATTCTTCTCCAGATAGCCAGGAAATCAAGAAAGAAAAGAACTGCAGCATGATCAATAACCCCCCCCCCCCACCACAATCCTTCCTCCCTGCACAAAAAAGCAAAATTGGAATAAGCACATTGACCCTCAAATCCTCCTCCCCTGCCCACAAGAAAAACGAGAAAGATCGGGCAAAAACACAGAGTATAAAAAAAACTATAAGACTAAAGAAAAAGTCTATATTCCTAGTCCATATCCAAAATTCAGAAAACCTGGGTAATCTTCTGAGGGCAGAGTGGAGCCTCTTCCCTCCCTGATAGCAGGGCAATCCTCCAGCGATCAAAAGACGGTCTCTCCTCTCTGGCAGAGTGATTCCCCAACAATCAAAGGGCAGACTTCCCTCTCCTGTAGCAGAGCTACTCCCCCAGTGATCAAAAGGCAGGTAGCCAATGCTCACTTCCTGCATTCGCCTCGATGTTTCAATCTCCCTCACTGCCTTAATTGGTGAACAATGGAAGCCTTAATCAGTGAAAATGAGTCAAACGTTGGCTCGTGCCCTTTCCGCAGCCTGCTCGCCATGAAGTTCGTGCACATTATCTCTGCCTCCCAGAATCCTCTCGGAGACTGCAGCGCACTGAAACTCCCAAGTGATCTCCAAGCTGCAAATCACAGGCTCCAAGAGTTCCAGAATCACATTCAAGATGAAATCATAAAAGATATAAAAGAAGTGAAATATATGATTTCATGAACTAACTGGAAAATGTCAGCTGAAGGACTGTTGTATGCAAGTGCCATCTTATTGATATATATATATATATAATTTGTTGTTGTTCCCTTTCGCACCTTGTGACTCATCGGGCAGCATTTTCTTTTGCTGCTTCCTTACCATTTGTCTATTTTTTAACACAGCTGAGTTGATAGATCGATACTCAACCCAGGGCAGATGGAAAGCATGCAAGGAGCCAGTGGGATTGGAACCCGTGACCATTGACCTTGAGGTCCAGTGCTGATATATATATATATATATATATCAATCACACCGGAGTATGCAAGGATTTAAGCTTTCACAGGAACACTAGCATCCTTCAGGCTGGTGATCATCTAGCAACAGTTGATGGTTGTCTCAGTATTCACCCTTGAGTGACTGTTGTTATCTGATGGAGTGATTGCTTGTCTCATTTTAGAAGGTCGAGAAAGCATCTCAATGCTAATCTTAAAAGCAGAATAATTATATATATCTGTATCGAGCTAGGGTGTCTAAGACTTTTACACAGTACTGTAGTAATATTAGGTATTGCATTGTACTGCTCCCACTAAAAAAAAATCCTGACATATGCAAGTGATGAATAACCTAATTCTGATATGGGTCTCTATTGTGGACTGGGAATGGGAGAGGGGAGGCAGGAAGAGGGAAATCATGGTTGGAAAAAGGGGAAAGGAGAGGGGAAAGAGCAAGAAGCACCAGAGAGATATTCTGTAATGATCCAATAAGCCAATTGTTTGGAATCAAATGACCTCGACTAGTGTCTCAGGGCTGAGTGTATCTGCACCTGTGCCAACCCCTGCCCCGGCACTCTTCCTCTGCCACCTGTCCCACACCCCTCCCATGGCACTCCACCCTCACTGTTCTCAACATCCTTTCCTCTTGGCAGCTTTAAGAACTTGCTTTCTGCTCCACGTTGACAAATATAATTTGATGCAAGTCTTAGGCGCCATAACTAATTATATGTGCCTAAGACTTTTGCACAGTACTGAACACAAAGAGGGGTGGTTGTTACAATATAGACAATTGTCCCCTCACCCCAAAAAAGCAATGTGTATAAAACACAAGAGATTCTGCGAATATTGGAAACCCAGAGTAAAACACAGAGAAAATGCTGGAGGAACTCAGCAGGTCAGGTGGTATCTATGGAGAGCAATAAACAGTTGACATTTCAGGTCATGTCCCAATGAAGGATCTCAGCATGAAACGTTGACTTCTCATGCCTCCCCATCGATACTGCTTGATTTGCTGAGTTTCTCTAACATTTTGTGTGTTTTACTCTATATTAATAAAATGCATTCATTTCATCAGGATATTATATTTTCTTCATTCCACGCATTTCACTGCATTCCTGGTCAATATTTACAATGTTAGTGACAAATTTACATGTCACTAACGTTTCTTCTTCAAACATCCCCTCAGTGAAACCTGTGTGAGGTTATCATGGAGGACCCAACCCTTCATGTCTTTTAGCAGGACGATTCATACATTGGCCTTTCTCCACAAAATCTTTAGAAGAAGACACTAAACATCAGCTAGACCTGTAACTTGGAATGTGCAAGCCTTCATGTGTGGTCAACTCTTTCACAGGAACACTAGCCTACTTCAGACTGGCGATCATCTAGCAATAGTTGATGGTTGTGTCAGTATTCACCCTTGAGGGAATGGAAAATAACAGTTACTGTATGTGATGGAAAAGTTGCTTGTAACATTTTAGAATGTCTAGAAAACATCTGAGCAATAATAAAACCATAAGACAAAGGAGCAGGAGTTGGCCATTCTGCCCATCAAGTCTGATCTGCCATTTTATCATGGGCTGATCCATTCTCCCATTTAGTCCCAGTCCCTCGCTTTCTCACCATAACCTTTGATGCCCTGGCTACTCAGATACCTATCAATCTCTGCCTTAAATACACCCATTGACTTGGCCTCCACTGCCACCCATGGAAACAAATTCCATAGATTCACAACCCTCTGGCTAAAAAAATTTCTTCACATCTCTGTTCTGAACAGGCGCTCTTCAATCCTTAAGTCATGCCCTCTCGTACTAGACTCCCCCATCATGGGAAACAACTTTGCCACATCCACTCTGTCCATGCCTTTCAACATTCGAAATGTTTCTATGAGTTCCCTCCTCATTCTTCTAAACTGCAACGAGTACAGTCCAAGAGCAGTCAAACGTCCCTCATATGTTAACCCTCTCATTCCCGGAATCATTCTAGTGAATCTTCTCTGTACCCTCTCCAACGTCAGCACATCCTTTCTTAAATAAGGAGACCGAAACTGCCCACAGTACTCCAAATGAGGTCTCACCAGCGCCTTATAGAGCCTCAACATCACATCCCTGCTCCTATACTCTATTCCTCTAGAAATGAATGCCAACATTGCATTCACCTTCTTCACCACCGACTCAACCTGAAGGTTAACCTTAAGGGTATCCTGCTTGAGGACTCCCAAGTCCCGTTGCATCTCAGAACTTTGAATTCTCTCCCCATTAAAATAATAGTCTGCCCATTTATTTCTTCTGCCAAAGAGCATAACCATACACTTTCCAACATTGTATTTCATTTGCCACTTCTTTGCCCATTCTTCCAATCTATCCAAGTCTCTCTGCAGACTCTCTGTTTCCTCAGCACTACTGGCCCCTCCACCGATCTTCATAGTATCAGCAAACTTAGCCACGAAGCCATCTATTCCATAATCCAAATCGTTGATGTACAATGTAGAAAGAAGCGGCCCCAACATGGACCCCTGTGGAACACCACTGGTAACCGGCAGCCAAGCAGAATAGGATCCCTTTATTCTCACTCTCTGTTTCCTGCCAATCAGCCAACGCCCTATCCACGTATGTAACTTTCCCGTAATTCCATGGGCTTTTATCTTGTTAGATAGCCTTATGTGTGGCACCTTGTCAAAGGCCTTCTGAAAATCCAGATATACAACATCCACTGCATCTCCCTTGTCTAGCCTACTTGTAATATCCTCAAAAAATTGTAATAGTTTTCTCAGGCAGGATTTTCCTTTGAGGAAACCATGCTGAGTTCTGCCTATCTTGTCATATCCAGGTACTCCGTAACCTCATCCTTGACAATCAACTCCAACAACTTCCCAACCACCGATGTCAAGCTAACAGGTCTATAATTTCCTTTTTGCTTCCTTGCCCCCTTATTAAATAGCGGAGTGACATTTACAATCTTCCAGTCCTCCGGAACAATGCCAGAATCTATCTACTTTTGAAAGATCATCGCTAATGCCTCCATGATCTCCACAGCTTCTTCCTTCAGAACATGAGGGTGCATTCCATCTGGTCCGGGAGATTTATCTACCTTTAGACTATTCAGCTTCCTGAGTGCTTTCTTAAAAGTAGAACAATTATAACTGCCTGCCCCTGTTCCAAGGATATGACTGAGTGTGGATAGAACTAGAGAAGTGCTCAGTGTCTGTTGGCTTGTTGAAGTTCTTTCAGGCAAGCACTTCAGGAGATGCAATGTAACTGGACAAGCATTGTATTGTTTCACTTTAAAATGTTGGAAACACGTGAGAAAGGTGAGATGAAATAAATAAATTGGTTTGAACTTCAGAACTATCTAAGGTTATAAGCCTCATTCACTTGTAACTTCTTAAAGTCAAAAATGAATATATTTCCAAACATAAATAGACATTTTTAAAAAATCTATATTTTGACCTGAAACAGGTGATTTGCTGTTTAACAGGCTATTTATCAGAGAGGTGTGGCCATGCTGGATACAGAAAAAAACAACTTTTATATTGACAGAGATTTTTAAATAAACAAAATTTCATTGAGGTTTCTGAATATTTAACCAAGTGAGTTCAAGACCACTGTAGATTTCAATATTCACCAACACTGCTCTACTCATGAACATATCCTGCTTCAGTCTCATGAGCTTCTTGAGCCCAATACAATGGAAAATATTAGTGACTTCAAGCCTTCCTCATGATTCTTACATTAAAATTAGCTTTTTCTTGGCAGATAGCAATTATAGCTAAAAAAGCGCTTCCAATCTTTTACAGTACAACGGATCACCTGAACCAGAATATTAATCAGTATTAGAAAAAGGCCTTGGGTTTCAACTTGTCAACACTGGTTGGAGTGGGACCTAACAACAACCTTCCTAACCAGGCGCATAGATCCGGAGGTCACCAGGTAAGAAGATGAATCATACTGTGCTTAAAAACAAAGTATCTAAAAGACTTATGAAAGAACACCGTGGGGCAGGAAAGAAGATTAGTCATAGTTGCCTAATGAGCCCCAGGAACCATACTAGAGTTGAGAACAAAGGTCCTTGGTATCAAGCAGACAAAAAGGGGAAAAAATGAAAAGTTTTCATACCTCTTGTGCTTATAGGATTCACCTTTTAAAACATGAAATTCATCAAAATATAACAAATGAAAATTGCTAAAAGTTGGAGAGTAATGTACTAGAATATTCTTGATACATTTGATGGAATATTTGATTAATAATTAAATTAGAGTTGGAAAGAATGATGTTTTAATACTTAATCATCCAAAGTTATCAAGTTATAAATGCTTTAATCTAAAAAACAATTAAACATTTATTACTCGAGACACCCTTCAGAGACTCGGGAGATTAAAGAGTACATGGTGAAAACGTAAATTGTTTGATGCTTCACTGATCCTCACAGACATTTCTTAGAAATATATTTAACTTGTCCTAATGATATGCATTGAAAGATTTTTATTTGATGAGAGGTTGAATCATCTGACAGAGAAACTGTATTTACTGAAAAAAAATGTACCAAGTCACTTACTACAAAACATTCCAACTGTTTAAATTGCCAAACTGTGTGCAGATAAGTCACAGATGCTAATATTCAGAATCAAAATTATGTTGTTTATTAACACCAGCAGGTGTTGTGCAGCAGTAGTACATTGCAATTCATAGTAATAAAGAACTGTAAATTACAGTAAAAAGGTTAAATTAAATAGCTCATGCAAAAAGAGAAAAAAAAGTAGTGAGGCAGTGTTCAATGTCCATTCAGAAATCTGATGGCAGAGGGGAAGAAGCTATTCCTGAATCAATGAATGTGTGTCTTCAGACTCCTGTACCTACTTCCCGAAAGTATCAGTGAGAAGAGAACATGTCCTTGGTGATGAGGGTTCTTAATGATGGATACCGCCTTTTTGAGGCATCATCCCTTGAAGATGTCATGGATGCTGGGGAGGCTAATTCCCATAATGGAGCTGACTGAGCTCACAACTTCTGATTCCCTTATTTGGAGATACAGCACAGAACAGGTCCTTCAGGCCCAACAAGCTGCACCATCAGCATCCCACTTATTTAACCCTAGACTAATTACAGGTAAATTTACAATAACTAATTAGTTTACTAACTGGAATGTCTGTGGACTTTGGAAGAAAACTGGAGCACCTGGAGGAGAACATGCATGCTGGAATTGAACTCCAATCTCCAATGCCCTGAGCTGTACTAGCATCACACTAACTGCTGAGCTACCCATCTACAGCAGACAATTAAGCAGAAGTCCAAAATTATTTATTTCCTGATATAATCTCTATCTGTGCAAAGACTAACTTTCTTAATTACATTTCTAAAATATATTAATTAGATTACTGATACAGGTTAAAGGCAGGTGATATATCTGAATGGTATAGGTGAAGAACCAAATCTTTAAATCAGACCATAGCCTTAAGTAGTTAGGCATGAACAATTTTCTTTTATTTTGAGGCATTAGTAATATTTCTCTATCAAGATTCAAATATAAAAACATTTCTGGAGCTGATCATCTTTTTATTAAAATGCCATAAAATATCCATTGATTATTGTAAATAGAACATTTTTTTGTGGTGTTACGTACCCCGTAACTGGGTTGCCAAACCAGCAGAAATGGATGACTCAGTTGGAGTGTGGATTACTGGAACTAAGAAAATTTTATTAAAGAAATAAGCAACACAGTACTCTAATAGTAAGGATATAAATGCAACAGTTCAGCAATGATAAACACACATGTACACAGAATTAGGATAACAGGATCAATCAAGCTCTATTGTCGTCTAGGGGTAAATGACCAGTTTCAAAGTGACGCAAAGTTCAGTTCAATTGAGTTCAGTTCAGTTCACAGTAAACACTGCCGTGGCGATGGACGGGGGGGAGAGAGGAAGGAGAGAAGGAGAGAGAGCAAAAGCGAATGAATATTCAAATGGCTTCCACACAGACCTTCGATATTCTTCGCAGTCAGCTTTCGGGCGAGCCCTTTGTAATATCTTCTGAGGTCACCGACTGTGACCCCTCCGTTTTCAGATACGATCGTTTCTCTGCAGTGAACCTGGCACCCAGGCAAGGGCGGACACACACCAGGTTCCCGCCAATTGTACCTTTCCACCCTGTGCGTCTATGGCTTGGTCCCGCGACCAGCCCTCCAAAACTCCCACCGACTTGTGGGAGGCGCACCGCTTCCAGGATCTCGTTACCTCGTGGTGTCGTGTGTGTCTTGCCTTAGCGAACCTGTCCCTTTTTATCCCCCTGCTGGTGTATCGCCTGTCCATCACTTCAAACAGTTCAGGGTTCAAACAGGAGCCGATCTTGACAGCTCTCAGACCGTGTCTCCTTCCATTAAACTCTCCCATCCCTTCATTAACATCTCCAAATGCTGCTCCATTGTTTTCCTTATCTCTCTTTCTCCTGAAGACAGGTGGCAGACCAACTGCTGATCCCACTGGTGCCAGCACAGGACAGTTAACATCTTAGCCTATGTGTACTTTCGTCACAGTGGAAGTTAAACTTGTAGTTGGGTATGTTTTTATAGTGCTACACCTAAATCCACATGTAATGCTCTGGTTCACACTTTAAGAGCAGTCTGTTCTGCCTTCAGCCTGTCTGGGTTACCGTCAAAGATAAAGGGATGCTTGGGAATGTGTGTCATCCAATTAGGGTAGTGGAATTGGGAGAAGGGTCCAGAGAACGCTGGGGGGAGAAGCTTTGTGAGGAACACGAAGGTTGATCTTTTTTTGGCGGGAGATGAAGATAGAAGACACTGGAGAGAACCGATTATAGGATTCGATCCATTGGGAAAGCGCGATTCGATGGAGCCACGGCAGGAGGTCTACCAAGGATCTTTTGCAAGATTTGAGCTGCAACCCTGTGCACATTTGACCGTTAAATTATAGTGGTCCCTTTTTGTTTTTTTCTTTCTTTTCTTTACTTACTCTTTAGTTAAGTTAACGTTCACAGATCGGCTTCTTTAATATTGTATGCCGTGTGTGATCTGTTATTTCATACAGGGCAGTAAATCACACAGCATTCACATAAACCGGGGTTTGGGTGGGTGAGACATCCCAACACCATGGATTTGGCAGGACCAAAGTCGTATACACCCTAGATGTACAAAATCAGAGAAAGGTGGGTTCTCACTGTGGAATCCAGTGGAAACGACCCTCATTTCCAGAAACGCCCAGTAAAATGGGGTTTCACACAATGCACTAAACATTATATTAAAAAATTGTTAGAACAAAATAAAATTGAGTAGATCAAGCAGTAATGGAAAGAGAGAGAAAGTATTATTGTTTTAAGTTGACGAAGAACTATAAGACATATAATGAGTTTGTAAAATGTGTTCAGGAAAGTTTTCTAAATCAGTATATAGAGGGACCAACTAGAGGGGATGCAATATTGGATCTCCTGTTAGGAAACGAATTAGGGCAAGTGACAGAAGTCTGTGTAGGGGAGCACTTTGGTTCCAGTGATCATAACACCATTAGTTTCAATTTGATCATGGACAAGGATAGATCTGGTCCTAGGGTTGAGGTTCTGAACTGGAAGAAGGCCAAATTTGAAGAAATGAGAAAGGATCTAAAAAGCGTGGATTGGGACAGGTTGTTCTCTGGCAAAGATGTGATTGGTAGGTGGGAAGCCTTCAAAGGGGAAATTTTGAGAGTGCAGAGTTTGTATGTTCCTGTCAGGATTAAAGGCAAATTGAATAGGAATAAGGAACCTTGGTTCTCAAGGGATATTGCAACTCTGATAAAGAAGAAGAGGGAGTTGTATGAAATGTATAGGAAACAGGGGGTAAATCAGGTGCTTGAGGAGTATAAGAAGTGCAAGAAAATACTTAAGAAAGAAATTAGGAGGGCTAAAAGAAGACATGAAGTTGCCTTGGCAGTCAAAGTGAAGGATAATCCAAAGAGCTTTTACAAGTATATTAAGAGCAAAAGGATTGTAAGGGATAAAATTGGTCCTCTTGAAGATCTGAGTGGTCGGCTTTGTGCGGAACCAAAGGAAATGGGGGAGATCTTAAATAGGTTTTTTGCTTCTGTATTTACTAAGGAAGCTGGCATGAAATCTATGGAATTGAGAGAATCAAGTAGTGAGACCATGGAAACTGTACAGATTGAAAAGGAGGAGGTGCTTGCTGTCTTGAGGAAAATTAAAGTGGATAAATCCCCAGGACCTGACAGAGTGTTCCCTCGGACCTTGAAGGAGACTAGTGTTGAAATTGTGGGGGCCCTGTCAGAAATATTTCAAATGTCGCTGTCTACGGGTGAAGTGCTGGAGGATTGGAGAGTGGCTCATGTTGTTCCGTTGTTTAAAAAAGGATCGAAAAGTAATCCTGGAAATTATAGGCTGGTGAGTTTAACGTCAGTAGTAGGTAAATTATTGGAGGGAGTACTAAGGACAGAATCTACAAGCATTTGGATAGACAGGGGCTTATTAGGGAGAGTCAACATGGCTTTGTGCGTGGTAGGTCATGTTTGACCAATCTGTTGGAGTTTTTCGAGGAGGTTACCAGGAAAGTGGATGAAGGGAAGGCAGTGGATATTGTCTACATGGACTTCAGTAAGGCCTTTGACAAGGTCCTGCATGGGAGGTTAGTTAGGAAAATTCAGTCGCTAGGTATACATGGAGAGGTGGTAAATTGGATTAGACATTGGCTCGATGGAAGAAGCCAGAGAGTGGTGGTAGAGAATTGCTTCTCTGAGTGGAGGCCTGTGACTAGTGGTGTGCCACAGGGATCAGTGCTGGGTCCATTGTTATTTATCATCTATATCAATGATCTGGATGATAATGTGGTAGATTGGATCAGCAAGTTTGCTGATGATACAAAGATTGGAGGTGTAGTAGACAGTGAGGAAGGTTTTCAGAGCCTGCAGAGGGACTTGGACCAGCTGGAAATATGGGCTGAAAAATGGCAGATGGAGTTTAATACTGACAAGTGTGAGGTATTGCACATTGGAAGGACAAACCAAGGTAGAACACGCAGGGTTAATGGTAAGGCACTGAGGAGTGCAGTGGAACAGAGGGATCTGGGAATACAGATACAAAATTCCCTAAAAGTGTCGTCACAGGTAGATAGGGTCGTAAAGAGAGCTTTTGGTACATTGGCCTTTATTAATCGAAGTATTGAGTATAAGAGCTGGAATGTTATGATGAGGTTGTATAAGGCATTGGTGAGGCCGAATCTGGAGTATTGTGTTCAGTTTTGGTCACCAAATTACAGGAAGGATATAAATAAGGTTGAAAGAGTGCAGAGAAGGTTTACAAGGATGTTGCCGGGACTTGAGAAACTCAGTTACAGAGAAAGGTTGAATAGGTTAGGACTTTATTCCCTGGAGCGTAGAAGAATGAGGGGAGATTTGATAGAGGTATATAAAATTATGATGGGTATAGATAGAGTGAATGCAAGCAGGCTTTTTCCACTGAGGCAAGGGGAGAAAAAAACCAGAGGACATGGGTTAAGGGTGAGGGGGGGGGAAAGTTTAAAGGGAACATTAGGTGGGGCTTCTTCACACAGAGAGTGGTGGGAGTATGGAATGAGCGCCAGACAAAGTGGTAAATGCGGGTTCTTTTTTAACATTTAAGAATAAATTGGACAGATACATGGATGGGAGGTGTATGGAGGGATATGGTCCGTGTGCAGGTCAGTGGGACTAGGCAGAAAATGGTTCGGCACAGCCAAGAAGGGCCAAAGGGCCTGTTTCTATGGTAAGTTTTCCTTCCTGGGTGTTCTCTTGGGGTTTGTCTCCATTTCAGTTCTCAGGGTTTGGAGGCGTCTGTTTGGTTAACAGTGTATACTGCCATTTCCTGTTTAGGGCAGCAATAAAGGTCCTCCATCTCTGGCGGTGTTCAGGGCTTCCTACATTGTGTCAGTAGCTTCCTCTCAGCTTTCTCTACTGTACTCCAGGAATTCCATTGCAATCAGATGCAGAAGGATTCTTCTATGCTTTTTCAGTAACACTTTTCTTTTACCTGTCTGGGTTGTTAACCCTGAGCTGAACCCCTTGGAGGACCAGTGGACTCTCAGTCTGGCCTCTACCCCTTGAGCCAAAGCATGAAGCCCTGGCTCCAGCCAACATAGCTCTCTGGGTCATTGAAGCATGAAAATCTGTAAACCATGACAAGGTTGCGATCCTCTTGGAGGAACCAGTATAAATGCAAAATATCAAAGCTCGTGTCAATTTGGTCAGCTCATGGGGAGATTTCACAACTCTTGAGAACCAGAGTTTGGAAAAGCTACAACAGTAGGACTTACGCAATGTGCTCAACTCCTGCACGTTCACAAACATGCATGCATGCCTATGGGTGGACACACATAAACACAGATATATTTCCAGTTTCGAGACTCATATTATTATCATGAGCACGGGGGGTTGGGTAACTCAGATTGTCACACCTGTTGCAACTAAAAAACAAGGTACAAGTTCTACCTGACTTGCAACATGCTTCCTCCCTAGTGCCTTTGTAAACTGCATGATTGCTGAGTATTCCTAATGTAGCCATACACGTATCATTGTCATTCTCTTCTTCCTGACTCTAGCATTGCAGATTTACTGAGATACCACCATCACAACCCTCTCTTTTCCTTACAGAACCAGCATAGACTTTTTCAGGCTTACAGTTTTCTTTATATTCTGTGTCTTCGCCTGGTCCTTCTCATTTTTGTATGGAGGACAGGGATTTGGGGATCAATGTGCCTGTTCAGTTTTTGTTCGTTTTTTTGTGCTGGGGGGTGGGGGGTTGGTTTGGGGATCAATGTGCCTGTTCAGTTTTTGTTTGTTTTTTTGTGCCGGGGGGGGGGGGTGGATCATGCTGCCTTTCTTTCTTTCTTGGTTTCATGACTACTTGGAGAAAATGCGTGAATTAGTGCAGCAATTTACACCTAAAACATTAACATTTAATTATCCATTGCTGAGAAACAAAGCACTGTATGTTCCAGTTTTGAGAATACCTTAAAGTAAGTTCTATAAACTAGAAAATGGCATATAAATAAATCCGTTTCAGGTCAATATTGGAAACTTTGCAACAAGATTAATACATGCTTCAAAGAGTTGTTTGTTTGAATTCAATCTGGATAATCCTGCTGAAAGGAAGGACATTTTCAAATACAAACTTAATTAAGATGTTAATTATAAGGAGATAGATTACTTTGTTAAAGATAGGCATACAAGATGTGTGTATTGTAATAATCTGGTGTGCTAATAACAACTGAGGGTGCATGCAGTTTTACTCATGTTGTCAAAATCCTTCCTGGGAAGGAATCGGATGACTCAACAATGGTAGGATTAATGGATGATAGGTGAGAAAAGGGAAGGTTACAGAGGAGAAAGGCAGACTCAGGATGCTTAGTGATGCGGGGGAAGTTCACCGTATTATCCTGCTCTCCTCAATATCAATAAATGGGCAGAAGTTACAAAAGTTTGAAAGCATATTCCACTCACTGCAAGGTCAGCTTAAACCCACATTATGAGACTCTTGGATGGACCCCTCATAAGATAAAATGAATTTTTGACCTTTTGTTCTTCCAGTCCACTGTGCCATGGTCCTTTCCCTTTATCTCCCTGCACTGCACCTTCCCTGTAACTGCAATGCTATATTGTGCATTCTACTTTCTTTTTACTACCTCAATGTAATTGTTTTTTATTTTATTGAGATACAGCACAGAATAGGCCCATCTGACCTTTTGAGCCATGGCGCCCGGCAATCCCCTGTTTAATCCTAGCCTAAACATGAGATTAATTCCCCAATGACTAATTAACCAGCCAACTAGTATGCCTTTGTAGGAAGAAACCAGGGCACCCAGAGGAAACCCACGCGGTCACAGGGAAAAACATACAAACTCCTTACAGGTGGAGGTGGGAATTGAACTCGGGTTGGTTGTGCTAGAAGGTATTGTGCTAACCACTATGCCATCGTGCCACCCCTGGATGGTATGCAAATTGGTACGCGTGACTATAGTAAACCAATCAGGTTGTTCATTTTCACTTTTTGATCTTTAAATTCAACTCAACAGTAAGTTGAAAAATCAGCAAACCTCCAGCAAATCTTGAGAGAGCGACTTAAAGAGAAACTTATTGGATTCAGTCCATGGGGGCCTCATAATTTCTTGATTTGATCAACATATTGGAAGGTGTATAGAAGTAGAGGGCCTTCGGAATGAAAGGCTGTACCTCCATATAGGAGGATATGGTCCATTCATAAAACCATGAACACACTCTTTTGACATATTAGTGACTGCATTAAAGTTACTACTCTTCTGCTGACTAATTTGACTTTACAGCAAGTATGGTATTCCTCATATAGAAAATGATTGATATAATTGGTTGCTCCTACACCCAATCAAGTAGGATAGACAAAGGCAAGTCAGTGGATAAAGTTTCCTTGAATTTTCAGAAGGTGTTGCTCATGAGGTTAGTAAACAAAGTAAGAGCCCATGGTGTTGTAGGAAGGATACTAACATGGACAGTCAGAAGACTAGCTGAGGAAGGAAAAGAGTGGGAATAGAGGGGGCTTTTTCTGGATGGCTGCCAGTGATGAGTGTTGCTGTGCAGGGGTTGGTGTGGTGCCTGTTAACTTTTCGCATTTTCTGTTAATGATCTGGATGATGGAATTAATTGACAACTTTTGTGGCCAGGTTTGTGGGTAGTAGAAAGATAGATGGAGAATGGAGAAGCAGATAGTGTTGAAGAAGCAGGGAGTCTGCAGAAGAAAAACCCAGGTAGATTAGAAGAGTGAGCAAGTGTATGGTCCTGCAGGTTGTTAGAAGGAATAAAGACATGGACTATTTTCTAAATAGGAAGCACAGGCTTGCAAGTCCTTGTGCAGGGTTCCCTAAAGGTTAACTTGCAGCTCTAGTCAATAGCAAGGAGGGCAAAGGCAACGTTAGCCCTCATTTCCAAAAGATTAGAATTAAAAAAACAAGGATGTAAAGCTAGGCTTTATAAGGCATTGGTCAGACTGCACTTGGAGCATTGAGAGCAGTTTTGGGCCGCATATCTAAGAAAGGATGTGCTGGCATTGTAAAAGGTCCGGAAGAATTTTATAAGGATTATCTCAGGAATGAAAAAGTTAATATATGAGGAACACTTGATGGCTCTGGGCCTGTACTGGAGTTTAGCAGAATGAGGGGGGATCTCATTGGAACCTATCAAATATTAAAAGATCTAGATAGTGTGGTCATGAAGAGAATGTTTCCAGTGGTGGGAAAGTCTAGGACCAGAGGGCAAAACCTCAGGTCAGGAAGGACATCCCGTTAGCACAGAGATGAGGAAGAATTTCTTTAGCCAGAGGATGGTGAATCTGTGGAATTTATTGTCACAGAAGGCTGTGGAGGCCAAGTCTTTGGGTGTATTTGAATCAGAGGCTGATGAGTTCTAGATTAGTAAGGGTGTCAAAGGTTACCGAAAAAGGCAGGAGTTGCGAGGGAAAGTAAGTCAGCCATGATTGGTCGAATGGCCCGATTCTGTTCTTATGTCTATGTCTTAGACATAGTTGTGAAATCCTTCAGTGTCTCCCAGTTTCAAAAATTGTTTTCCAGAGCCTTTGTAGCTATGATGCACAATTTCTACACCTATCTCCTTCAAATTAAGAGATGCTTTAAGTCCTACCAGCTGTATAGCCTTGCCTCTTGATAGGACAATGGCAAGGCTTGAACTGCCAATAGGAAACAATCATTTGAATCAGTAGGTGGCTAAAGGTTATAGGCATGGGATGAATGAAATCTGGTCATTCCATGATAAAGACTGGCTGCAAAGTTAATTCCTTAATGGAAAGAAAGCCAAGAATTGCAACTCATGACAGCATTCTACCCAGCAGGGCATATTTACTGGTACATATTCAAGAGTGGGAAAATTAACAAGCAGAGATTGGGTCTATGCAAACAACAGTTCAAACATATTAGAACCATTGAATTATTACATGAACAAGAGAGGCCATTTGACTCATTGAGCCTGTGCCAACCCTTTACAGAGCATCCTGTCAATCCATTCTGCCACTATTTCTCCACAGCTCTCAAAGTTACTTTCTCTCAGTTCCCTATACAATCCATTCAGCTTCAACTACCCTTATGGACACATGGTTGGAAATTCCAGATTGCCACAGGCAATGCAAAGAAATGGTCGGAATGTTTTGGAGCAGCAATTGCTTTATTTACTTTTTCTTCCATTAAAATATATTTGGATTTCAGTTGCAGTCATTGGGTGCTTTAGACTCAATAACCCAACATATGGGGACTGGACCTGCTGCATAAGGGAATGTTCAGTCTCTAGGCGATGGGATATTGGAACTTGTCTTGAGTCATCTACAATTTGAGGACATGGTTAGAGACCAGCGTTTGAAACATTTTGATTGTGCAGATTAGTCAGTGAGCTAAGAGCAAGAGGAGGCATTAAGATGGTATGTCATTTAAGATGGTATGTCATGTGGGTAGGAAAATCTGCATCAGAGATTCGTTTAGATCATGAGATGGTGTGTATGTAGGTGAGATAAGAATGCACTGTAGAATGGAGGGCAGGGTGGATGTATTGGGAGAACTGAGGAAATAAAACTTAACTGGACACCCTTTAAACTGGATGAACACTAATATCATGTTTTCCTGTGAATTAAGTCCTGAAGATGGTGACTGTTTTTCCATTTCTATAGCTGCTGCCTGACCTGCTGGGAGTTCCTGCAGCATTTTGTGTGTGTTGCTTCGGATTTCCAGCATCGGTAGACTCTCTCGTGTTTATGTGACAATGTAACGAGAATGGTGTTTCTAGCAGCATCTCAAACGCCAAAATTGCAAAGTTGATTCCTAACAGAAAGTACGCAGCTGAATTTCAATGACTGACAGGATTTATTCTGGAAATGATCATAACTGCGATTTTACACGTGTTAAATCTATTTTCAACTGTGTTGCAATAAAGAGTACTATGCAGATTATGGCAACAGAGTGGCAGATCATTCTGCATAAACAAGATTTCTTCACATCCCACCATACATTTTGCCTACTTTCCAATTTGCCTCAGAGAAAACTAACAGAAAGTTGGTGACCCAGCAGTTATCAACTAGAGAGCCATTCACTGAGGGGATACAATTGTTTCTGGATGGTGAGCAGCCATAAACTGAGGCACAGAAGTGACCAGAAGGTGATGTCAAACAACTAGCAAAAACCTAGAAGCTACTGCAAAACGTGGCTTCCTTTCAGCAGGCTCTGAATGCGCATTTGAATATCTCTGCAAATCCATAAGCAATCATGCTATTTATGTGGGAAAGTGTTTTTTTGTAAATGAACAGTGACTGCCAGCTTTAAATATTAATATTTACGGATGCGCATCTTTATCAGAGGTAACAATGAAAATGTCCATTATGTGATGCACTGATGCAATTACTTCTTGTGACACACGAATCAATGGGTCAGTTATTTCTACTGCACATGATGTATCATGTGAAAAGGCTGGCTGAAAGCTGTGCTCCAAAGCAGATTATGATTCAGCGGGCTGCTAACCCCACTGTGAGGTGGATACAGTCCTTTTTTAACCAAAATAAACTTAATTCATATTAAAATTATTCCCAAGAAAAATTGTGCAATACCTTTTTATTCTTATTCATAGACAATGCTTTAAGTAGTGATCAAGTACTTTTCTTAAAACCAATAGCATGGTTGCCACTCAAGTGGCCCCCAGGGATGGTACACTACTGTCATAATTAGGGGCTTTGATAGCCTTTCCTGCTCAGCCTGGAGGAATTTACTAGCTATCAGGGTTTCTCAGATTACTTACTGATACAGAACTGTTGGTCTGCTTCTAACAGTACATTAATATAATGGATAAAAGTTTTGATCACTTCAAGCTTCATTCATAGCACATGGCCACAAAGCCTTAAAGCTGGCCATTATTTTGCTATTCTGTCTGGAGGCAGCTTTTGCTTTGAAGGTGCTTGCGAAATTTTAACAAGGTAAGTCCCTGCAGTGTGCTTGCAAGTAGGCAAGTGACTGCCAGTCTTTTATTTCCAAGGTATCTTATATTTTATACCGTACACAAAAATTACAATCTCATTGGATCCTAACAGGACTCATTGTGATTAGACCTGAAAGGTGTTATGAAACCACAAATCCTTCTTTCTTCATTCCTCTTTAACAGGCAGTGACTGGCTCTGTGTTGGCTCTTGAATGAGAAACGACGTCTCTGGGCAAAGCAGTGAGCCCAGAACTGTTTTGGTTCACAAAGCCTATTCCCAGCATTTGAGATGACATATTTTGTATTTGGGGAGCGCAAACATTGCCCTGAATCGCCAAAGCCTATAAAATAATGAGAGGCATACACCCAGTGGCCACTTTATTAGGAAACTCCTGTACCACTGAGTGCATGCTCATGGTCTTCTGCTGCTGTGGTCCATCCACTTAAAGGTTTGACATTCAGAGATGTTCTTCTAGCACCACTATTGTAACACGTTAACATGAAAAAGTCTGCAGATGCTTTAAATCCAGAGCAACACATACAAAATGCTGGAAGAAGTCATCAGGTCAGGGGGCATCCGTGGAAATGAACAAACAGTTGATATTTCATGCCGAGACCCTTCTTCGGGACTATTGTAACACCTGGTTATTTGAGTTACCTCTTTCCTGTCAGCTTGAACCAGTCTGGACCTCTCTCATTATCCTCTGACCTCTCTCATTAACAAGTCATTTTCACCCACAGAGCTGCTGCTCATTGGATGATTTATGTTTTTTCCCTCCACACCATTCTTTGTAAGCTCTAGAGACTGTTGTGTGGTCAAAGTTCCAGATCAGAGTTTCTGAGATACTCAATCTACCCCTCTGGTACCAACAATCATTCCATGGTCAGAGTCACTTAGATCACAATCTTCTCCATTCTGATGTTTACATGCTTTTATGCACTGAGTTGCTGTGACATGATTCACTGATTAGATATTTGTATAGAGCAGGTGTACAGGTGTACCTCATAAAGTGGCCATTAAATGTATATACAGCAGAAACACAGAATTTTTTTCCCACAGGGTAGAAATGTCAAATACTAGAGGACATCTATTAGAGGTCAGAGGGGAGAAGTTTAAGAGAGATGTTTTCTTTTCTTTTTATTTGGAGATACAGTGCAGTAAGAGGTCGTTCTATTCCAACAAGCCTTTTTCTGCCCAATTACACCCATGTGACCAATTAACCTGCTAACCCACACATTCTTGGAATTTGGGAGGAAACCGGAGCATCCAGAGTAAACCCATGTAGTTATGGGTAGAAAATAAAAATTCCGTAGTCCTGCCGAAGGGTTTTGGCCCAAAACATCGACTGTACTCTTTCCCATAGGTGCTGCCTGGCCTACTGAGTTCCTCCAGCATTTTGTGAGTGTTGCTTAGATTTCCAGCATCTGCAGATTTTCTCTTGCTTGTACAGACATTGAATGCAGGTTGCTTGCTCTGTAATAATGTTATGTCAACCGCTACGCTGTCGTGCTGCCCTATGTGCAGGCAAGTTTCTTTTCATTTCTACATGAAGAGTGATAGGTAGCTGGAACAAGCTTCCAGAGGTAGGAGTGGAAGAAGACAGGTGATATTCAAGAGGCTTTAGATAGCATATGAATATGCTATGCTCAGAAAGGAGGAATATGGATCATGTGCAGGCAGAGCGGGTTTAGTTGACTTTGTCATTGTGCCATCACAGACATTGTGGGCCGAAGGGCCTGTTCCTGGGCTGTACTGTTCTATGTTCTATAGTCAAAGCTGCACTGGTGTATTTGAAGTTGTTCCTTTACACATACCTTGCTGAAGCCTAAAGTGTGAAGCAATGTCCCTCTTTCTAGATAACTTCATTAGAGGACGGAGTCTGATGAGGACAGGGACTCTAGGGATGGGTGGGTAGGGGATTATTGGAGAGGAGTGTGGTGGTGAGACAGAACATTTAGGGAAGTCAGAGAAAGGAGATGTAGAGGACTGAAATCTTCGGAGAAGACAGAATGCAAGGTGGAAGATATCGGAAAGAACGAGGAGGTTCTACAAAGGCAGAGACGTGAGGTTAGAATGGGCATGAGGGCAAGAGATTGGATAATGGGGATCCTAATGTAGTACCATGTCAGGAAGAAGACACAGAGTGGATTGGACATGGGAGTAAAGATGGACCAGAACATGAAAATCAGAAGAATGAGATTGAAGGCATACATTGTAGGTGATTGGGGCAGCAGGCAGGAGAGTGAGGAAGTGGTGAAAGGACAGGAGAGTGGAGATTGAGGATACCGGAGCAGTGAATGAGGGATTGGCAGTGAACATGATTATGGAGTGGACAACGAAGAGGAGAAAGTATTAAAGTGGGGGAAAAAGATTTAGAGAGGGCGGCAAAGGATGGAAGAATGCAAAAGCAACAGGTCTCACTCCTTAACCACAGTCATTTGTAAACTGCCTCAGTGCACTTCAGGAACAGTGCTATCAGATCCAGAGAATTTGAAATGCATTTGTGCAATTGTTGAAATCGATGCTGCTTTAAAAAAAAACACCCTCACTACAGTGTGTACCTTATAGTTCCCTTCCTGGTTACTTTACTGTGCTCCTACCTTGTTTACTTGATTTGGATTTGGATTAGGGAGTATGCTGAACCAGTCACCATTGTATGCCAGTCAGAATTACTTCACCAGCAGCTTCCTCTTTTCACTTGGAAAACTGCTCCAAGGCATGAGTCCGAGGAGCTGCGTGAGGCTGAATGCTCTAGGCCATTTATTTCTGCTGAAAAAGACCAGCTGTTTCCTGCTGAGATTGGATATGAAAAATGAAGGAACATGCCATGAGGTACTTTACTACATTAACATAGAACAGTACAGAGTGTAGGCCCTTCAGCCCACAATGTCGTGCTCACCTTTTAACCTACTATAACCCTTCCCTCCCACATAGCCCTCCATTTTTCTTTCATCCATGTGCTTCTCAAAGAGTCTCTTAAATGTCCCTCATTTGTCTCCCTCCAGCACCAGCCCTGCCAGAGTGCTCTTCACACCCACCACTTTCTGTGGGGAAAGAAGTTACCTTTAACATCTCCGTTATCTTTTCCTCCAATCACCTTAAAATTATGCCTCCTCATGTTAGCTATTTCTACCCTGAGTAAAAATCTTTGGGCTGCCCGCTCTGTCAATGCCTCATCATCTTATACACGTCTATCAAGTTATCTCTCATCCTCCTTCATTCCAAAGCGAAATGCCCTACTCACTCAACCTATCCTCATAAGACATGTTCTCTCATCCAGGCGACATCCTGGTGGGTCTCCTCTGTACTCTGTCTAAGGTTTCCACATCCTTCCTATAATGAGGTAACAAGAACTGAATATACATAATACTCCAAGTGTGGTCTAACCAAAGTTTTATAGAGCTACAACTTCAGCTCACTACTCATGAATTCAATCCTCTGGACAGTGAAAGGGCAACACATCATACACCTCCTTAACCACCCTGTCAACCTGCATGGCAGTTTTGAAGCATTTATGGATGCAGATCCCAAGATCCATCTGTTCCTCCATACTGCTAAGAATCTCACCTTTAACCCTGTAGTCTGCCTTAATGTTTGACCGTTCAAAGTGAATCATTCCTAGGAAGAAGCGCAGTCGATGTTTCAGGCCGAGACCCTTCGTCAGGACTAACTGACAAAGGGTCTCGGCCTGAAATGTCGACTGTACCTCTTCCTAGAGATGCTGCCTGGCCTGCTGCGTTCACCAGCAACTTTGATGTGTGTTGCTTGAATTTCCAGCATCTGCAGAATTCCTGTTGTTTAAAGTGAATCATTTCACACTTTTCTAGATTGAACTCTATCTGTCACTTTTCTGTCCAGCTTTGCATCTATCAATATTGTTATAACCTGCAATGAACTTCTACAATATCCACAACACCACCAAACTTCATGTTATCTGCAGACTTATTAAACTAGCCTTACATTTCCTCATCCAAGTCACTTATAAAAATCATGAAGCCTCCTGCTCGCACAGACCTCTAGCCGATGATTCACTAGTCTGGGGATTGCTGGTCTCCGTTCTGCCAACCCAATCTCAGACCTCGGTATCCAGACTTGCATGGAGCCCCAACCCCGGTACTCTCTGACTTGGGGGGGTGGGGGGGAAGAGCACCGAACCTTGTGCCTCGTGTCCTCACGGACTTCTGACCTGGGAATCACTGGGCTCTTTCCTCAGCGCCTGCTGACCTAACTTCGGGCCTCAACTTCTGTCTCCCTGACTCGCCAACCCAGGGTGAAGGTCACCTGCCCTCGTGCATTCTGCCAGCATGGACCTCTGACCTGGATATCACTAGTCTTTCTCCACATTGTGGACTGACCCGACCTCTGGGATTCCTGGCCTTGGACCACAGAGTGTTCAGTCCCTGTACACCAGCTTTTGCCCATGACTCTTCATTTACTGCCTCTGACCTCTAACTGTCCCTCATCCCTACCCTAAACCCTAACCTGTTCCTTAGCTCCCAAAACCATTTCTACAAACGGAAAAAAGTAATTAAGTCTAAACCACATCCTTAATTGACATTACAGCTTGGTGCCATTTTGACCAGAAATCTTCCATCTACTACCACCGTGTGTTTTCTGTGGGCAAGCCTATTCTACAACTACACAGCCTAGTTTCACTGGATTCTATGCCTCCTGACCTTTTGAGTGAGCTTACCATGGGGAACCTTGTCAAAAGCTTTACTATATCGATTTACACCATAGCCAGTCCACTACCTTCAGCTATTTGTTTCGTCACTTCCTCAAAGAAACCAATCAGACTCATGAGGCACGACCTGCCCTTTGCAAAGCCATGCTGACAATCCCTAATCAGAGCCTGACTTGATTGGAATCAAATGCTCATACATCCTGTATTTAAGATCCTTTCCAACAGTTTTCCCACCATTGACATAAGACTCAGTGGTCAAAAATTTCCAGGGTTAGCCTCATTACCTTCCTTGAAGAAAGGAATAACCTTTGCCATCCTCCAGTCTTCTGGTATTACACCTGTAGCCAAGGAGGATGCAAAAATCAACACCAAAGGCACAGTAATCAGCTGTGTCTTGCTTCTCTTAGTAGTCGAGGGTATAATCCATCCAGCCCCAAGGACTTGTGTATCCTTATGTATAGACAGTCAAAATGGGAACCAGAGTGATAGTACTGAGGATGAGGTAGTTTCCTTACAAACACTGGCAGTGTGCGGTGAGACTGCAAGCAAGGAAAGGCTGATGATAGGGCAAAATTGCAGTCAACAGCAATGTAAAATCCGGACAGAATTGAAGAGGGTGAATACAGGACTGAAGGAGCTAACTTTGAGTGCACACAATATACGGAATAAGGTAGATGAAATTGTAGCACAACTACAGAATAGTATGTATGATGTTGTAGGCGTCACCGAATTGTGGCTGAAAGAAGATTGTAGCTAGGACGTTAATGTAGAAGGATGCACGTTGTATTGAAATGACAAGCAGGTAGACAGAGGGACGGCATGGCTCTGTGGGTAAAAATGAAATCAAACCATTAGAATGATGTGACATGGGTTCAGAAGATGTTGAATCGTTGTGGGTGGAACTAAAGAACTGCAAGGGTAAAAAGACCCTGATGGGAGTTATATACAGACCCCCAAGCAGAAGTAAGAATATGGTCTTTAAATTACACCTGGAGATAGAAAATGCATGCCAAAATGGCACTATTACAATAGTTTTATTATGCAGGTAGATTGGGAAAGTCACGTTGCTACTGGATCACAACAGGGGGAACTTCTAGAGTCCCTACGAATTGGCTTTTTAGTACAGCTTGCTGTTGAGCCCACTAGGAGATCAGCTATTCTGGACCGTATATTGTGCAAGAAACCTGAATTGGTTAGCGAGCTTATGGTAAAGGAACCCTTAGGAGACAGTGAACATAATATGATAGAATTCACCCTGCAATTTGAGAAGGAGAAGCTACAGTCAGATGTATCAGTGTTACAATGGAGTAAAGGGAATTACAGAGGCATGAGAGAGGAGATGGCCAAAATTGACTGGTAAAGAACACTGGCAAGGAAGATGGCAGAGCAGCAATGGCTAGACTTTCTGGAAGCAATTTGGAAGGTGCAAATAATTACATCCCAAAGAGGAAAGAGTGTTCTAAAAGCAAGTTGACACAACTGTAGCTAACAAGAGAAGTCAAAGCTGCCATAAAAGTTAAAGAAAAGGCACCTAATACAACAAAAATTAATGGGAAGTTCGAGGATTGGGCAACTTTTAAAAACCAACAGAGGGTAACTCAAAAGGTCAGTAAGAAGTAAAAATTGGAATACAAAGTTAAGCTGGTCGATAATATTAAAGAGGATATTGAAAGTTTCTTCAGATGCATAAAATGTAAAAGAGAGGAAAGAATGGATATTGGACTGCTGGAAAATGATGCTGGGGAGGTAGTAACAGGCAACAAGGAAATGGCAGATGAACTGAATAAGTATTTTGCATCAGTCTTCACTGTGGGAGAGACAAGCAGTATATCGGTAGTTTGAGAGTGTCAGGGGCAGAAGTGTGTGAAGTTACCATTACTAGGGAGAAGTTTCCTGTAAAACTAAAAGGTGTGAAGGTAAATAAGTCACCTGCACCAGATGGTATACACCATAGGCTTCTGAAAGAGTTGGCTGAAGAGATTGTGGAGACATTAGTAATGACCTTTCAAGAATCAATAGATTCAGGAAAGGTTCTGGAGGAATGAAAAATTGCAAATGTCTTTTCACTCTTCAAGAAGGAAGAGAGGCAGAAGAAAGGAAATTATAGGCTAGTTCGTCTGACCTCAGTGGTTGGGAAGATTGTTAAAGATGTGGCTGTGGGCTATTTAGAGGCACATGATAAGACAGGCATTAGTCAGCATGGTTTCCTCAAGGGAAATAACAAGCTGGATAGGCAAAGGAGAATCAGTGCATGTTGTATTTGGAGTTTCAGAAGGCCTTTGACAAGCTACCACACATGAGGCTGTTTAACAAGTTAAGAGACCATTGTATTACAGGAAATATACTTGCATAGATAAAGCAGTGGCTGATTAGCAGGAGACAAAGAGTGGAAAATAAAGGGAACCTTTTCTGGTTGGCTGCCAGTGACTATTGGTGTTCCATGAGGGTCTGTGTTGGGACCAATTCTTTTCCCGTTATACGTCAATGATTTGGACGATGAAATTGATGGCTTTGTTGCAAGGTTTGCAGAATATGAAGATAGATGGAGGGGTGGTAGTTTCAAGGAAGTAGAGAGGCTACAGAAGGATTTAGACAGATTAGGAGAATGGGAACTACTTTCTAAATGAAGAACAAATCCAAAAATCTGAGCTGGAAAGGGACTTGGGAGTTCTTGTGAAGGATTCCCAAAGATTAATTTACAGGTTAAGTGGGTGGTGAAGAAGGCAAATGCAATGTTAGCATTCATTTCAAGAGGACTAGAGTATAAAAGCAAGGATGTAATGTTGAGACTATATAAAGCATTGGTGAGGCCTCACTTGGAATATTTTGAGCTCCTTATCTAAGATAGGATGTGCTGATATTGAACAGTGTACTAAGGAGGTGCACAAAAATGATTCCAGGATTGAAAGGCTTGTCATGTGAAGAACATTGGATGGCTTTTGGCCCAGAGTCACTGGAATTCAGAAGAATGAGGGGTGACCTCATTGAAACATTTTGCATGTTGAAAGGCATTTATGGAGTGGAAATAGAAAGGATGTTTCCAGTGATGGGGGAGTCTACAACCAGAGCACACAACATCAAAATAGAGGGGTGTACTTTTAGAACAGAAATGAGGAGGAGCTTCTTTAGCCAGAGAGGGTGAACCTATGGAATTCATTGATACAGGCAGCTGTGCAGGCAAAATCAATAGGTATACTTAAGACAGAGGTTGATAGATTCTTGATTAGTCAGGGCATGAAGTGATACAGGGAAAAAACGAGATTGGAGCTGACAGGGAAAATGGCTCAGCCTTGCAGAAAAGGCAGAACAGACTTGATGGGCCAAATGGCTTAATTCTGCTCCGATATCTTAAGGTCTTATGAATACGTCAACTGTTTATTCATTTCCATGGATGTTGCCTGACCTGCTGAGTTCCTCCTGCATTTTGTGTGTTACTTGTGTATCCTAATATTTTCTCAAAAATTCCAGCTCATTCTCTTTGTGCAAGATGTTGATGATATGTGATAACTTTTTTGCATAGGTAAGTGCATTATTGATCACAGTCTATACAATGCACACGCAGAGAAAGGCATGTGATTATAATTAGGCAAAGTGTTGCTCTACTTAGAATTTATCAAATGCTTTCCGTGCATTGCTGCCAAGTTACCTCTGCTAAGATTTTCAAACTGTGTGCCTTCCATTGGGTGACCTTTCCTTTAAAAGCAGGACAGGGATGCATTAATTGTAAGAATATATAGCAAGGTGCAGTTTTGATTGGAGTGTAGCTTTGTGGCTGTAGTTTAACAAGCATTTAAACTTTCAACTATTGGCAGATAACTGATTTAGTGCTTTTTAATTAACAACAGGGTACATGAATGACTAAAGGTAAAGTACAACATCTGTCCACTTCAAAAATCTTCATTGTTTCTGCAGTGTTAGTTTTAACCACACCTATTAGCTTTCTGCTTGATCAAATATTTTGAAATAATGAGGCCAAATTGCTTGATATTTATATTGTTTTAATTTTTATCAGTATTTAAATGAAGCAAACTACTCTCTTGAATTTCTTTGTTCTACTGTGAATGCCCACAAGAAAATGAATCTCGGGGTAGTATATGGTGCCATACATGCTCTTTAATAATAAATTTGCTTTGAACTTTGAATTCTGAACTACTCCCTGGTATGTTATGAGTGTGATTCAGCTGATAGCAATGTTGCCTCTGAGGTAGAAGGTTCTCGGTTCAAGCCATACTTGAGCACAAAGATAGAGTACTCCATTGTCAGGGATACACCACTTTCAATAGACAGTAAACTGATTGGAACACATAAAAGATCCCTTGGTACTATTTCAGTGAAGACCTGGTGTTCAGGCCAATATTAATCCCTCATTCAACATTACTGAAAAATCAGGATATTTGCTGGCAATCACAATGTTGTAGTGAGGAGCTGGACGCAGGTAGGTTGTATTATTTCCAAACTTGCACAGTATTTAAGTTTTAGAAAAGTACTTAATTGGCCGTAAAGGACTTTGATTTCCTGAAGGAGATGTGAAAGGCACTTGATGAATGCATGACTTCTATTCTATAAAGGCAGTAACATATGTGCAATCACATCTTAGATACTTAACAAGATTTGACATGGCACTAAATCTTCTAACTTCTATAGATGTACTGTTGTTGAAGGTATCCTGACTAATAGCATCATGACTTGATGTAAGAAATCCAATGCAGAGGGTGCAAGGGGCTGTAAGAGATTAGTAGACACAGCCCAGTCCATCAGGGGCACAGTCTTCCCTGGCACTGACAGCATCCACAGGAGGCACTGTCTCTACAAGGCAACATATGCCAAAGTTCCTCAGCATCGTTTTTTCGCAGGTGAGAGGTAGAGATGCCTGAGGTCCTGCATCACCAGGTTCAGGAACAGTTGCTTTCCTACAATCATCAGGTTCTTAAACAGATCTGCATGTCCTTAGATCCAACTCAGGATCTTCCCTCATCATTTCTTTTTTGCAACAAACCTTGCTTTTGCACACTGAGTTTCTTATCCACTCTGTGGTATAGTTTCTAATATTTGATTAATGTATAATTATAGTCTGTATTGTTATCTGTACCTGCAAGCTTGTGTTGGAAAGACCACGACCGTCCACATCATTTGACATGGCACATAGAAAATAAATGAGTTTACATGACCCCTGAATATTGGTAGCATTCTTGCTGGCTTATAGAAAGTACTTTATCCTGATATTCTGTACTCAAGGTACCCTTCAGGTTAGATTTTACACCCTCTGCATTTTTAACCTGGAATTGTCACTTACACTGCAGTCATCAGCAGGCATAGGCTAGAGCTAAATTTCTCCTTAAACAAATTAATTGGTTATTATCATACGGATTTTTGTTGGACATTGCTGAGCACAAATTAGCTGCTGCTCCAGCTCTTTTGCTATAAAAGTGACAATAGTGATGAGAAGGTGTTATGGACTGTAAAGTACATTGGGCCGACCCGAGTCTGGCTAAAGCATTACATAAATTATTTTTTTTTTGCACTTTTCAACCAATCAGCAGCTCAGCTGTGTAGTTCTTAATGTACTGAAACTTCTAAAGTATTTGCTGAACAAAATGTTCTTCCAAGTGTGGAAGGACAAAATAGAAAACTCCCATTTAACTTCCCGCCTGCACACAAAAGGTAAATTTGACCTCAAAAGCTTTTACTGAACATTATTATTCTGAAATCTTTAATTGTTACTCTATTCAATGACACTTGAATAAACTATGAGAGTGAAACTGCTGAGTGAAGCTTCTGTTCTATTAGTTAGCCATGAGATCATAATTCATCATATCACTTTTACTGAAATGTATCAGGAAGTGCTAATATTTTGATGTGATTCATCACATACTGAGGAAAAGGCAGTGAAATTCCTATATTGAATAGAATTTAGAAAACATGTTATTGTTTTTCACATAACCAAAGGGAAATTAGAATCATTAGTAAATGCTTTGAGACCAGGAAAAATAAGTAACAATACTTTCAATTCAACACTGCATAATTCCATAAAATTAGAATCCAATGTTCCACAATTTCTAGATCTTTTTTTGGCTGAATAATCCCTGAAAAGATCACAATGGAAAGTGTACACATCGTGACTTGGTTAACTTTAACTTGCAAACTGGGTGAAATTGTCTGGCCATAAGATCCTTTTCAGAAATTAGCTCTTGTCATCTTTCACCTTACTCAGGAGAACTGCTTATCACTGATGATCTGACAGAAAATCGCTGCGGAATATATCACTAGCTTTAAGTGATGCTGCAAATGAAGTGTTTCACAGTGCCTAGGTAATTTCAATGCAGTTTCTTGACTCTGATCCACAACAGCAGTAAAAGGCAGAGAATAAATGCCAAGAGATTCTGTAGAGGCTGGAAATCCAGAACAACACACGGAAAATGCTGGAGGATCTCAGCTGGTCAGATGGCATCTATGGAGAGGAATAAACAATCAAAGATCCTTCATCAGGACATGATGAAGTGCTGATGAGGTATTGGCCCAAAATGTTGACTGCTTATTTTTCTCCATCGATGCTGCTTGACCTGCCAAGTTACTTCAGCACTTGGTGTGTGTTGCTCAGTAAAAGGTAGAGCATGAATTTGTACCACGTGGAAGAAACAATTCATTTATGTTCTTGTTAACTTCTCATTTTCCACAATTATGACTATAGTTATTAAGCCAAGTGGTGGTACTGCATTGGCAATGCTAGCTTGCATTTCTATCATTTTTAATGGAATAAAACCCAAAGGCCAAATGGAAAAATTCAGAGTGTTCAGTAAAAGTCTTGATGAGGCTTTGGGGTTCCCAAAAGGTAGGACAAAGTGAGGATATTAAACAGAGGAGAGCAATCTCTTGCCTCTGGGTCAGAATGTTTCAATCCAGTACATTTTCCAGACGGGTACTCTAGTGTCACTCCGAGAGTGTGCTGCACTGTTTAAGGTGCATATCCCAAGTGGTGAAATTATGGAAAAAGGGCAATAGAGTTTACTCAGTACCCTGGCCAACACTTACCCCTTGATCAATATTAAAAATCAGTGACTGAGATTTTACTGTGTATACATTAACTGTAATAATAATTCCAAAACAATTTCAACACACATAGCTTTAAGGCAAGGGGTAGATATTTAAGGGGCAAGGTTTGACACAGAGAGAAGTCATAAAAACATTACTGAAATATAGATTCTTTTCTATTTCACATACTTTAACAAAGCTATAATTTTTTTCAGAACAATTGGCTCAGATGCAATTGTGGGACCTGAATAAGGACAACGGGGCAAATTAGGAGGATGTGCTGATAGGGCTAGAAGAATCGGTGGAACCACTGTATGTGCAGGCCAATTGTTTGTGTGGCAAATTTCTAATTTACAGCGTGGATGATACAAACTACAGCTCTATTAGAAAGTCTTGTCCTTAGTCTCAAGCGTGTGTGGTAACAGATCTCATTCCAAAACTGCCAGTGTGAGGATCTAGGCCATTCTGCTAGTGCAGTACTGAAGGGTGACTGCAATTACAACGGAGTGTATTTCTGGTTGTCAAATTAAGCAGAGGCCTTTTTAGCACTCATACGTGTTTGTAAAGGATCTGATGTCGACTTTTAAAAAACTGAATTAATCCTGTTGTGTTGGACAGTACTTAACCCTCGTCATCTATTCTTAATACTTCATATTCTCTGAACTTTGGATCTACAGTTTATTGTTTATGAGATTATCTATTGAAAATCTGATACCCTTAGAGGTTGATCAGAGTAGATGTCTCCATGAGTGGGAGAGTTTGAAAATATGGGAGACCAAAAACCAGATTTAAAGCAGCTGTTAAAATTATAAGGAGAGAAGGAAAGTGTTTTCCATTCCAAAGGATAATAGGAATCTGAATCAGATTTAATATCACCGGCATATATCGTGAAATTTGTTGTTTTTGTGGCAGCAGTACATTACAATACATAATAATAAAACAGTGAATAACAGTAAGAACTATATATTGAATAGTTAATAGTAGTGCATAATAGTAGTGAGGTAGTGTTCATGGTTACAATGTCCATTCAGAAATCTGAAGGCAGGGGGGAAGAAGCTGTTCCTGAATCATTGAGTGTGTGCCTTCAGGCTCCTGTACATCTTTCCTGACAGTAACAAGGAGAAGAGGGCATGCCCTGTGTGATGAGAGTCCTTAATGATGGTTGCCACCTTTTTGAAGCATCAGTCCTTGAAGGTGTCCTGGATGGATGCTACAGAGGCTAGTGTCCATGATGGAGCTGACTGAGCTCACAACTTCCGGCAGTCTCCGGTATGGGTTTCAGTCCTGTGCAGTAGCCCTCTCCCCCATACCAGATGGTGATGCAACCAGTTAGAATGCTCTTCTTTGCACATCTGTAGAAATTTGAGAGGGCATTATGTGACATATCAAATCTCCTGAAACTCATAATGAAATATAGCCGCTGACATGCCTCCTTTGTAACTGCATTGATGTGTTGGGTGCAGGATAGATCCTCAGAGATGTTGACACACAGGAACTTGAAATTGCTCACCCTCTCCATTTCTGTGAGGACTGGTGTGTGTTCCCTCATCTTACCCTTTGTCATGGCTCCAATCAGTTCTATGGTCTTACTGGCATTGAGTGCAAGGTTGTTGCGGCAACACCACTCAACTAGCTGATATACCTTGCTCCTATATGCCTACTCGTCACCACTGAAATTCTGCCGACAATAATTGCATTGTCAGCAAATTTACAGATGGCATTTGAGCTGTACCTGGCCACACAGTCAAGATGTATGGAGAGTGGAGCAGTGGGTTAAGCACACATCCTTGAGGTGCGTTAGTGTTGATCATTAGTGAGGTGGAGATGTTATTTCCAATCTGCACAGACTGTGGTCTTCTGGTTAGGAAGCCCACAGTCCACGAGGAGTCTAGAATTCACTGCTGGAAATGACAATAAATTCAGCAATCATTGTCACATTTTAAAATAAAAAAATTTGGATGTCTACCTAAAGATTTCTGATGTGATACGGACAGAAGGTCTGGATGATCAGAATATGCCTGCGAGCTGTCTTGACTGGCACAGAAAGATACAATTTTGGGCCTTCAGTTTGCATACATTATAGAAGATGAATTAGGCCAATTGCCCCATCAAGTCTGCTCTGCCATTTCGTTATGGCTGATCCAATTTTCCTCTCAGCCCCAATCTCCTGCCTTCTACCCATATCCCTTCATACCCTGACCAATCAAGAATCTATCAATCTCTGCCTTAAATTTACATGAAGACTTGGCCTCCACAGCTGCCTGTAGCAAAGAATTCCACGGACCCTCCACTCTCTGGAAATTCCTCCTCATCTCCATTAGAAAAGGATGCCCCTCTACTCTGAGGCTGTATCCTTTGGTCTTAGACTCTCCCACCATAGGGAACATCCTCTCCACATCCACTCTATAAAGGCCTTTCAACATTTGATAGGTTGCAATTAGGTCACCCCTGATTCTTCTGAATTCTAGTGAATGCAGGCCCAGAGCCATCAAACGTTCTTCAATCCTGGAATCATTTTAGAAAACCTCCTTCGAACCCTCTCCAGTTTCAACATATCCCTTCTAAGATAAGGGGCCCAAAACTGCTTACAATACTCCAAGTGCGGCCTCACCAGTGCTTTATAAAGTCTCAATATTCCATCCTTGCTTTTGTATTCTAGTTCTCTTGAAATGAATGCTAACATTGCATTTGCCTTCCTCACCATGGACTCAACCTGCAAATTAACCCTTAGGGAATCCTGCAGAAGGACTCCCAAGTCCCTTTGCACTTCAGCTTTTGATATTTTCTCTCCATTTTGAAAATGGTCAACCCTTTCAGTACTTCTACCAAAATGTATGGCCGTACACTTCCCATCACTGTATTCCATCTGCCAATATCTTTTTCCATTCTCCTAACCTGCCTAAGTCCTTCTGTATTTCCTTAAAGCTACCTGCTCCTCCACCTATCTTCATATTGTCTGCAATCTTTGCAACAATTCCATCAAGGCTTCCTTTATTCCACTCTTTGCCTCCTGCCAATCACCACTGCTTTATGCATGCTAGAATCTTTTCTGTATGGGCACATAGTTTGTTAAGCAGTCTCACATGAGGCACCTTATCAAAGACCTTCTGAAAATCTAAGTACAAAACATCAAGCGATTCTCCTTTGTCTATCCTGGTTGTTATTTCTTCAAATAATTTCAACAGATTTACCAGACAAGATTTTGCCTTGAGGAAACCATATTGACTACGGCCTATTTTATTACGTGACTCGAAGTACCCTGAGACCTTATCCTTAATAATCGACTCCAACGTCTTCCCAACTACTAAGGCCAGACTAACTGGCCTATAGTTTCCTTTCTTCTGCCTATCTCCTTTTCTGAAGAGTGGAGTGACAATTGCAATTTTCCAGTATCCCGGAACTATTGCAGAATGTAGTGATTCTTAAAAGATCATTACAAAAACCTCCACAGTCTCTTAAGCCATCTCTTTCAGAACTCTGGGGTGTACACCATTTGGTCCAGGTTACTTATCTACCTTCAGACCTTCCAGTTTCCCAAGAACCTCCTCTTTAGTTATGGATCTTCACACACTTCATGACCCCTGACAACTGGAAATTCCACCATACTGCTTGTCTCTTTTATAGTGAAGACTGATGCAAAATACTTATTCAGTTTGTCTGCCATTTCCTTCTCCCCCATTTCTACCTCTCTGATATTGCTTTACAGTGATCTGATATCCACATTTGCCTTTTTTACACTTCATGTATCTGAAGAAACTTTTGATATCCTCTTTAATATTATTGACTAGCTTATTTTTGTATTCCATCTTTAATTTCTCAATTACTTTTCAGTTACCTTCTGTTGGTTTTAAAAGCTTCCAAATCCTCTAACTTCCCTCCAATATTTGCTTTATTATATATCATTTCTTTAGCTTTTATGTTGGCTTTAACTTCTCTTGTTAGCCATGGTTGTGTCTTCTTTCCTTTAGAATACTTCTTCCTCTTTGAGATACGTATATCCTGTGCTTTCTGAATTGTTTCCAGAAATTTCAGCCATTGCTGCTCCACTGTCATCCCTGCCAGTGTTCTTTTCCAATCAATTCTGGCCAACTCCTCTCTCATGCCTCTGTAATTCCCTTTACTCCACTGTAATACTGATACATCTGACTTTAGCTTCTACTTTTCAAATTTCAGGGTGAATTCAATCATATTATGATCACTTGCCCCTAATGGTTCTTTTACCTTAAAGTCTCTAATCAATTTTGATTCATTGCACAACACCCAATCTAGAATATCTGAACATCTAGTGAGGTCAACCATGAGCTGCTCTAAAAAGCCATCATGTAGGCACTCTAGAAACGCCCCCTCCTGGAATCCAGCACCAATCTACCTGCATATTGAAGTCCCCCTTGGCAATTGTAACACTGTTATTGATAATACCAGTCCTGCGGAAAGATTATATCTCCAGTCCTCTGGAAAGCAGAACTCTGAAGGCAGATGAGAATTCATTTGAACGGTCTATTGCTGTCCAACAGACTTCTGACGTTTCTACAATTCCTTGCAGTTCAATTATCACTGTCTAGTCCTATTTGGTGAAGCCCCCTCTCCATATTAAGCCTAATCTTCCTATGAGTTGTGCTTGCTGATTGGTACAATTAAAGCTTGAGCCATAATTTCCTCTAAATCTTGTGACCTCTAAATTTATGCAAGCACATTACAATGCTTGTAACTGCTTCTCTGGGCTACTGAATCACTTGCCCTAAAGTTTCCGAAGGTACCGGAAACCCCTTTTTCCTCATATTGCATGTTAATCAGGAATTCAAATGAAACCTCAGGTGTGTTCAGAATTCAACCTTTAATAGGAAATTGTACTGCATGTAGGCCGATGTGAGGAGAATTTAATGTAGGGTTGTTTCATCTCTTTTCTGTATATTTGAATTCCAATTTCCATTACACCATTTCACATAAGCGCTGTCTCCTGATTTTATTTCATTAAATTACAGAAGCACTTTATCACTGAGAACAGATAAATGTAAATACACTTTACGTACATCACAGCAGGAATATTGTTCCATATGGGATTTCAATTTATGGCTAACCGAATTGCAATCAGTGAACTCAGTAAAACAAAGCAACTCTCACAAATAAAGAATATTGCAGTGAAAATAGATTACATTACAATGTGATAAGAACACATTTTAATTGACTTTTAATTCCTCTTTCAAACTCAGTAATATGAATATATTGACTAAACCTATTTTTCTGCTAAAATCGGTAATATCAATAACAGTGACTAAATTAAATGAACAACTGTAGCTTTTAAGAGGAATTATGAATAAATCTACTGTGTTAAATCTCTTGTTTAGTCCTTAGGGATATTGAAAATGACAGCAATTTAGTCACAGAAGTGGGAATAAAGATGGTAGAGCTCACTTCTCCACAAGGCAATTGGCTGAATAATCAAAGCCACAGGCATTCACTGCCACACAGTGCAACAAGAGCTGATATACGAGTAGCAATTACCACTACAGTTTGCAGTTAATTCTATGCCAGCTTTAGCTGGAGTTAAAATCATTGACAAGGCATTTTGTTCACCATTCCTAGATTGCAAAAGCTAGTCAAGGTCTGTTTGTGCATGACAAATTGCCCTGATTCTACCCTCCATATTATCTCTTGTTTGGCTTTTATTTATATTTAAGTAGAAATATGAAGCATGCAATTAGTGGAGAACATCATACAGTTTTATAAGAGCTGCTGCACCAATATACATTTATATTTCACGGATAGGTGTATAATGTTCAAGCAAGTTGTATGTTGTACAAAACTCTAGAGCCTCTAATGCCATAAGCTTGCAGTAGCCCATTTAGCAACTAATTGGATGCAACATCAAAGCTACATCTAAGTTCACTCAGAGATGTAGTCAGCAAGAGTTGTCATGTCAAGCTTTGACATGAATTTAATGCTTCAGTGTTCACCAGAGAAGGATTTGAATGGCTGTGAGCTGGCCTTTTTTGCACCACCTAATTGAGGCTCAGTTAAGGCAAGTTCCACGATGTAACACATACTGTATGATGCCAATGTTGGTGTTAAACCCACATATTTTGTAGGTTTCTCTGTCTCGTGCACCTTCAAAGACCAACACTGGAAAATAGCAGGCAGGGTGATTAGCCTCCAGGGAAACCTGACTTCCTTCTTCAACGTTGAGTGATGGTGCCAACTTTAAAGGAATCATTCTCAGTAAAGAACATAGCAGTAAGCTCTGTTTCCCAAGCAAAGTGAGTAATCTTCAATATTTCAAAGTTCATTGTCTGAACCTGTGAATCATGGAAGTATGTTATATACTCATTATCATCCCAATCCTCAATATGTACACTTACCAGCTTTCCTGCTATATGTGAGCGACCTCACAATACGTTTGATGTAGACCAGGAGTGATGAGCAGGTTAGCAGCAATGCCAGTAGGTGATGGCCTACATCTCCATCTACATTCCACTTCCATTGCTTTTGTGAAAGCAATCAATATATCTGAAATCAATTACCTCTGACGAAGGGTCTCGGCCTGAAACATCGACTGCACCTCTTCCTAGAGATGCTGCCTGGCCTGCTGCGTTCACCAGCAACTTTTATGTGTGTTGCTTGAATTTCCAGCATCTGCAAAATTCCTGTTGTTTACCTCTTCGCTTTAGTTTCTCAGTTTCTTTTATGAAGCTCAAAAAGAACCTAATTCAACTCTTAACCAACATGAAACCAGCTGCACAACTTTTAAAGCTGCTGCTAGAACATTGGGAGCAGTACGTGCTTGGGGCATGAATATATCAGATTGGATTGATTGATGTAAGATAAGGTGATAGGAAAAAAAAACAGAAAAGTTGAAGCCACCACCAATACATTCCCTTCCCCTTCCCTATCAGAATTGCAAAGGGACCATCCCTTTGCAATTCCATATTTTACTCTTCCATCTTCACCTCATTACACTCACCAATGTTCACTTTTCAACGGAACCACAATAGATGCAATACTTCTCCTTTTAATTCTCCACTTCTTTCCATCTTAGGAACTCCAACATGGTGAAGCAGTGATACACTTGTATTTGGACAAAGGACGTAGAACAGTATAGCTCAAGAATAGGCCCCAAGATCTGCAAATGATGCCCAATCAAAGTAATCCCATCTACCTACCCATGAACTATATCTGTATGTTTCTATCCCTATCTATATGCCTCTTCAACCCTGTTATTGACTCCGCTTTCTCTACTTCCCCAGGCACCTACCACCCCCTCACCTCTCTCATCTGCTTTAACCTTGCCCCTCCCACTTTAAACCTATGCTTTCTTGTACTTGATACTTGCACCCTGGGAGAAAAACTCTACCTACGGCTCTCAAAAATAATTATATATTTTTATCAGGTTTCCATTCATCCTCCAGTGTTGCAGAGAAAACAATCCAAGTTTGTACAATGTCTCCTTATACTGTAGATAGACTCTCCAATCCAAGTTCAGTTTTAATTGTCACTCAACCACACATGAATACCCATGAATACAGCCAAATGAGACAGCGTTATTCCAGGGCCAAGGTACAAAACATAGAACCATACACAGAACAAGGCACATATAGCACATATAAAATAGCAAGCACATATAAGATAACAATAAAATACAGTCACAATAAGTTTATACTCCAAGAACCTGAGTCCATGATTTATGGCTTATGGTTTCATGGCTATCTGGAGAAAAGGAAGTTCAGGGTTGTTTACTTTAATAATTAATGAAACCTTGAACCTTTGCTCTACCCCACACAAATTCTTGATGCCTGTCCTTAATAAGTTCAAGCTTTTCCAAATGTGAGTAAATCCTATCATTAAGAATTCTCTCCAACAGCTTCTCCATCCTGTACTTTGCTGGGTTATCCCTACAGGCTCAATCGCTCACATACTGTGTTGAGAAAGTGATGGATAGATTTTGGATATTAAGGGCATCATTCAAAATAGATTTACTGGCAATGAGCTGATCTTATTGCATGGCAAAGTGTGCACAAGGGTGGAAATAGTGTATTCTGGGTTTCTCATGTTCCTTTAAGCGGTTGCTAGCTGTCTGAATTGCTAAATCAGCTAAATCAGCTAAATCTCCTATGGAAGCATGATGGTGCAAAGATGGCCAATCCATCTATCATGGTACATCTGATAGATTCAATTTACTGCAGTTTACTGAAATGACTTTTAAGGAAATGAATTTTTGTTAGATTATTTGGTACTTGTTAAAGCTGACAACTTCACTTTGCACCTGTTATCATTTAAAATATTAAGGTGGAGGGTGCAGTTCTTCAATAGTTCTTGCTGGACTTGAGTCATGAGCAGTTTTACAATAATAATATTCAATAGAAAATTGGTGAAAATTAAAAGCAAGGCCAACTATTAAGATCTGACACAGACTTAATAGGCTGAATAGCCTCCTTCTGTGTCATAATTATTTAATGATTTTATGACTAATTAGAAGCATTCTTCAAAATTAAAGCATTTTAATTTTATTATCAATCTGAACAGTCCTGACAGCAGAATAGATGGTGCTAATAAATGATGCTCTCACGATGTTAGCATATAAAACTGCGTATATGACTTTACCAATATATTCAGTGTCAGAACAGAATTACGATTTGTCACCATTGGCTTTTTTTTAGGATTGTTTCTGTGGATCTGCCTGATCTGTGAATGAAGAGGACTTTATGCTATTATGTAAGTGTTATGAATGCCATTGCTTTAAGCTGGTACAAAAGATTATATTGCAGAGATGGTATTAGGTAATGCATAAATATTTGCATGATTAAATATGAATAACCTTGCAAAGAGCAGTATTTTATTTATAAAGGTCAATACATCTGCTTTACACCCCCTGCTCTATAGTACTGATGTTCCATTTAAATCAAAGATTACCTGATACATTTAGTTTTGAAAATGACAGTTATATCATGTAGAAATATAAGGGAAGGCAGAAAAATGAATATATTAAAGCTACCATTTAATAATAAGCAATCTAAACATTTAGATAAAATGATTGGCAATCTGAACAGAACCAGTTTCTGAAATTACTACTTTCTGGAAATTGAATTATTGTTAGATTGTGTGGTGCTTGTTAAATCTGCTGTATTCACTTTGCACCTCTTATCATTTAGACTATTGCAGTGGAAGATGCACTTTTTCAATAGTTCATTGCTGGACTCTGGTCATGAGCATTCTGAACCGCTTTGTGATCATAACATTCAATAAAAAAATGACAGAAAAGTAAATGAAAGGTCCAGCTGTCAATTTAGAATTTCACATAAATATCACAACCAGAGGCTCAATTCAAGTCCTTAAATAAAGAATGATAATTTCTTTATGGCTATGGAATGTTTATTCAAATGAAGAGCTTGCAGCAAGGGAAAACAAATGCAGTTACCGGGAAAAAAAAGGATTACACTTAAATCAGTTTCAGATTATTTATAGTTTATGATTTTATGCACCAAACTGAGTATAGATCTAAATGATTTATAATTCAACCATATTATCTCTGTGAATTTTATCTTCAAGCTTAATCAGTGAATAACTCAGGCATAGATGGTCCTGTGCCCAACTGTGAAAGGAGGAGGTTAGGGAAAGGGGCTAGAAACCCCATCCCATAAAAACCCAGAGCTACAGAATCACCAACAGAAGCTCCAGGGACCTCATCCCTGGGAGGGGAAGGATCTTCAAGGATGGCTACCCCTGGGGACAACTTGAAAGACTGGCCCAGTACAGAGGGCTCTGGTGGCCTATGCCCCTGTAGGGATGTTGGCCTTAAGTAAGTGAGTTGGTCAGTGAATGATGCTCGAAGCTTGTGCAAGGTGTGTGTTTGTTTGTTCATTATGTGCCGTGTCGTATGACGCAAGTGATCATGGTCTTATGAACATGATTGTTCTCTGCAAATTTTTCTACAGAAGTGGTTTGCCGTTGCCTTCTTCTTGGCAGTGTCTTTATAAGACCGGTGACCCCAGCCATTATCAATACCCTTCAGAGATTGTCTGCCTGGTGTCAGTGGTTGTGAATTGCAGCAGCTACTCATATCACCATCCACCACCTGCTCCCATGACTTCAGGGTGGGGGCAAAACAGGTGATACACCTCGCCAAGGGTGATCTGCAGACTAGCCTAGGGAAGGAGCATTTTACACCTCCTTTGGTAGAGACGTATTTTCACCCCACAACCCAATGTGTGTGCAGTTACATTAAAGATCTAAGCATAAAATTTAAATAGCTTTGTGGATATGGTAATCATAATAATCCCATCCTGAACCATTTCATTCCTCCTTCATTCCCAGCAATCCTCCAGATGCTATCATCCTCTACACACTAGGGACAATTTAAATTGTCCAATTGACTTACCAACCAGCAAGTTTTTAGGATGTGGTAAGAGACCACATGTGGTTTTCAGTCGGGCGCCGGGCACTCGGAGAGATTTGGTGGGGGCCATGGTTGAGTGGTCGGTGACTTGGGCCGGCTCCCGCACTAGACTTAGTCTGGTGAGGAGGGTGTGAGGACACCCAGCAGGACTGAAAAAAACAAGACCTGACAAAGGGCTTGTGAGCCAACGGCCATCTTCCGTGGAAGAGATTAAAGCCTCACCACGTATCTACGAATCGTATGCTATGCACTTAGTTAGAAGAGACATGATGAATTTGGGTGCTGCTCCGTGTGCCTGGACCTGCCCAAAGCCTCCGCCTAAGGAAGGGCCGAGCTCGAAGAAGCGGCCGCGGCTGGAGGCTGACACGGCCTCGGGCTCGAGTTCGGCAGGGGCGGTGGCGGGCGGTGCCAAGGCGGCCAGCAAGAACAAACTGGAGGAGAGGCTGTAACCGGTGCTGTCGCAAGATCAAAGAAGATGGAGGTGCATAGCCGCCAACCCCGGATTCGGGACGGCACCCACTGACTGACTGACTGAAGAGACCAGAGAACTCAGAGGAAACTGACACAGGGAGAACATACAAGCTCCACGCAGACACCACCAGACATTAAAATTGAATCTGATTTACTGGAGCTGTGTGGTGGCAGCTCTGTCAGATGCACTGTGGTTCTACCCTTAGAATAGATTTTATGGGCTGATTTGAGTTCGTAGTTGATTATAGGCCCCAGACTGTTAGTGGTGAAACTTGGCTATATTAATGCATTGAATACCAAAGTTGTTATATGTGCCCTTTTGAGGCACAAATATTACTTGCTATTTACAGTATCAACTATGCCTGAAGCTTGTCTAGCTCTTTCTACTTAAACACGAGGAATTCTGCAGATGCTGGAAATTCAAGCAACACACATCAAAGTTGCTGCTGCGTTCACCAGCAACTTTGATGTGTGTAGCTCTTTCTACTTGTAGGCACAGACCACTTCATTGGCTGAGTAGTTGTGAATGGAATTTGACATTGCACACTCTCTGCATGTACAAAATACCATCACCACTCTCAGAAAACAGTGAGGACAACTGTTGGGCTGCCAGTGTACCTGAATTACTTATTTATTCTAGGGTAATCCTTGCCCTTGCCGTACATCCATCATGCTAGATTGGTGGTTCAACCTTGCAGCAAAAGGGCTGTCCCATAAATCCCATATGTTCCTTTCACCAAGGAGGGCTTACAAATACCAGACATGCCAATAATGAAAGCCATTTTGGACTCAGCCATCAGGCTTAGCTGCCTTTATAATTCCCAGGAGGGACTGACCAGAACTCTGCAAATTCTTGCCACAAAGTACATGACAGAAATCAGCCAGCATTGCAAAAGAATGTTTTTCACTTGTCTGAATATGTGTAACCTCAACCACACTAAAGAAACTTGACCTCATGCAGAACAAAGTAGCTAGCTTGGGTAATACTGCGCCCTCTCCCATAAACCACATTGAATAACAACTGCACACTGTAGCTTCAGAGTGTATCATCTACAAATGGATGGCATCGGCCTACCTAGGCGTCTTCAGATGCACGTGGAAAACTTACCAACCTGAGAGAAGCTAGCAGTTTTAAGATCCACAGAACCGTTGCCATGGTCATATATTAGAGGATGGAATGACATTGCACTCTAACAGTCCCACTGAATTTATAAGTATAACAGTTATAGTCTAAGCTCACAAGTTATCATAAGGCTTCCACTGTAGCACTTAGAAGCTGGGTATCTTCTGCTGCTGCTACAAGGAATCCTGGGACCTCAGCCAAAAGCCACTCTTTGTTGGAAAGGATGGTTCTACACAAAATCAGAACCGGATTTCTCCATGCTCTTTGAAACTGGCTTTTAGGCAGCTTTGCCAATACCCCAAGTATCTCACTCTATGCGCCAAACAGGTAGTCTGTCCCATCTAATTCGTGCAGCTCTGAGTGTCAGATGGAGAGACTTGATGCCTTCCTGGGGGACAGCAGTCAGTGGCCGGGGTCATTTTATAAGGACAAAAGCACAAAGGTGTGATCATGATAAAAGAGGAATCAACAGGTTTAGATTTAGACCACCTTGCAGGAGCAACATGAAAGGCCACAGACTTGATGTTCAAAATTATGGGATTTATCAAAAAAAAACTGGTGTGCACTAGGAGACCAGTCAAAGCTAATGAATTGAGCATGAATTTGGTACGGCTTTTACATTCTCATTCGACAAGATTACCTTTCAAACTATATTTTGATAACAGACTGGTGGCTATTGGAAGACTTAATTAAGTAACAGACTAGCTTCTGATTACGAAACAAAATGATTACCTGCAGATCTAACAGCAAATCCAATTTTTTAATTACAACACCGGGTGCATGCTATAACATAATTAGTGAGGTTCCTGAAACTTGTATGTAGTCATTTGCTGCAATCCATGCCTCTTCTTTAAGGCTTAGTCTGCGGTCCCCTGTTACCACATTCGCACAAACTACATCCCTATTCCTATTTACTAGTTAGTAGCCCTCACCATCCTTTCCCCTACAACATGCCCACAACATATAAAATTGTGGCGTGAAAGCCAGATAAGATTTTTCATATTTTGACCATTTGATAATTAGATGTACAATGTTAAATGCTACAGCCAGCCTTTGGAGCTTGGCAGTAGCTTTAGGTGTTGGCTGGTGAGCCATCAATTGAAGTCCATCTTGAGCAATGTTGTACAATATGGTTCTCTGTCTGGCCCCTTTATTTTTGATCTTCACCATGCACCTGATGACATTGTCCATTTATTTGGCCTTTCTTATTCAGGTCCTGACTGCATGTATGACACCTCACGCTAATGGAATTTTGTAATTAATTTGGAGGGCTTTCTGGCTCATCTGCACAAAGGACCTCTATCCTTACGTTCATCTTCTAATCAGGATGGTGTATGCAAACAGGGAAGACAGACTTTCTTTGCTGTTCTGCCTTGGTTTGCAACAGCTTCCCCAGAGCTGTGCATTAATGATTGAAGGGGATTAGAATTTTCCGCGTCAGAGATGCAAACATGTCTCATTTCAGTGACGCATGCCTGTCTTAGGTGCTGGAAATTCCCGAATGTATGCCGATATGGTAAGCAAGGCAATTAATGCTGTCTGAGTAACACTATTGCTTTAATGCTGGTGTCTGCGTGAATTGTGTCTGTAACTGATATTGAGACAAGCTGCTGACAGCTCCTTGCAAGTGGCAGCAAGAATTTTCCTGTGTGACCTGTTCTAATCCAGAGCACTTTTAATAAGGTTTGCAAAACAATGACTTGATAATAGCCCAATAACTTGCATGCACTGTTGATTAGTTTAAAATTAAAATTGTCTAATTTCCTTCTTTGTTCAAACACTTGTCACATTTAAACCTACATCGTCACTTTTGGAACTGCAAAATGAATAGATAATGCTGGTTGAATAGGATTTAACATTGCAATACAGATTCACTCCCTTTGACATGTAATCTATGATTCTGTTTCTCTCAGCAAAAAGGAATGAATGCAATTCTTTTTTCTTTATCAATTTATAATGACCATGAAGAGAATAATCTTTTGCCATCAGCAATTAGCTAAACAGAGGGGGGAAGGTATCTGGTGTTCAGACATAATTAAATCTAAATGCTAACTATAAAACTGATAGAAAGTATTGTAACCATTACTTTATAGCTTAGATATTTCATGGTGGATGAACCCTAAGATTGATTGTTAAAATTTGATGAAATTTGAGACAATTTAAGTTCTGCTTAATGTATTGTGTAATTAGTTTCTTATGAAAATGCTCTAATAGGGGCTATAGAGGTGAAAGATAATAAAGACTCAAGTCCTTCCTTATATACATATTTTATTCACTCAGTGACCACTTTTTTAGGTGCCTCCTATACCATTGCAGTGGCCACTGAGTGTGTGTTTATGGTCTTCTGTTGGTGTAGCCCATTCACTTCAAAGTTCGATGTGTTGTGCATTCAGAAATTCTCTTCTGCACACCTCTATTATAATGCATGGTTACTTGAATTACTGTTGCTTTCCTGTCAGCTTAAATCAGTCTGGCCATTTTCATCTGAACTCTCTCATTAAGACCATAAGACCATAAGACCATAAGACATAGGAGCAGAATTAGGCCATCTGGCCCATCGAGTCTGCTCCACCATTCAATCGTGCCTTTTTCCTATCTGCTTCTCAACCCCAGTTCATGGCCTTCTCCCCATAACCTTTGATGCCATGTCCAATCAAGAACCTATCAATCTCTGCCTTAAACACACCCTATGATCTGGCCTTCACAGCCGCATGTAGCAACAAAATCCACAAATTCACCACCCTTTGGCTAAAGAGGCACTTTTACCACAGAATTGCCACTCACTGGATATTCTTTTCCTTTTCATACTACTGTTGGCCGTTCATCAACAGGACTAGTTTAGGAAGCTCACTATGCAACTTTTAATTCACTGAAGCTCGCACTTTATTGTCTCTGCACAAACAACAACATAACTATATTGACCCCAGGCATACTTAGAATATGAACTCTACTATTCCCTTTGAACCAACACTCACTCAGACTACCTTTCCAATTTATAACATCGAAATAGGAGATCCCCATTGGCCAGACAATCGATCCTTTCTACTCCCACCCCTGGCATGGGGTTCTCCCTCACAATGGTGATTCTCTGAAAAGAGTTATCGCTGATAGCACAATCGAAGTGTCCATTTTTATGTTGAGGCAATGGAACGGAAGATCAACAAGTATGTGAAGAAGTGGCTTGGAGTACCGAGCAGCCTCACCAATGTTGCAATCCACAGTAGCCAGACAAAGCTTACCATCCCAGTGCAATCCCTTGTTGAGGAGGTCAAGGTAGCCAAGGTAAGATCATTCTTGATGCTTCGAGACTCAAAAGAGCCTGTCATCAAGAACACCCAGCTAGATGTGAGATCAGGCAGGAAGTGGTCAGCCCATGTAGCAGTTGATGAGACAGAGTCTAGACTGAAGCACAAGGTGATGGTTGGGGCTATCCAGCTAGGCCTCCAGGGACTTGGATGGACAATCCACAAGTGGTGGTCATCTTCTACAGGTAAGGAGCGCCGTGAGCTTGTAACACAAGAAATACGACAGGTAGAAGAGGAGAAGAGGTTAGCTAAAACAGCTGGCCTGGCCAAACAAGGGGCTTGGACCTGGTGGGAAAGTGTTGAACAACGACGTCTATCTTGGAATGTTCTGTGGCAGATGGAACCACTCCGCATTTCTTTTCTATGCAGAGCAGCGTACGATCTGCTCCCAACACCTGCCAACCTCAGCACCTGGTATGAAGATAAGACAGACAGGTGTGCTGCTTGTGGCGAGAAGGGAACACTTCAACATATTTTGAGTGCATGCAGAGTCAATCTTTCCAGCGGCATGTACACTTGGAGACATAACAACATTCTCAAAGTTGTAACAGAAGCGGTTGAGCAGAGAGTACTGTAGCACAACTTATCTCATGCCCCATGCTGCACAGAACATCGCATATCATTTGTGAAAGAAGGCTCCAAGTCAAGGGTGTACAGTGCAGGCTCACGATCAAGCATACTTTCTTCAGCCAATGATTGGTGTGTCAAGGCTGACCTGGACAGGAAAGACAGTTTCCCGGAGCAAATAGCTTTCACAACATTGCGTCCAGATATAATCGTATGGTCTGACACCAGTAGAGAAGTGGTTATTGGTGAACTCACAGTCCCGTGGGAAGACAGCATCGATGAAGCCCATGAGTGCAAGTTAACCAAGTATGCAGAATTAAAATCAGAGTGCAAAGACAGAGGGTGGTAGATCTCATGTTATCCATTCGAAGTAGGCTGCCGTGGGTTTATTGCGTTCACTCTCCAGAAGTGGCTGCGTGACCTTGGCTTCACTAGAAGAGAGATCAAGTCAACCAGCAGGGCTGTAGCTGAGGCAGCAGAGAAGGGATCAGCATGGGTGTGGACCAAGTATGTCCAGAGGGGCAGATAGTCAGACAGTGTATACATATCTTGCAAACCCTTCAGTAGTTGCATAGACACCTGAACAGCAGACTATCTGTTGGATGGAAGTGACCAACAACTCTGATAGAGGCAGATGCCAAGTTTTTAAGCTCACCAGTGGGAGGTGGTGCTTTAGTACTGCTGGCCCACCACCTCGAGGGAGTCTTGATCATAAGTGGGCCAAAACTCCTGAAGACAGGTGGCAGATCAACTGATGATCCCACTGGTGATAGCACAGGACAATTAACATCTTAGTCCACGTGTATTTTGTAACTCTGTTCATTCCTTACCAATTCACATGTAACATTCCAGTGTCATTGGATACACATCACCTGTTTAACCCTTACCACCTTTTAATCGGCTTCAGTTCAGGGCTACAGCCCACATTGTTCTATGGCTTCTACACCCCCCGCCCCCCCAACCTTGTAGATTTGTTGCTTTCAACTCTGTCTGGACCAAACCTGTCAAACCAGGTGACCTGAACGCTGAGTCTAATGAGATTACAGATTGCTTCGTCAGTAGGTCTGGCACTTTACATAATAAATAGCTACTCATCTGAGAATGGTCTCAGGTTTAGCAGGTCATTGCCTGAAGTTCTTTGTGATTCCATTGTTCTGATTTGATTATCCCAGAGCAAGATTCAATTCAGAGTCCACAAGATGGTGGTGGTGGTGGGGAGGAGTGGGGGGGGGGGGGAACTCAAGGATAGTCTCACAAAATGAGTGTCTCCATCCCACTGTCCTTGACCCATTCAAGTTTCTTCCATATTTCAAATCTGCCATGGCTAACACTACTCTCTGTAAACTCTAGAGCTCGTTGTGCTTGAAATTCCCAAGAGATCAGTATTTTCTGTGATACTCAAACCTCCCCTTCTGGCACCCAGCAATCATTCCATGGTCGGTCACTGAAATCATATTTCTTCCCTAATTTTATGTTTGGTCTGAACAGCTGAACTTCTTGACCATGTCTTTATGACCTTATGCATTCAGTTACTGTTAATGATTGGTTGATTAGATACTTGCTTAATGATCTGGTGTACAAGTGCACCCAATAACAAAGCCACTGAGTATACGTTTAGAGACACTGAAACCTGCATTGATTATCAAATGAGAAGATCAGCTATAATGCATATAATTTTATAATGCATAAAATTATTGGATTCATTATGAGAGAATGGAACAGATTGGCAATAAACTTTAGTTTTATAAAAAGTAGATGTGTTTAAAATCATAAATTGCATAGTCCAATTAAAGCCCTTATGGGGAAAGGGAGTCTGTTACATCAAAACTGAGCTGCTTTATTGGTTTTTAAATGCAGTCTTTGCAGTTCATTAAAAAACAAGTAACAGAAAATAAGTTGTTGGTGTGTTTCTTTCCAAGGCAATATCTATATTTACCTAAATACACTCAGAGGCTATTTTATTCGGCAAAATTTTCATCACTAAAGATTATAAACCATCCAACTTTAGTAATCACTGATTATCAAAGTTCAAAGCAAATTTATTATTAAAGCATGTATTTGTCAACATATGGTACTCTGTGATTCATTTTCTTACAGGCATTGAGAGTAGAGCAAAGAAATACAAAGAATCAATGAAAAGCTATACAACCATAAATAAAAACTGATGGATAACCAATGTACAAAGGAAGAAAAACCATGCATTACAAATAGATAGATAGAAAGAAAGTACTGAGGGGATGAGTTGTAGAGTTCTTGAAAGTGAGTGCATAGGTTGTGGTAGGTCCATAGGATTATATAATCACTCAAAACAGTTCTATTTATTGTGGTTGTTTTAGATATTATTAACTAATTGATAATTGTGGATTCGGAACAATACACAAGATCCCAAATAAGTGCATTTCCTTCCCCTCTGAATGCTTTGAACTAGTTGTTTTCCCCTTGGCTCCCATGAGCTTTTGGGTACAATGGTGGTTTAAACATCCAACAATATTTTTTCAGCAGTAGTAATCTGTAATGATACAGCCAGGGTCATTCTCCAGTAAAACCAATGGATAAAAGTGTGCAAAATTAATGAGTAAAAAGCTTGTGAGAAAGTAAATAACAGCACCATGGACATCTTTCAGAGAGTACTTTGATCAACTTTGCACAGGCTTAGTAACTACTCAGGCAGATCCTCTAAGTGGTAGAGAGGTCAATTTCACAGCAATTATTTGGTTTCTGATTGCATATCTGAAAGTAAGCCTGATTAAATCACAAGAGGATTCTGTTCATGGAAGACAGTATTAAACTTTGGTATTGCTTTTCACAGAGCTTATCGTTTTTGAATATTTAAAGTTCATATTTTCAGCACCTTGATATCACCTGGAAGACAAATATTGCTTTTCCTTGCTTGATCTTAAACTGCTGGGGTTCTTCCAAAATGCTGTTGTGTACGGATTATAAATCACCAAGTGCTGGATGACTTGCAGGAAATCTTGCAGCTTATGGTGCTCCAAAGGATCTGAATTCCTTGTCCTTCTTCATAGGCTTGGGAGATGCTTTTGGAGTAGTCTAAGCAAGTAACTCCAATGCATTTATAGATAGTAAACACCGCAACCATCTTGTGCTGGTGATGGAGGGAATGAACGTTTAGGGTGGTGGATGGGTACCTATCATCACTGGACTGCTCCAAATTGTTTGAATGCTGTTGGAGATGCAGATAAGTGAGACTACTTCATCATATCTTTCCATACATTGCAAAAAAAAAGCTTTGCTGTATCAACCAGTGTATCACTTGCTACAAGACACCTTGTCTCTGTAGCTACAGCATTTATTTTTCCGGTCAGTGGAAAACCAGAGTCAATGACTGTAATACCACTAAATATCAAATGCATTCCCTGGTTGGATATGTTTACTGTCAGACATTTTTGTGACTTTCTTGGCACTTCTCAGCCCATGCCTAAATGTGGTGTAACCCAGGATAATTAAACCGGAAGTTATAATTTAGAAAGTTCTACCTGTGGAGGGATGTAAACAAGGTTTACCAATTTAAAAAAAAACGAGAATTTGATTTAAAAAAACACTGTGTGAGGGAAGGGTGTGGCTGGACACAGGACGTACAAGGAGAGAAACGTAGCAATCAAGTCAAGTCAAGTCACCTTTTATTGTCATTTCGACCATAACTGCTGGTACAGTACGCAGTAAAAACGAGACGTTTTTCAAGACCATGGTGCAACATGAAACAATACAAAAACTACACTGAACTATGTAAAAAAACAACACAAAAACTACACTAGAGTACAGACCTACCCAGGACTGTATAAAGTGCACGAAACAGTGCAGTCATTACAATAAATAATAAACAAGACAATATGCACAGTGGAGGGCAGTAGGTTGGTGTCAGTCCAGGCTCTGGGTATTGAGGAGTCTGATGGCTTGGGAGAAGAAACTGTTACATAGTCTGGTCGTGCGAGTCCGAATGCTTCGGTGCCTTTTGCCAGATGGCGGGAGTTTGTATGAGGGGTCCGTGGGGTCCTTCATAATGCTGTTCGCTTTATGGATGCAGTGTGTGGTGTAAATATCTGTAATGGCGGGATGAGAGACCCCGATGATTTTCTCAGCTGACCTCACTATCCGCTGCAGGGTCTTGCGATCCGAGATGGTGCAATTTCTGAACCAGGCAGTGAAGCAGCTGCTCTCAATACAACCTCTGTAGAATGTGGTGAGGATGGGGAGGGTGGGAGATGGACTTTTCTCAGCCTTCGCAGAAAATAGAGACTCTGCTGGGCTTTCTTTGCTATGGAGCTGGTGTTGAGGGACCAGGTGAGATTCTCCGCCAGGTGAACACCAAGAAATTTGGTGCACTTAACGATCTCTACAGAGGAGCCGTTGATGCAGTGGAGAATGGTCGCTCCGTGTCTTCCTGAAGTCAACAACTATTTCTATTGTTTTGTTCACATTCAGAGACAGGTTGTTGGCTCTGCACCAGTCCATTAGTCGCTGCACCTCCTCTCTGTATGCTGACTCATCATTCTTGCTGATGAGACCCACCTTGGTCGTGTCATCGGCGAACTCGATGAGGTGGTTCGAGCTGTGTGTTGCAGTACAGTGGTGGGTCGGCAGAGTGAACAACAGTGGAATGAGCCCTGGGGGGCCCCCGTGCTCGGTGTGATGGTGTTGGAGATGCTGCTTCCAATCCAGACTGACTGAGGTCTCCCAGTCAGGAAGTCTACGATCCAGTTTCAGAGGGAGGTGTTCAGGCCCAGTAGGCTCAGCTTTCCAATCAGTTTCTGAGGAATGATTGTGTTGAATGCTGAACTGAAGTCTATGAACAGCATTCGAACGTACATGTCTTTTTTGTCCAGGTGGGTTAGGGCCAGGTGGAGAGTGATGGCAATGGCGTCGTCTGTTGAACGGTTGGGACGGTAATGATTAGAAGCTGAAGACATGAACTGTTAAGAATGGAATTAGTAGTGACTATCCTTACCCTACTAATTTGAAACCCTCAGGGTGAAACCCCTGGAGGAGAGACAATAGTGATTAAAGATTTATTGAAGCTACAGCTATAACACGCAGCAGCTTTAACGAGACAATATTGGCAGAGACCAGTGTCCAAGATCCCTACCGTGTAGTCGGGAATTAGTTCTGCAAAATAATGCCAAGGCAATTTGGTCAAGCTTTTGTACAAGTTTGTGAATTGACTTCCTGTGAATGATAAACTATTTTATTCCAATGAACCAAGAAACAAGATGGAGAGCCACCCAAGATGAGGAACCAGCGTGGGAATGAAATATGTAACAACGGAGGGGATTTAATATTTTTGGGTGTATGTGTTTATTTTCATTCAAAGAATCTGAATTTGATTTCTGCAAGAACTGGTTATTTTTGCGAAGGTTTTGGTAAGTTACTGAATGAGATTTACTTTGTTTAAGAGTTGTAATGTTCGAGAATTGTTGTGAAAGGAGATAAATTGTATATATGATTTTTGAATTAGAATTTAAACTTGTGGATATAATGCCTGGAAATGAAACTGAAGTCAACTATAATACTTGAGAATAGGAATATATTTGTTTTTCTAACTAACGAGGGATAAGTAAAAAGGAAAGTTTAGTCTGTAAACTTTTAAATAAAGAACAACATTAGATCTAATTAGTTAGAGGGATTAGAGTAATAAAGGAATCTCACTGATTCTAATCAAAAAGGAATTTGTTGTGGTTTGATATTTAAGATTTGGAAACCAAACAGAATGTTTGAATTTTGAATTATTCTTGCTCATGTAAATATTTTGTACGTATTGTTTTCTTTTCTTATAAACAAAACCCTTATCCCTAGAAGTGTGTGAAACATAGAATAGAAACATAGAAAACTTACAGCACAATACAGGCCCTTCGGCCCACAAAGTTGTGCCGAACATGTCCCTACCTTAGAAATTACTAGGCTTACCCATAGCCCTCTATTTTTCTAAGCTCCATGTACCTATCCAAATGTCCCTTAAGAGACCTTATCGTATTTGCCTCCACCACCATTGCCAGCAGCTCATTCTATGCACTCACCACTCTCTGAGTTAAAAACTTACCCTTGACAACTCCTCTGTACCTACTCCCCAGCATCTTAAACCTGTGTCCTCTTGTGGCAACCATTTCAGTCCTGGGAAAAAGCCTCTGACTAGCCACATGATCAATGCCTCTCATCATCTTATACGGCTGTATCAGGTCACCTCTCATCCTCCATCGCTCCAAGGAGAAAATGCTGAGTTCACTTAACCTACTCTCATAAGGCATGCTCCCCAATCCAGGCAACATCCTTGTAAATCTCCTCTGAACCCTTTCTGTGGCTTCCACATCCTTCCTGTAGTGAGGCGACCAGAACTGAGCGTGGTACTCCAAGTAGGGTCTGACCAGGGTCCTATATAGCTGCAACATTACCTCTCAGCTCCTAAGTTCAATTCCACGATTCATGAAGGCCAATATACCATATGCCTTCTTAACTACAGCATCAACCTGCGCAGCTGCTTTGAGCGTCCTATGGACTCGGACCCCAAGATCCCTCTGATCCTCCACACTGCTAAGAGTCTTACCATTAATACTATATTCTGCCATCATATTTGACCTACCAAAATAAACCACTTCACCCTTATCTGGGTTGAGCTCCATCTGCCACTTCTCAGCCCAGTTTTGCATCCTATCAATGTCCTGCTGTAACCTCTGACAGCCTTCCACACTATCTACAACACCTCCAACCTTTGTGTCATCAGCAAACTTACTAACCCATCCCTCCACTTCCTCATCCAGGTCACTTATAAAAATCACGAAGAGTAAGGGCCCCAGAACAGATCCCTGAGGCACTCCACTGGTGTCCGACCTCCATGCAGAATATGACCTGTCTACAATCACTCTTTGCCTTCTGTGGACAAGCCAGTTCTGGATCCACAAAGCAATGCCCCCTTGGATCCCATGCCTCCTGACTTTCTCAATAAGCCTTTCATGGAGTACCTTATGAAATGCCTTGCTGAAATCCATATATACTGCTCTACTTTCATCAATGTGTTTCGTCACATCCTCAAAAAATTCAATCAGGCTCGTAAGGCAGGACCTGCCCTTGACAAAGCCATGCTGACTATTCCTAATCATCCTCTACCTCTCCAAATGTTCATAAATCCAGCCTCTCAGGATCTTCTCCATCAACTCACTAACCACTGAGGTAAGACTCACTAGTCTATAATTTCCTGGGCTATCTCTACTCCCTTTCTTGAATAAAGGAACAATATCCGCAACCTTCCAGTCCTCCAGAACGTCTCCCGTCTCCATTGATGTTGCAAAGATAATTGCCAGAGGCTCAGCAATCTCCTCCCTCACCTCCCACAATAGCTTGGGGTACATCTCATCCGGTCCCGGCGACTTATCCAACTTGATGCTTTCCAAAAGCTCCAGCACATCCTCTTTCTAAATATCTACATGCTCAAGCTTTTCAGTCTGCTGCAAGTCATCACTATAATCACCAAGATCCTTTTCCATAGTGAATACTGAAGTGATATATTCATTAAGGACCTCTGCTATTTCCTCCGGTTCCATATACACTTTCCCACTGTCACACTTGATAGGTCCTATTCTTTCACATCTTATCCTCTTGCTCTTCACATACTTGTAGAATGCCTTGAGGTTTTCCTTAATCCTGCCTGCCAAGGCCTTTTCATGGCCCCTTCTGGCTCTCCTAATTTTCGTCATAAACTCCTTCCTATTAGCCTTATAATCTCCTAGATCTCTATCATTACCTAGGTCTCTGAACCTTCTGTAAGCTTTTCTTTTCTTCTTGACTAGATTTATTACAGCCTTTTTACACCACGGTTCCTGTACCCTACCATAACTTCCCTGTCTCATTGGAATGTACCAATGCAGAACTCCACACATTTGCCACATTTCTTCCGTACTTTTCCCTGAGAACATCTGTTTCCAATTTAAGCTTCCGATTTCCTGCCTGATAGCCTCATAATTCCCCTTACTCCAATTAAACGCTTTTCTAACTTGTCTGTTCCTATCTCTCTCCAATGCTGTTGTAAAGGAGATAGAATTATGATCACTATCTCCAAAATGCTCTCGCACTGAGTGATCTGACATCTGACTAGGTTCATTTCCCAATACCAAATCAAGTACAGTCTCTCCTCTTGTAGGCTTATGTACATATTGTGTCAAGAAACCTTCCTGAACACACCTAACAAACTCCACCCTATCTAAACCCCTTGCTCTAGGGAGATGCCAATCAATACTTGGGAAATTAAAATCTCCCATAACTCTGTTATTATTACACCTTTCCAGGATATGTTTCCCTATCTGCTCCTCGATATCCCTGTTACTACTGGGCGGCCTATAAAAACATCCAGTAAAGTTATTGATCCCTTCCTGTTCCTAACCTCCACCCACAGAGACTCCACAGACAATCCTTCCATTGCGTCCACCTTTTCTGCAGCCGTGACACTATCTCTGTTCAACAGTGCCACAGCCCCAACTCTTTTGCCTCCATCCCCGTCCTTTCTAAAACATCTAAAACCCGGCACTTGAAGTACCCATTCCTGTCCCTGAGCCATCCAAGTCTCTCTAATGGCCACAACATCATATCTCCAAGTACTGATCCACGCTCTAAGCTCATCTGCTTTGTTCACAATACTCCTTGCATTAAAATAGACACACCTCAAACCATCCATCTGAGGGCATCTCTACTCTGTCACCTGCCTAATCTCCCTCACACACTGTCTCCAAGCTTTCTCTATTTGTGAGCCAACCACCCCTTCCCCAGTCTCTTCAGTTCAGTTCCCATCCCCCAACAATTCTAGTTTAAACTCTCCCCGGTAGCCTTAGTAAACCTTTCCACCAGGATATTAGTCCCCCTGGGATTCAAGTGCAACCTGTCCTTTTTGTACAGGTCACACCTGCCCCAAAAGAGGTCCCAATGATCCAGAAATCTCAATACCTGCCCCCTGCTCCAATCCCTCAGCCACGCATTTATCCTCCACCTCATTCTATTCCTATACTCACTGTCGCATGGCACAGGCAGTAATCCCAAGATTACTACCTTTGCAGTCCTGCTTCTCAACTTCCTTCCTAACTCCCTGTACTCCTTTTTCAGGACCTCCTCCCTTTTCCTACCTATGTCATAGGTACCAATATGTACCATGACCTCTGGCTGTTCTCCTTCCCACTGCAGGATATCTTGAACGTGATCTAAAACATCCCGGACCCTGTCACCTGGGAGGCAAACTACCATTCGAGTTTCTTTCCTGCGTCCACAGAATCGCCTGTCTGACCCCCTAGCTATAGAGTCTCCTATCACTACTGCCTTCCTCTTCCTTTCCCTACCCTTCTGAGCCACAGGGCCGGACTCTGTGCCAGAGGCACGGCCATTGTTGCTTCCCCAGGTAGGCTGCCCTCCCCAACAGTACTCAAACAGGAGTACTTATTGTCAAGGGGTACAACCACAGGGGTACTCTCTAGTACCTGACTCTTCCCCTCCCCCCTTCTGACTGTGACCCACTTGTCTGTCTCCCGTCACCCCGGTGTGACCACCTGCCTATAACTCCTGTCTATCACCTCCTCGCTCTCCCTGACCAGGCGCAGGTCATCGAGCTGCATCTCCAGTTCCCTAACTCGGTTCCTTAGAAGCTGCAGCTCAACACACCTGGTGCAGATGTGGCCGTCTGGGAGGCTGGGAGACTCCAGGACCTCCCACATTTGACACCGAACGCAGAAAACTGGCCTCACACACATACTTCCTTCTTTCCGCAAATAACTCAGGCAGACCTAACTCGCCTTGTCTCATTACCGCCTAAATGCGTTGAGCCAAAGCCCTATGACTCTGCTGCCCACTCTGAACGCTGCCCGCTGGATATGGCAGTCTTCTTTTTAAACCTTTCGTGCTCTACTGGCTGACATCACGCACCTGCGCAGTCTTGCTTCTCATTTACCCCAAGTGGTAAAAACTGCCTTTGCTCCGAAAATCAGCCATTCACTTGCAGCCTGCTTGCTCCAAATCAAAAACTGTTGAAGATTCCTTGCCTTTTTAAACCATTCACGCTCTACTGGCTGATGCCACGTGCCTGCGCAGTCTTGCCTCTCTTTTATCCCAAGTGGTAAAAACTGCTTTTGCTCTGAAAATCAGCCGTTCACCCGCAGCCTTCTTGCTCCGAAGTGGTTTCTATTCACTGCCTCCTTCCGATACTTAGAACCTTCTGATAGCCTACTAGCAACTGGTGCTATACAGGTGTTATGGCTGTCTAGGGATTACTGCACACAAAGCGCTGCTAAGGAACTGAATATTGGTAAACATCACAAGCCTACTTTTTGGAAAGAAAGACATTGATGAAGCAGTGGAAGATGGATGGCTGAGAACACTGTTCATACCTCCATATCTCTTATGGTCTGCCAATCACCATTTGTTTATTCAGTGGAGAAGTTGGTAAATAAAAAGCACATATATTGGAGGCAGAAATTGATATTGAAGATCAAGCATCGACAGTACTGTGCAAAAGTCTTTGACATCCAAAATTTTTATGGTTTCAGATGGTATGGCCTCCACAGAGCTCTGATTTCAACATCATCAATGTTGTCTAGGATTGCCTGGAGAGGCAGAAGCAATCAAGACAGTCAAAGTCTGCAAAAGAAATGTAGCAAGTTCTCCAAGATGCTTAGAACAGCTTACCAGCCACTTTTCTTATAAAACTACACGACAGTGTCCCTGAATGAACTGATGCAGTTTTAAAAGCAAAAGTGATCAGAGCAAATATTGATTTAGAAACATAGAAACATAGAAAATCTGCAGCACAATACAGGCCCTTCGTGCCAAACATGTCCTTACTTTAGAAATTACCTAGGGTTACCCATAGCCCTCTATTTTTCTAAACTCCATGTACCTATCCAGGTGTCTCTTAAAAGACCCTATCATATCTGCCTCCACCACCTTCACCGGCAGCCCATTCCACGCACTCAGCACTCTCTGCGTAAAAACTTACCCTGACATCTCCACCATACCTACTTCCAAACACTTTAAGACTGTGCCCTCTTGTGTTAGCCATTTCAGTCCTGGGAAAAAGCCTGTGACTATCCACACAATCAATGCCTCTCATTATCTTATTAACCTCTATCAGGTCACCTTTCATCCTCTGTCACTGCAAGGAGAAAAGGCCGTGTTCACTCAACCTATTCTCATAAGGCATGCTCCCCAATCCAGGCAATATCCTTGTAAATCTCCTCTGTACCCTTTCTATAGTTTCCACATCCTTCCTGTGGTGAGGTTACCAGAACTGAGCACGGTACTCCAAGTGGTATCTGACCAGGGTCCTATAAGGCTGTAACATTACCTCTCTGATCTTAAACTCAATCCCACGGTTGATGAAGGCCAATGCACCGTATGTTTTCTTAACCACAGAGTCAACCTACACAGCAGCTTTGAGTGTCCTATGGATTCAGACCCCAAGATCCCTCTGATCCTCCACACTGCCAAGAGTCTTACCATTAATACTATATTCTGCCATCATATTTGGCCTACCAAATTGAATCACCTCACATTTATCTGGGTTGAATGCCAAGTGCCAATCTCAGCCCAGTTTTGCATCCTATCAATGTCCCACTATAACCTCTGACGGCCATCCACACTATCCACAACACCCCCAACATCAGCAAGTTTACTAACACATCCCTCCACTTCCTCACCCAGGTCATTTATAAAAATCATGAACAGAAGGGGTCGCAGAACAGATTCCTGAGGCACACCACTGATCACCGACCTCCATGCAGAATGTGACCCATCTACAACTACTCCTTGCCTTCTGTGGGCAAGCCAATTCTGGATCCACAAAGCAATGCCCCCTCGGATCCCATGCCTCCTTACATTCTCAATAAGCCTTGCATGGGGTACCTTATCAAATGCCTTGCTAAAATCCATATACACTACATCTACTGCTCTACCTTCATCAATGTGTTTAGTCACATCCTCAAAAAAATTCAGTCATGCTCATAAGGCACAACCTGCCTTTGCTATCATATTATGCCTCTCCAAATGTTCATAAATCCTGACTCTCAGGATCTTTTCCATCAACTTACCAACCACTGATCTGATTTGGCCTTTTACTGTTTACTGTTCCTTATTGTGTTTTTTTAAAATACTTAGAATCTTTTCATTTCATTATTTTGAAAGCATCTTTGCTTTACAGAAATGTTTTATGTGTGCCTAAGACTTTTACACAGAAGCAGAATCTGAATCACAAACAAGTTTGATATCACCAGCGTATGTCATGAAATTTATTGACTTTGTGGCAGTAGTACAATTTAATACGTAATAATAGGAAAAACATGAATTACAGTAAGTACTACAGAAATTACCAAAATACATAAGTTCAATAAGTAGTACAAAAATGGAAGCAAAAAGAGTAGTGATGTAATGTTCATGGTTCAATGTCCATTGAGAAATTGGATGGCACAGGGGAAGAAGCTGTTCCTGAATTGTAGAGTGTATGCTATCAGGCTTCTGCACCTCCTTCTTGATCATAGTAATGAGAACACAGCATGTCCTGGATGACGGGGTTCCTTAAGTTCAAGGTTCAAAGTAAAATTTATTGTAAGTACATACATGTCACCACATCCAACCCTGAGATTATTTTTCTGTGGGCATACTTAACAAATCTATAGAACAGGAACTGTATACAGGATCAATGGGCAACAAACTATGCAAATGTAGATATAAATAAATAGCAATAAATAATTAGCCTGAAATAACAAAATAAAAGAATCCTTAAATGAGTGTAATTATTCCCTTTTGTTCAAGATTGAGGAGTAGTAATTGTTCTTGAACCTGGCGGTGCGAGTACTGAGGTACCTGTATCTTCTTCTTGATGGCAGTAGTGAGAAAAGAGTATAGCCTGGGTGGTGAGGACTTTTGATGATGGGTGCTGCTTTTCTACGGCAACATTTCATGTAGATGCGCTCAATGGCTGGGAGAGTTTTACTCATAATGTACAGGACTGAATCCACTACCTTTTGTAAGATTTTAATCTCAAAGACATTGGTTTTTCCATACCAGGCCATAATGCAGCCAGCCAGCACACTTTCAACCAAGGTTTGCCAAGGTTTTTGATGACATGCTGGATCTCCGCAGACTCCTAAGGAAGTAGAGGCACTCTTGTGCTTTCTTTGCATTTATACTTATATGGTGGATCCAGGACAGGTCCTCTGAGATAGTGACACCCAGGAATTTAAAGTTATTGACCCACTCCACCTCTGATCCTCTGATGATTACTGGATCATGGACTTCTGGTTTCTCTCTCTTGAAGTCTACAATCAGTTCATTGGTCTTGCTGACACTGAGTGAGAGGTTGGTTTTATTACACCACTCAGCTAGATTTTCAAGCTCCCTTCTGTATGCTGATTCATCACCACATTTAATACAACCCACAACAGTAGTGTCATCAGCAAACTTGTATATGGTATTGGAGATGTACTCAGCTACACAGTCATAGATGTAAAGTGACTAGAGCAGGGCGCTAAGTACACACCCCTGCAGTGCTCCTGTGCTGATGGAGATTGTGAAGGAGATACTTTGCCAATCCAAACTGACAAGGATCTACAAGTAAGGAAATCCAGGATCCAATTGCACAAAAGGTATTGAGGCACAAGTCTTAGAGTTTGCTGATTAGTTTTCAGGAGATGCTGGTGTTAAGTGCTGAGCTGTAATCAATAAAGAGCATCCTGATTTATGCACCTTTGCTGTCCAGGTGTTCCAGGGTTGTGCGAAGATCCAACAAGATTGCATCTGCTGTAGACCTGTTGCTTCGGTAGGCAAATTGGAGCAGATCCAAGTTGCAACTGAGACGGGAGCTGATATATTTCAGCCTCTCAACACACTTCATCACTTAATGATGAGCACCACATTGAGGATGTCCTGGATACTACAGGGACTAGTGCATATGATGGAGCTGACTAAGTTTACAACCCTCTGCAGCTTAGTTCATTCTTATGCACTAGCACCACCCTCCCCATTATAGACATCGATGCAGCCAGTTAGAATGCTCTACATAGTACAGCTGTAGAAATTTATGAGTGTTTTAGTGACATACCAAATCTCTTCAAACATCTAAAGAAATGAAGCCACTGTTACGCCTTCTTTGTAGCTGCATTGATATGTTGGGTCCAGGTTAGATCCTCAGAGATATTGACTTTCCAGGATCTTGAAACTGCTCACTCTCTCCACCTCTGATCTCTCTATGACAGCGGTCTCCAACCACTGGGCCGCGGACCGGTAGCGGGCCACAAAGCATGTGCTACCGGGCCGTGAGGAAACGATATGAGTCAGCTGCACCTTTCCTCATTCCCTGTCACGCATTGTTGAACTTGAACATAGGGTTGCCAACTGTCCCGTATTTGCCGGGACATCCCGTATATTGGACTAAATTGGTTTGTCCCATACGGGACTGCCCTTGTCCCGTATTTCCCCCGCTAAGGTAGAGCGTTCGTATGAAACCTTTCGTAAGCCGAAATGGCGCGAAGCGAAGAAGCAATTACCAATAATTTATATAGGAAAAATTTTTGAGCATTCCCAGACCCAAAAAATAACCTAACATATACCAAATAACACATAAAATGGAAAATAATTAACACTAACATATAGTAAAAGCAGGAATGATATGATAAATACACGGCCTATATAAAGTAGAAATAATGTATGTACAGTATAGTCGGGAAGATGAAGGCAAAACCGATTTGTGGGGGAAAAATCGGCGCGTATGCACATGCGCACATCACATGTTCACGTCACGCATGCACACAGAGGAGCCCACGCAAGGCTTCATGGTCATGGTAGTCTTTCCTGGGGTAAGGAATCCTGGGATTTGACTGCTACTTTTGTCCTTTATTTGGGAGTGAGAAAGTTGGCAACCCTAACTGTAAAAGACATGTTGGGGGTACTTGAACACCACCCCCTCCCCCACCCCAGGTCGGCCAGTCCTCAAGAATATTGTCAATATTAAACCGGTCCGCAGTGCAAAAAAAGGTTGGGAACCCCTGCTCTATGAGGACTGGTGTGTGTTCTCTCATCTTACCTTTTCTGAAGTCCACAATCAGTACTTTGGTCTCACTGACTTTGAGGGCAAGGTTATTGTTACGACACCACTCAACTACCCGATATATCTTGCTCCTGTATGCCCTCTCAACTAATGGTTGTATCATCAGCAAATTTATAGATGGCATTTGAGCTGTGCTTAGCCACAATGTCATGGGTGTACACAGAGTAGAGCAGTTGGCTAAGGACACATCGGTGAAGGGTGCCGATGTTGATTGTTAGTGAGCTGGGGATGTTATTTCCAATCCGCATTGATTCTGGTCTTCCAGTAGAAACATTGGAAGTTAAAAATACGCAGTGCTATATACCCAAGAATTAGCAACAACTGGAATCAGACTGTTTGGCCTCTCTCTTTCCAATATTTTTATTAATTTATGTGTAAGAATACAGAGTACAGGAAAAAAATATATATGTCAATACATCAAACTAAATCGCATATAAAAGCTCCTTACCCTATATTCGTACAAAAGCCTCTCTCTATCAGACGGTAGATGGTTTCTAGCTCCATAACCAAACATTATTTCATTTCCTCTCAAAGAGACAATTCACAATACAAACATGGTATCTCCCACTGAAGACAGAGACATTCGTGAATTAGCCTTCACTGTATATGTAATTTGCCAAAAGAAAAGCAAAATTATTCTGCTGAGAACTTTTAGTAAATTGAATTAATATGCTTGTAGCAAAAGCTACTACTCAACAGCATACAAAAATTATATAAATTCATCAGCTTAGAGAGTGAGAAATTAATCTCCATTAATAACTGAGTAATGTTTCTATTGGCACTAGTTGTGGAAAGTGAAAGGTGTATAAAGAGCAAGAATTATTCAATAACAAGTATATTGCTTTGGATACGGTTGAGGGGTTGACTTACCAGGGGGTATCTACAGTGACCTGGACTCTGGCATTGAGTCTGGCGCTGTAGATCAGAAAGGAAGTGGGAAAAAGAGGACCGCAGTAGTGATAGAGGTTCCATAGGTAGAAGAGTAGACACGAGATTCCATGGACGTGAAAGTGACACCTGCCTCCCAGGTGCCAGAGTCTGGGACATCTCAGATTGGGTCCATGACTTTCTTAAGGGGGAGGGTGAGCATGTCTTGGCACCAATGACATGGGTAGGAAAAGGAAGATGTGCTGAAAAGAGAATTTAGGGAACTAGGTAGAAAGCTGAAAAGCAGGACCTGCAGGGTAGTAATCTCTGCATTGCTGTCTGTGCCATGTGCCAGTGAGGGTAGGAATAGAATGATTTGCCAGATGACTGCATGGATGCATGGAACCATGAATGCATGGTTGAGGAACTGGTGCAAGGGGCAGGACTTCAGATTTCTGGATCATTGAGATCTCTTCTGGGGAAGGTATGACCTGTGTTAAAGGGACGATTATACATGACCCAAGGGGGACTGATATAATTGTGGGCAGGTTTGCTAGTGCTACTGGGGAGAGCTTAAACTATTTTGGCTGGGGTATGGGAACTGGAGTGACAGGGCTGAGGATGGAGCAGTTGGTATACAAGGAGATGTAGTGTGCAGTGAGACTGTGAGGAAAGTAAGACGTTTGATAGGGCAAAATTGCAGTCAGTGGGATGAGTTGCAGTTTAACAAGGGCCAAAATGAAAAAGGGTGACAAATACAAGATCTTGCATGCAGTTAGAGATTGGGAGGTGTGATGTTGTGAGCATCATTGAATCATGGCCGAAAGAAGATTTTATCTGCAGGCCTAACTTCCAAGGTTACACATCATATTGAAAGGACAGGCAGGTAAGGAGAGGAGGTGATGCAGCTCTGTTGGTAAAAAATGAAATCAAATCTTTAGAAAGGGGTGACATAGGGTCAGGAGATGTTGAATCATTTTGGATAAGGTTAAGAAAACTGCAAGGATAAAAAGACAGAGATGGGAGTAGTATACAGGCCTCCAAACAGTAGCCAGGATGTGGGCTACAAATTACAACAGGAGATAGAAAAGTTATGTCAAAAGGACAATGTTATGTTAGTCATGGTGGATTTCAATATGCAGGTAGATTGGGAAAATTAGATTGTTGCTGGAGAGAGATTTTGCAGAATGACCACGAGATGGCTTTTTACAGCGGTTTTTTGTTGAGCCCAATAGGGTATCAGCTATTCTGGATTGGGGGTTGTGTAGTGAGCCAGAATTGATTAGGGAGCTTAAGGTAAAGAACCCGAAGGAAAGAGTGATCATAATATGATAGAATTTAACCTGCAATTTGAGAAGGAGAATCTCAAGTTAGATGTATCAGTAGAGTAAAAGGAATTAAAAAAGGCATGAGAGAAGAGCTGGACAAAGGAAGAGGACACTGGCAGGGATAACAGAAAAACAGCAATGGCTGGAGTTTCTGGGAGCAATTTCAAAGGCACAGGAGTGATACATCACAAAGAAGAAGTATTCTAAAGGCAGGATGACACAACCATGGCTGACCAGGGAAGTCAAAAACAAAGAAGTGGACATATAATAGGGCAAGAATTAGTGGGGAGTTACAGGATTTGGAAACTTCTAAAAATCAACAGAAGGCAACTAAAAAAAGCCATAGGGAAGGAAAAGATGAAATATGAAGGTAAGCTAGCTAACGATATCAGAAAGAATACCAAATGTTTTTCAGACATATAAAGAGTAAAAGGGAGGTGAGAGTATATATTGTACGACTGGAAAATGATACTAGAGAGGTAGTAATGGGGGACAAGGAAATGGCAGATGAACTGAATTAATATTTTGCATTAATCTTCACTGTGGAAAACACTAGCAGTATGCCAGAGGTTTGAAAGCGTCAGGGGATAGAATTGAGTGCAGTTGCTATTACTAGGGAGAAGGTGTTTTGGGAAGCTGAAAGGTCTGAAGGTAGATAAGCCACCTGGATCACTTGGTGTACACCCCAGGGTCCTGAAAGAGGTGGCTGAAGTGATTGTGGAGCCATCAATATTGCTATTTCAAGAATCAACAGGTTCTGACATGCTTCAGGAGGACTAGAAATTGCAAATGTCATTCCATTCTTCAAGAAAATAGGGAGGCAGACAAAAGGAAATTGTAGGCCAGTTAGCCTGACTCAGTAGTTGGGAAGATTGTTAAGACTGAGACTTTAGAGTACTTGGAGGCACGTGATAAAATAGGCCAAAGTCAGCCTGGTTTTCTTAGGGAAAGATCTTGCCTGACAAATCTGTTATAATTCTTTGAAGAAATAACAAGCGTAATAGATAAAAGAGAATTAGTAGATGTTATATACTTAGATTTTTGGAGGGCCTTTTGACAAGATGCCATACATGAGGTTGCTTAGCAAGGTAAGAGCCCATGGTATGACAGGAAACATACTAGACAGAACATAAGCTGATTGGCTATGGAAGAGTGGGAATAAAGGGAACCTTTTCTGATTGTTTATCAGAGACTTGTGTTTCTCAGGGTCAGTGCTTCTTTTTATGTTGTATGCCAATAATTTGATGACTGAACTTATGGCTTTGTGGCCAGGTTTGTGGATGATACAAAGGCAGGTAAAGAAGCAGGTAGTGTCAAAGAAGCGGAGAGGCTGCAGAAGGATTTAGACAGATTAAGACAATGGGTAAAAGTGGCAGATGGAATGCATCAGGAAGTGTATAGCCATGCACTCTGGTAAAAGGAATAAAAGGGTAGACAGTTATCCAATTGGGAGAAAATTCAAAACTCCCAAACAAGGGGACTTGGGAGTCCTCATGCAGGATTCCCTAAAGGGGATTCTCCAGTTGGATTGGGTTCAGAGGAAGTTTACAAGATTGATTTCAGGAATGAAGGAGTTATCATACGAGGAGCCTCTGATTGCTTTGGACCTGTATTCACTGGAATTTAGAAGAATAAGAGATTATCTCATTGAAACCTATTGAATGTTCAGAGGCGGAAATACAGAAGATGTGGAGAGGATGTTTCCTATAATGGGGGAATCTTGGACCAGAGAACACACCGCCAGAATAGAGGGATGACCATTTAGAAGGGAAATGGTAAGAAATTTCTTTAGCCAGAGAGTGGTAAACCTGTGGAATTCATTGCCACAGGCAGTCATGGAGCCCAGGTCATTAGGTGTAGTTAAGGGCAAGGTTGATGGGTTCTTGGTTAGTCAGGGCATGAAAGGTTTCGGGGAGAAGGCAAGGAAATGGAACAGCCATGATAAAATGGGGGAAGAGACTCAATGCACCGAATGCCCTAATTCTGCTCCTATGTCCTATGGTCTTATTTGTTAGAACTGGAGATACTTTCATCATATTTGAACAAAATAATTGGCAATTAGCTTGTCAGCTGAGAACTGACGTGCTCACACAGTGTGTACCAAATAACTTCCAAAGTAATGTGGTGACAGGTAGTTGTACTTAAGATTGTAAAAAATATTATAGAATGAACTTTAAAATTATAAAGCGGTAGTTCCCTTCTTTAAGCTTGTTGCTGACAATTGTGTCAGCCGTTTGAAAGGAATTGTTAAATACAAGACTAAATTCAATCAAGTAACTAAGGAATAATTATACATCCAATTAACCAAGCAACAAAATCTCTGCTGATTCTATCACGACTTGATCCAATCTCCTTTCACCTATTTCCTCTCCTTCCATTGCTTCTGTGTGCCTTTTCCTGCATTTCATCTTGGGTTTCAGCAACCTGATATTTTAATTCCTGGATGATCTTGCCATCAGTATACCATACTTTGAACTGCTTAAAACCCCCATGCTCCTCCATGTTCAGCTTCTTCTGCATACCTGATTTCAATCACTGATGACTGTCTCTTCAACTGCCAGACTTCCATAGTCTGGGGCACCACGGTGGCATAGTAATTAGCGTGAACCTATTACAGCTCAGAGTGTTGAAGCTTAGAACTCAATTCAGGCATCCTCTGTAAGTAAATGTGTACATTCCTTTCTGCACGCGCGTGTGTGTGTGTGTGTCTGTGTGTGTGTGTGTGTGTGTGTGTGTGTGTGTGTGTGTGTGTGTTTCCTCCAGATGGCCTAGTTTCCTCCCACAGTCCAAAGATGTGCTGGTTGGTGGGTTAATTGGTCATTGTAAATTGACCTGTGATTAGTCTGGAGTTAAATAGATGAGCGACATGGTCATTGTTAAATAGGCAGGATGCTGGGCAGTGCAGCTTGGTGGGCCGGATGTGCCTGTTCTGTGCTGTATCCCTCTCTAAACGTCTCATTACCCTTATCTCCTCCTTTAATACATCACTACAAGATTTCAATTGCTATTTTATCTCCTTAAGTGTCAGCATGGAATTCAGGCCCTTCGGTCTACAGAGCTCATGCCAACCGGCAGGTACCCATTTGCATTCATCCAACACTGGTCTTATTACGTTCTCCCCATTTTCCCCAGGTTCCACCACTCACCTATACCAAAGGGCAATTGACTGTGGTCAGTCCACCTCCCAGTCTGTATGTGGGAGGAAACTGAAGCATCCGGAAGGAATTCATGGGGTCACAGGTAGGATGTGTGAATTTTACAGCTACAGCACCAGTGATCAGCGTTGACCCCAGGTCACTGGTGGTGTGAGGGGGCAGCTTGGCTCGCTGCTCCTCTATGGCCATGAGTCAGATTTCATTTGGCAAGCATCCCCATGATGTGCCTTACAGACATTTCATTATGTTAAAGGCATTAGATAATTGAGCAGAATTCAAAAAGGAGTGTCATCTGCTGTGAACAACAGTAGCACAGATGATTGTTGAGAAAAGAGTTGTAAAAGGATTTGCTCATTTTTTTTATTTACGTGTATTCATTCCTTTCTCAACAATCAACAGGAATCAAAATTACTTGTATCACTTTGTCAGCCCAGCAAAGCTAGAAGGTAATTTGCTAAGCCAAAAAAAATCACATCAAGTGTCTGACGAGCTAAGAATTTTATTTTCGTAGTTTCAAAGTTCACAGTAAATTTATTATCAAAGTACATATATGGCACCTGAGATATATACAACCTGAGATTTGTTTTCTTGCAGGCATATGCAGTAAGTCTGAAACTTAACATCAGCAGAGATGATGTGCCATTCTTCAGTCAAACGCAGGCTTTTTTTGTTCTATATCATAGTTGTGGTGATTTGCTACTGGTGAAATCCACCAGAGATTGATATTGCAGCTCAAATGAGAACAAAGTGTGGTTTCAGGCCAACTCTATTAATATTTGATTCTAAAACATCTGAATCTTCTGCTGTATTTCAGAGAAATTCGAAATCCTTTAAATACTGTATGATAAGTGTACCACATTGATCAAATGAGGCCATTGAATGGAAAGAGGGAGGAAGGCAGTCATTGGTACAATATATATTCAACTGACGAGATGGCAAGAAGTTTCCATTCTCACGATTTATTTTGTTAATGACACTATATTGACTGCAAAATTTTAAAAAATGACTTTAATTGCAAAGTATGCTTGAAATTCTTAATATTACTTGAATTTAGGCTGATTGCTGTTTCCCATTTTAATGCTGGATCATTCTGTTTCTTGCGAGTTTACTGAGGTAATTGGGCTTTACATAAAACAATAGATCAGAGAATACCACAAATACCTTGTACCTTAAAATAGACCTTGCCACAATAAAAAAGATAACTGTCACTTTATTCATGTCTGGGATTGATCTGTTCAGTCAAAATCCTTTCCAAATACAGTGTTGTCTTTCTCCCCTGTGCCCCCTTCCAGCTCTGCTTCCCTCCCTGATGAGCTCAATTACTTCTATGCTCGCTTTGACCGAGAGAGCAAGGAGGTCACCCTCAAAGCGGATCTCCCACCTGGTGAACTGCCTCTCTCTCTTTCCACCTCCGATGTTTGCACCACCCTGAGCAGGGTGAATGTACGGAAGGCAGCTGGTCCGGATGGAATACCTGGCTGTGTGCTCAGAGTCTGTGCAGGGCAGTTGGCCGGGGTCTTCATGGACATTTTTAATCTGTCCCTGGCTCAGGCAGTTGTCCCCACAAGCTTCAAGATCACCACCATCGTGCCAGTGCCGAAGCATTTCACTGCCACGGGCCTGAATGACTTCCGTCCAGTTGCACTCACCCCCGTCATTGCACAGTGCTTTGAGAGACTGGTTCTATCACATCTGAAATCCTGTCTGCCCTCTACCCTGGACCCCCATCAATTTGCCTATCGCACCAACAGGTCAACAAAGGATGCCATCTCCACGGCACTTCGCTCTGCCCTGACCCACCTGGACAGCCCCAACTCTTACGTCAGAATGCTGTTCATTGACTTTAGTTCGGCATTCAATACTGTGATCCCCTCCAAGCTGATCACCAAAGTTCGCCAGCTTGGTATCAGCATATCCCTCTGCAACTGGACCTTGGACTTTCTGACTAACAGAGCCCAATCAGTTAAGTTAGACAACCTCTCCTCCTCCACTCTCACCCTGAACACCGCCATGCCTCAAGGCTGTGTGCTGAGCCCTCTTCTGTACTCCCTTTTCACCTATGACTGCGTTCCTGTACATGGTTCTAACTCCATAATCAAGTTCGCAGACGACACCACGGTGGTTGGCCTGATCAGAGGGGATGACGAAATGGCCTACAAGGATAAGCTTCAGCACCTGTCCGCGTGGTGTGCCGACAACAACCTGGCCCTTAACACCCAGAAGACCAAGGAGATTATTGTGGACTTCAGGCATGCCAGGAATCACACTCATGTCCCCATCTACGTCAATGGAACTGTAGTGGAGCGTGTATCAAGCTTCAAATTCCTTGGTCTCCACATTCCCGAGGATCTCATCTGCGCCTGCAACAGCGCCTTTATTTCCTGCGGAGCATGAAGAATGCTCACCTCTGTCCCAGGATACTGACGGACTTTTACGGCTGTACCATTGAGAGCATACTCACCAAATGCATCTCAGTGTGGTATGGCAATTGTCCCGTATTGGACCGCAAAACACTCCAGCGTGTGGTGAAAACTGCCCAGCGGATTATCGGCATCCAATTGCCCACCATTGAGAACATCTACCATAAACACTGCCTGGGCAAGGCGAAAAGCATTATCTGGGATCCATCTCACCCTAACCATGGACTTTTTACTCTCCTCCCATCCAGTAGGCGCTCCAGGAGCCTTCGCTCCCACACCAGCAGGCACAGGAAGAGCTTCTTCCCTGAGGTTGTGACACTGCTGAACCTCACATCACAGCACTAAGCAGTATTGAATCCGTATTGTACTGTCTGAGTACTTTTATATTTGTGTGCTGTAGCACTTTTTTTATTCGCAGTTATTTTGTAAATAACACAATTCTTTGCATTTCTGGTCAGATGCTAAATGCATTTCATTGGCTTTATATCTGTACTTGGCACAATGACAATAAAGTTGAATCTAATCTAATCTAATCTAATCTTGTTGTCAAGGTCTTCGTTTAAGATAGCGGACTTGGTGTCCTGTTTCTTATGAGGGGGCTTCAAGGATTTAAGGGGAACATTAGTTACTTTTAGATTAGATTAGATTATGAGGACACGCAGTCCTCTTTTATTGTCATTTAGTAATACATGTATTAAGGAATGACACAATGTTCCTCCAGAATGATATCACAGAAACACAAGACAAATCAAGACTGAAAAACTGACAAAAACCACATAATTATAACATATAATTACAACAGTGCAAAGCAATACCGTAGTTTGATAAAGAACAGACCATAGGCACGGTAAAAAAAGTCTCAAAGTCTCTCAAAAGTCCCATCATCTAACACAGACAGTAGAAGGAAGAAAATTTCTCCCTGCCATGAACCTCCAGCGCCGCAAACTTGCCGATGCAGCATCCTGGAAGCACCCGACCACAGCCGACTCTTGAGTCCATCCGAAAACTTTGAGCCTCCGACCAGCCCTCCGACACCAAGCACTGAGCACCATCTCTGCGGAGCGCTTCGACCCCAACCCCAGCAACAAGCAATAGGCAAAGCCGAGGATTTGGGGACTTCCCCTCCGGAGATTCTCAATTGCACAGTAGCAGCGGCAGTGAAGCGGGAATTTCAGAAGTTTCTCCAGATGTTCCTCCATGCTTCTCACATCTGCCTCCATCAAATCAGGATTGTGCACGGCCCCTACTTAACAAATACGATATCATTTCGGAGCGGCCGCGCGCACTGCGTCGTACCGCCACCTCCTCCTCCCCTCCTCAATCTGTAAAACTTTCAATGAAATTTTCAATATATTGAAGTGAACTGAGAGAAAGAAACTATTTCCACTGTATGGGAAGTCCAACATTAGCAAGATATAATCTAAAAATCAAGGTGGGTTTCTCTGAACTGAAACAATGAATTTGCTTCCACATACAGTGAAGGTCAAAAGCTTTAAAAGTTCCTCGGGGTCAATGTCACAAATGACCTGACTTGGTCCAACCAAGCAGAGTCCACTGCCAAGAAGGCCCACCAGCGCCTTTACTTCCTGAGAAAACTAAAGAAATTTGGCCTGTCCCCTAAAACCCTCACTAATTTTTATAGATGCACCATAGAAAGCATTCTTCTAGGGTGCATCACAACCTGGTATGGAAGTTGTCCTGTCCAAGACCAGAAGAAGCTGCAGAAGATCGTGAACACGGTGCAGCACATCACACAAACCAATCTTCCGTCCTTGGACTCACTTTACACCGCATGCTGTCGGAGCAGTGCTGCCAGGATAATCAAGGACACGACGCACCCAGCCAACACACTTTTCGTCCCTCTTCCCTCCGGGAGAAGGCTCAGGAGCTTGAAGACTCGTACGGCCAGATTTTAGAACAGTTTCTTTCCAACTGTGATAAGACTGCTGAACGGATCCTGACCGGATCTGGGCCGTACCCTCCAAATATCCAGACCGGCCTCTCCGTTTTTTTGCACTACCTTACTTTCCATTTTTCTATTTTCTAATTATGATTTATAATTTAAATTTTTAATATTTACTATCGATTTGTAATCCAGGGAGTGTGAAACGCAGAATCAAATATCGCTATGGTGATTGTATGTTCTAGTATGAATTGTTTGGCGACAATAAAGTATAAAGTATAGATTGAGACTTGGAACTCTCACAAAGGGTGGTTGACCAAGGATATTCTCTCAATTTGAGATATATTGATTTTTTTCAATCACAGGACTGAGATATAGTGAAAAATACATATTTCATGTTGCATTCATACTTTTATATTAAGCAGGGCATAGAGTCTAAAAACCAAGAGATTATGGTATAGTTATAGGGTAGAATAGTCTCTCAACTTGTGGAGCCTCTGCCTCACAGTTTAGCAACCTGGATTCAATCTTGACCTTTGTGTCTTTGTTGAGTACACATTGTACCCGTAACCGATTATGTTTTCTCCAGGTACTCCGGTTTTGTCTCGCATCCCAAAGGCATGTGTGTCAGTAGGTTATTTGGACATTGTAAATTGCTCCTAGTGTAAAAATGAATGTTAGAATCTGGGTTGAGATGCTAAATACATAAAAATAAAATGGGATTAGTGTAGGATTAATGTAAATGGATGCAGGAGGTGGGTTGAAGGACCATGTGACATAGAAGGAGTCATTCACCCTCAGAGACTTTACTGGTTTTCAAAGCAATCACAATCCCCCAACATTTCTCCAAACTGCATATTTTCAGTGAGGTTGCAGATTAGTCATGGTCTACAGTTCAAAGTTCGAAGTAAAATTTATTACATGTCAAAATATACAACAGAGAACAGTAACTGTAAACTGTAAACCTCAGGGACTGTAAACAAACTGCAAATGAAGATATAAATAGATAGCAAAAAATAACAAGCATGAATTAACAATATAACAGAGTCCTTAAATGAGTGTAGCTATCCCCTTTTGTTAAGAGCCTGGTTGTTGAGGGGTGGTAACTGTCCTTGAACCTGGTGGTGCAAGCCCTGAGGCACCTGTTCCTTCTACCTGATGGCAGTAGTGAAAAAAGAGCATGGCCTGGGTGGTGAGGATCTTTGATGATGGGTGCTGCTTTTCTATAGCAACATTACATGTAGATGTGCTCAATGGTTGGGAGGTTACCCGTGATGTACTGGGCTGAATCCACTAACTTTTGTAGGGGTTCCCATACCAGGCCATAATGCAGCCAGTCAGCACACTTTCTACAACGCATCTATAGAAGTTTGCAAAGGTTTTCGATAACATTCTGAATCTCTGCAGACTCCTGAGGAAGTACAGGCTCTGTCATGCTTTCTTCACAAAAATTTTTATAGGATGGGTCCAGGACAGGTCCTCTGAGATCGTGACATCCAAGAATTTAGTTACTGACCCTCTCCACCTCTGATCCTGTGGTGATTTCTGGCTCATGGACCTCTGGTTTCCCTTTCCTGAAGTCTGCAATCAGTTCGTTGGTCTTATTGACATCGAGTAAGAGGTTGTCGTTATTACTCCACTCAGCCAAGTTTTCAATCTCCCTCCTGTATGCTGATTTATTGTTCCCTTTGATACAGCCCACAGCAGTGGAGTTGTCAGCAGACTTGTATATGGTATTGGAGCTGTACTTAACCACACAGTCACAGGTGTAAAGAGAATAGAACAGGGGTCTAAGCACACATCCCTACAGAGCTCCTGTGCTGGTGGACATTGTGGAGGAGATGTTTTAGCCAATCTGAGCTGACTGGGGTCTACAAGTGAGGAAATCCGGGATCCAATTGCACAAGGATATATTGAGGCCCAGGTCTTGAAGTTTACTGATTAGTTTTCAGGGGATGATGGTGTTAAATGCTGAGCTGTATTTGATAAAGAGCATCCTAATGTATGCAACATACATAAAAGTTGCTGGTGCATTTTATGCGTGTTGCTTGAATTTCCAGCGTCTGCAGAATTCCTGTTGTTTGTGTCCTAATGTATGCATCTTTGCTGTCCAGATGTTCCAGGATGTGTGAAGAGCCGACAAGATACCACTTGATGTAGATCTGCTGCTTCAGTAGGCAAATTGGAATGGATTCAAGTCACCATTCAGACAGGAGCTGATATGCTTCAACACCATCCTCTCAGAGCACTTCATCACTGTGGATGTAAGTGCCACTGGGTGATAGACATTTAGACAGGTTACCACTCTCTTCTTGGGCACCGGTATGATTGAAGCCTGCTTGTAGCAGGTATACCACACATTGCTGGAGTGAGAGACTGAAGATATCTGTGAATACACCACCCAGTTGGTTGGCACAGGTCTTCTGTACTCGGCTAGGTACTCTGTCTGGACCGGATCCTTTCCTTAGATTCACTCTGTCGAAGGCAGCCCACACGCCATCTTCAGATACTGAGACCAAAGGATCATCGGGAGACAAGGGGGTGCGCTCTGCTGTCCCCTCTGTCGCAAGATTAGGTTTTGTAGGAGGCTATGGTATTCAAAGCCTGCCACAGCTGTCGTGCATCCCTCATTGATTCCAGTCTGGTCTGGCATCCCTACTTCGCCTGAGATATGGCTATCCAGAGAACATACCTGCACCTTTTGTAGCATTCTGTATCTCCAGACTTGAATGCCTCTGATCTGGCGTTCAACAGATTCCAGATTTCATTGTTTATCCAGGGCTTCTGACTGGGGAAGGCTCTGAACGATTTTGTGGGGACACACTCATCCACAGCTATTTTAGTAAAGACTGTAATGACCCTGGTGTAGTCATTCACGTCATCAGATGAGTTCTTGAACACAGCTCAGTCCACTGACTCAAGGAAATCCTGTAACCATTCCTCAACCTCCTGCAACGACCTCTTGAGTGTCCTGATCACTGTATGCAGGTAGCAGGAGTACAGCCAAATGATCCAACTTGCCAAAATGCAATCTCAGGAAGGAACGATAGGCATTCCTTCTCGTAGTGCGGCAGTGGCCTAGTGTGTTGGGACCTCTAGTGCAACAGGTTTCCTGCTGGTGATAATTAAGCAGAGTTTTCTTCAAACAGGCATGGTTAAAGTCGCTGACTATAATGTGAAGTGCATCAAGGTGGGCTATTCTTGTTTACAGACAGCACCGTGCAGTTCAAAGGACCTAATGGCTTTCTCCTGATCAGTTGCCGATGTTAGGCTGTCTTTTAAGAGAGTGAACCCTTGCAAGGCAGAAGGTCAAGATGGAGTACCTGGTAAGGCTTTGAAAACCTGTGCCAACCAGCTAGTGGGAGTATTCACGGACATTTTTAACCTCTCACTGCAATGGGCGGAAGTTCACACTTGTTTCAAAACAGCAACAATTATACCAGTGCCTAAGAAGAATAATGTGGGCTACCTCAATAACTATCACCCGGTAGCACTCACATCAACAGTGATGAAATGCTTTGAGAGGTTGGTCATGACTAGAATGAACTCCTGCCTCAGCAAGGACCTGGACCCATTGCAATTTGCCTATCACAACGGCAGACGCAATCTCAATGGCTCTCCACACGACTTTAGACCACCTGGACAACACAAGCACCTACGTCAGGCTGCTGTTCATCAACTATAGCTCAGCATCTAATACTATAATTCCCATGATCCTGATCGAGAAGTTGCAAAGCCTGGGCCTCTGTACCTCCCTCTGCAGTTGGATCCTCGACTTCCTAACTGGAAAACCACAATCTGTGCAGATTGGTGATAACATATCCTCCTCGCTGACGATCAACACTTGCGCACCTCAGGGGTGTGTGCTTAGCCCACTGCTCTACTCTCTATATACACATGACTGTGTGGTAAGGCAAAGCTCAAATAGCCTCTATAAATTTGCTGATGATATAACCATTGTTGGTAGAATTTCAGGTGACGACGAGAGGGCGTACAAGAGTGAGATATGCCAGCTAGTGGAGTGGTGCCACAGCAACAATCAGACACTCAACATCAGTAAGACAAAAGAGCTGATTATGGACTTCAGGAAGGGTAAGATGAAGGAACACATACCAATCCCCATAGAGGGAGCAGAAGTGGAGAGAATGAGCAGCTTCAGGTTCCTGGGTGTCAAGATCTCTGAGGATCTAACCTGGTCCCAACATATCGATGTAGTTATAAAGAAGGCAAGATAGCAGCTTTATTTCATTAGGAGTTTGAAGATATTTTGCATGTCAACAAATACACTCAAAAATTTCTATTATATAGCTGTACCATGGAGAACATTCTGACAGGCTGCATCACTGTCTGGTATGGAGGGGCTACTGCACAGGACTGAAAGAAGGTGCAGAAGGTTGTAAATTTAGTCAGCTCCATTTTGGGTACTAGCCTACAAAGTACCCAGGACATCTTTAGGGAGCAGTGTCTCAGTCCATTATTAAGGACCTCCAGCACCCAGGGCATGCGCTTTTCTCACTGTTACCATCAGGTAGGAGGTACAGAAGCCTGAATGCACACACTCAGCGATTCAGGAACAGCTTCTTCCCCTCTGCCATCCGATTCCTAAATGGACATTGAATCTTTTGACACTACTTCAGTTTTTTTTAATATACAGTATTTTTGTTTTTGCACATTTTTAAAAATCTATTCAATATACGTAATTGATTTATTTGTTTATTATTATTATTATTTTGTTTTAATTATTATTATTATTATCATCATCATCATCATTATTTTTCTCTGATAGATTAGGTATTGCATTGATCTGCTGCTGCTAAGTTAACAAATTTCACGTCACATGCGGGTGATAATAAATCTGATTCTGATTCTGATAAGAAATTGGAAGTTGGGATGAGTTCCAGTTCTGAAGGATTCTTCCATTCCTTGAAGGATTTGTTGTACAATTCTATTTGTGGTTTAGAATTGAGCTGCATCTTGGGGGCTCACAGATACCATACAATGAAGCGCGTTGTTTGCGTCAACAAACTTGCATCAACACAACACACACAAAATGCTTGAGGAACTCAGCAGGCCAGGCAGCATCTATGGAAAAGAGTAAACGGTGGACGTTTTGGGCGGAGACTGTTCATCAGGACTCAGAAAATTTAAACTTCTTCAGGGTAGGCATTTCTTGAAGACACTTCGCAGTGCAGTAGTAAATCATACACACAAGAAAATCTACAGATGCTGGAAATCCAAAGCAATGCACACAAAATTCTGGCAACTGAGCAGAGTCGTGGTTGTCTAATACTCTGAGATAAACAAATTTCAGTGATAATGATTAACCTACAAAATAGCCAGATTCAACTGGCATGGCACCTACTAAAGAAAAACTAAGAAGCTTCTAGAAAAATACAGGAGCAGCTGTAACACAATCACAGGAAATTTCACTGAACAATCACACATATGTCAATCATTATAATACAAGAAACATAGGAAAGTTAAACGACAAGAAAAAAAACAAGGAAATTAACAATTCTGCATCCTAGTCCAACAGGATTTCTGCATTCTTGCATGTATCCCGAAATTCCTGACACTTAAAATTAATAAACACATGCAATTTGGCATAAATCTGCCTGAATTTCCCAGCAAATTCCATTCTATCGTGAATGATATTAAAGAGGTTCACCTTTGTAAAAGATTGCAATGAGATTTAAGTAGTGCTTTTGACTATATAAATATGCCAGAGTGGTCATGAAAGGGTAAATGTTTGTGCTGTACATCAATCTGGTTCTCCTGTGGTTCTTCAAAGTAAGTAATGCTTTCTCAAGTCAAACGGAACCTCCCCAAATCATTTTAATTACCTGCAACTGCTAAAGCTGTCAGATGCAGAAGATTTAGAAGGAGGTAGATATGTTGCACCTCTCATGGAACTAATTCTTAATTCATGGAGGATTGTAAAGAATCCTCAGACCAGGCACAGCTACGTGCGGCTTCTTGATGCATTTTTGAACAACCGCTTTCTTTTCCAAAGGATCAGGAAATAGAAGATTGTGGGGTGAAGCTTGAAAGAAAAATTGGGGGGCAAAGTGATTGAAAATGTTTCATCAAAATCTGGAGTACTATAAAGGAATCCCAATAGAGATTGAAGTGGAGGAAGGAGGATGAATGGTGACTTGATAGAGGTGCACAAAACTATAAGAGGGATAGATGAATGGTGACTTGGTGATGAATGGTGACTTGATAGAGGTGCACAAAACTATAAGAGGGATAGATGAATGGTGACTTGACAGAGGTGCACAAAACTATAAGAGGGATAGATGGAGTAGATAGCCAGAGAATGCCCCCTGGGATTAGGGGGAAATGGCTAATAATCAGGGTGCATATTTTAAGGTGATTGGAGGGATGCGTGGGGTGAGGGTGTTGCGCGAGGTTAGAGGTGAGCTTATTACACATAGAATGGTGCAATGACCTACCACGGGTGGTGGCAGAATCAGATACATTTGAGACTTTTAAGAAACTCTTAGATAGGCACATGAATGATCGAAAAACAGAGGGTTATGTCTTCTTAATTTTCTTTAGCCACACAGCGTGGAGTAGGCTCTTCGAGCCACTCTGCTGCAACAATCCCAAAACCCCAATTAACCCTAATCTAATTGCCGGACAATTCACAATGACCAATTAACCGACCCGATACGTCTTTGGACTGTGGGAGAAAACCAAAGCACCCAGGGAAAAGACACGCGTTCCATAGGGTCATAGAGACTCCTTACTGACGGCTCAAGGAATTGAATGCTGAACTCTGGAACGTTTTGAGCCGTAATAGCATTGTGTTAACTGCTATGCTACCAGGTAGGAGGGTTAAAGGTTAGTTTGATCTCAGGGTAGGTTGGCACAATATTATGGGCTGAAGGGCCTGTAGTGTGCTTTAGTGTTCTAATTTCTCAGGGATTGCCTGAAAAATGATGCAAACCTTGAGGTAAATCCAAGCTGTTATATCTTGCTGTCTAGCTTTACATTTTGATTGGCATTTTTCATACACAAACAGTGGTTCTCAGCTTCCATTATATCATTGTGTGCCTTAGGGAAAGATGCTGTGCTTGAGGATAAACAAATTGGAGTACATTCAAGATAATCAAAAGGTTGGATAGTGTGTAAATTCAGATATCTGAAACTATTACTGACTTCCAGCAGCATCTTTCTGTTTCGTGATCATTATCTTTTCTGAGCCTTCTCATCGTAGGTCAGAGAAAGATTGCCTCCTATTACCATCAATAACCACGGCTGCTATCAGACCTGTGATTTGAAAATACATATAATTTAACAGAGAGGGAAAATGTTATTTAACATTGTCGGTGAAGGGCAGAAAGTGGGTGAATGACAACGTAGTCGGCTCCTTGTCACAGAGCTATAACATTGCCATACTTACAATGAGAACCTATGTATAGGGAGTTTTGCTTGGCAGAAAAATAATTTAAATGAGTTTATTACATAAATGGCATGGGTTCAGAGAGGCAATTCCCCTGGGTAATCTCAGCAAGATTGGGCCTCATCACTGCACTATTTTCAAAGTATTGAAAAGGCCTGGTTATATGCTGTATAACTCTAAGCTGTGTGATGCCATCTGTCCTCCGGTGAATATTGGATGTGGACTGTTGGGGTATATACAAACGTCAGAGGCCCAGTTTCAGAGTTTCAGTCATAACTGTCTGCTGCTGCTCAGCTGGGTTCATCCTGATGTACCTTCAAAAGATCCTTTTGGTTAAACTAATTGCTTTCTTTACAAAACCATTCAGGGTGATTTTCTGTCATGAATTTTTTTCCAAAAACGTATTCAAACTGTTGCAAATGATGACAACGGCAATTTTTAAAAACCTCAGAAATAGATTATTACTATTTCTGGAAGAAATATTGGGTTAAAACAATGATTAGTTTAATCTGCTTATATGAGACATTTACCACTCTCTTTTTTAGATTTGTTATGCTGCAGAAATGCATCATTCAAACCGTTTAGTTACTGTTGCTTAAGAAATGATCAATGTATTTTCTCTGTTGATAATCCAGTGTAACCATAACTTTTATCTTCTTCCCAGCTCCCAGTGGAGCATAGGCCATTGATGACCTCCCATCTCCATTGTCCACAAACTTGATGGTATGGTTGGAGTTTATCAAGGTGTACGTGCCGATTTTTTTTCTACAAATCGTTTTTGGCGATTCTGTTCAGTGAAACTACACTGTAATACATTAGTTCTACTTTATATAGGCTGTGTATTTATCATATCATTCCTGCTTTCACTATATGTTAGTGTTATTTTAGGTTTTATGTGTTCTTTGGTATGATTTGGTAGGTTATTTTTTGGGTCTGGGAGCGCTCAAAAACTGTTCCCATATAAATTAGTGGTAATTGCTTCTTCGGTTTACACCATTTCGGCACGAGAGGTTTCATAGGAACGTTCTACCTTAGCAGGGGAAATACGGGACAAGTGCAGTCCCATATGGGACAAACCAATTTAGCCCAATATACAGGATGTCCCGGCAAATACGGGACATTTGGCAACCTGGAGGGGTGGGAGGTGTTAATCATGACTGGAATATAGGTGGTAAGTCAACTATAAGTCACTTATAAGTGGCTAATACACTCAATTTTGTTTCTAAAAGTATTTATCTAATGAATTTAATATTAAACACACAGCGCATATTTTTCTCGCATGAATACAGTGATAATATAAGTTACTTATAAGTCAATAGCATCATAACATTTGGATATTAAACACACAACACATACTTTCTCCGTATGAACATGTAAAATCATTGCAACACACCAATATCGCTGAATCAGTGGGAGCCCTCGGTTTGTTTTCCTGCAACAAGAGAGTCCCATCGAGGGGTGATGGGAGACAGCGATACTCGAAGGGAGTTCCTAATGTCCAGTCTATTCTGCAATTTAGTTTTCGTTGCACTCATTGCAGAAAACTCCGCTTCGCATGGATATGTTGGAAATGGAAGCAACGCTTTCAGTGCTTTCGTGGCTGTCTCAGGATATTTAGCCCTGACTTTGATCCAGAGTGCCGGTAGAGATGTTATGTCAAACATACTGTTCAGCCCGTCATTTGCAAGCTTGTGGAATTGATCTCCTTCCCGCGCTAACATGGATGACGTGTGGGTAATGACCTCGCGTGCGTTCAAGTTCAACAGTGGGCGTGATAGGGAATGAGGAAAGGTGCAGCTGACTCATATCGCCAAATCATATCGTTTCCTCGCGGCCTGGTAGCACATGCTTTGCGGTCGGATGGTTGGGGACCACTGAGCTAAATGACAAGATAGATTTCTAGAAACATAGAAAACATAGAAAACCTACAGCACAATACAGGCCCTTGGGCCCACAAAGCTGTGCTTTGAATATTGAAGTTTTATAGATGCCTCAATGTAGTTTCTGCTCAAAAGCTAAGGGCAATCCAAAAAAACAAATGCATCAAAATATGAAGATGGCATTGAATTAGCACACTTACTTATTTGTCTGATACAGCATACCAAATATAAATCGTTATTTGTGACCATTTTTACTTTCACAAAAGAATAAATCCTGCAGGAATTTTGAAAGTAGTTCTCTAAGCACCAGTGGTTATTTGAATGAGCTGATAATTTCAATGGTTGAAAAGGAATGATCTCGTGGTTTTGACATTGCTGTGGTGGGGGAGGGAGAGAATTGACTGAAGCTCTACAGGCTATGAGTAGAAAATGCTCTGTGTAAAATAAAAAATAAATCCTGATCTTAAAACCTTATCTATTTTCAAGCAGCCAGCATGATTTTCATGGTCACTTAAATGGGTATAAAAATATATTCCTGCACCCTTTGCACCAAGGCTTTACTTCCATGGCAGCAGATCAGAGATCTTTGTCTCACCAGTTGTTGGAAAGCACAGAATACAAATCTCTCAGATGTTCCCCATGTAGCATTGTGAAAAGGAGAATAATGAAGGAGATAAGAAGCAAGGCATTGGGATTATACAGTCTCAAGTGTCACACATAGGAAAAATATACAGGCTTTTGAAGTAGAGGAAAATGAAAGCTTTGGGGAGTTAACGGAAGAGTGGGATTGGAACAAAGAACTTTGCAGCACAGTACAGGCTCTTTGGCCTATGATGTTGTGCCGAACTTTTAACCTACTACAAGATTAATCAAATCCTTCCCTTCTCTTCAGCCCTAGGATTTTTAATAGTTCTGAATTGTTTCAAGTTTTAAAGTGTTCCAGACAGAAGCAACCACAGGCAGAATGGACAGTGAAGTAAACTCTGATTCTAAGTATTACCATTTACTCTATGTTTGTAGGATTCTCTAAATTTTATGAATAAAACGTCACGACTCTTCTCGGATCACCCAGGTCTCTGCACAGTGGTGCTGCATGGTGTGTAAAAGATAATATTTTGAAACACTATAGGTCTTCAGAACTCTACATTTGCAACTCCTGATGATTCACTCAGGTGCAAGGAAAACTACCTTAACATAAATCCACATAAGATTTAATGACATGCTGAGAATGTTTTAGTAAATTCACTTCACTCATGATTGGTTACGTTTCATCAATATTCATGGGATTATGAGCATCCTGGGATGTAGACAATCCATCAGAATGGATTTTAAACGATAGGAACTTGTGCTTCAGCATCAGTTCTGAATTGACGTATAAGCAAGTAGACAAGTGAAAATGGATAATACACATTTTGTCGTCTACCCTGCCATTTTGTGGACCTTGAATTTAACTGTTATATCATATAAATTGGCAACATTGCTTTGCCTGTAACAATCTGCACCAAACTTGTAAAACCATTGATTGATGGATCAATATCTGAGGACAAGGCAGTATTTCAACCCATTACAATCACGATCTAATGTCATTCTGTCGTGTTTGACTTCAGCTGAATTTTTAAACTCCTCTCACATTGCAGTGAATAAACGTTCGCCCTCCAACCCTAAAACACATCAAGTTATCATGCTATTGAAATGTTTTTTGCTGTGATCTTCATTTATTTTCAACTGTTTATTTTCAACCTGTTAGGTCACGCCATACGTACATTTTACTGAAGACAGCAGAAAGTAACGACTCCCTTCAATCTGCCCAAAATACATGACATGCCACAGCAGCCTGGAGTGATGATTTCTCTGCTTTCTCTTTAATTTCCCATATGCAATATTAAGAGAAAGTAAAGATATTATTAATATAAGGCAGCACAGCTGTTGTAGCAGTTAGCATAATGTTATTACAGTGTCAGTGACTCGGGTTCGATTTCCTTACTGTCTGGAGATAGTTCGTACATTCTCCGCATGCCTGCATAGGCTTTTCCAGGTGCTTTGGATTCCCCCCAACATCCTAAAGATGTACGGTGGGGAAGATGGCGCCAGCAAACAAAGCAACCAAGGGCAGCATTCTTCAGACGGTTCATGAAGCTACTTTTTTCACTTCTTTTTCTTTCAAATTTGGTTCGTTGGGGGTTTGATGTCTTTCTTTGAATGAGTTCTTTGTTTTGTGGCTGTCTGTGGGAAGTCAAATCTAGGGGTTGTATACCGGATACATACTTTGATAGTAAATGTACTTTGAATCTAGTAGGTTACTTGGTCACATGGGTGTAATTGGTCAGGGCAGGCTCCTTAGGCCTGAAAGGCCCCTCCTGTGCTGGTTGAGTGACATTGATTCTGGGCACTTCTTCATCAGACCTGAAGCTCTACTTCCACTGGAAATTTTTCAGGGGCCAGAAAGAAAGATTGCTTTGAAAATTGTAGAGGGGCACTGACATAGTCTTTTCTGACACAATTCTTCTCTGTTTCTGGTTTGCATTGTGGCTTACCTGCAGCGGTGAAGTTGGAGATTTATTTCCATATGTCGGTGAATTAGGAGAGATTGTTCCACAGCTGGGGCAGCATGATAGCATAGCGATTAGTGTAACACTACTACAGCCCCAGTGACTTGGGTTCAATTCCCCCACTGTCTGCAACAAATTTGTACATTCTCCCCATGACTGCATAGGTTTCCTCCAGGTGTTCCGGTTTCCTCCCACATTCCAAAGATGTACTGGTTAGGAGGTTAATTGGTCACACGGGTATAATTGGGTGGCACAAACTCATTGGCCGGAAGAGCCTGTTACCATGCTGCATCTCTAACTAAATAAATATACACTATGCCATGCATTTTTTCCATTGCAGCTTTCATCGGACTTACCTACCGTGGCTGAGCTAGGGGCATTTCTCATCGCTGAGTTGGAAGATAATAAGGGCTTATTCCAGTGACATGAGCCTAAAATCTTAGTTTAAAAAAATAGAAAATGCTGGAAATGTTCAGAAGGTAATTTGTACAAAAGGAATGGATGCGGGACTAGTCCACTTGCTTCCTTCAGCTTGTTCTAGCACTCCATTCAGTGAGTCCAACGGTTGTGGGATCAGTCTAGTGTCAGGGTGAATTATCCACTCTGGTTTAGGAGCCTGATGGATGAGGGATAATAACTGTTCCTCAGCCTAGTTGTGTGTAACTTAAGGCTCCTGTACCCCCTTCCTGATGGCAGCAGTGAGCAAAGAGCCTGGCACGGATCGTGGGGATCCTCAAAGATGAATACTGCTTTCCTGTGACGGTACTCCTTGTAGATGTGTATAATGGTGGGGAGAGCTTTACCTGTGACAGACTGGGCTGTATTGACTATGTTTTGTAGGTTTTTCCTTTGTAGTATGTAGATGTACTGATTTTTTGAAATTATCTGGATGGACTTGAAAAACAAAATTTGCCATTGTAGCTTGGTGTATGTGATAACAATCAACAAATTTATCAACTTAAATAGAATTAATCTATTTACCTAAATACTCCATCAAAAATGTTGTTTTCTACCCGGTCAGCTTCTTTATCCTCTTAAATTCTCTTTACTTGCTCATTACTACTCCTATTCCATTTCTATCTTCCATGTCACCAGCAAACTTAGAAATTGACTCCCTCAGCCATATCATCAAAATGGATGCTGAATAGTTCAGGCCTGAACACTTAACCCTACACTAGTCATAGGCTGGCAATCCACTTGTTCCTAATTTTTGTTTTCTTTCTGTTTACCAACTCTCCATCAATTCCTTACTTACTTCAGCCCATCACCCCTACTGGGGCATAGGCTACCAACAGCAACTTGCCAGAGGCTTCTGTACTCAGCCAGTCATTGAGTGAAGATTCTTCCTCTCTCCAGGATGATATTTTTAGAGCTTCTTTTGGTGTTTCTGTAGCACTGGGTTTTTATGGGATGGGTTTGCTAGCCCTTTGCCCAACCCTCCTCCTTTCACAATCAGGCATCCATAGTTAACTCTCCAACCATGCTGGTTTATTACTCCTAATTCCACATTGTTCATTATATTCTTGTATGGGACCTTATTAAAAATCACTGGAAAATCTATATACAACACATTTAATGGTTCACCCTCATGTACTCCTCTAGCTACATTCTTAAAGAACTCTAACTGATCAGTCCACATGATTTTCCTCTTATTAATTAATCTATTTTGATTCTGCACCTCAACAATTTTATTATTTTTAAGTGGCTTGATATCATATACTTTATTTCAGACTTGATCATTTTCCCGTCATTTGACTTTAGATGAACATTTGTTAAAGGAGAAGATGGCGGCGGGATGGCAGCGTGCACGGCCACTTTGGTGGTGATGTCTGTTACCTGGCAAGTAGGGGACCGTGCACAATTCTGATTTGATGGAGACGGACGTGAAAGTACGGAGGAACATCTGGAAAACCTCTGAAATGCCCGCTTCGCTGCCGCTGCTACTGTGTGGTAACCGGAATCTCCAGAGCAGAAGGCCCCGAAATCCTTGACTTTGCGTGTTTCAGCGGCCAGGGCAAGGTCGAAGGCGCTCGGCAGAGGATGGCACTCAGGAGGCTGTATCGGAGAGGCTGGTTGGAAGCTCAAAGTTTTCGGATGGATGGACTCAGTGTCAGCTGGGGTCGGCTGATTCCAGGGCATCGGGAAGTTGACAGTGCCTGGAGGTTTACGGCAGGGAGTTTCTCCCTTTTGCCGCCTGCAATCGGGGATTCGGGAGTCAATCAACTCAGGGACTTTTGAGACTTTATTTATCGTGCCCATGGTTTGTTCTTCATCAAATTATGGTATTGCTTTGCACTGCTGGAACTATATATTATAATTATGTGGTTCTGTCAGTGTTAGTCTTTGGTTTGTCCTGTTTTCTGTGATATCACTCTGGAGAAACATTGTATCATTTCTTAATGCATGTATGCATTTCTAAATGACAATAAAAGAGGACTGAGTGTTCTCATATAATAATTTTGATCCCCTGTTTTTACTTAATGGTGAGTTTGGAGATGTGGCTCACCAATCTGTAGGAACATGTCTGAAAGTCGGAGGATGAAAACCAAAGCTCCATAGATTCCACTTGCCAAACTGCAAGATATACAATAGATCAGCAGGTCTTTGGTGTTCATCAGTTTTCACGTAGATTGACATCTCCTGCAATGTTTTTGCCCCCTGCTGCTTAGATCCTTCCAAACCATTTCTGATTCTGCTACAAGATGCTGAGTCATGCTTCTTTCTGACTACTGGTTTTGATGTTGTTCCCTTACTAACCTTGCAAACTCATTCTTTTTTATTTTTACTTGTCCTTCCTAGTAACTTGCACCCAGCTTTGGTGACCCTACAGTCATGTTTCTGTAATGACAATTAAATCATTTGTACAATTTGCACTGTTAATCTGTCCACTTTAGTGGAAAATATAGTATGTATTTGGGTTGAGTTCCTTTAAATTTGGCAGCATGTAGAAACATTAAAAAACCTACAGCAGCACAACACAGGCCCTTAGGCCCACAATGCTGTGCCAAACATGTGCTTACTTTAGAAATTTCCTAGGGTCACCCATAGCCCTCTATTTTTCTAAGCTCCATGTACCGATCCAGGAGTCTCTTAAAAGACCTTATCATATCCGCCTGCACCACCATTGCTGGCAGCCCATTCCACGCACTCACTACGCTCTGCGTAAGAAACCTACCCCTGACATCTCCTCTGTTCCTCCTACTGTGCGGAGAGGAGAGCAAAGAGAGAGAAACAGAACTAACCTCTGCCCAGAGAAGCAGTTAAGGCTTCTTCACTAAATATATTTAAGATACAGTTACATAGATTTTTACATAGTAGGGGAATTAAGGGTTCTGGGGAAAGGCAGGTGGATGGAGCTGAGTTTATGGACAGATCAGCCATGATCTTATTGAATGGCGGAGCACGCTCGATGGACCGGATGGCCTACTCCTGCTTCTATTTCTTATGTTCTTATGTTTAGGCTGGTGACCATTTGTCAGGAGGATTTATTTATAACCTTTCGTTATTAAAGTTTGGATTCGTACACCAGCACTAAATTAAGGAAGATGAAATCTTTTGAATTTTTTGCAGTGGAAGTACACTAGGTGGCCACTTTATTAGGTACACTTGTATACCTGATTATTTCACAAACATCTATTCAGTCAATCATGTGGCAGCAACTCAATGCATAAAAGCATGCAGGAGTGATCAAGGGGTTCAGTTGCTCCTTAGACCAAACATCAGAATGGGGAAGAAATGTGATCAAAGTGACTTTGACCATGGAATTATTGTTAGTGCCAGAGGGGGTGGTTTGAGTACCTCAGAAACTGCTGATCTCCTGGCATTTTCACACACAACAATCTCTAGTGTTAGCAGAGAATTGTACAAGAAACAAAAAAAAAATCCAGTGAGCAGCAGTTTTGTAGGTGAAAATGCCTTGTCAATGAGAGAAGTCAGAGGAGAATGGCTTAAGACTGGTTTAAGCTGACAGGAAGGCAACAGTAATTCATATAACAGATTGTGCATACCACATTGAACCTTGAAGTTGATGGGCTACAGCAGCTGAAGCCCACACCGGGTTCCACTTCTGTACTTAATAAAATGGCCACTGAGTGTCCTTGACCATCTACTGTTTCAGAGTCTGATGTCTGGGTTAATATTTGTACCTTAAACAGTTTTACATAATCAAAATATGTGATAGACATCAAGCAATGGTTTGGATAAGCTTGTTCTGTGGAAATCAGATGCTAGATTTCTCAGTATTCAATATGCATTATGACTTCAAAGGGTTGGTTCTGGTTTGCTTGCAGATGGTTTGATGTCGTGAAAGTAGTAAAATAATTGCAAGTATTTCCTTTTCATTAGGGTTCCAGATTTTTTTTTTGTAATTTATTTTTTATTGAAGTTCATCATCAAACAAAACTTTCGTAAGATGTATTTCAGATACTGTACAAATATATCATATATTCATTTTTGTCACAAATCTCTACATAATATTTATCTGAGGTATACATTTATAGAAAGGAGAGGAAGGAAAGAACAATCGGAAGAAGAAAATTATGTACAGACTAGGGAGTGATCTTTTTTTTACAACATATTCATTGACTTGTGAGAATAAAATCAGGCCCATGAGGTGTTATGTAGTTAAACCATTTTTTCAAGTATGAATAAAAATGTTCCAACTTATGATTAACAGATGCTGTTATCTTCTCCATTTTGTAAATGTCCATTGCAATTTCTATCCATACATTTAAAGTTGGGCTCTCCTGTGATAACCGTTTCCTGGTAAGGGTCTTTTTACCAGCCACCAGCAGTATATTCATTAAATATTTATCTCTTTTCAACCATTCTTGAGGCATATACCCAAAATATATGATCTTACTCTCTAAGGGTATTTCACATTTAAAGATGTCATGTAGGGCATTATGTATCCCACTCCAATAGTCTTTGATAACGGGGCATTCCCAGAAAACATGATACTGGTTTGCATTTTTATTTCCACAATTTCTCCAGCAAACAGTGGGGTTACTATCATAATGGAACTGTATTGTCTCTCTCTAGTTTATATTCTTGTATAATAGTTTTCCATATTTTAAGAGTCCATTTCACCCGCGGGTTATCAATAGTATTTATGTAACTTTGTAGGTTGTTATCAGCCAAAATTGCCTGTATAGGGATGGAAAGTATCCTCTCCTCAATGTTTTTCCATTGAGCGTCATATGATGGGTTGCACCAGCATATCACGGCTCTCAACTGTGCTGCAAAATAATAATCTCTAAGGGAAGGTAGGCCCCATCCCCCCTTTTCCTTGGCTAATTGCAAAGTTTTGAGACAAACCCTAGGCCTTTTACCTTGCCATATATATCTTGATAGCATCTTATTCCATTCATTGAATTGATTTTGGTTAATCTCTATTGGTAGGGTCTGAAAGAGATATAGTAGTCTGGGCAGTATATTCATTTCAATAGATTCAATCCTTGAACTGAGACCAAGAAAAGGAATTAGGTTCCATCTTCAAAGTTGCTGGTGAACGCAGCAGGCCAGGCAGCATCTCTAGGAAGAGGTGCAGTCGACGTTTCAGGCCGAGACCCTTCGTCAGGACTAACTGAAGGAAGAGTGAGTAAGGGATTTGAAAGTTGGAGGGGGAGGGGGAGATCCAAAATGATAGGAGAAGACAGGAGGGGGAGGGATAGAGCCAAGAGCTGGACAGTTGATTGGCAAAAGGGGATACGAGAGGATCATGGGACAGGAAGTCCGGGAAGAAAGACAGTGGGGGGGGGGGAACCCAGAGGATGGGCAAGAGGTATATTCAGAGGGACAGAGGGAGAAAAAGGAGAGTGAGAGAAAGAATGTGTGCATAAAAATAAGTAACAGATGGGGTACGAGGGAGGGGTGGGGCCTAGTGGAAGTTAGAGAAGTCGATGTTCATGCCATCAGGTTGGAGGCTACCCAGACGGAATATAAGGTGTTGTTCCTCCAACCTGAGTGGCTTCATCTTTAAAGTAGAGGAGGCCGTGGATAGACATGTCAGAATGGGAATGGGATGTGGAATTAAAATGTGTGGCCACTGGGAGATCCTGCTTTCTCTGGCGGACAGAGCGTAGATGTTCAGCAAAGCGGTCTCCCAGTCTGCGTCGGGTCTCGCCAATATATAAAAGGCCACATCGGGAGCACCGGACGCAGTACATCACCCCAGTCGACTCACAGGTGAAGTGTTGCCTCACCTGGAAGGACTGTTTGGGGCCCTGAATGGTGGTAAGGGAGGAAGTGTAAGGGCATGTGTAGCACTTGTTCCGCTTACACGGATAAGTGCCAGGAGGGAGATCAGTGGGGAGGGATGGGGGGGACGAATGGACAAGGGAGTTGTGTAGGGAGCGATCCCTGCGGAATGCAGAGAGAGGCGGGGAGGGAAAGATGTGCTTAGTGGTGGGATCCCATTGGAGGTGGCGGAAGTTACGGAGAATAATATGTTGGACCCGGAGGCTGGTGGGGTGGTAGGTGAGGACCAGGGGAACCCTATTCCTAGTGGGGTGGCGGGAGGATGGAGTGAGAGCAGATGTACGTGAAATGGGGGAGATGCGTTTAAGAGCAGAGTTGATAGTGGAGGAAGGGAAGCCCCTTTCTTTAAAAAATGAAGACATCTCCCTCGTCCTAGAATGAAAAGCCTCATCCTGAGAGCAGATGCGGCGGAGACGGAGGAATTGCGAGAAGGGGATGGCGTTTTTGCAAGAGACAGGGTGAGAAGAGGAATAGTCCAGATAGCTGTGAGAGTCAGTAGGCTTATAGTAGACATCAGTGGATAAGCTGTCTCCAGAGACAGAGACAGAAAGATCTAGAAAGGGGAGGGAGGTGTCGGAAATGGACCAGGTAAACTTGAGGGCAGGGTGAAAGTTGGAGGCAAAGTTAATAAAGTCAACGAGTTCTGCATGCGTGCAGGAAGCAGCGTCAATGCAGTCGTCGATGTAGCGAAGGAAAAGTGGGGGACAGATACCAGAATACGCACGGAACATAGATTGTTCCACAAACCCAACAAAAAGGCAGGCATAGCTAGGACCCATGCGGGTGCCCATAGCTACACCTTTAGTTTGGAGGAAGTGGGAGGAGCCAAAGGAGAAATTATTAAGAGTAAGGACTAATTCCGATAGACAGAGCAGAGTGGTGGTAGAGGGGAACTGATTAGGTCTGGAATCCAAAAAGAAGTGTAGAGCTTTGAGACCTTCCTGATGGAGGATGGAAGTATATAAGGACTGGACATCCATGGTGAAAATAAAGCGGTGAGGGCCAGGGAACTTAAAATCATCGAAAAGTTTTGTCAGGACTGACGAAGGGTCTCGGCCCGAAACGTCGACTGTACCTCTTCCTAGAGATGCTGCCTGGCCTGCTGCGTTCACTAGCAACTTTTATGTGTGTTGCTTGAATTTCCAGCATCTGCAGAATTCCTCGTGTTTAGGTTCCATCTTGTTATTTCTTCCTTAATTTTTTATATATAGGCTGATAATTGCATTCTGATAATTTTGCCAAATCTTTTGGCATAATGATGCCCAAATATTTAACAGACTCTGTTTGCCATGCCCAAGGATATCTACTTTTAATGGCACCAGTAAGAAAGAAATTCAGGATCTGGTTTGTAGGGACTGGGATTGAAAAACAACCTGCACACATACTGAGATGGCTGTTGGCACTATAGTAAGTTCAAGTAAGGATTTTCTTGGAGTGGATTGGGTGCAGAGTGGGGTATTGGAAGCGAACAGGTCAATGGATTTACTGATGAGAGCAGAGTGGCATGTTGTCAAGAGAAGCACATGGGTTGTAGGGACAGCCTATTCCCGAACTTTGTCCTGTTACTGAGAAAAAAAACTTATGCATAGCTTCATTTATGCAAAAAGCAGAGAAGGTTTATAAGAATAGATTTAAAAGTGGAGTCCAAAATCACTGAAGATCTGATAGAATAAATAAGGAGAAATTGTTCTATAGAGGGCACAGGTTTGTTTTGTGAGTAAACAAAAGCAAGGCAGTTTGCACAAGGAATTATTGTGAGCTATAAATCACAAACTGAATGGTAGCAGATTCAGAAGAGAATTGGAATTGGCTTTGAAAAATATCCCAGATCAAACAGGAAATACATGGAGTTAAAGAGCTAGTAACAATGGGATGGACCAAATAGTCATCTTCTGTGCTGTGTGATGATCTGAAATGTTCAAAAGTAGCCCAATTATTCAAACAAAATCGGATCTTCATCCCCCTTACACTGTACTCCATGGTTTTTGCTATGCAAAGGGAGAATTAGTTACTTCAATCAGTACTGAAGCAGTAAATAATTTATCCTGATAGATTAAATACATTTCAGTTCTGTATGCAAATTAGCATCATCCCAGGTATCTCCATGAAAATAGGGCACTTGGAAATCATAGTTATGGTTGCATTTCATTGGAAAATGGGAAATCTGCACCAGTATTGACAAAATAAATGTACATCATGCACATTTGCAGAAAGGTCAAAGTAAATGAAAAAAAAATACATCTTGTATTAGATAAATCTTGCACACATAAAGCAGTGAGAAATGGTAGCATAGTGGTTAGCACAACGGTTTACAGTACAGGCGACCCCAGTTCAATTCCTGCCACTGCCTGTAAGGAGTTTGTATGTTCCCTCCATGACTGTGTGGGTTTCCTCCAGGTGCTTTGGTTTCCTCCCACAGTCCAAAGAATGTACTGGATGGTAGGTTACTTGGTCATTGTAAATTGTCCTATGATTAGGCTAGGACTGAAGGATTGCTATGTGATGGCTCGAAGGTTCAGTAGAACTGATTCCATGCTGTATGTCAATAAAAAAAAATACAGAAACATCCTAGTTGAACTATGTAATAATGTTGTACCAAAGAATAAATTTAACTAAAACTCTGTGATCTACTTTCTCAAACTGATCAAGTTTTTCCTTTGTATTTCTGAAAAAAATCAAAATTTAAAGAGCAGAGTACTTGTGACATATTCAAATCTGAAGAAATATGCATTTTACCAGAATATTTTTGAAGCATTTGCTTTTAGTTTGTTCTATATACAAGGGTGTTTTTGGCAGTTTTTGCTGAGAACTTAAATTACCTGATGCACATAGTTAAGAAAGTTAAATTTCGGCAAACATGCTGGGAACGTGAGGAAAGCTGCAGAACTCTCACAGTATCACACTCAATTGGTTCATCATGCACTTACAGACTGGAAGGGAATGAAAGCTTGCTGGGTACCTGTTCCACAAAATCAGCTCAGCTTTATCGATGATAAAATTCTGCAGCTGAAACATTCCTATTCCAGAAGCCTCCAAAAATGTAGAGGAAAGTGAATTGGAAAAATATGAACATTTTAAAGGTCATCTCTTTTCTGCATCCCTAGACTTTGTTCTATTTAACATTAAGATGTTGGAAACACCCTTGCAGTTCTTGCAGACAATTCTTCTTTCTACTCTGACATTTCAAAAAATAGATACATAACTTGTCACTGAATCGCTGACCTTTCACTGCAGAACTTCTCGATTGCTGCTAAAAACAGATCCTTCATCTGAGGTGCTTGATAGTGAAACCTTGTGTAAGATTGTATAGATTCAGACGGAGCACCTTTTAAATTTTCTCTGGTATGAGAATACGGTTAAGGTACCTTTTTCCCTACGATGTCGTCATTGAGAAATTACAAAGATGTTGGCAAGAATTTGTATTTCATAAGAAATGTGCGACAGTGGGACTACCCCCCTCACAGCTCCAGTGACTTGCACTCAGTCCTGAATTCCAGTGCTATCTGGGTGGAGTTTGCAAGTTATTCCTGTCACTAAATAGGTTTCCTTTAATTACTCTGGCTTTCTCCCACATCCCAAAGATATGTGGGTTGTATTACAAACAAGAGAAAATCTGCAGATGCTGGAACTCAGAGTAATACACACAAAGTGTGGGAGGATTTCAGCAGGCCAGGCAGCATTGATGGAAAAGGGTGCACAGTCAACAGTTTGGGCCAAAACCCTTAATCACCACTGGAAAAAGAGTTGAGGAGGCAGAGGGCCATGTGTAAGAAAGAATAACATAGGAAGTGAATGATTCTGGTATGAGCATAGGCAGGGATTTAATTTAGCTTGATTATGGATCAGGAAGAAGATTGGGGATTAGGTTGTTTGAATTAAAGAGGAATGGTTATCAGAAGACCTACATACAATGGTGATAAGAGGGGATAGTGTGACTGATCGCTAAAGAGCATGTTTTGAGTAGAACAAACAGTGGCCTGTGTAAAGCTGGGTCTCTCTACTTCACTACTCTAGTTAGGCAACACGCAATATTCACCATACCGTAAAACTTTGCTTGATCGATACTGAAAACTACAGCAGGCACTTTGAAGTTACTTTGCAGGCCCAGTAGCTTGCATATCATTGAAATCATGGAAGTCCCAGTCCAAAAGTCTACACTGAACACACAGTCACCAATATTCAAATACAGTTTTGTGGTACAGATTACTCTAAGAAAATTGTAGTCACTATACAGCTTCTAGTTTATGGTCGATAAAATATTCTTAATGAGTTGTATAATTCTGCAGTTGAATCAAATTTATGCTTCATTTAAATGGTCATCCATTTGCAACAAAGTGCCTATTTTGGAAGCACTTCTTAAATTGGAATCAAATGAATTCTCATCATCAGAGATAATTAAGAATGAACATTAAACTCTGTCCTTGCCACTGACATCCAGATCCTACAGGTTCATATAATAATATATTAATAGATAAATACTTGTCACTGAATTACTGGCCTTTCACTGCAGATCTTCTCAATTACTGCTATAAACAGATCCTTCATCTGAGATGATCTATCTAAAACTGGGTAACACACACAAAATGTTGGAGAAACTCAACAGGTCAGGCAGCATCTATGGAGAGGAATAATCAGCTGAGACCCTTCATCGGGAAGGTCCAGAAACGTTAGTTATTTATTTCCCTCCATAGATGCTGCCTGACTTAGTGAATTCCTCCAGCATTTTATATGTGCTTGTTAATCAGGATTTCCATCATCTGCAGAATCTCTGTCTTTCTAAAACTAGGTGTACATCCATGTGAATATCAAGTTGTTGCTCATTCCTCTTACATAGGGTTAGCTCCTCTGCTTAAGGTTCAGCACATCCAATGGAACAGCCAACCTTTAAGAATTTATCCATGTAGAATCTCGAGAGTCTATAAGACCATAGACATAGGCCATTTGTTCCACTGGGTCTGTTCCGCCATTTGATCATGGATTATTTATTATCCCTCTCAACTCTCCTCTCCTGCCTTCTCGCTATAATCCTTGATGTCCTTACTAATCAAGAGCCTATCAACCTCCACTTTGAATATACCCAATGACTTGGCTTCCATGGCCATCCGTGGCAATGAATTTCACACATCCAACACCATCTGGCTAAAAAAATTCCTTTTCATCATTGTTCTAAAGGGATATCCTTATATTCTGAGGCTACACCCTCTTGTCCTTGACTGTTGCTCAATTGAAAACTCTCTCTCCATACTATCTCTATCGAGGCCTCTCAATATTCAATAAGCTTCAATAAGTTCCTCCTTCATTCTTCTAAACTCCAGCGAGTACAGGCCCAGAGCCATGAAATGCTCCTCATATGTTAAGCCTTTCATTCCTAGGATTGTTCTTATGAATCATTTCTGGAATGTCAACACATCTTTCTTAGATAAAAGGACCAAAACTGCTCAGAATAATGTCCCAAGCTGAAGTGCAGCCTTCCACTCCAGCAAAGTGTGCGTAGTCAGTCAAGCTATACAGAGGGCCTTCCAGAGGAACTGGTACCCAGGACAACACTGTAATGTTACGTGTCACAGTTTCGTTTTCCTGGGAGTCCATAGTTTCATTTACAGTGGGCGTCACATGTCCCCGGATTCGTTTTACTGAGGATCCACAGTTTCGTTGCTGTGAGTGTTACCTGATGACGTATACCGACGGTATAAAAGTAATGTGGGCATTTTGCTGAGAAGGAGTTGAAGGATTTGAAGGATTCGAAGGAAAGAGAGGGAGAGTGAAGCTCGCAGGCTTCGAGCTATCCAGGAACAGCTCACGATCGAGAAGGGTAAAGTCTAATGCTTACCCAAACCCAAAGGATTGGGTTAATCAGCGGCACACTGTGCATTGTGGAGACATGTCTGTCCTTTGTATGATCCATGTGTGTAGATTCCATGACAGTCACCTTGTGAAACCGCTCTTTGTGGACTTCAGAACAGTATTTCTCGGCTGGGATCTTCGGTAACCTTTTCTTCATTTGCTAGCCGTGGAATCTTTGGAATCCATCGTGATCACCTTGTTGCTGCATTGTGAATCCACAAGTCTCTCCTCGCACCTATTTCTTGAATTACTGGGACTCTCTGAACTGCCGCTTTAAGACTGTGCTTGAGTAAGATTTGTTAAGAACAGGTTCTAAGTTTGACTGTAAGTAAGCTATAGACGCATAACACTGTTAACTTCTGTTTAAGAAAGTAATTTATTTAATTTTCAATGTTTTTGAGTAGATGTAAATAAATATAGTAGTGTTGATATTTAAACCCAACTCAATTTGTCATCTCTTGCTGCTGGTACGTTACGAAATCGTGACAGTGAGAAGTAGTTCACAGGCGAATGATCCTTGAGCTCAGTCAGCTTGCCTATCAGCAAGAGACTTGGCTCAATGTCTTTACTAGCTCTTTCATAGTTTGTTTCAGAGCATGAATAATTAAGAGTGATTCAGTCTCCACCTTTCAATCTATCAGCCAACTAAAAAGATTTATGTAATTGTTGATTTTTTTCCATCCCCATCTGTGCAAATCATAACTTTGAAGGTGCCTTGAATCCTTTGACTATGTTCCTGTGTTTATACATATACAGTAACATTTCCATCCTGAACTTGTGTGTTTAGTTTTGAGTGTAGGTGCAGGGATGCTGTCCCTAGAGATACTGTGCGAAACAAGCCCTTCTACCCAACCAGCTGTTCCACTCAGCAACCCACCCATTTAACCACAGGACAATTTACAATGTCCAATTAAACTAGTAACTGGTACGTCCTTGGTATGCAGGAGGAAACTCACGTTCATGGGGAGGAACATACAACCTCCTTACAGACAATGTCAGAACTGATCTCCAAACTCTGATGCTCTGAGCTGTAATAGCGTTGCACTAACTGCTAGGCCACTGTGGCACCCTCTGTAATTTCTTCATTCTTCATCTGAAGAATACTTTTTCATGTTTTGTTACTGTAGCCCCTTCCCAAAAGGAATCTTTCCGCAAGTTCACACATGTATTTGTGTGTATGTGGGGAAGGGTTGTGGTGTGATCAGGGTAGTTTTAGATTAGATTAGATTATGAGGAGACTTAGTCCTCGTTTATTGTCATTTAGAAATGCATGCATTAAGAAATGATACAATGTTCCTCCTGAGTGTTATCACAAAAACAACAGGACAAACCAAAGACTAACACTAACAAGACCACATAATTATAACATATAGTTACAGCAGTGCAAAGCATAATTTGATAAAGAGCAGACCATGGGCACGGTAAAAAAAAGTCTTAAAGTTCCGATTGACTCCCGATAGTCCCGATAGCAGGCGGCAAAAGGGTGAAACTCTCCCTGCCATAAACCTCCAGGCGCCGACAACTGCTGATGCATTGGAAGCACCCGGCCACAGCTGACTCTGAGTCCATCCGAAAACTTCGAGCCTCCTACCAGTCCCTCCGATACAGCCTCCCCAGCACCATCCTCTGCCGAGCGCTTCGACCTCACCCCGGCCAGCGAGCAACAAGCGAAGCTGAGGACTCGGGGCCTTCTCCTCTGGAGATTCTGGATCACACAGTAGCAGCAGAAGCGAAGAAGGCAATTCAGAAGTTTCTCCAGATGTTCCTCCGTGCTTTCACGTCTGTCTCCATCAAATCAGGATTGTGCATGGCACCCTACCTAACAGATAACAGATATCATTCACCGTATTGGCCGCTGCGCGCTGCGTTGTGCCGCCATCTTCTCCTCCTCTGTTCTAACTTGTATAAATAAAAGGGAAAAACAGAGTTGGCTGCTCAACAATGCCATGCACTGTATCTAGAAAGCATCTCTTCTCCACTTAGTATTCCCCACTAAATTTCACAACCAGGTCACATTAAACATCTGCTGTAAACATTTGAAATACCAGCTAGGTAAGGGCAAGAGAACACGGTTCTGGGTTCTGCCTAGCATGCTGTTCTATTCGTTATTGTTTGAGTCAGCACAGGCAGCTCTTTCATCTACAGCCATATCAGGTTATAAAGGACATTGAGGAGTGCCTGGAAGGATGGTTTCTGTTGACAGTGCACAATAAAGATGGGAAAATGAATAGAAATAACCAACCATTAGAGAAGACATAAAAATACAAAATTAGCTAAAGAACTCAATGTGCTTGTTTCAGAAGTAAATTAACCATGACCTTAAAATGATACATCTTTCTCATCAAGAATAATGTAATATGTTTTACATGTTAACAGGTAGGAGTTCCACTCACCCTTCAATTATAATTATTTAAAATTATATTTCAGAAAATTTACTAATATGAAATATTTTAGTACAAACAATCAGAAATTATTATTGAGAATATGTCTCAGTTTTTATTTCTGTAGAATTAAGAGATTTTCATTTTAGAATATCGGACATAATTTTTTTTTGTTAGTGCTGTTTATCGGTGCAAAACACAAAGCCTCAATTACCCATCTCATCAAACAAAGAACCTTGATTAAAACAATGCTATGAGGACAACTCAGTTTACTGAGCAACTTCAGATTTATCTGGCCTGTGATTGGGTGGGCTATGGAACTGAAAGCTGGAGGAGATTATGTATGGTCTCTAAAAATATCAGAACATTGCAGAATTCCTCATTTATTCTGTAATCTCCCATCTGTTCACCTTAGTTAATAGTTTCCTATAAAGTAACTCTAAAATCCACCTAAAAATAGGCTGATAAGTCACATACTAAATTACTTGCATGATTCAACACACCATCTTAAGGTCAAACGGTTGTAGCTAGTTGGAAAGAGTATTCATTCAATTCCAGCTCTGTGGTTGCTCAGTAAGGCTGTGGGTGGTGCTAAAGAGATACAATCACAGAAAGTTAGGCACAGAAAATAATTATTCAGATGGTTTTGTCCCTATTGAAGATTGAGTAATTTAATCCTACTTTTCAGCTCTTGTCCGAAGCCCTGCAGCCAGGTACCTATTAAAAATGATGAGAATTTCTGCCTCTATCATCCCTCAAGGAGTGAGTTCCAGAACCTCCCCACAACCACGAGAGGGTAGTCTTTCTCTCAACTTGCTATTCTTTTTTAGGAATTAAATTATACCCCCTTGTTATGGATTTTCTACTGAAAGAAGTAATTGATTTTTGTCTATCCATTGTGAACTCATAATTTAATAGACCTCACTTAAACCTCACCTTGGTGCCTTTTGTTTGAAAGAAAAGAACTACAGGCTAGACAGTCTGCCCATGCAAAATCCTCAAAAATATTTCTGTACCTTTCTGTCTGCCATCACATTTTTTGCGTAGTGGTGATACAACGGTAACTTTTTTTAAAATGCAGAAAGCCATGGGTGTCTGGAATGGGTTACCAGGAGTAGTGGTGGAAGCAAACAGTTTAATGGAGTTTAAAAAGGTTTTAGATAAACAGGAACATGAGAGGAATGGAGGGATTTGAATGATAGATACAAAGGGGACACAGCATAAATTGGCATCAAGGTCGGTCCAATATCGTGGTCCAAATGGTCTTTCCAGTGTTATAGTGTTCTATGGTGATCAGTGCTGCACACCATACTATGTGTCCTAACAAAAATTTTGCACAGATTCAATATGACCACCTTCTATATTCTTTTTTTTAAATAAAGTAAAAAGCTGGAGGAACTCAGCAGTATCAATGGAGGAGTTCTCCAGCATTGTGCTTGTGTTGTGCGTGCAAAAGTAATTAAGCTGTGGGGAGGGTGGAATACCCTACCTCTGATTTGGGTGGTTGGGATGGTCCTAGGGGTCAGCTCTTACAACGAGGCCCAACACAATCTTGAAGAACAGCACCTTACCTTCCAAGCAACACACACACAAAATGCTGGAGGAGCTCAGCAGTCCAGACAGAGCATCTATGGAAAAGAGTAAACATTCAACATTTTGGGCCAAAACCCTTCAACAGGACTGGGAAAAAAGATGAGAAGTCAGGTGGGGGCAGCGGAGAAAGAAGTACAAGGTGGCAAATGGTAGGTGATACCAGGAGAGGGGGAGGTGTGAAGAGCTGGGATGTTGATCGGTGAAAGAGATAAAGGGCTGGAGAAGGGGGAATCTGATAGGAGAGGGTAGAAGATCATGGAAGAAAGAGAAGGGGAGGAGCACCAGAGGGAGGTGATGGGCAGGTAAGGATATAAAGTGAGAGAGAGAAATAGGAATGGGGAATGGTGAAGGAGAGGTGGGGGGTCAAATACTGGAAATTCAGAAAATCAATGCTCATGCCATCAGCTTGGAGGCTAGCCAAATGGAATATAAGGTGTTGCTCCTCTGACCCGAGTGTGACCTCATCGTGGCAGTAGAAGAGGTCATGGACTGACTATGTGTGTTCGATTTACTCATTGATCAGATAACCTACTATAGTTTATTCCCATGGTCACCCTGCTTTTACCCTTTTTGAATCACTCTCTAACCTATCCTCCTTGCAGCTTAACAAGCCTCTTATATCAACTTCCCTGGTCTGATGACAGGTCTTTAACCTGAAATATTCCCGCAGATGTTTCCAGCAGGCTCAGTATTTACAGCATTTTCTGTTTTTTCTCTCCTTCAGAACCTGGAGTGTTTTTTGATTTAATTTCCTTTGGAGCTTGAGTAGATTTTAACTATTAATAACAAGATGAAATATATTCACACTTTCAAAATGTACAGTTTTCTTTCATTTAATATGCAAGTATATCCACCTGCAACCTTCCTCAACATAATCAAAGATGTTTAAGGTGGTTGTGGATGATAGTGGCTTCATTTTTACCCTCAATGATCTTCTTGGCTTCTCTTGGTCCATGACAATCTGCTCATCTATATAAGTGATCAGGACACACTTGTATAAGCGGAAGGTAATGGAGCATTTCTTTAATATTGTAGATCAAGCTCTGATGACATCATGAGAATGACTCATTTTAACCAGAGATCTTTACAGGGAGATCATTGTGATTTTCTCACCAGGTTAGAAAGGGAAATAATTTCTATTCTTCCTAATAAATGCCAAAAAACCTGGAAATATTTAGAGGGTAGACAGTATCTTCAGATATAAAAATACAATCAATGTTTCATGTCAATGACCTTTCTCCAAAGCTGGGGCAACAGTGGGTATTAATGACTGAATTTCATTTAGTTTTTTTCTGAGTTCAAAGAACCATGAGTGCACTTAGAGGCCCAAGAAGGAGACCTTTCATAGCCACAGCTCTGGATTTCTTATCCAGATCTACCAAACCGTTTCAGCCCCTTTCATAAACATTCCCCTCCTTGTCTGACTCTATTGTTCCCAGTGGTTGTGTCCAAGCTTCAAATTTCACAACACATCCAACACAAGGACCCATCAGTTCTGAAGCACCTCCATGAAATACGAATAGCAGCCATGGGTACAGATGCTGCCAGGTCCTGCATCAGCAATGATCATATTGAGTGGTGTTGAATGGTCTGCTGCTGTTCCTCCATGCCTATAACTACTCATGCAGAGTGAACATCTATATTATAAGTTCAAACCCTAGAAATGTGCTGGCTGTGTCTCACAGGTTTTAATAATATATATTTTTCTTTTTTGAGAGAAAGTACATAAATTCTCATGAGCTTGACTTCAATTGATATCCACATATCCTGAAATCTGACTTGTGTAATACTCACAAAAATATGTTGGCAACAGCTCAGATTTAAAAAAAAACTGCAAAGGATAATTCTGAAAGTTTCTGTTTTAGTTTGCAATAACAATAGAAACTCACAGTAACCATCTATGCAGGAGTTAGGGAGTTTGTTATCATTAAAAGAAACGGAGCATACATCAGTACATAAACATTGGAATTTACCTATCACATATACATTGAAACATACAATGAAATGTGTCATTGGCCTTAACAACCAACTCACCTGAGGATGTGCTGGGGGTAGCCCGCAAATGTCACCACACACTCAGGCTCCAAAAAATCAAGAAGTGAAGAAGTCAGTGTTACGGTTTGTATCACTACATAACAGTGAACACTACAAGATGTTGGTGTAACTGCAAACAAGCAAATTAATTATTATAGGCCATTAATCACCAACATTAATGTTTATAATAAATAAAATGGACCAAATCAATGGATAAATATTGGATATGTTCAATTCAACACACACAAAATGCTGTAGAAACTCAGTAGGTCAGGCAGCATCTATGGAAATGCATAAATAGTCGACATTTTGGGCTGAGTCCCTTCTTTAGGACAGGAAAGGAAGGGGGGAGACTCCAAAATAAAAAGGTAGAGGGAGGAGAAGGAGTGCAGGCTAGAAGCTGATAGGTGAAGCCAGGTGGGTGTGAACGGTAAAGGACTGGAGAAGAAGGATTCTGATAAGAGAGTAGAGTGGACAATGGGAGAAGGGGAAGAAGGAGGGACACCTGGAGGAGGTGATAGACAGGTGAGGAGAAAAGCTAAGAGGTTGGAGGTTATCTAGATGGAATATGAGGTGATTCTCTTCCACCCTGAGTTTGGCCTCATCATGGCAAAACAGGAGGCCATGGACCGACGTGTTGGAATGGGAATGGGGATAGGGATTAAAGTGGTTGGCCACAAGGAAGTTCTGCTTTTGGCAGATGGAATGGGGGTACTCAAAAAGTGGTCCCCCAACTTATGCTGTGTCTCACCAAAGTAGAGGCAGCTGCGTCGGGAGCACTGGATACAATAGACAAACCCAACAGTTTTGCAGGTGAAATTTTGCCTCACCTAGTAGGACTATTTGGGCCCTAAAAGGAGGTGAGGGAGGAGGGGAATGGGCAGGTGTAGCATTAGCAGGGAAGGCTTATAACATGGGCTGTTTTATATAGCTAACAAAAAGGCAAACATAGCATGTGCCCATATCAATACCCATGGCTACCCCTTGGGTTTGGAGAAAGTGGAAGAAGCCAAAGGAAAAATTATCTAGGGTGAGGACTAGTTCCGCCAGATGGAGGAAGATGGTGGTGGAGGGGAACTGGTTGGGTCTTTTGTTGAGAGATGTGCCAGGAGGGAAATTAGTGGGAAGGGATGAATGGACAAGGGTACCATAGAAGTAGCTATCCCTGTGGAAAGTGGAGAGTGTGGAAGGGGGAGGTAAAGGCATATTTTGTGGGAGGATCCTATTGAAGATGGCAGAAATTGGGGAGAATAATGTGTTGGATGCAGAGACTCATGGGGTGGTAGATGAGGACAAGAGGAACTCTAACCTTGTTAAGGTGGCAGGAAGGTGGGGTGAGTATGAATGTCTGGGAAATGGAGGAGATGCGGTGAGGGCTGTATCAATAGCAGAGGAAGGAGAATCCACTCTTTGAAAAAGGGGGATATCTCTGATGTCCTGGAAAGAAAGAAATCCTCATCCTGGGATGCAGTAGAGGTGAAGGACATGAGAAAAGGCAATAGCATTTTTATAGGAGACAGGGTGCAAAGTCATGATAGCTGTGGGAACAGGTTTATAAAAGATGTTGGCAGACAGTTTGTGTCCAGAGATAGAGACTGGTTGAGAAAGGGGAGAAAGGTGTCAGAAATGGACTAAGTGAATTTAAGGGCAGGGTGAAAGTTGTAGGCAAATTTGATGAAATTGACAAGCTCAGCATGGGTCCACGAAGCAGCACCTCCGTAGTCATCAATGTAGTGCAAGAAGAATTATGGAGCTTTACTAGGGAAGGCTTAGAACAGGGACTGTTTTATATAGCTAATGAAAAGGCAAGCATGGCTTGTGCCCATGTCAATACCCATGGCTACCCTTTGGGTTTGGAGAAAGTGGGAGGAGCAGAAAGAAATATTGTTGAGGGTGAGGGCCAGTTCTGCCAGATGGAGGAAGGTGGTGGTGGAGGGGAACTGGTCGGGTCTTTTATTTGGAAAGAAGCAAAGAACCTTAAGGCCTTCTTGATGGAGAGGATAGAAGTCTATAGGGACAAGACATGCATGGAAAAAATGAGGTGGCCATGCCAGGGAATTGAAAGTTGTTGAGGAGATCAAGAGCGTATGTCCTCAACAGGATATGTTCTATTTACAAATTTAATAGACATTATCACATATGTTGATGTCTCTTAGAATAATAGATTATATGAATACGTTGTTATCTGCTGACGTCACTGAGATCAATTGTTCAGCTAATACTTCCAGTAACTTTTGCGCTGTAAACACAATATGTTCCATATCAGAGTCAGAATCAAGCTTAATATCACCAGCAAATGTTGTGAAATTTGTTAATTTTGCAGCAGCGATACAATATAATATATAATAGAGAGAAAAAACTGTGAAATACAGTAAGTATATATACTAAATAGTTAAATTAAAAGAGTAGTGCAAAATAATAGAAATAAAAAAAGTAGTGAGATAGCATTCATGGATTTGATGTCCATTCAGAAATCGGATGGCAGAGGGAAGAAATTGTTCCTGAATCATTAAGTTTGTGCCTTCGGGCTTCTGTACCTCCTTCCTGATGTTCGCAATGAGAAGGGGGCAGGTCCTGGGTCATGGGGATCCTTATCGATGGGCTCCACCCTTTGAAGGTGTCGTGGATACAGTGACGACTAGTACCAATGGAGCTGATAACTTTTACAACTCTCTGCAGCTTAATTTAATTCTTTGCAGTAGATACCTCTCCCCACTACACTCCAGGTACCAGATGGTGATGCAGCCAGTTAGAATGCTCTCCATGGTACACTTGTAGAGGTTTGCAAGTGTTTTAGGTCACATACCAAGTCTCTTCAAACTTCAAATGAAATATAGCCACTGTCTTGCCTTCTTTATAGCTGCATCAATATGTTGGGTCTAGGTTAGGTCCTCAGAGATATTGACACCCAGGAACTTGAAACTCCTCACTCTCTCCACTTCTGATCCGTCTATGAGGACTGGTGTGCATTTCCTTGTCTTACCCTTTCTGATGGTGCAGTATTTGCTAATATTCATGTCGGGTGAAAGACAATCCATAACCCCAGTTTTTCAGTTGGGTTACAATGGCCCAAGAATCTTGTGTTATTTTATAAACAAAGAACGCTATTGCACATAAACAGAAATAAAACACTTTTTATATAACAGGATAATAGTACAAAATCAACAAGAGGGCTGCTGACTAGAGGGATTAATCCCAGTTGCATCTCTACTTCCTTCCCCATCAAACTAGAGTGTATCCCTTTACTTCTAGCACTGAGTAGCTTGAGTTTCCATTGATCAAACACCTCACACATTGTGTGGCAGATTTGAGCTTTACCCAACTCTGACACAAGTCATCATAATTACTAAATAGCTGTCACCACAAATTGGAGATAGGTAGTATCAACCTGAATGAATGACTTCCATAAAGAATAATTCATGAATGCGTTGATGGGAAATGGAATGACAACCTCATGCCACCAATTAAATCCTTTCCAAAAATTGCCTGTGGTTGAAGTTTAACAACACAAAGAGAGGGGAAAAAACATAATGAGATTTTGTGCTCCTTTGTGAACAAAACTGCAGGTTTCATGCCCCATTATCCCAAACTGCGCTCTAATTTTAGCCATAGCACAATTTAATGCAACACACGCAGTAAATGCTGGAGGAACTCAACCGGTCAGGCAGTATCTATAGAGGGGAATAAACAGATGATGTTTCAGACTGAGACCCTTCATCAACACAAATTAATGGAATTTGTATTCCTTGTTTTTGCAGTGTACGCTGATGAATTTATAGCAGGGAGATAATTTCTAATTATAACTTTGTTTCTGAGGGAGATTATATGGAGGGTGAGTTTTGTTAATGTTTTTGATCCCAGAGCAGAAGGATTCTGTTTCTTGTATGTTTATTCCATACGTTGTTGTTAGCAAAACCTTAGAGATGAGCAGAGGGAAATAAGTGAGATTAGCTATATTTGTCATGTGTACATCGAAGCATACAATGAAATGTGTTATTTGCATCAATGACCAGCACAGTCTGATTCTGCTGGGGGCTTCTCACACCAACATGGCAGTGAAGAAGAACACAAGGGATTATTCACTGAAGGAGAACAAACATACATCCATGCTAGGCTGAAATTATGTTTTTGCAATTGGTCCCACTGGCATAACAGTGACTTAAATATTTCTCCTACTAATAGTAGGATCTACCTGAGTTCAGCAAAGTTTGCCCTTCAAATCACCTTGCACTGTTCCTTCATCATCAGGAGGGACTAATTTTTGGAACTCCCTATCCAACAGCACTGAGGGAACTAGAAGAACAGTAGAAACTCAAGGATAGAGTAATAGCACCATATAGCATGGGTACAGGCCCTTTGGCCCACGTCATACATGCCAACAGTGTTGTCAAGTGAGCTAGACCCATTTATGAATACAGGCTCATTGATAGTGAGTCTTGTTCTCACAAATATTTTTTACTCAATGACAGTTACTGTTGTGAAATAAATGCTGGCCTAGCTAACAATGTCCAAAACACAGAAATAGAATAAATTAAAAAAAGATGCTAGCAATATTATGTGGGTTGATAGGATGGCTGCAGTAGATTTGTTGGGGAAATGGATAAAACAAAGTATATTTTCATCTTCAAAACTATTTGCCTCTACTTTGCTTTTATACTATATGTAACAAAGAAGATTTGATGAAACTAGAAGTGACTCTTAGAGGTTGCTTTTGACAATAAACCCAGACTTTATGGTGCGAGTTAACTATTATTCTGAAGGCAAAGCATCAAACAACTGTTCAATTTACATTTGAAACTGAATTACACTTACACAGAGAAAAACAAAAACTGTTTATGACTCCTCTGTAGCATTGATCAGCCAAGAAAGAGGATACCTTAATGTAAAAGTCTGTGTTCATGATAGGACAGTAGCTTTAAGATTGGCTAGCAATATTGAGTGACCAATGCATCTGCCAATCAAATCTGTCACTGATTTTGGTAAAGGAGAGTTAAGCAAGGTAGAAATTAACTTTGCTGAGGCATCTTTAGCTGCATAGAAACATAGAAAACCTACAGCACAATACAGTCCCTTTGGCCCACAAAGCTGTGCCAAACATGTCCTTACCCTAGAACTACCTAGGCTTACCCATAGCCCCTCTATTTTTTTAAGCTCCATGTAGCCATCCAGGGATCTCTTAAAACACCCTATCGTTTCTGCCTCCACCACCACGGCCGGCTGCCCATTCCACGCACACATCACTCTCTGTGTAAAAAACTTACCCCTGACATCTCCTCTGTACCTACCTCCAAGCACCTTAAAACTGTGCCCTCTCATGCTAGCTACTTCAGCCCTGGGAAAAAGCCTCTGAATGTCCATACAATCAATGCCTCTCATTACGTTGTACACCTCTATCAGATCACCTCTGTCGCTCCAAGGAGAAAAGGCCGAGTTCACTCAACCTATTCTCATAAGGCATGCTCCCCAATCCAGGCAACATCCCTGGAAATCTCCTTTCTATGGTTACCACATCCCTACTGTAGTGAGGTGACCAGAACTAAGCGGGGTCTGACCAGGGTCCTATAAAGCTGCAACATTACCTCTCCACTCTTAAACTCAGTCCCATGGTTGATGAAGGCCAATGCACCGTATGCTTTCTTAACCACAGAGTCAACCTGTGCAGCAGCTTTGAGTGTCCTATGGACTTGGACAACAAGATCCCTCTGATCCTCCACACTGCCAAGAGTCTTACCATTAATGCTATACTCTGCCATCATATTTGACCAAGATGAACCATCTCACAATTATCCGGGTTGAACTCCGTGTGCCACTTCTCAGCCCAGTTTTTCATCCTATCAATGTCCCGCTGTAACTTCTGACAGCCCTCCACACTATCTACAACACCCCCAACCTTTGTGTCATCAGCAAACTTACTAACCCATCCCTCCACTTCCTCATCCAGGTCACTATTAAAAATCACGAAGAGCAGGGGTCCCAGAACAGATCCCTGAAGCACACCACTGGTCACTGACCTCCATGCAGAATATGACCCATCTACAACCATTCTTTGCCTTCTGTGGGCTAGCCAGTTCTGGATCCACAAAGCAATATCCCCTTGGATCCCATGCCTCCTTACTTTCTCAATAAGCTTTGCATGGGTACATCCTCAAAAAATTCACTCAGGCTCGTAAAGCACGACCTGCCTTTGACAAAGCCATGCTGACTATTCCTAATCATATTATGCCTCTCCAAATATTCATAAATCCTGCTTCTCAGGATCTTTTCCATCAACTTACCAACCACTGAAGTAAGACTCACTGGCCTATAGTTTCCTGGGCTATCCCTACTCCCTTTCTTGAATAAAGGAACAACATCCGCAACCCTCCCATCCTCTGGAACCTCTCCAATCCTCATTGATGATGCAAATATCATTGCCAGAGGCTGAGCAATCTCCTCCCTCACTTCCCACAGTAACCTGGGGTACATCCCGTCTGGTTCCGCTGACTTGTCCATCTTGATGCTTTCCAAATTCTGCAGCACATCCTCTTTCTTAATATCTACATGCTCAAGTTTTACAGTCTGCTGCAAGTCATCCCTACAATCGCCAAGATCTTTTTCCATAGTGAATACTGAAGCAAAGTATTCATTAAGTACCTCTGCTATGTCCTCCAGTTCCATACACACTTTTCCATTGTCACACTTGATTGGTCCAGTTCTCTCATGTCTTATCTTCTTGCTCTTCACATACTTGTAGAATGCCTTGGGGTTTTCCTTAATCCTGTCCACCAAGGCCTTCTTATGGCCCCTTCTGGCTCTCCTAATTTCATTTTTAAGCTACTTCCTGCTAGCCTTATAATCTTCTAGATCTCTATCATTATCTAGTTTTTTTTGAACATTTCGTAAACTCTTTTCTTCTTGACTAGATTTACAACAGCCTTTGTACACCATGGTTCCTGTACCCCACCATCCTTTCCCTGTCTCATTGGAACATACCTATGCAGAACCCCCTGCAAATATCCCCTAAACATTTGCCACATTTCTTCCGTATGTTTCCCTGAGAACATCTGTTTCCAATTTATGCTTCCAAGTTCCTGCCTGATAGCCTCATATTTTCCCTTACTCCAATTAAACATTTCCCTGACTTGTCTGTTCCTATTCCTCTCTAATGTTACGGTAAAGGCAATAGAATTGTGATCACTGTCTCCAAAATGCTCTCCCGCTGAGAGATTTGACACCTGACCAGGTTCATTTCCGAATAGCAGATCAAGTACAGCCTCTCCTCTTGCAGGCTTATCTGCATGTTGTGTCAAGAAACCTTCCTGAACACACCTAACAAACTCCACCCCATCTAAACCCCTCACTCTAGGGAGATGCCAATCAATATTTAGGAAATTAAAATCACTCACCACAACAACCCTGTTATTATTAATCCTTTCCAGAATCTGTCTCGCTATCTGCTTCTCGATGTCCCTGTTACTATTGGGTGGTCTATAAAAACACCTAGTAGAGTTATTGACCCCTTCCTATTCCTAAATTCCATCCACGGAGACTCTGTAGAGAACCCCTCCATGACTTCCTCCTTTTCTGCAGTTGTGACACTATCTCTGATCAACAGTGCCATGCTCCCACTTCTTTTGCTTCCCTTCCTTTCCTTTCTGAAACATCTAAAGCCTGGCACTTGAAGTAGCCATTCCTGTCCCTGCACCATCTAAGTCTCTGTAATGGCCACAACATCATAGCTCCAAATACTGATCCGCGCTCTAAGCTCATCTGCTTTGTTCATAATACTCCTAGCATTAAAATAGACACATCTCAAACCATCAGTCTGAGTGCATCCTTTCTCTATCACCTGCCCTTTCACACTGTCTCTAAGCTTTCTCTATTTGTGAGCCAACCTCCCTTTCCTCCGTCACTTCAGTTTGATTCCCACTCCCCAGCAATTCTAGTTTAAATTCTCCCCAATAGTCTTAGCAAACCTTCCCGCCAGGGTATCGGTCCCCCGAGATTCAAGTGCAACCCGTACTTTTTGTACAGATCACACCTGCCCCAAAAGATGTCCCAGTGATCCAGAAATCTGAATCCCTTCCCCCTTATTCCAATCCCTCTGCCATGCACTTATCCTCCACCTCATTCTATTCCTATACTCACTGTCACATGGCACAGACAGTAATCAAGAGATTACTACCTTTAAGGTCCTGCTTCTCAACTTCCTTCCTAACTCCCTGTAGTCTGTTTTCAGGACCTCCTCCCTTTTCCAACCTATGTCATTGGTACCAATATGTACAACGACCTCTGGCTGTTCTCCCTCCTACTGCAGGATATCGTGGACGTGATCAGAAACATCACAGACCCAGGCACCTGGGAGGGAAACTACCATCCGTGTTTCTTTCCTGCGTCCACAGAGTCGCCTGTCTGACCCCCTAACTATAGAGTCCCCCATCACTGCTGCCATCCTCTTCCTTTCCCTACCTTTCTGAGCCACAGGGCCGGACTCTGTGCCAGAGGTGCGACCACTGTTGCTTCCCCAGGTAGACTGCCCCCCCCAACAGTACTCAAACAGGAGTACTTATTGTTAAGGGGTACAGCCACTGGGGTACTCTCTAGCACCTGCCTCTTACCCTTCCCTCTCCTAACTGTTACCCAGTTCTCTGTCTCCTGTAGCCCCGGGGTGACTACTTGCCTATCGCTCCTCTCTATCACCTCCTCACTCTAGACGAAGGTCATCGAGCTGCAACTCCAGTTCCCTAACACGGTCCCTAAGGAGCTGCAGCTCGATGCATCTAGTGCAGATGTGGCTGTCCGGGAGGCTGGGAGTCTCCAGGACCTCCCACATCTGACACCGAGCACAGAAAACAGGCCTCACACACATACTTCCTGTCTGTATTCTACACAGATAACCTACCTCGTCTCGACCCATTATCGCCTAAGCCCTGTTGAGCCAAAACCTTCCTACTCTGTCTCCCTCTACTCCGTCGCCCACTCCTCTGATGCCCACTGTATAAATCTGTCTTTTCTTTTAAACTCTTTTCGCTGTTCTCACTGGCTGACGTCCATGCGCTTGTGCAGTCGTGCCCCGTTCAAACCACTGAAGAAATAACATGTTACATAAATAAAGGTTTGTGGGATGTCTTGAAACACTTCATCTCAAATATCCATTTTAAACTGACAGTGGTATTTAAAGACTTGAAAGAACAGTTACTTTATAATATCGCCAGAATTATCTGTTAAAGAATTAACAAGGAGAATGACAGAAAAACTTGAACAATCTGTTGAGAATCCTTTAGTAACAAAGAATGTGATAGTTTTGATAGAGCTGAGATTATGCTTAAAATGTGTAAGCTCTCCAAATCTCTGTCATTCAGCTTCGTGGGAAGGTCAAGAGACACAAACTTGCCAAGCACTTATTACTGCAGAGTAAAATTCATCTTGTCTCCCTGCTGTTAATGAGCAGACCATCATAACCATACCAGTTCTCATGAAGGGTATCACCGAACAAAGCATAATCACAAACACGTCGATTTAAATCTGGACCAGATTCATGGAGAGGAGAAAGCTTTATAGAAATAAACTTGAAAGTACAGAGACGCAAGCGAATACAGATACTGTAGTTTTGGAACAAAAAAAACACAAACTGCTCAAGGAACTTAGAGGGCCAGGCAGCATCTGTGGAGGCAGAGAGATGGTCAACATTTTGGGTCAAGACTATGCATCAGGCCCGGTGCAGTCCTGATGAGGGTCCTACTCCAAAACATCAACCATCTATCAACATAATTGAGAAGTTTGGATGAGTACAAGGATAGGAAGGGTATGTTCTAGGTGCAGGTTGATGGGACTAGGCAGAATAACAGTTGGCATGGACTAGATGGCCAAAGGGCCTGTTTCTATGAGGTACTGCTTTATGACTCTACGACAATCCAAAGCAGGTTCAGTAGACTAACTCCTAGGATGAGAAATTTATCCTAGACTAAACAGTTAAATATATTTAATTCGTGTTCTTCTGAGTTGGAGCGGGAAAAGGTCAAGATGTCAGAATGTTCCCTCTAGTGGGAGAATCTCGAAAAAGGATGTGGTTAGGGTAAGGTAATTTAAACCAAAGATGATTCACAGAGGGTGGAGAATCACCAGATTCTTCACTGCTGCAAGTTTTGGAGGCTAGGTCAATGGAGTGGGAAACAGTGGAGGTATTTAACGAAGAAATAGATCATTTTATGAAACAACAGTGCCAAGAGTAGTTTGGAGCTGATAGAGTACCCAGACCATTATTGGGTCAGTGCTGATTGAGCCCTTGGACCAACAGTGGGTCAGTGCTGACCGGGTTCCTGGAACAACAGTGGGTCAGTGCTGAACAAGTACCTGGATCAACAGTGGGTCCATTCTGACTGAGCTCCTGGACCAACAGCAAACCAGTGCTGACAGTCCCTGGACCAACAGTGGGTCAGTACTAACTGAGTTCCTTGACCAACAGTGGGTTGGTGCTGACAGAGCCCCTGGACCAACAGTGGGTCAGTGCTGAACAAGTACCTGTACCAACATTGGGTCCATTCTGACTGAGTTCCTGCACCAACAGTGGGTCAGTGTTGACTGAGTATCTAGACTAATGGTGGGACAGTCCTACGGCAGCACCTGGGCTAATTGGTGGGACCGTACTGAGGGAACATCTTTGCCAATATTTGGTTAATCAGCATACCTGTTTAACTGGCACTTGTGAAGTCCAGCATCTGCCCGCAACTGAGCTTTTATTGTGTAGAACAATTACTGTATTTCTTCAGACATCTATAATACGCACATTCTGTTTGTTTCTAAGATATGGCCTAATATTATGAAATGATGACTTGTCATAATCAGTGAGATGCGATTCAGTGTTCAGGGAGAGAGCTAAGTGAATGAAGCAGACACTTCTTGTTGATATTACCCTCATTAAATCTACAGATTAGCAGTTATACATGCATTTAAAGCTTTAGAACAAGCATTACAAGCTGGCTCTTGAATATTTTAGCTTCTCTTTCCCCTTAAGAAAGGAAATGACTTTCAACTGACCTGAAGGGTAACGCACACCCAATACGCTGGAGGAACTCAGCAGGTCAGTCAGCATCTATGGAGAGGAATAAAGAGCCAATGTTTCAGGCCAAGACACTTCATCACGTCCCATAGAAGGACCGTGGCCCGAAATGGTGTCTCTTCATTCCTCTCCATAGATGCTGCCTAACCAGCCAAGTTCCTGCAACATTTTGTGTGTGTTACTCTGGATTTCCAGCATCTGCAGAATCTCTTATTTTTCTGACCCTAAGGATTTTGAAGGTGTAAATTATGAATATGAATACTTAAGTTATTTAGTCTAATGATGGTCTGGTTTCATTATTTTTAAATGTTAATCTTGGTGCCAAAGACATTTGAAACATTTTTTTGCCATAAAAGCAGATTGGATCTTATTTTCCTCTCAAGAAACCCACTGCCACAGAAGCCTTCAGAGGGCCAGTTGAGTTCACCTCATATGATATCAACAAACAATTCACAGCATTGGACAGAGCACAGTGTATGGGATTAAACAGCATCCAATGCCTGAGCTGTAGACCTGTACTCTAGCTATATCTCCACCTTGAGCCAAGCTGGTCCAGTATAGCTATCACACCACATAGAAAATTGCACAGGTGAATCTGACCATGAAAAGCAAGTACCCGTATACAGTCTGACCAATTACTAATGCACAACCAGAAAAGAATATTACAGGTGAAAACTTTCCTGTTGTCTTACCATACAGAATGAGTTGTTTATTATTTTTATCATCATATTTATCAATATGTAATCACATGGATTACATTTTTGTATGTCCAATAATAAAAATGCCCAAGTCCAAATGTGCTTTATTGCTTCTAATACTGGGATTCCTAGTGGTATAGTTTCGTTTGGCAGGGATGTTTTATTTCCTTCTCTGGTCTGTTTTATTATTTTTGTGTATGAAGCTAATCCCAATAACAATCAATAGGCAAAGAAAAAGCAGTGTATACTGACCTTGACCTGTCAGTGCATTTTGCCAATACAACATATTTCATCTGAGTTCCTACTATGCAAAACTCATCAATATTCTTCTGTGTGGCACCTCAGACATATAAGAGAATAATTGATAACCAGAACTGAATTACAGGCTTATACAGAGCTTAAACTATTGGGGAGAGCATGGAGAACACATTTACCTTTCTTCCATCCAATGCAGACCAATCAGCTGATATTTTCACCCATTCTTTATTTTACCTACTCAGGACTAGGCATGGGTTCAGTGTGAGGAGGTTGATTTACTTCGCTTCCCCGCTAACACTGCAAAAATATGAAATCAATTTTCCTGCTTCATTCCTTAGCCTTGACTACAGAATACAAAGAACTACCCTACACTAAGTATAATCACTAGACTGAGTGTGGATTCAGCTGTCTTTTGCCGAACCTGTTTGGATCACATATTATTCAATTTTGGAATTATTGTAGCACAAAAACTGGCTGTTTGGCCTTTTGAATCTATATCAGCTCCGAGCAGAATATTTGTCCATCCCATTTTCCTGTAATTCGACAAATTATTCTCTTTCAGTACCCTTTTGAAAGTAGTGATTAATTTCATTTTCAACAATCTTATAAGTAGGTAACTGTTTCTCTCAGCAAAAGAGTTCTTTTCTCACATCTAATTTAAACCTGTGATCTCTGGCCCTGAAGCATCCACTAATGAGAACATTTCCTCAGATCTACCTTGCCTAGTTCACCTCTATTAAATTTCCTACCATCGTCTTTTTTGCTCCAAGGGGAATAACCTCATCTTCAGTCAAAACCTATGGTTAAACTCTTGCATCCCCTGAACATTCTTCTTGACATTAGGTGGCCATATTCATTAGCAATACTCTGACTGTGACCTGAGTCATGCTTTCAATAGGTTTGACACAATTTCTTGTCACTCTAATTATCTAACACGCTCTCCTTCTACACATCTGTCTGTGGGCTGCTGCATAATTACAATAATGTCCAACGTGAACTTCAGGAAAAATACCTCACCTTCTATCTGTGTACTGTGTAGCCTTGATGACTCAAAATCACATTTAAGAATTTCAGGTTGCTTGCCTTCTTTGTTTGTGTCAAAAGTGACGAGTCCTGCCACAGCTCATCCATCTGTGATATCGATGTATTTTTCCTCTCCACTAATGAGGCCTGACCTCCTGGGAATTTCCTACAGCAGTAGGTTTCATACATTTCTTTGTCTGTGTTCTCACTCACTGTCATCATTAACCTATCAACCAAATGTCTTCTTCAACTGCTTATCACTATGGTAGCCCTGCCTCAGCATGTCAGCGATATTATCCTCCTCCCACACCACCACCGCACCCACCCACCCCGTCTCTGTGCAACTTGAAACTAACTTCTATTTCTCTCTCTTTTCAAGTTCTGACAGTTTTTGACCTGAAACATTAAATCTATTTCTCTATCCACAATTGCTGCCTGACTTACTGAGTTCCAGAATGTTGTTTTTAGTCACATTTTCTTCCCTCCCTTTGATGCCTCGTTTTGAGTTGTGAATACCAGGTCAATTTATTAACCACCTTCTCAACCCCTGTCATTTTTAAGAATCTTTGCAAATATTCACCTAGGTCTTCCTGTTTGTACACAGCCAGTAGAACTTTCTGATTTATTCTAAACCACCATTTCTGCCATAGGATACCACTTCACACTTCCCTGTATTAAAATTATTCTGCTACCTGTTGGCTTTTCAGCCATGTTGTTGCTATAAGCAGCAAACACAGCTGCTTTTAAAAATTCCGACTCCTTCGTTCAAGAATGGCATCTTGTACTTGATGGGCTCAATGGCCTAATTCTGTTCCTGTGTCTTATGGTCAAAACAGTCCAAAACAGCATTTTTCAGCTCAAAACTCCACCTCAGAGGATCTCTAACATCTAAACATACTACTAAAAAAAATACTTTGAACACTTTCCACTGACGTTTTGCTATCCAGCCAATCATGGCAGCTGGCATTTCCTGATCCAAATCTTGTCATGGTAACAACAGAGCAAATATCAGAGTACAATAGGTTTTCAGATATTTTGACTAGCAGATATTCCTGCATTCTAATGATGGTTTTACTTTACATTCTCATACAGTCACCTTTGGTCAATGGATAAAATGGACAATGTAATATTGCTGGTGTGCAGATATAAATATGCATCTTTGATCTTGTTAGTATTGCAACAGGGGAAAATCATGGCTAAATTTGTACATTGTATTGCTAGAGAGAAGATGTTAAAAGGATAAGTGGAGTATTTTCTGCATTGCATGGAATAGTGTTGTGAGAAGACCTTGGATGGTGGGAATGGAGAAAGAAAAAGAGCAGGCATTTCATCTCCTTCCTACACTTCCCTTCTGAAGATGTTACACCTGTCCTTCTTTTAATTCTCCTCTTCATCCCATTCAGCAAATCATTTCAGGTGAAGCAGCAATTCACTTGCCTTTATTGCAATTCAACATATTGCATTTGCCATCACAGTATGATTTCTTCTACATTAGAATGGAGTGAGTGACCTGAGATTTTGGCTATTTGTCACTTTAATTCATCACCTCTGGCCATACTGTCTTTTGCCGTCTGCATTGCTTTAAAAATACACAGTGGAAGCTCCAGGAAGAGCACCTTAACTTCCCACTAGCTGAGTCACTGACTATAAAATTAAAGCATTTTTAATTCCCTTTCCTACCTGAACCTTTCCATTTCAATTGTTTTGCTTCTACTTCCTTCCAATTTCCAGTCTTTAAAGTAATTGTAGATAATCTGGTCTGTAACTTCTCACAGATAATCCCTCTACACATGTAAAAAAATTCTGTAAAGCAAAGATGCTTTCAACAATACTGAAATGAAAAGTTTCTAAATAACAAAAAAAATTACTATAAAGTACAGTAAACAGTAAAAAAAATAATCAAAGCAATATTTGGTGTGACCATCCTTTTCTTTTTAAAACTACATCTATTCTTTCAGGTACACTGTCATGTAGTTTTATAAGAAAATCGGTTGGTAGGTTGGAGAACGTGCCAGTTCTTCTGCAGACTTTGGCTGTCTTGTTTGCTTCTGGCCCTCCAGGTAATCCCAGAAAGCCTTGGTGATGTCGAGATCAGAGCTCTGTGGAGGCCATACCATCTGAAACCATATAAAAACTTGCACAGTACCGTACACCTTCTGTTTTCAATCTAAAAACATAATTGGCTCTCATTAATGTACCCAAAGCACTGTTTAATACCACTTATAGTTACGTTAATTAAGTCAGCATGCAACTATAACCTTTTAATTCAAAGTTCAAAGTACATTTATTATCAAAGTCTATATACTATATACAATACTTGAGATTTGTCTCCTTACAGGCAATCACAAAACAAAGGAACCCAATAGAACCCATTAAAAAAGACCGTCAAACACCCAAAAAAGAGCAAATCGTGCAAACAATAAAAGTAAGCAACACACACAAAATGCTGGAGGAACTCAGCAGGCCAGGCTAGGAAAAGAGTACAGTCAATGTTTTGGGCTGAAACCCTTCAGCAGGACTGGAGGCAAAAAGCTAAGGCGTAGATTTAAAAGGTGGGGGGAGGTGAAAGGAAACCACCAGGTGATAGGTGAAACCTAGAAGGAGGATGAAGTAAACTGGGAAGTTGATTGGTGAAAGAGACAGAAGGCCATGGAAGAAAGAAAAAAGGGGGAAGGAGCACCAGAGGGAGGCGATGGGCAGGCAAGGAGATAAGGTATGAGAGGGAAAAGGTGATGGGAAATGGAAAAGGGGGGGGGTGGGTTGGGGGTCTTTACCAGAAGTTTGAGAAATTGATGTTCACGCCATCAGGTTGGAGGCTACCCAAACAGAATATAAGGTGTTGTTCCTCCAACCTAAGTGCGGCCTCATCATGACCATGGAGGAGGCCATGGATGGGCTTAACGGAATGGGAATGGGAAGTGGAATTAAAATGGGTGGGCACTGGGAGATCCCACTTTTTCTGGCAGACAGACCGTAGGTGCTTGGCGATGCGGTCTCCCAATCTACACCGGGTCTCACTGATGTACAGGAGGCCACACTGCAAGCACCGAACACAGTACGTGACCCCAGCAGACTCACAGGAGAAGTGTTGCCTCACCTAGAAGGACTGCTTAGAGCCCTGGATGGTAGTGAGGGAGGAGGAGTCGGGGCAGGTGTAGCACTTGGTGCGTTTGCAAGGGTAAGTGCCAGGAGAGAGCTCAGTGGTGGGGTACAAATGGACAAGGGAGCGATCCTGCTGAAAGCACAAAGTGGGAGGGAGGGAAAGGTGTGCTTGGTGGTGGGATCCCATTGGAGGTGGCGGAAATTTCAGAGAATTATGTGCTGGATGCAGAGGCTGGTGGGTTGGTAGCTGAGGACAAGAGGAACCCTATCCCTGGCAGTGTGGTGGGAGGAGGGGGTGAGAGCAAATATGGCTGAAATGGAAGAAATACGGTTGAGGGCAGCGTTGATGGAGGAGGAAAGAAAGCTCCTTCCCTTGAAAAAGGAGGACATCTCCTTCATTTTAGTGAGAGAGGGAATCTGCGGTATGTCAAATGCCGGCTGTAATACAAAGTCTCTGGGGTAACTGCAAGTCTGTGTCTTTGCAATTGCTTTGCTCATGCTTGAGTGCTTGGTGACGGTACTGACGCTTTTTTTTTGCCGGTGGAGGGAGCTGGGGGTGGTGGCTCGCTGCCACTTACTGGGGGGAGCTGGGGGGGGTGACTTTGGGGTTCTTATGTTTATCTGTCGTTCATTCTTTGGGGCAGTTCTCTGTTTTCATGGATGTTTGCAAGGTAAAGGCATTTCAGGATGTATATTGTATACATTTCTCTGACATTAACTTGCACCTTTGAACCTTTGAACCTTTGAGAAGCCTGATCCTGAGGGCAGATGCGGCAGGCACATAAGAATGGAAAAAAGGGGATGGTGTTTTTACAAGTAGTAGGGTGGGACGAGGTGTAGTCTAGGTATCTGTGAGAGTCTGTGGGCTTTTAATAGACCTCAGTGATAAGCTCTGTCCAGAGACAGAGGCAGTAAAGAAAAGGAGGTGTCGGAAATGGACCAGGTGAATTTGAGGGCAAGGTGGAAGTTGGAAGCAATGTTGATGAAGTCAATGAGATCCGCGTGGGTGCAGGAAGCAGCACCAATGTAGCCTTTGATGTAGTGTAGGAAAAATGTAGGACGGTCACCAGTGTAGGCTTGGAACATAGACTGTTCCATGTAGCTGACAAACAGGCAGGCATAGCTGGGACCCAATAGAGTGCCCATAGCTACACCTTTTATTTGACGGAAATGTGAGGAGCCAAAGGAGAGATTATTTCGAGTGAGGACAAGTTCCGGTAGGTGGAGGAGAGGAACTGGTTAGGTCTGGTGTCTAGAAAAAACAGAGTATTTTGAGGCCTTCCTTGTGTGGGGATGGAGATGTGAAACGTCGACTGTACTCTTTTTCTGGATGCTGCCTGGGCTGCTGAGTTCCTCCAGCATGTTGTGAGTGTTGCTTGGATTTCCAGCACCTGCATATTTTCTTTTGTTAGTAAAAGTAAGCAGATTGTTTTCTGAACTAAAGTTCATGAAAGTGAATTCACAGCCATGAGGTCAATCATCACTGCAGTTGGTCCACAGCCTCTGTTCAACACAGAAATGAGTAAACTTTACTGGGTAGCAAGTTGGCCTGTCCCTTGCCGCCGACCCATTGTTTAAGTCCACCAAACAGCGGCTTGTTCCTTGTTCTTGGATCTGGGCCCTGATGCTTCAATATACTCTTGGGCCCCGAGGCCTGCCGACTTAATTTGGCCCATATCTAACCTTTCCAATCTGACCTGATACTTAAACAGATTAAACATCAGCTCATTTCTCACTCCCTGGCTTAAATTTATGCCTTTTGTAAATTCACACTTGATTGAATGTTTCCTGGAGGCTGAAATTCATTGGACTCTGGGTGAACTAAAAACTAAACTCCCAACAACACTTTAATACCATGGAGTGTCAAAATCCTTAACACCAACAATAATTTTAAATGTTTTGCGTAGTGTCTAATAAGCCAAGCAGATAGCCACATGTCATGCACACACTCCAGTGCAAGTCACCTTTCTTGCCCAAGTGACAGGAAGACATATTGTCAAAGCTGTCCTGTGATGATTGTTTCATTGCTCTCGTCCTCCTCTATGTTGAAGCAAATGAGTAAATGCACAGGTCTGGGCCTATGAGTGGCCGTGGTTAGTTGGAATCGAGGCCCACTCAGGTACAAAACTAAACCCAACCCAGGACCTGTCACAGTCAATACAAAGCCACCATGACTCACATTGCTTTGAAATTTTCAAATGTAACCCAACCCAGGATCTGCCTTAGATAGCTAGGCCTCAATGAGCTTGTGTTTGACTGCCCGTCCCCTCAGCAAGTGCTGCCTCTTTATCAAAGCAAGCTCTTTATCTTTCTAATGCAACAAATACTTCTTTCTACATCTTACATCACAAATAAAACAATATACTCGTCAACTGAAAGCCAGTAGTAAGTTCCTTTCCTCACACCATACAGACTTATCAGAAATATGTTGGACCATTCCTATAGTAGTAAATTCTAACACATTTATAAACCATGAATGCATTTAATTCTGCAGCAATTAAAGGTAAAAAAAAATATAGATTCTAGCTTGCATGTGGACAGAGACCCTCTGTGGGAGAAAAAGTGGTCAGATCTTGGCCTACTAACCAGAGCTGAGATAACTCAATAGTACTTGTCTAGTCATCCTTCCCATTCATTAAATTTCCTACACTATATCTGAAACTTCCTTTGGACTATTGAGAATTGGTGATGAACCAATAGAAGTGGGCAGGAGAGGTGACCGGATCTTATCATCACATTAATTTGAAGCAACTGAACAAAAAAGGATTAAATGGAAAGAGGGATTGTACCCAAGGACCAACAGAAAGAGTTACAAACAGGAAACTTGAATCCATTGATCAATAAGAAATTGAAATAGGATTTCTTCCTTTTTATATTGTTCATAGGAGGAGTCTGATAGGTAGGAACAGCTGGACCTGCGACCAGGCTTATGTATTGATCTATCCCCACTCAGAATTGCATTGAAATTCAGAATCAGAACCTGGTTTATTATCACTGGCATTTGACGTGAAATTTGTTAATTTAGCAGCAGCAGTTCAAGGGAATATGTAATCTAGCAGAGAGAGAAAATAATAATAATAATAAATAAAATAAAACAATAATAAAAAACAAGTAAATCAATTATGTATATTGAATAGATTTTAAAAATGTGCAAATACAGAAATACTGTATTTCACTGTAAAGAAGTGAGGTAGTGTCCAAAACTTCAATGTCTATCTAGGAATCGGATGGCAGAGGGGAAGAAGCTGTTCCTGAATTGCTGAGTGTGTGCCTCCAGGCTTCTGTACTTCCTACCTAATGGTAACAGTGAGAAAAGGGCATGCCCTGGGTGCTGGAGATCCTTAATAATGGATGCTGCCTTTCTGAGACACCGCTCCCTGAAGATGTCCTGGGTACTTTGTAGGCTAGTGCCTAAGATGGAGCTAAATAGATTTACAACCTTCTGCAGCTTCTTTCGGTACTGTGTAGTAGCCCTTCCACACCAGACAGTGATGTAGCCTGTCAGAACGCTCTCCACGGCACAACCACAGAAGTTTTTGAGTGTGTTTGTTGACCTGCCAAATCTCCTCAAACTCTAATGCTAAATTGCTTTTTAGCATTCAAAAGTTCTTATTTTGGACCATCTGGTGCAGAAAGGCCTAAATATTCAAGGACATATTTAAATTTGTGACTTTAAAATTAAACAGACGAAACCATAAGGTTTAGAGTCTTTGGCTTCTGGTTTTATGTTCAGTTTCTAATGAGTTTCACTAAATTATTTTTTTAACATTTCAAATCATCATTTAAGTTAAAGAAAATATATAAAATTAATCAATATTATGACAGTAATTTTATTTTTAAAAAGTGTTACTTGTAATTAAGAGAAAGATCAGAAACGATTTGAGGTATAAATATATCACAGAGATATGGAGATAAATCCTGTAGTGTCTGTCCATCTTTAATAAATGTAACAGTGCCTAATCACTAATTAAATTTAAAGCAGATTCCAGAGGCTGAAAATAACAGATGTCTATCATTTGTGACATGTAATTTGCCATGATTTAAGAGTCTATTGTGGCCACTAAATCCTAAAACCTTAAAATTAACACTTAAGTTGCAACAGGATGCAAAGAATGCCTGGGGTTATAGTTCCTGGAGTGTTTACTGGCATAAAGACCAGCTGCAGAGGACTGATTTGCTTTAGGGATGAACCAGCTTTAATGAATCTGATGAAGTGAGCAGGAGAGAAGATTATGGTTTCTTTTGGTGCCTGATAAAGGAGAAAATCCTTTTCACGAGTATCAGATTTCTTCAGATTGGCAGGAGAAGATGCCCCTCTGGTCAAGTTTAATTTATTTCTCAGCGGGATTTTAGGAGGAGGAGGAGAAATGTACAGGGGAGATGTCAGTCTTTACTACTCTGACACCCACCCGACTAAACCAACCAAAGGAATCACCTTCTCCCTGCCTAACATCACACCCTCATTCTTGTTCAGTAGTTCAATTATTCCATTTAATATCAGAGAAATGTATGTAATATACATCCTGAAATTCTTGTTCTTCCCAGATGTTCATGAAAACAGAAGAGTGCATGAGAGAGATAGAGATAGACAGAGAGAGAGAGACAGACAGACAGACAGAGACAGAGAGAGACACAGAGAGAGACAGACAGACAGTCAGAGAGGGACAGAGAGAGAGAGGGACAGAGAGAGAGAGAGAGAGAGAGACAGAGAGAGAGTCAGAGAGAGAGAGAGAAAGAAGCAGATACTCGCCATGTACAGAGCTTCCAACAGCTGATCCACTGCTCCAGGTGTTTTGTTCTCCCTCGTGACACTTCAGTCAGTGGCACTGGCATAGAATTAGCCTGTCCATAGGGCCGCAAAGCCTCTGAACCCTGAAAATGTGCTCATCTTCTAGACTGCATCCTTGGGATTTTGAAAAAGCGGCCGGTCGTGAGCCCCCCTGAAGAAGGAAAAGAGAGACATTACACCATAAGACCATAAGGCATAGGAGCAGAATTAGCCCATCGAGTCTGCTCTGCCATTCTACCATGGCTGATCCCAGATCCCACTCAAACCTATACACCTGTCTTCTTGCCATATCCTTTGATGCCCTGACCGATCAGGAAATGCCTTAAATACACCCACGGACTTGGTCTCCACTGCAGTCTGTAGCAGAGCATTCAAGGGACTCACTATTCTCTGGCTAAAAAAAATTCCTCCTTATCTCCGTTCTAAAAGATCACTCCTCAATTTTGAGGCTGTGTCCTCTAGTTCTGGATACCCCCACCATCGGAAACAATAAAGGGAGAAATAAAGCTGTATCTGCAGATGAGCTTGAAGGAGTCGCTGTTGAGTGCCATCGTAACATTGTAATTAACATGCCTATTTTTATCCACAAAGTTGCCCAAATGTTAGTGTGGTTTGACTGTAAAAAAAACTCTTAGGTTCCATTTCAATCCAATCTACAATCAGCTTTTTCATTTGCAATCTGGATTCTACTCCAGGTTGCAGCAGCTGAGGTAAATTAAGTAGAGGGGACAGTTTCTAGGCAGAGCTAAGGAGGATTGGAGTGGGTGTCAACACCACTGAGTATGTCAACTTTTATGGAGGACTGTGTTCCATATGGTACCATAGCAAAATCCTTGAAAAAATCTATCAGCACTACTTTTGGAGTGGCCTCAAATAATGTTTACAAGCTTCACTGCTTAAATGCATTCAACTGGTTCCTCTGTTAGTTGGTGCCATCAGATCTGTTGGCTTGTAGTTAAAGTCAATATGTCACCAATATCCAACAAGCTTTGAATTTTGGACTTCAACTTTAGGTAACAGGAGACAGACCGTAACAGGGCCGAGCCAACATTGTTCACATGCAAAAACAAAGAAGAAAATATTTAAAGTACAAATGTTCCATTTGTAATCAGCTTCACCCTTTTGATATTAACCTGTGCTGATTCAAGAGATGGTGCACTTAATTTTGTTGATTAACTTCCCTTTCAAAATGTATCTCCTGTTCTGTAACTTCAGTGTTCAATATCCACCTTATACAATCGACACAATCATATTTCTTGTGCTTTGCTTTATTTCCCTCCCTTTCTTGACACCTCAATCATTGCTAATTAGATATTTTTTAACGATTGCTCATATATTGGTGGCTAATAATTTATTTCCTAAATTTGACGGTTATAGGTAATATTTCAGATTGACACTTCTCAGCTGTCAGTTGGCAGCTGAGGAAGTTATTGGCATACATTGCATCTTGGGAGAAACTTTCTCAGTTCACTGAGGAGGGTTATTCACTTAAAAAGCTCATGTGTCTAATAAAGTGAATGTTTGTAATATTTTGGATTATGTGCTTTCAATTCTACAAAGAGTCCTGCCAAAGAAGATGATCAAATAGTCATAGTCATAGTCATACTTTATTGATCCTGGGGGAAATTGGTTTTCATTATGGTTGCACCATAAATAATTAAATACTAATAAAACCATAAATAGTTAAATAGTAATATGTAAATTATGCCAGGAAATAAGTCCAGGACCAGCCTATTGGCTCAGGGTGTCTGACCCTCCAAGGGAGGAGTTGTAAAGTTTGATGGCCACAGGCAGGAATGACTTCCTATAACGCTCTGTGCTGCATCTCGGTGGAATGAGTCTCTGGCTGAATGTACTCCTGTGCCCAAGTGGGCAGGGATGAGGGTCTTGTGGAGCAGACAGTCACAGGGAAGTTGATGTGCTTGGGATGGACAGTGATTGCAAATTGTGGAAGTGGTATCTGATCAAGTGATCACAAGAAGGAAGGAGGTGAGTTTGTTTGTTGGAGGTGGGAAGGAGTGGTTGGTGGCATTGTAAAGAGGGCTAGAACAAAGTCCACCTTCAATTTCTGTACCATGGAGCTGGAAATTTGCTTAGCCTATCCACAGAACAGTTTTTGTCTTTCAGTATTTGTTGATTTTCCTACGACCTATTCAGCATGTTAAACTCAAAAGAGATAAGATGTCAGGCATTCAACCCCACTCAATTACAAAATGAATAAAATATTATACTGGAAGTTATTTGGCAGAATGGCCCTGATCCTCTTCTCTATTGACATTGGAAATGGGCAAGTTCTGTTCAGGATGAAAATTTTTAAAAGATTTTATATTGCCTAGGGGGCCATACGCATTCATTTTCTGGGATAAATTTTCCACCTTAGATATGCTGCCATTGTTGTACAGGATGAACTGATTCTGATTCCGACCTGTAATTAATTCACCCATGGCCAGAATAAGAAAAAAAATACCACTGGAGATAAATTGACAAGTTAACACTGTAAAATGAGAACGTGATCAGGCCAATAAGATAAGATGTGATGAGTTCAAGGCGATGAAGAAAGAACTCAATATACACAATCCTAACCCTTTAACTCCAACAACAGGAATTCTGCAGATGCTGGAAATTCAAGCAACACACATCAAAGTTGCTGGTGAATGCAGCAGGCCGAGCAGCATCTGTAGGAAGAGGTACAGTCGACGTTTCAGGCCGAGACCCTTCGTCAAGACTAACTGAAGGAAGAGTGAGTAAGGGATTTGAAAGTTGGAGGGGGAGGGGGAGATCCAAAATGATAGGAGAAGACAGGAGGGGGAGGGATAGAGCCAAGAGCTGGACAGGTGATAGGCAAAAGGGGATACGAGAGGATCATGGGACAGGAGGTCCGAGAAGAAAGACAAGGGGGGTGGGGGGACCCAGAGGATGGGCAAGAGGTATATTCAGAGGGACAGAGGGAGAAAAAGGAGAGTGAGAGAAAGAATGTGTGCATAAAAATGAGTAACAGATGGGGTACGAGGGGGAGGTGGGGCCTTAGCGGAAGTTAGAGAAGTCGATGTTCATGCCATCAGGTTGGAGGCTACCCAGACGGAATATAAGGTGTTGTTCCTCCAACCTGAGTGTGGCTTCATCTTTACAGTAGAGGAGGCCGTGGATAGACATGTCAGAATGGGAATGGGATGTGGAATTAAAATGTGTGGCCACTGGGATATCCTGCTTTCTCTGGCGGACAGAGCGTAGATGTTCAGCAAAGCGGTCTCCCAGTCTGCGTCGGGTCTCGCCAATATATAAAAGGCCACATCGGGAGCACCAGACGCAGTTTATCACCCCAGTCGACTCACAGGTGAAGTGTTGCCTCACCTGGAAGGACTGTTTGGGGCCCTGAATGGTGGTAAGGGAGGAAGTGTAAGGGCATGTGTAGCACTTGTTCCGCTTACACGGATAAGTGCCAGGAGGGAGATCAGTGGGGAGGGATGGGGGGGGGGACAAATGGACAAGGGAGTTGTGTAGGGAGTGATCCCTGCGGAATGCAGAGAGAGGCGGGGAGGGAAAGGTGTGCTTAGTGGTGGGATCCCGTTGGAGGTGGTGGAAGTTACGGAGAATAATATGTTGGACCCAGAGGCTGGTGGGGTGGTAGGTGAGGACCAGGGGAATAGGGAAACCCTATTCCTAGTGGAGTGGCAGGAGGATGGAGTGAGAGCAGAGGTACATGAAATAGGGGAGGTGCGTTTAAGAGCAGAGTTGATAGTGGAGGAAGGGAAGCCCCTTTCTTTAAAAAAGGAAGACATCTCCCTCATCCTAGAATGAAAAGCCTCATCCTGAGAGCAGATGCGGCGGAGACGGAGAAATTGCGAGAAGGGGATGGCATTTTTGCAAGAGACAGGGTGAGAAGAGGAATAGTCCAGATAGCTGTGAGAGTCAGTAGGCTTATAGTAGACATCAGTGGATAAGCTGTCTCCAGAGACAGAGACAGAAAGATCTAGAAAGGGGAGGGAGGTGTCGGAAATGGACCAGGTAAACTTGAGGGCAGGGCGAAAGTTGGAGGCAAAGTTAATAAAGTCAACGAATTCTGCATGCGTGCAGGAAGCAGCGCCAATGCAGTCGTCGATGTAGCGAAGGAAAAGCGGGGGACAGATACCAGAATAGGCACGGAACATAGAACGTTCCACAAACCCAACAAAAAGGCAGGCATAGCTAGGACCCACGCGGGTGCCCATAGCTACACCTTTAGTTTGGAGGAAGTGGGAGGAGCCAAAGGAGAAATTATTAAGAGTAAGGACTAATTCCGCTAGACGGAGCAGAGTGGTGGTAGAGGGGAACTGATTAGGTCTGGAATCCAAAAAGAAGCGTAGAGCTTTGAGACCTTCCTGATGGGGGATGGAAGTATATAAGGACTGGACATCCATGGTGAAAATAAAGCGGTGGGGGCCAAGGGAATTTAAAATCATTGAAAAGTTTAAGAGCGTGAGAAGTGTCACGAACATAGGTCGGAAGGGATTGAACAAGGGGTGATAAAACAGTGTCGAGGTATGCAGAAATGAGTTCGGTGGGGCAGGAGCAAGCTGAGACAATAGGTCGGCCAGGACAGGCAGGTTTGTGGATCTTGGGTAGGAGGTAGAAACGAGAAGTGTGGGGTGTGGGAACTATAAGGTTGGTAGCAGTGGATGGGAGATCCCCTGAGCGGATAAAGTCGGTGATGGTGTGGGAGACAATGGCCTGGTGCTCCTTAGTGGGGTCACGATCGAGGGGTAAATAAGAGGAGGTATCCGCGAGTTGTCGCTGTGCCTCGGCAAGGTAGAGGTCAGTACGCCAGACTACAACAGCACCCCCCCTTATCGGCGGGTTTAATAATAAGGTTAGGATTAGTGCGGAGGGAGTGGAGAGCAGAGCGTTCCGAAGGAGTGGAGTTGGAATGGGGACAAGGTGCGGTGAAGTCGAGACGGTTGATGTCCCATCGGCAGTTAGCGATAAAGAGATCCAGAGCAGGCAGAAGACCAGAGCGGGGTGTCCATGAAGAAGAGGAGGGTTGAGGACGGGAGAAGGGGTCATCGGTGGGGGTGGAAGAGTCCTTGCCGAAGAAGTAGGCTCAGAGACGGAGACGGCGGAAGAAAAGTTCCGCATCATGGCGAACACGGAACTCGCTGAGGTGTGGGCGAAGGGGGACAAAGGTAGGCCCTTCCTTCAAAGAGGCTTCCCTTCCTCCACTATCAACTCTGCTCTTAAACGCATCTCCCCCATTTCACGTACATCTGCTCTCACTCCATCCTCCCGCCACCTCACTAGGAATAGGGTTCCCCTATTCCCCTGGTCCTCACCTACCACCCCACCAGCCTCCGGGTCCAACATATTATTCTCCGTAACTTCCGCCACCTCCAACGGGATCCCACCACTAAGCACATCTTTCCCTCCCCGCCTCTCTCTGCATTCCGCAGGGATCACTCCCTACACAACTCCCTTGTCCATTCGTCCCCCCCATCCCTCCTCACTGATCTCCCTCCTGGCACTTATCCGTGTAAGTGGAACAAGTGCTACACATGCCCTTACACTTCCTCCCTTACCACCCTTCAGGGCCCCAAACAGTCCTTCCAGGTGAGGCAACACTTCACCTGTGAGTCGACTGGGGTGATATACTGCGTCCGGTGCTCCCGATGTGGCCTTTTATATATTGGCGAGACCCGACGCAGACTGGGAGACTGCTTTGCTGAACATCTACGCTCTGTCCGCCAGAGAAAGCAGGATCTCCCAGTGGCCACACATTTTAATTCCACATCCCATTCCCATTCTGACATGTCTATCCACGGCCTCCTCTACTGTAAAGTTGAAGCCACACTCAGGTTGGAGGAACAACACCTTATATTCCGTCTGGGTAGCCTCCAACCTGATGGCATGAACATCGACTTCTCTAACTTCCGCTAAGGCCCCACCTCCCCCTCGTACCCCATCTGTTACTCATTTTTATGCACACATTCTTTCCCTCACTCTCCTTTTTCTCCCTCTGTCCCTCTGAATATACCTCTTACCCATCCTCTGGGTCCGCCCCCTCCTTGTCTTTCTTCCCGGACCTTCTGTCCCATGATCTTCTCGTATCCCCTTTTGCCAATCACCTGTCCAGCTCTTGGCTCCATCCCTCCCCCTCCTGTCTTCTCCTATCATTTTGGATCTCCCCCCTCCCCCTCCAACTTTCAAATCCCTTACTCACTCTTCCTTCAGTTAGTCCTGACGAAGGGTCTCGGCCTGAAACGTCGACTGTACCTCTTCCTAGAGATGCTGCTTGGCCTGCTGCGTTCACCAGCAACTTTGATGTGTGTTGCTGACCCTTTAACTGTTGCTCGCAAAATAAGTTGTTCCATTATTTATCCAGTGTTTTGCTGCAAGGCTGTATTTTGATAAAGAATAGAATTAATTCTGGGTTACAATTTCTTTTCTTTAGTCAAATCGTTTAGATTTTGAGTCAATCTTTTCGATATTTATTTAATAATTATTTCATTAGGAATAACAAGCAGGATAGACAAAGGAGAATTGGTTGACATTGCGTACTTTGATTTTCAGAAGGCCCTTGACAGGGTGCCAGAAGAGGCTGCTTGACAAACTATGGGCTCATGGTATTACAGGAAAAATTCTAGCATGGATAAAACAGTGGCTGGTTGGCAGGAGGCAAAGAGTGACAATAAAGGGAGCCTTTCCTGGTTGGCTGCTGGTGACTAGTGGTGTTCCACATGGGTTTGTGTTCGGACCGATTTTTTTAATGTTATATGTCAGTGATTTGGATGACGAAATTGACGCATTTGTTGCAAAGTTTGCAGGTGATAATAAGATAGGTGAAGAGGCACATAGTTTGAAGAAGTAGAGAGGCGACAGAAGGACATAGACAGTTTTGGAGAATAGGCAAAGAAACGGCAGATGGACTACAGTGTCGGGAAGTGTATGGTCATGCACTTTGGTAGAAGAAATGAAAGGGATAACTATTTTTAAATGAAGAGAAAATACAAAAAACTGAGGCACAAAGGGACTTAGGAGTCCTTATGCAGGATTCCCTAAAGGTTAATTTGCAGGTTGAGTCAGTGGTGAGGAAGGTGGTGATGTTAACATTCACTTCAAGAAGACTAGAATGTAAAAGCAAGGATGTAATGTTGAGACTTTATAAAGCACTGGCGAGGCCTCACTTGGAGTATTCGGAATTCAGAAGATTGAAGGTTGATCTCATTGAAACCTAACAGGTATGAAAGGCTCTGTTAGAGCAGATGTGGAGAGGATGTTTCCTGTGGTGGGAGAGTCTAGACCAGACGTCACAGAATAGAGGGGTATTCTTTTAGAATGAAATGAGGGGGAATTGCTTTAGCCAGAGAAAAGTGAATCTGTGTAATTTCTTGCCGCAGGCAGCTGTGGAGACCGTCTTTATGTATGTTTAAGACAGAAATTGATAGATTCTTGATTGTTCAGGGCATTAAAGGATATGGGGAGAAGGCAAGAGATTAGGCTGAGAGGAATATTGGATTAGCCATGATGAAATGGCAGACTCAATGGGCCAAATGGCCTAATTCTGCTCCCATACGGTATCTTATGGTCAAATATAAAAGCCTGTTTAACACACAGAATCTTTAGCTTTTCAACTGGAAAGACCATCAGATCATAAGACATAGGAGCAGAATTAGGCCATTCAACCCATTGAGTTTGCTCTGCTATTCTATCATGGTTGATTTATTATCCTTCTCCACCACATTTTCCTGCCTTCTCCCTATAACCTTTAATACTCCAACTAATCAAGAGTCTCTCATGGAACAAAGATGGAAAGAAGGGTATGTAATGTGAAGTATTTGAGTACTCCTTGCTAATATTTCAAATACTAATTTTCATTATTTTAATTTTTCACTTTTAAATTCATTAAAAATTCTTCAATCTGTTATCGTTGGATAAAAGAAATCCAAATATCCATAAGAAGTTTCCTTGTGAGCAAATATAATATCCCAACTTTTCTGTATTTGCACTTCCAGAACAAAGCAACTTACTTAAAACCTCTGGCAATGTTTTAGCAGGCAGTTCAAAGCACAATGTTGGAAATACACTACTTGTTTAAAGTTCTAAAAATATGCATCCCACTTGTACCACATGCTTTAGGGCATAGTTCTTAGTTACTGCATGAGGTTCTGGAGCAAATTCCATACTAATGACAGGATGCTGAAATTAAGCCTGATGCTTTAGACATAGAAAGAGTTTAATACATTTTGGCACAGAGAATGAGGAATTATAAAGCTTTAAGGCCAAGGTTAGAAAATGTGGTCCGGGACGGAACAAAGCAGTTCATCAATATACTTGAAGAAAACTTCCCACAAAGATCTAGTGATCCCTGTGGTGTGAACTTTCCCTTCTATGCCGCCTGCTGCTGTCAAGCACCAGTTCAGCTGTGATGTCACCATTAAAGAGGTCTTATGCTTTGCACACCACATTATACAGAGCACTTTTAACTATTTTCTAAAATATCTTTGAAAATATTAATGTTAGGGACTTACAATATTTAAACAAAATTTAATTTTTGTCCAAGCAGTAATTATGACACCATACTAAAAGTTCAAAGTATTTTATTATTAAAGACAATGTAGTGCTTATATCAATTAATATATATATAAATTATATATTAATTAATATGCTTAATAAGTAAATTACTTACACACTATATACATATGCTGTGTGTGTGTGTGTGTGTGTGTGTGTGTATGTGTGTGTGTGTATATATATATATATATATATGTATATCATATAAAGCAGCACAGACTGGGTAAGTGTACTGAAATACTGATAGTGATGGGGATAGAAATGTGTTTGTTGTTAAACTCATCATGTCAACAAATCACAAAGTTCCTGTCTGGGAAATCACAAAACTCACAACAGTACATATGTTCACTAGATAGCTTGAGAGGCACTGATCCAACACCAATGGTCATGGGCCTCCAGACCTCCAGGCTGAAAGGCACATTTCCACAACTACCCTCTGCCTTCTGAAGTCAAGCCTATTTCTTATGCATCTAACCAACTCACAGTGGATTCCCCAAAATGTAATCTTGTGGGCTTGCCTACCACGAGGAGTATTTTCAAATATTTTACAAGAATATGATTCAATATTCACTACCCTGCACTCATCACTGATCTTTGTCACCTCCTCAAAAAACTCAATCATATTTGTGAGGCAGGACCTCACAATATTGAACTATCTTCTTTTATTTCAGACCATGCTTGCAAAATTAATTTTGTTCCTCAGAAAACAAACTGTGGTCAACTCTGCCCACTGCAGACATAAAAATCACTACCAAAATCCTTGTAAAGATATAATCTTCAGTATCCTAAGAATCAAAATATTCTAATCTGAAAAAGTTCTCTTCCTATGGATTTAAGAGAAATTAGCTGAATAAAAAACATTGAATAAGAAATGGCAAGTACTGGATATCTGAATCCTGATTTGTCATTTAGTCCCGTATCCCAAGTGCCTTAGTAAGTCATGGTTCCAAGGATACATGGCCTAGAAATTTGATTATACTGTACCATGCGAAGGAATTTAATTTGAAAGGTGATTAGTAAATGTGATTTATCCCTAAGTTTGTGATTTTGCATCTGTAGTGCTTAGACATAGAAGCATGAAAATCCTAACAAAGCCCCCTATCCTCCCCAACCATCAGCCTGTGAATACCCACTCATTTGATGCTCCAAACCAAATATTGAGATCTCAACCTCTCACTCTTCCCAAAGACTCTCTCAGCCTGGAGCTGCAACTTGCCTGTTTCCGTCTATTCACTCCACAATGCCGCAATAATTGTTTAGAAGGACCTTTGACTATTCTACGAGTGTATGTGATACATCCTGTCTCGAGCACAATGACTTGGTAAGCTGTTGTAAAACATACAGTTTTGACTTGCTACACAGCAGTCACTGAATGCACCATCTATGGTACTGAAGAATTTCTAGGACCTTGCCTACACAACTCCCTTGTCCATTCGTCCCCCCCATCCCTCCCCACTGATCTCCCTCCTGGCACTTATCCGTGTAAGCGGAACAAGTGCTACACATGCCCTTACACTTCCTCCCTTACCACCATTCAGGGCCCCAAACAGTCCTTCCAGGTGAGGCAACACTTCACCTGTGAATCGACTGGGGTGATATACTGCGTCCGGTGCTCCCGATGTGGCCTTTTATATATTGGCGAGACCCGACGCAGACTGGGAGACCGCTTTGCTGAACATCTACGCTCCGTCCACCAGAGAAAGCAGGATCTCCCAGTGGCCACACATTTTAATTCCACATCCCATTCCCATTCTGACATGTCTATCCACGGCCTCCTCTACTGTAAAGATGAAGCCACACTCAGGTTGGAGGAACAACACTTTATATTCCATCTGGGTAGCCTCCAACCTGATGGCATGAACATCAACTTCTCTAACTTCCGCTAAGGCCCCACCTCCCCCTCGTACCCCATCTGTTACTCATTTTTATGCACACATTCTTTCTCTCACTCTCCTTTTTCTCCCTCTGTCCCTCTGAATATACCTCTTGCCCATCCTCTGGGTCCCCCCACCCCCCTTGTCTTTCTTCCCGGACCTCCTGTCCCATGATCCTCTTGTATCCCCTTTTGCCTATCACCTGTCCAGCTCTTGGCTCTATCCCTCCCCCTCCTGTCTTCTCCTATCATTTTGGATCTCCCCCTCCCCCTCCAACTTTCAAATCCCTTACTCACTCTTCCTTCAGTTAGTCCTGACGAAGGGTCTCGGCCTGAAACGTCGACTGCACCTCTTCCTAGAGATGCTGCCTGGCCTGCTGCGTTCACCAGCAACTTTGATGTGTGTTGCTTGAATTTCCAGCATCTGCAGAATTCCTGTTGTTAACAATTTATTTTTGTCACTGTGCATACCTACCAACTCAGTTTATCCTGAATATCAGAAGGAGGCTGTTGCAGGCATAATAGCTTGAATCAAGAGACCCCCATTGGCATCTCTGCTCTTTTGAGGGCTGAAATAAAAAAACAGTGTGGTTCTCTCATGAGCACATAACCTGCAGCAGAATATTTCATATTATAGGCCTTGAAGCTAGTTGTTTCATCTCTTCTTCAGAGTCTTGCAAGCCAGGTATTGGGCCCCATGGTGCGGCAATCTAGAAAGATAGAAAAGAAGAAAGACTTTATACTTATGCCTTTCACAACTTCATACATTCAAAGGTGGTTTAAAGACAATATCACTGTATAATAGGAAGCCCTACACCCAATATGTGCACAGAAAACTCACAGAAACTTCCAGCTGATAATGGTAATCAGTTCCATGGTGCTGGTTTTGTCTTGCGCTACAAGGCTATTAAGACAAAAATATCGTAATATTTCCCCTATCAATCACTGTACTGTAAACACCTTAAACCACTTTTTGTAATGCTGTTTACATTGTAAATACACGCTGGTATTTATGTATTTATCCACATTTTATTCTAAATCTGTACTTCTAACATAATTTTATATACTTTATTCTTTATAATTTTTAAATGTTGTTTTTGTTGCATTTCACACCAACATGTTACAGCAAATTCCTAATAAATGTAAAAGTATAGGGCAAATAAAGTTGATCCTTGATTCTTAATTGATCGAGGTTTCAGAAATCTCAACCACAATGAGATCACTTTTGACATTGGAGATATGGGTAGGCAAGACAAATATGATGTTATAATACCTTAGAATAGCTCCCTCCATGCACAGGCATGTTGGAGAGAAAGTTATTCATGGGACTAGCCCAGAAAATGGTGCTGAGTGCCCTTGGATCGATAGCTGGAAGGTATGGACTCCTGACAATGAGGTAACATTGTGGTCCATAACGGACCCCCAAGTTAAACAATAGATAATTAAGTACATCACAGATATGTTGTCATACAATATAGTTGGACAGAAAATGCAGTTAGATTGTTGGATATGAAATCATTGGGAAGCATAGATCCATGACTGCTGAGTGAATTAAACACCATATAGAAAGAACTGTGTTGTTCACAATTCAAATGTGGAGTGGATTGTATTGGATAAATGAGATAGTTATAGAATTCCAAATTATAGAAAATTTATGATACAGAAGGTAGTTTCTCATCCTATTGTATCTGTACTGGTTGAAAAGTGCTGCCTTGTCGAATTGCACCTCTAACAACTGATGTACAGCCCTGCAGGACATGGCTCATCTTGTACACATAAATTTATTGTTTAAATGTGATGAGGGTTTCAGGCCCTATCACCCTTTTAGGCAGTGTATTCCAAACGCCCATCATCCTTCTCCCTTCATTGTCCGTCTAACACACCGCCAATTATTTCTGGCTTTCAGTGAAGAGAAATAGGTCTTTCCAACTTATTCCTTCTAGCCTTTTTATAACTTTCCACACTTCAATTCCATTTCAAGTCTTCTGTTCCAAAAAACGTAATCCCAGCCTGATTAATCTTTTCTCACAATTAATTTTTTCCTGGTCTGGCAGTGACTTCCTAAATCTCCTTTGCACCTTCTTCCAATGTATTCACACTGCCCCTGTATTATGGTGAACATAACTATACATATCATTCAAACTGAGGTCTGACTAGGTTGCATAACACAGTATTCTTATATTCTGTACCCCAGCAGATACAGGAAAGTATTTGCACACACCAGGTTTTCTATGTCTCCTGCTGTCAGAATCAGAATCACAGTCTGGCTTATTATCACTGACAATTATCATGAATTTTTTTTTGTTTCATGGCAGCAGTACAGTGCAAGACATAAAATTGCTCTAAGTTACAATAAAAAATAAAAGAGGAATAGCAAAGAGGTGTTGAAGTGCTAATGGACAAATAAAAATGAACTTATCTTGAAGCATTTGTAGATACGCAATTCAGTTTTTTATTCTCGAGCATTTTATTTCCTATTTATTGTATATTGCTTCATCTAGTTACATATCACTGACCTAACCCCATATCTATTGATTTCTCCAATATCCGGAGAGCTCTCTTTCAATCCTATCATTGTTCGTAATATCGATATTCCCACATGACTTCTTTTTTATCCTTCTTGGAGAATCTTGGAGTCCGAATCCATAGTTCCCTGAAAGTGGCAACAGAAGTAGATGAAATGGTATAGAAGGCACATGGCATGCTTGCTTTCGTCTCCCAGGGTGCTAGGTATTAAAGTCGGGTGGTCATGATGCACTTTTTAAAAAAACTTTTCAAACCACATTAAGAATTTTGTGGTGTTGTAGTCACCACATTACGGAAAAGATAAGGATGGTTTGGAGGTGAAGCATAAGGGGTTCACCAGGATGTTCCCTGAATTAGGAAATATAAGCTACTAGGTGGGTGGCGGGGTGGAGATACATTTCTACCAAAGGAGTTGTAAGATGCTCCTTTCCTTCGTTAGCCTGCAGGTCACCCTTGGACAAGGTGTACACCTGCTTAGCCCCCTAGTCAGGGTCACGTGAAGCAATGGGAGCAGGTGGTGGATGGTCATATGAGTAGCTGGGGCATATTACAAGTTCTGGTTATGCGATCACTGATGCCAGGCAGACAATCACTTACGAGTATTGATAATGATTGGGGTCACCTGTCTTGTAAAGGCACTGTTGAAAAGGAGGCAATGGCAAAACACTTCTGCAGAAAAATTCGTCAAAAACAATCATGGTCAAGACTGTGATCACCTACATCACACGACACAACATGTAATGATGATGAGTCATGATGCACTTTTTTAAAAATTTGGTTAGACCACATTTGGAAAATTGTGTGGAGTTGTTTTCACCACATTACAGAAAGGATACAGATAAATTCGAGATGAAGCAGAAGAGGTTATCCAGAATGTTCCTTGAATTCAAAAGTATAAGCTATGTGAGGAAAGGCTGGTCAAAATGGATTTCTACAGGATCAGAGACTGAGGGACATTTTGATAGGAGCATATACAGTAAATGTATGATGTTCATAGATAGGGTAGATAGTAAAAGTCTTTTTCCCAAGGGTGAAAATGTTAAATACACGGGGACACGTTCAGCTGCTGACACTTTCAGCTGATGACACATTCAACACTACTGCTGTGGATCTCAGTGAATCTCAAGGTAGTAGAATGAATGTCAAGGGAGGAGATGGAGACAAATACGTACTTTGATAATAAATTTACTTAAAACTTTGAACTTTGAGAACACAGGAAGTATCCAGGGGTGTGTATTCACCAGTCTCATTTGACCAGCCATGTGCTATTCATCTGATTAACTCATCTAGCTGATAAACAAGAGAGATTAAATTTCCTTAATATTAAATTACTTCCTGCTCTACTTACCCCAAAGTGTATTTTCTTCTGAAATCTCCATACTCTGTTTACTCAAATGTTTATTTAAAAAGACCGAGCCTCTGACAACTGTGTTCCTTTAAGCTCACCAAGCCTGTTTCCTACATTGTATCCAAACACATCAAATCTATACTTTCTACACTCCATTTAAACACATGGGGTCCCTGTTTCACACATCGCTTCTAACCTCATGAAGCCTTTTTCTCCCACTCTGATTTTAAACTCCTTGCCAAATGGAGATTTCAAGCATTGACAAGAATATGCAAGGAGCCCCTGAGCCAATCAGAAACTGACTTCTTCATATTATGATTATCAGTGTTGAAGTTGTAAAGATAGACAAAAATATCTCACGGTGAGCATTCTATTCTGGATTTACAATGGAAACAAGCTGAGCTGACGTGAGATATGTGATAGCACATTAGTTTGCCACCAGGTTACAAACAAGTTCAAGTTTATTGTCACCTGATTATGCAAAAGACCATAAGGCCATATGACATAGAAGCAGATTTAGGCCATTCAGCCCATTGGGTCTGCTCCACCATTTCATCATTGATGATTTATTATTTCCTTTAACCTCGTTCTCCTGCCTTTTCCCTGTAGTCTTTCAGACCCTGACTAATCAAGAAACTATCAACCTCCACTTTAAATATACTCAATGACTTGGCCTCCACAGCCATCCGTGGCAATGAATTCCAGATTCACCACCCTCTAGCTAAAGAAATTCCTCCTCATCTCTGTTTGAAATGGACGTCCTTTCTGAGCCTGTGTCTTCTGGGCCTAGACTCCCGCACTGAAGGAAACTTCCTCTCCACACCCACTCTATCTAGGCCTTTCAATATTTGATAGATTTCAATGAGATCATTCCTTATTCTTCTAAACTCCCACGAGGGCAGGCCCAGAGCCAAAAAACATGCCTTATTCATTAATCCTTACATCTCCAGAATTATTCTCGTGAATCTCCTCCAATGCCAGCATATCTTTTCTTAGACAGTGGCCCTGAAACTGCTCACAATACTCCGTGTGGTCTTATTCTCCAATGCCAGCATATCTTTTCTTAGACAGTGGCCCTGAAACTGCTCACAATACTCCGTGTGGTCTGACCAATGCCTCATAAAGAATCAGCATTATGTCCTTCTTATACTCTGGTCCCCTCAGAATGAATGTTAACATTGCACTTGCTTTCCTTACCACTGATTCAAACTGCAAGTTAAATTCTAGGGAATCCTACACAAGGGCTCCCAAGTCGTTTTGCAACTCTGATTTTTGAATATTCTCCCCACTTAGAAAATAGTCTACACCTTTGTTTCTTCTATCAAAGTGCATGACCATACACTTCCTTACACCATATTCCATCTGCCAGTTCATTGCCCATTCTCTTAATCTATACAAGTCCTTCTGCAATTCCCTGCTTCTTCAACAATACATTGCCAGTCCACCTATCTTCATATTGACTGCAAACTTGGCCACAAAACCATCAATTCTGACGTCCAAATTTTTTTACATCTAATGTGAAAATAAGTGGTCCAAATACCAAACCTTACGGAACACCACTAGTCACCCACAGCCAATCAGAATAGGCCCCTTTTATTATTATGACTCTTTGACTTCTACCAGTGAGCCAACTGTCTATCCACACTACAATCCTTCCTATATTACCATGGGCTATTATCTTGTTAAGCAACCACAAGTGTGGCACCTTGTCAACGGCCTTCTGAAAATCCAAGTAAACAACATCTGATTCTCCTTTATCTATCCTGCCTGTTATTTCCTCAAAGAATTCTAACAGATCTGTCAAGCAAGATTTCCCTTTAAGAAAACCACACAGACTTTGGTCTACTTTATCAAGTACCCCAAAACCTCATCCTTGATAATGGACTCCAACATCTTCCCAACAACTGAAATAAGGCTAACTGGCCTATAATTTCTTTTCTTCTGCCACCTTCTCTTCTTAAAGAGTGGAGTGACTTCTGCAAATTTCCAGTCCTGCAGAACCATTCCAGAATCTAGTGATTCTTGAAATATTATTACTGTACTAATGCCTCCACAAGCTCTTCAGCTATTTCTTTCAGAACCCTGGGGTGTATTCCATCTTGCCCAGGTAATGTATACGGCTTCAGCCCTTTTAGCCTCCCAAGCAGCTTCTCCTTAGCAATAACAACAATGCACACGTCTGTTCCCTGACACTCTCATATTTCAGGTATACTCCTGGTATCTTCCATAGTGAAGGCTGGTGTTGAAAACTTAATAAGTTCATCTGCCATTTCTTTGTCCCCTATTACTACCTCTTCAGCATCATTTTCTTGCAGTCCAATATCTACTCTTGCCTCTCTATTTATATGTCTGAAAAAATCTTTTGGTATCCTCTTTTATATTATTGGGTAGTTTACATATATGTTTCATCATTTCTCTCCTTATAGTTTTTTTAGTTTCCTTCTGTTGGTTTTTGAAAGCTTCCCAGTCCTCAAACTATTCACTAATTTTTGATATATTATATATCCTCTCTTTTGCTTTTATGCGCCATTGACTTTCCTTGTCAGCCATGGTTGCCTCATCTTCCTTTTAGAATACTTCATCATCTTTCATGATGTGTCTATATATGCACCTTCCAAAGTGCCCACAGAAAATCTAGCTATTGCTGTTCATCATCCCTGCTATTGTCTCCCTCCAATCAACTTCTGCTAGCTCCTCTCTCATGCCTCTGTAATTCCCTTTACTCCACTGTAATACTAATACATCTAAGTTTATTTTCTCCCTCTCAAACTGCAGGGTGAGTTCTATCATATTATGATCACTGCCTCCTACGGATTCTTTTATCTTAAGTTCCCTAATCAAATGGGGTTCATTACACAACACCCAATCCAGAATATCTGATCCCTGAGTGGGCTCAACCACAAGTTGCTCTTAAAAGCCATCTTGTATGCATACTACAAATTCCCACTCTTGGGATCCAGCACCAACCTGATTATTCCAATCTACCTGCAGTTTGAAATCCCCATGACTACCAAAACATTGCCCTTATTCTTATGCCTTTTCTATCTCCCATTGTAAATTATATTCCACATTCTGTCTCCTGTGCAGAGGTCTGTATATTACTCCCATCAGAGTCTTTTTTACACTTGTAGTTTCTTAACCCTATCCACGAGGATTCTACATCTTCTGATCCTATGTCCTCTTTTCCTCAGGATTTAATTTTATTTTTTACCAACAGATCCAGCCCACTCCCTTTTTGTACCTGCCTGCCCTTTCAACACAATGTTAAGCTTCTTGGTATTATCTCCTTTCAGTCACAACTGAGAGATGCCTACAATGACATGCCCGCTGATCTCTAACTGAGTTACAAGATCATCCACATAATTCTGTATACTGTGTGCATTCAAACATAAAACCTTCAGTTCTGTATTCATCACCCTACTTGATCTTGTCCCCACATTTCAACTTTTCCCACTAACTGCAATTAGACCCTGTCCTTTCTCACAGTCTCACTACACAATGCATTGACTTGTATACCAACTGCCTCATCCTCAGCCCTATTACTCCAGTTCCTTTCCTCTTGCCAAAATGGTTTAAACTCTCCCTAATAGCACCAGTACACCTCCCCAGTAGCTTTAACAAGCATGACCACAAGGATACTTGTCCTCCTTGGGTTCAGATATAACCTATCCTTTTTGTACAGGATATATTTTCACCAGAAGAGTTGGACAACGACTGATCACTGAGTGGGAGTACGTGAAGGGAGCTACCTTTTTCATGATGTCTGCACTCAAGATTAAAAAGGCGGAGCTTTACAGCAGTTTTATGGAATTAGACTGCTAGCAATCACTGAGCAGGAGTACGAGAAAAGGACTACCTTTTCAACCAGGTCCGCACACAAGATTAAAAAGCCCGAACTTTGCAGCAGGTTTTCGGAGTTGGACTGTGACCAATCACTGAGCGGGAATCATTAGAAAGCACAAATAAAAACAACACAAGTGTAGGCGGAGCGGCTGTTATGAGTGGGTCAGTGTTTGGAGTGGCTTGGGCTCATGAAGCTTGGATGAGGTAAGGTATCAGGTAAGTTTCTCTTTTTCCTCTTAATTCTTCATTCTTCATCTGGTAGTGCAGTGAGAATGGCTCCAGGGACAGTGTTTTGTACTATGTGTGAGAGTGGCAATTCTGGGAGACCCCTAGTCTTCCAGATAAACACATCTGCACCAGGTTCACCAAGCTGCAGCTTCTCAGAGAATGTATTAAGGAACTGGAGCTCAATGACCTTTGGCTCATATGGGAGAATGAGGAGGTGATAAACTACAGGGAGATAGTCACCCCTAGGTTGCAGGAGACAGGGTGACTGTCAGGAGAAGGAAGGGAAATGCTCAGCCAGTGCAGAGAACCCCTACAACCAATTTTGAGGCATCCGTTAGTCTTGCGAGACCATGGACCTGCGCCTGGAAAGTCTTCACTCTCCAGGGTGCAGGCCTGGGCAAGATTGTATGGAAGACCAGCAGTTGCCCATGCTGCAAGTCTCTCCTCTCCACGACACCAATGTTGTCCAAGGGAAGGGCATTAGGACCCATACAGCTTGGCACCAGTGTCATCGCAGAGCAATGTGTGATTAAGTGCCTTGCTCAAGGACACAACACGTTGCCTGGGCTGGGGCTCGAACTCACGACCTTCAGGTCGCTAGTCCAATGCCGTAACCACTTGGCCACATGCCCACACAACCCCCTATGACCATTCCCTTCAATAATTAGTATACCACTTTAGATACTGTTGAGGGGATGACCTAGTGGGGGAAGTCACAGTGACTGGGTCTCTGGCACTGAATCCGGTGCTGTGGCTCAGAAGAGAAGAAAGGTGATTAGGGACTGCAGTGGTGATAGTCAGAGGAAAAGAGACGAGATTCTGTGGGCATGATAGAGATGATATATTGCCTCCCAGTTGCCAGGGTCAGGAATGTCTCGGATCAGGTCTATAGCATTCTAAAAGGGGAGGGTAAATAGCCAGTAGTCTTGGTACAGACTGGCACCATTAACAAAGGGAGATAAGGTGAGGAGGTCCTGAAGAGAGACTTCGGGGAGCTAGGTAGAAAGCTGAAAAAAAAACTCCAGGGTAGTAATCTCTGGATTGCTGTCCATGTCACACACCTGTGAGGGTAAGCATAGGATTTGGCTGAGGAACTGGTACAGGGGCTAGAGTTCAGATTTATAGATCATTGATACATCTTCTGAGGAAGGTTCAACCTGTGCAAAAGGGACAGGTCACAAATGAACCCAAGGGGGACCAATATCCTTGCAGGCAAATTTGCTAGAGTTGATCAGGAGTGTTTAAACTAACTTGGCAGGGCAATGGGAACCAGAGTGATTGGGCTGAGGATGGGGTAGTTAGTTTACAAACAGGCAATGTGTAGTGAGACTACTAGCAAGCAGAGGCTCATGATAGGGTAAAATTGCGGTCAAACAGGATGAGTTGCAATGCAAGAGGCAGATAAAATCAAAAATGGTAAATACAGGACTGAAGGTGTTATGCACGCAGTATACGAAACAAAGTAGATGAACTTGTGGCACAGTTACAGATTGGCATGTAAGATATTGTGGGAATCACTGAATTGTGGTTGAAAGAAGATTACAGCTGGGAGTTTCATGTCCAAGGACAGGCAGGTAGGCTGGTAGGGTAGCAGGTTGCAGTTGGTAAAAACTAAATCATTAGAAAGAGGTGACGTAGGGTCGAAAGGTGTTGAACTATTTTGGATAGAGCTAAGGAACTGTGAAGGTAAGAAGACCCTTATGGGATTATATACAAGCCCCCAAAGAGTAGTAAGGATGTGGTCAACAAATTACAACGAGAGATAGAAAATGTATGCCGAAAGGGCAATATTATAATAGTCATGGGGGAGTTCAATTTGCCGGTAGATTGGGAAAATCAGGTTGGTGCTGGATTACAGGAGGGGGAATTTCTAGAGTGCCAATGAGATGGCTTCTTAGAGCAGTTCATGGTTGAGCCCATTATCTGGATCAGCTATTCTGGATTGGGTGTTGTGCACCCAATCAACCAGAGTTGATTAGAGAACTTAAGATAAAAGAATCCTCTGGGACAAGTGATCATAATAATAGAGAATTCACTCTGAAATTTGAGAAGGAGAAGCAAAAGTCAGATGTATCAGTATTACAGTGGAGTAAAGGGAATTATAGAGGCAAGAGGGAGGAATTTTCCAGAATTGATTGGAAAAGAACACTGGCAGGGATGGCGGCAGTACAGCAATGACTGGAATTTCTGGAAGCAATTCGGAAGGTGCTGGATATATAGTATACATCCCAAAGAGGAAGAAATATTCAAAAGGAAAGATGACACAACTGTGGATAACAAGAGAAGTCAAAGCCAACTTTAAAGCAAAAGACAAGGGCATATAATAGAGCAAAAATTAGTGGGAAGTTGCAGGATTGGGAAGCTTTTAAAAAGCAATAGAAGGCAACTAAAAAAGTTATAAAGAAGGATAAGATGGAATATGGAAGTAAGCTAGCCAATAATATTAAAGAGGATACAAAAGCTTCTTCAGATACATAAAGTGTTAAAGAGAGACGAGAGTGGATATTAAACTGCTGGAAAATGATGTTTGAAAGGTAGTAATGGGCGGATAAGTAAATGGCAGATGAACTGAATAAGAATTTTCCATCAGTTTTTACTGTGGAAGACACTGGCGGTATGCTGGAAGTTGGAGAGTGTCAGGGGCAGAAGTGTGTGAAGTTGCCATTACGAGGGAGAAGGTTCTTGAGAAACTGGAAGGTCTGAATGTAGATAAGTCACCTGGACCAGATGGTGTACATCCCAGGGTTCTGAAAAAGGTGGCTGAACAGATTGTGGAGGCATTAGTAATGATCTTTCAAAAATCAATTGATTCTGGCATGGTTCTAGAGGAATGGAAAATTGCAAATGTCACTCCACTCTTCAAGAAGCATGAGAGGCAGACGAAAGGAAACGTTAGGTCAGTTAGTCTGACCTCAGTGGCTGGGAAGATGTTGGTGTTAATAATTAAGGATATGGTTCTGGGTTACTTGGAGGTACATGATAAAATAGGCTATAGTCAGCACGGTTTCCTCAAGGGAAAATCTTGCCTGACAAATCTGTTGGAATTCTTTGAAGAAATAACAAGCAAGATAGACAAATAAGAATCAGTGCATGTTGTGCATTTGGATTTTTCAGAAGGCTTTTGACAAACTGCCACACATGAGGTTGCTTAACAAGAGCCTATGGTATTACAGGAAAGTTATTAGCATGGATAGAGTATTAGCTGATTGGCAGGAGGCAAAGAGTGGGAATAAAAGGAGCCTTTTCTGGTTGTCTGCTGGTGACTAGTAGTGTTTCACGGGGCTCTGTGTTTGGACCGCTTCTTTTTACATTATATGTTAATGACTTGGATGACAGAATTGATGGCTTTGTGGCAAAGTTTGCAAATAATACAAATTTCACGACATATGCTGGTGATATTAAACCTGATTCTGATTCAATAGGGAGATAGGTGGACGGGCAGGTACTTTTGAAGAAATACAGGGGCTACAGAAGGAGTTAGACAGATTATGAGAATTGGCAAAGAAGTGGCAGATGGAATACCTTGTCGAGAAATGTTTGGTCATGCACTTAGTTCAAAGAAATGAAAGGGTAGACTATTTTCTAAACGGAGAGAAAATTCAAAAGTTGGAGCTGCAAAGGGACTTAGGAGTCTTTGTGCAGGATTCCCTAAAAGTTAATTTGCAGGTTTAATCAGTGGTGAGGAACACAAAGGTGACGTTAGCATTCAACTCAAGAGGACTAGAATATAAAGGTAAGGATGCTGAGGATTATAAAGCACTGGTGAGGCCTCACTTGGAGTATTATGAGCACTGTGGGCCCCTTATCTAAGAATGGATGTGTTGACATTGGAGAGGGTTCAAGAAGTTCCACGAAAATGATTCTGGGACTGAAAGGCTTGCCATGTGAAAAGCCTTGATGGCTCCAGGCCTCTACTCACTGGAATTCAGAAGAACGAGGGGTAATCTCACTGAAAACTACCAAATGTGGAAAGGAACACATACAAAAAATGCTGGTGGAATGCAGCAGGCCAGGCAGCATCTATAGGAAGAAGTACAGTCAACTTTTGTGTGTGTTGCTTGATTTCCAGCATCTGCAGATTTCCTTGTGTTTACGTTTTTAAATGTTGAAAGGACTCCATAGAGTGAATGTGGCGTGAATGCTTCCTATGGTGGGGTGGCTAGGACCAGAGAACACAGCCTCAGAAGAGAGGGATTTCCTTTTAGAATGGAGATGTATTTCTTTAGCCAGTGAATGATGAATCTGTGGAATTCGTTGAAACAGGCAGCTGTGAAGGCCAAGTCATTGGCTATATTTAAAACAGAAGTTGATAGATTCTTGATTAGTCAGGGCATGAAGGAATACGGGGAGAAGGCAGGAGACGGGACTGAGAGGAAAGTGGATTGGCCAAATGGAGGAGCAGGCTCGATGACCCAAATGGCCTAATTCTGTTCCTATATCTTATAAGAAATCTTAATGATCCAGAAATCTGAAACACTGCCCCCTGCACCGGTTCCTTAGCCACTCATTCATCTGTACTATCATCCTATTCCTGTCCTGACTAGCATATGGTATGAGGAGTAATCCAGAGATTACTACCTTGGAGGTCCTGCTCTTCACTAAATGCTTATACTCACTGCACAGGACATCACCCCTCTTTCCACCTATGTCATTGGTGCCAATGTGCACCACAACCTCTGACTACTCATCCTCTCTCTTGAGAATCTCTGGACTCTAGGACCTGGGAGGCAGCACATCATTCTGGTCACATGTCTGTCTATCCTCCTAACTACTGAGTCTGCTATCACTTCTTCTCTACCTGACTTTACCCTTCCCTGCTGATCCTCAGAGCTGGCCACAGTGTCACTGATCTGGCTGCTGCTGTTGTGCCCTGATAGATCATCCTCCCCCCAGCAGTATCCAAAGGGGTATACTCACTGCTGAGGGGAATGAGCACAGGGGAACCCTGCACTGATTTACTACTTTTATTTCTCCTGGTGGTCATCCGAATACTACCTGAACCCTGCACTCTGGGTGTGACCACCTCATAAAAGTCTCATCCATGAAGTTTTCAGCCTCCTGTATGATCGTGAATACACCCAGCTCCGGCTCTAGTTCCTTGAACTTGTCAGTCAGGTACTTCAGTTGGATGCACTTCCTGTAAATGGCAGTATCAGGTAGACTGTCAGGTCCCTGGAATCACACATCTCATGGCAAGAGCACTCTACTGCCTGAACTACCATCCTTTCTACACTTGTTGTAACTTAACTTCTCAAGGTTAAGTTCTAACCTGTGCCTGTGTGCCTGTTCACACATAAGCCTGTTGAGCTAAAGCGTGATGACTCTAACACTGCCCACTCCAACAATGAGCGCTCTGCTTCCACCCCACTTCTTTTTATTGGCCACTGCCAAGTGCCTAAGGGATCATTATAATTGGAGCCAGCCAAATAGTTCTGAGTGGCCCCAAGTTCTTTTTAAACCTTACCATACCTCACCAATGAATGACTTCTTGTGATGATTGCAGCCTGCTCTAAGTTCCAACAGGCCTTGGTCGCTTTTTAAATCTGATGTGTAAAGTCCACAGGGAGCAAATGTACAACCAGCGAAACAACATTTCTCCGGACCATGTTGAACTCATGTAGCACCATAAAACCTAAGAGGATGTTTAATCTGGCCAACAATAGCACAGAATAACTGAAGGACCCAGGGGAATGTGTGGCTAAACTGGAACCAGTAAGTGAAAGGGTAAGGACCAAGTTCACTAGTAAAGAGAAAACAAAGTAAATCTAAAAACAAAAATATACTGAATATTAACATCAGGCTTTCAGTAGCAGTTAAGTGCCATCTGGTGGTAAGATAGCATTCATTACAAAAGCAAGTGGACAAATGACTGCGAAAGGCGTAACATCACAGAGTCAATTACAGAGATGTGCAAGACAATGATAATGCTTTGACTTTCTCTTTACCTACAGAATATTGCCACCTTATCCTGATTTATTGTAGGTTTTCTTTGCTCTCAGTGTATGAGTAGTAATATTTATAATCAATAAGAATGTTTGCTTGACGGCCACCGTTATCCACAAATACAATAGGAACCCCACCTATATCTAACCCTGCGCATTTAAAATGGTGAAACAAATCAGACATAATAATGCTAATTTAAAAAGGAGGTGCACAGCCGGTAGGCAGGTGGTAACAAATGAGGTATTTATGGAGTATAAGAATTGCACGAGAAAAGTGCCAGAAAGAAGTCAGGAGGGCTAAAAGAAGGCATGAGGTTGCCCTAGCAGACAAGATGAAGGAGAATCCTAAGGTATTCTACAGATATGTTAAGAGCAAAAACATTGCAAAGGACAAAATTGGTTCTCTGGAAGATCAGAATGGTAATCTATGCGTGGAACCAAGAGAGATGGAGGAGATCTAAATAGATTTGTTTGCATCTGAGATGGACACAAAGTCAAAAAAAGTGAGGCAAAGCGGCAGCGAGATCATGGACCCTACACAGATTACAGAAGAGGAGGTGTTTGCTGTCTTGCGGTAAATTAGGGTGGATAAATCCTCAGAGCCTGACAAGGTGTTTCCTTTGGGAGGCAAGTACAGAAATTGCAGAGGCATTTAAATCATCCTTCGCGACATGTGAGGCACCAGAGGATAGCTAAAGTTCTTCCGCTATTTAAGAAAAGCTCTAAAAATAAACGAGGAAATTATGGGCCAGTGAGCCTGATATCAGTAATGGGAAAGTTATTGGAAGGTATTCTAAAGGATTGGATATGAGACTTTGGATATACAGGGACTGATTAGAGATAGTCTGCATGGTAAGTCGTGTCTAATCAAACTTTTTTGAGGAAGTTACCAGGAAAGTGGATGAAAGCAAGACAGTGAATGTTGTCTACATGGACTTCAGCAAGGCAATTGACAGGGTCCCAGAAGGGAGGTTGGTCAAGAAGGTTCAGTTGCTCGGCAGTCAAGATGAGGTAGTAAATTGCATTAGACATTGGCTTTGTGGGAGAAGCTGGTGAGTGGTAGTAGATGGTTGTCTCTGATTGGAGATCTGTGACTGGTGGTGTGCCGCAGGGATCGGTGCTGAGTCCAATTTTGTTTGTCATCTATATCAACAACCTGGATGATAATGTGATTAACTGGATCAGTAAATTTGCAGATGACACCAAGATTGGGGGTGTAATGGACAACAAGGAAAGCTACCACAGCTTGTAGTGGGATCTGGACCAGCTGGAAAAAAGTAGGCTGAAAATGGCAGATGGAATTTAATGCAGACAAGTACAAGATGTTGCACTTCAAAAGGACCAACCAGAGTAGGTCTTACACAATGAATGGTAGGGCACCGAGGAGTGTTGTGGAACAAAGAGATCTGGGAATACAGGTCCATAATTCATTGAATTCATTGGTAGCACAGGTAGGTAGGATTATAAGAAAGTTTTTGGCACATTAACCTTCACAAATCAAAGTATTGAGTACAGAAGATGGGATATTATGTTGAAGTTTTATAAGACATTGGTGAAACATAATTTGGAGTATTGCGCGCAGTTTTGGTCACCTACCTACAGGAACATGTAAATAAAGCTGAAAGATGACAGATAAAATTTACATGGACATTGCAGGGAGTGGAAGGTCTGAATTATAAGGAAAGATTAAATAGGTTAGGACTTTATTCCTTGGATTGTAGAAGATTGAGGGAAGATTTGATAGAGGTATACAATATTATGAGGGGTATAGATGGGGTAAATACAAGCAGGCTTTTTCCACTGAGGTTGGGTGGGACTACAACCAGAGGTCATGGGTTAAGGGTGAAAGGTGAAGTGTTTAAGGGGAACATCAGAGGAAACCTTTACACTCAGAGGGCCTTGAGAATGTGGAACGAGCTGCCAGCACAAGTGGTGCATGCAAGCTCAATCTTAAAGTTTAAGAGAAGTTTGGAGAGGTACATTGATGGCAGGGGTATGAAGGGCTATGGTCTGGTGCAGGTCGATGAGAGTAGGTAGTTTAAATGGTTTGGCAAGGACAAGATGGGCTGAAGGGCCTATTTCTGTGCTGTACTTTTCTGTGTCTCTATGACTCCAACTGCTTGTTCATTTTGTTCCTTAAACAAGTGGATTAGATCCAGTAAACCTACCAGTTGTTAGATTTTAAAACAATCTGGACAAGAAGTGGTCTGTTGTGAGTTTGACATTGGAAGCACTGTATTTTTACCTGGGGGATACTCGTGTTAGGCTAAGTCCTACCAAGCCCTAACCTTCGATCTCCATCTGGACACAATGTAGCCCCAAGTTGTGTGCGGCTCAGTATTTCCCTGATTTACTCTAATGGTTCTACAGAGTTGCCAGGGCCCTTATAGAATCTTACATCATAAGTACTGTTGCAAGACTAAGCTGTCATTTGATACAATCCAGGAATGAGCAATAACAATAAAGGAACAATTATTGGCCACGGAGGGATAACGGATGTAGCACGATCATTATTAAAAAACAGGGATGTAACGTTTGAGAAGAAACAAAGAAAAATACATCTAACTAGCTTAACTAAAAACAGAAAATGATAAAAGTCAGGCAATAGTTATGGAAACTGCTATGTTTGGAAAATGTCAGGCAACTGTTATCACTTCAAGTCCAGGAAATGTTATCAGAAATGGGGAAGAGATAATGAAATACTGGCCCATCTCCCCTCCACACTCTCAATTGTAATGCAGTCTTGAGCCAAAACATCAACCATCGCTCTGGCCCCACAACTGGTGCATCTCCCTCTGAGTTCCTCCAGCTGTTTATCATTTGCTCCAGATTACAACATATGCAACTCTTGTATCGCCAAACCAATGAATTTATATAGTAGAGAATGAGAGGAAGGGGTTGGGTGAAGGAAGAGTAATGGTGGATGACTTAATTTGGCAATGTAAAAACAGTTAATAAAAATAAATGTCTTTGTCAGTGTGGTGGTTGGCATCCATCTGTCTCGAAGGACAACAGGTGATGATGATCATCATCACAAATCTGGTTGGGTGGTATGGAGGCACTGAGATGACCAGTCGCCAAGATCCCCCCTCTCAGCCTCGCCAGTGTAGTCCAAAGGAAAGCTTATGAAGCAATCCGTTTGGCACCAGCTTGGCGGCGGGAGCTGCCGGAAGGATGTTCAATGATTTCCACTCCAGATTTTCTGTTTGAGTTTACTCCTGTCACCTTCGTCTCTCTCCTGAGGTTGCCCACAAGGCAGTGGGGCAATTTACCCATAGCTGGGGATCTGGTGCACGAGCACCAGGGCATGTTCACACATCGCTGGGTCTGCATGCTACGTGTCCAGGGTCCTCCCTGTCATCTGCAGTTCAGCCTGAGTCCTAAAGGAGTTCAGTTTCAGTGTGTCACCAGTGAGGAGAGACTTCATGAGGCTTGCTGTTGGAGAGGCTATGTACTGGCAGGGAGAGACTTACACATTCAGCTCTCCTTTTCACAAGACTGCTAGCTAGCAGTGGAATCTGAACACGAGAGCAACAAGTACTACCCACTACACTACCACACTGGATGCATCACAACAACCATTTTGACACCTTGTGTCAGTGTAATATATAATAGCTTACTGATGTGTTTCACTTCACACAAATTTCTCAGGATATTTACACTAATGGACAGCTCTGCCCTCCGAGCTTACAAAAATATTGACGATGAATTGGGAGTTTCCTAAGAAGTATTTGACCTAAAATTGAAAAGTAATCAACTTCACCAAGATATGATTCCTGCCCAGGTGGAATTAATCTGGCTTGACTTTTATGTGGGTCTGTCTAATACTTAATGAAGTTGAAGCACTTTGCTTGGTCTGTTCCTTTCTGGAGATCTGTAGGACTTACATTTCTCTGATACTACCACTCACCCATTCCCTCACTCTGCTGTGATAACCATTCACTCCCAGATGCGAGGAGAAAACATGTTTGATCATGACATTCCTTTCTGGCGTGCGAACAATTAACCTTTCACCTTTGAAGATCAGTTCTCCTGCAAGTGTTTTGGCAAAACTTTTCCACTTCAAAGATCTCAGCAAGTGTTTTCATATCTGTCAGAACTCTCCTTGTATATCCTAAAGGCTGGTCATCGTGCAAAACTGTGGCTCCAAAGCCCTTTTCTGAGGCTTCTGCTCGGAATTTCAGCTCCTTCTTATCATCAAATTACCACAAAATACTAACTGAGCCTGTCTCATTTACCCACTTGACACTTGCTCTTGGGCATTTTAGCCACACGGTTGCATATTCTTCTTACTTAACTATTTGGGTGGCTCACAGAAATCACTCAGATGGGGCAAGAACATGCTTTGAGCTTGATGGGCCCTAGAAGGCAGTGTATGTCTGCGATGCCTATCAGATTCAATATTTGCCTTATAAGTTTGACCTCTGATGGCTCTGGTGATCTCATGAGGCATGAAGGAAAAGTTTAAACATCAAATTTTTCTTATTTAATTTCAGTTGCCTCTCCCTGTGTGGACCAATGCCTTCACTGTTTCTCTTCAAAGACCAGAATGTCCACTGAGTACAGCATCGAGTCTTTAATGAAATCCTCCAAGTACAGTGTTGATTCCCGATGAAGGGTTTCAGCCCAAAATGTTGACTGTTTGCTCTTTTCCATAGACGCTGCCTGGCCAGCTGAATTCCTCCAGCATTTTGATTGTGTTGCTTGGACTTCCAGCATCTGCAGATCTTCTCGTCACTGTGTTGATTCCATATGGTACTCAAGATTAGTTTTATTTGTCACAAACACATGGGAATGTGCAGATACTGGAAATCCATGCAGCACACACACAAAATGCTGGAGGAACTCAGCAGGTCAGGCTACATCTATGGAAGAGAGTTAACAGTCAACATTTCAGGTCAAGACTCTTCATCGGGACTGGAAAGAAAGAGGAGAAGTCAGAGAAAGTATCTGATGAATTTTAATTCTACTTCATCTAACAAAATATTCCCTATCTTCTTGTTAAGCCAGTGGTTTCTCTTCAAAGTTCCACTACAATCTCAGAGTTCTGCTTCCTTTTCCAATACATATGGGATAGGTATTTCTGCTGGGGTTTCTATTCATAATTTAGTTTATCTCTCTAGAACAGTTTTAAGTTTTTCCTTGTGAGTCATGGGAACTTGCTTGCAATGCCTATAAAAAGTATTCAACCACCCCTCCCCACCAAGAAGTTTTCATGTGTTATTGTCTTACAACATTGAATCACAGTAGATTTAATTTGGCTTTTTTTGACAACGATCAACGGAAAAAAACTCTATCTCTACAAAGTGATGTAAATCAATTCTAAATATAAAACACAAAATAATTGATTGCATAAGTATTCACCCCCTTTAACATGACACACCAAATCATCATTAGTGCAGTTACACTAATTGGTTTTAGAAGTCACATAATTAGTTAAGGTGTCCTAGCTATATATAAACCTGTGTGCGGACAAGGGGTTTCAATTGATTGTAGTAAAAATACACTTGTATCTGGAAAGTCTAACTGCTGGTTAGTCAGAATTATGGCAAAAACTACACCATGAAGACAAAAGAACACTCCAAGCAACTCTGCGCAAAGGTTATTGAAAAGCACAAGTCAGGAGATGGAAACAAGAAAATTTCCGAATCACTGAATATCCCTTGGAGTACAGTTAAGTCAATCATCAAGAACTGGGAAGAATGTGGCACAGCTGTAAATCTGCCTAGAGCTGGCTGTCCTCAAAAACTAAGTGACTATGCAAGAAGAGGACTGCTGAGGGAGGCCACCAAGAGAGCAATGACAACTCTCTTAGAGTTACAAGTTTCAGTGGCTGAGATGGGAGCAACTGCACATACAATAACAGTTGCCCGGGTGCTTCACCATTTGCAGCTTTATGGAAGAGTAGCAAAGAAAAAGCCACTGTTGAAAAAAAATACATGTGAAATCTCTGCTAAGGTTTACCAGTGGGCATGCGGAAGACTCTGAAGTCAGCTGGAAGAAGGTTCCATGGTCTGATGAAACCAAAACTGAGCTTTTTGGCCATCAGACTAAACGCTATGTTTGGTGTAAATGAAACAGCATACATCATCAAAAACACACCATCCCTATTGTGAAGCATAGTGCAGGCTGTATCATGCTATAGGGATGCTTCACTACAGCAGGCCCAGGAAGGCTTGTGAAGATAGAGGGTAAAATGAATGCAACAAAATACAGGGAAATCCTGGATGAAAACCAAATGCAGTCAGAAATGCAACTTGGAAGAAGATTCTTTTCCAGAAAGACAATAACCCCAAGCATAAAGCCAAAACTGCACAGAAAAGGCTTAAAAACAACAAGGTTAATGTCCTGGAGTGGCCAAGTCAGAGTCCAGACCTCAATCAAATTGAAAATTTGTGGCTCGACTTGAAAAGGGCTGTTCACTCATCAGCATTTTTATAACGAGCTTGTGCATTTTTATAAAGAAGAATGGGGAAAGAATTGCAGTGTCCAGATGAAAAAAGTTGTTCGGGACCTATCCACACAGACTCAAGGCTGTAATTGCTGCCAAAGGTGCAGCTACTAAATACTGAGTTGAATGGGGTGAATACTTATACAATCAATTGTTCGTGTTTTAGATTTGTAATTAATTTAGATCACTTTGTAGAGATTTATTTTCACTTTGACACCAAGAGTCTTTTTCTGTTGATCAGTGTCAAAAAAGCCACATTAAATCCACTGTGATTCAATGTTGTAAAACAATGAAGTGAAAACTTTCAAGTGGGGTGAATACTTTTTATAGGCACTGAAGGTCAATGTAATTCTAGCTGCTTTCTCTTATTGAACTCCAGGAATTGCATTACCTTTATGATTTCCTGTCCATGAAAGGCATCAAGTTGCTGCTGCAGTGATTTCTTGTATTAGATTAACCTTCACAATCATTTCATGGTGTCCTGTTATTAATCCTATATGGTGTATTGTACCACTTCCAACTATAGGTGTGACATCTTTCTGGTCAATTGCAATGAAATGTATATCATATTTGTATTGAATCTCTGGCACGCTACCTTCAGAGAGGCTCCTCTAAGAAGCTTGAGTGTAACCTTTTTGTGTACTTGCTTGTATGAGTGCAGTGCCAACCGATCTTAGAGTCATAGAGAAATGGAAAACTACAGCACAGGAACAGGCCCTTTGGCCCATCTAGTCAATGCTGAAAACATTTAAACTGCCTACTCCCAATGATCTACACCTGGACCATTGCCCTCTGTACCACTACCATCCATGTACCAATCCAAACTCCTCTTAAGTGTTCAAATCAAGCTCACATGCACCACTTGGGCTGGCAGCTCACTCCACACTCTCACGACCCACTGACTGAAGAAGTTAACCCTCATGTTCACCTTAAACTTTTCACCTTTCATCCTTAACCCATGACCTCTGGTTGTAGTCCCACCCAACCTCCGTGGAAAAAGTCTGCTTTCATTTACCTATCTATACCCCTCATAATTTTGTATAACTCTTGTCATAAGGGGGGGGCGCTGGGATTGGACCCAAATGCAAGACACAGACACTGAAGTACTAGGAACAGGACTAGGTGTGTCAAGCAAGCAAGGGAAGTCGGGAATAAACGACGCTGGACAAGGCTAGGATACAGGGCCTGGAGCACGACTAGACCAGGAACTAGGAACCTGGACGAGGACTCCGAACCAGAGACTGAACAGGGACCCGGAACCTGGGTCTTGACTCGGGCTCGGACTCCAGATCCAGGCAAGGATGAGACGTGGCTACGGGATGAGGAGTGGCAACAGGACTGGACGCGAGACTCCTGGACAGGATGAAGGAACCCCAGCACAGGATGAGGAAGCTCCAGCACCGGGCTGGGCGAGGTACTCCTGCACTGAGTGAGGGACATGGACAGGACGAGAACACAAACCTTGACTTGGTCGAGGGAAACAGGAATGCAGAGCCTTGGTCTTGAGAGAACAGGAACGCAGAGCTTTGGTCGCGAGAGAACAGGAACATGGAATACTGAGCCGGGACCCCTCCTTGGGAACAGGATTTGGGGCCAGGACTCAACACAGAGTCAGGAACCCTCCTAGGGAGCAGCACGTACGGCCAGAACTCATACACAGAACACTGGGAGACAGATCTCCACTCAAGGTAGCAGCAAATGGCCTGACCTACCCAGTGGAGGTGAGGGCACAAGGAGACAGTTCCCAACACGGTAGCGGCAAACAGCCAGACCTATCTAGCCAAGGTGTGGACACAAAGAGACAGCTCCTTATCTAGAGACAACAAGGCTCTGGTCTTGCTCCGGCGGAAGAACCTGACAGCGATACAGGCGAGGACGCAGGCGAGGTTTCAGGCAAAGAATTCAGGGGGAAGGGAAGGGAACAGTCCAGCAACTGAAGCCGAACCCAGGAGCTGTTTATGTAGCCAGTCCAAAATGAGAATCATGAGCTTCAATTAAGGCACACAACAGGACAAGGGAAAACTGGAAAACCTGGAATAAGGATCGATGGACCGGACCGTGAACCAGAATGCGGATTTCACGGACCGGACCATGACAGTAACCCCCACCCAGCTCCTGGCAACTGAACAGGCTCTCCAGGACAAAGGTCAACATGGGCGGGTATGGGGGGGGGCATTCAACAGGAGGGAAGCCAGGATGGCGAGAGTAAAACGACAGTGTCTGCGTCGCTGGGCCCATGTTTGGCTGGACTGTTCTGTCATAAGGGGGACGTTGGGAACGGACCCAAATGCAAGACACAGACACTGAAGTACTAGGAACAGGACTAGGTGTGTCAAGCAAGCAAGGGAAGTGGGGAAGAAATGACGCTGGACAAGACACAGGCCGTGGACGAGGCTAGGATACAGGGCCTGGTGCAGGACTAGACTAGGAAAGCAGGACCTGGACAAGGAACTAGAAACTTGGAACCTGGACAAGGTCTCCGAGCCAGAGACCGAACAGGGACCCGGAACCTGGATCTTGACTCGGGCTTGGACCCTCGATCTAGGTGAGGCCAAGACATGGCTACTGGATGAGGAGTGGCAACAGGACTGCATGTTAGACTCTGGGGCAGGATAAGGGAACACCAGCACAGGACGAGGGAACCCCAGCACTGGGCTGGGCGAGGCAAATGGACAGGAGAAGGACAAGAAGCCTTGACTTGGTCGAGGGAGAACAGGAACGCAGAGCCTTGGTCTTGAGAGAACACGAACGCAGAGCCTTGGTTGAGTGAGAACACGAACGCAGAGCCTTGGTCGAGGGAGAACAGGAACGCAGAGCCTTGGTCGAGGGAGAACAGGAATGCAGAGCCTTGGTCTTGAGAGAACACGAACGCAGAGCCTTGGTCGTGAGAGAACAGGAACATGGAACAGAGAGCTGGGACTCCTCCTTGGGAATAGGATGTTGGGCCAGGGCTCAACACAGAGTCAGGACTCCTCCTGGGGAGCAGGACGTAGGGCCGGGACTCATACGCAGAACACTGAGCGACAAATCTTCACTCAAGGTAGCGGCAAATGACCAGACCTACCCAGCGGAGGCGAGGGCACAAAAAGACAGTTCCCAACACAAGATAACGGCAGACAGCCGGACCTACCTAGTGAAGGTGTGGACACAGAGACAGTTCCCAACTCAAGGTAGTGGCAAATGGCCAGACCTACCTAGCGAAGGCGTGGACACAAAGAGACAGTTCCTTATCTAGACACAGCAAGGCTCCGGTCTTGCTCCGGTGGTAGAACTTGGCAGCGATACAGTCGAAGACACAGGCGAGGTTTCAGGAAAAGGCTTCAGGGGGAAGTGAAGGGAACAGTCCAGCAACTGAAGCTGAACCCAGGAGCTGTTTATGTAGCCAGCCCAGAATGAGAATCATGTGCTTCAATTAAGGCACAGAACAGGACAAGGGAAAACTGGACAACCTGGAATAAGGATCGATGGACCGGACCATGAACCGGAATGCGGACTTCACTGACCGGACCATGACACCTCTATCAAATCTCCTCCAAATCTTCTACATTCTAAGGTATAAAATTCTATCCTATTCAATCTTTTCTTATAACTGAAGTCCTCCAGACCCAGCAACATCCTTGTAAATTTTCTCTGTACTCTTTCAACTTTGTTTACATTTTACCTTTAGGTAGGTGACCAAAACTGCACACAATATTCTAAATTAGGCCTCATAAATATCTTATACAACTTCAGTATGATATCCCGTCTCCTGTATTCATTACATTGGTTTATGAAGGCCAATTTCTTTACGGGCCTGTCTAGATGTGACGCCACTTTCAACGAATTATGGACCTGTATTCTCAGATCCCATTGTTCTACCACACTCCTCAGTTACATTCACTGTGTAAGATCTACCCTGGCTGGTCCTACCAAAGTACAAATCCCACATTTGTCTGCATTATATTCCATCTGCAATTTTTCAGCCCATTTTTCCAGCTGATGCAGATCCTTCTGCAAACCATGATAGCCTTCCTCGCTGTCCACTACATCTCCAATCCTGGTGTCAACTGCAAATTTGCAGATTCAGTTAACCACAGTATCATCCAGATCATTAGTATAGATGACAAACAACAAGGGAGCCAGCACACCATGAGTCACATGCCTCCAGTCAGAGATCCAAACTTCTACTACCACTCTCCGATTTCTCCTATAAAGCCAATGTCTAATCTAATTTACTACTTCATCTTGAATGCCAACCTTGCTAAAGTCCATATAGGCAACATCCACTGCCTTGTCTTCATCTACTTTCCTGGTAACTTCCTTGAAGAGCTCTATAAGATTGGTTAGACATGATCTACTACACACAAAGCCATGCTAACTGCCCTTAACCAGTCCATGTCTATCCAAATACTTATATATCTGGTTCCTTAGAATACCCTTCAGTAATTTTCCCGCAAATGATGTCAGAATCACCAGCCTATAACTTCCCGGTTTATGTTTAGAGCCTTTTTTAAACATCGGAAAAACATTGGCTACCCTCTAATCCTCTGGTACCTCTCTTGGTACTAAAGATGACTTAATATCTCTGCTAGGCCCTCGGCAGTTTCTTCACTTGCCTCCCGTAGGGTCTGAGGGAACACCTTGTCAGACCCTGGGAATTAATCCACACTGATTTGCCTCAGGATAGCAAACACCTCCTCTGTAATCTGTACAGGATCCATGAAATTGATACTGCTTTGCCTCACTTCTATAGACTCTGTGTCCATCTCCTGAATAAATACAGATACAATATATTTATTTATGATCTTCCCCCATCTGTTTTGGCTCCACACATGAATTACCATTCTGATCTTCCAGAGCAGGGGTCCCCAAACTTTTTTACACTGCAGACTGATTTATTATTGACAATATTATTGCGGACCAGCCGACCCGGGGGGGGGGGGGCGCGGTAGGGTCGCCAACGGACAAGAGTAGCAGTCAAGTACGTTGTGTTTACCCCAAGAAAGACTACCATGACCATGAAGCCTTGCGCGAACACCAGTGTGCATGCTGATTTTTCTCTACAAATCGTTTTTGGTGGAGGTGGGGGGTGTAAATCACGACTGGAATATAGGTGATAAGTGGCTAATACACTCAATTTCGTTTCTAAAAGGGATTATCTAATGAAGTTAATATTAAACACACAGCGCATATTTTCCTCGCATGAATATAGTGATAAGTCAATTATCAGGGGAGGAACGGGAGCTTGAAGTAAGTGTTGAACGAACTTCCAGTAGAAGTGGTAGGGGCAGGTTCGATATTATCATTTAAAGAAAAATTGGATAGGTATATGGACAGGAAAGGAGTGGAGGGTTATGGGCTGAGTGCAGATTGGTGGGACTAGGTGAGATTAGCATTTGGCACGGACTAGAAGGGCCGAGATCGCATATTTCTATGCTGTAATTGTTATATGGTTATATAGGTCACTTATAAGTCAATAGCATCATAATATTTTAAGTAACGTTTGGATATTAAACACACAGCACATATTTTCCGCGTATGAACATATAAAATCATTGCAACACACCGATATCGCTGAATCAGTGGGAGCCCTGGGCTGAATACTTGTTTTCCTGCAACAAGATGGTCCTATCGAGGGGTGATTGGATACAGTGGTACTCGAAGGGGGTTCCTTATGTCCAGTCTACTCCGCAATTTAGTTTTCGTTGCATTCATTGCAGAGATACATTGGAAACAGAAGCAATGTTTTCAGTGCTTGTGTGGCTATCTCAGGATATTTAGCATTGACTTTGATCCAGAATGCCAGCAGAGATGTTACGTCAAACATACTTTTCAGCCCACCGTCACTTGCAAGCTCCAGGAGCTGATCTCCTTCCCACGCTGACATGGATGACGCGTGGGTAATGACCTCGCGTGCGTTCAAGCTTAACAGTCCGTGACAGGGAATGAGGAAAGGTGCAGCTGACTCATATCGCCAAATCATATCATTTCTTCGCTCCCCGGTAGCACATGCTTTGCAGCCCGGTACCGGTCCGCGGCCCAGTGGTTGGGGACCGCTGTTCCGAAGGACCAATTTTGTCCCTTGCAATCCTTTTGCCCTTTACATATCTGTAGAATCCCTTAGGATTCTCCTTCATCTTGTCTGCTAGAGAAACTTCATGCCTTCTTTTAGCCCTCCTGATTTCACTTACATTTCTTATACTCCATAAGCACCCCATTTGTTCCTACCTGCCTATACCAGCTATGCACATCCTTTTTTTTCCTTAATCAAGACATCAACATCTCTTGAAAACCAAGGTTACCAAGAAAATCACTTGTTATCTTTACCTTTCATTCTGACAGGCTTTGTACTATCTTTTTTTGGTCTTGAAGGCCTCCTATTTACCAAGTACATCTTTGCTAGAAAACAGCCTGTCCCAATCCACACTTGCCAGATCATTTCCGATATCATCAAAGTTGGCCTTTGTCCAATTTAGAATCTCAACCTGTGGACCAGACCTATCTTTGCATATTTACTTTGAAACTAATGGCATTTTGGACACTGAATGCAAAGTGTTCTCCTAAATAAACTATTTTCCCCCACCCTGACTCATTCCCTAATAGCAGATCCAGTACTGCATGCTCTCTCATTGGGACTTCTACATACTGATGAATGAAATTTTTCCTGAATATATTTGACAAACTCTTTCCTATCTAGTCCTTTTAATGTATGAAATTCCTAGTCAATATATGGAAAGTTAAATTCGCCTACTATAACAAACCTTATGTTTCTTGCAATAGTCTGTGATCTCGTTACAAATTTGTTCCTCTAAAACCCTAGGACTGTTGGATGGTGTGTAATATGTCCCGAGTAACGTGGTCATACCTATCTTATTTCTCAGTTCCACCCATAACACCTCACTAGATGAACTCTCCAGCCTGTTCTGACTGGGCATTACCATGACATTTGCCCTGACTAGTATTGCCAATCCTCCTCCTTTAACTTCATTCTGCTCTGTCACGTCTAAAACAGTGGAACCCCACTGAGCTGACAATCCTGCCCCTCCTGCACCCAAGTCTCACTAATGACTACGATGTCATAATTGCACGTGTTGATCTATGCCCTGAGCGTGTCTGCTTTTCCTTAGATACTGCATTGAAATATACACAGCTCAGGACACTAGTTGTGCCATGCTCAACCTTTTGATTCCTGACTCTGTCTGAGATCTTACCAATGTCTGTCTCCACAACCTCTCCACAATCCGTTCTGGCACTCTGGTTCCCATCCCCCTGCAACTCTAGCTTAGACCCCACCATGCAGCATTAGCAAACCCTCCCGCTAGGATGTTAGATTCCTTCCAGTTCAGATGCAAACCATGCCTTCTCTACAGGACCCACCTTCCCTGGGAGAGAGCCCAGTGATTCAAAAATCTCATACCCTCCCTCCTACACCACCTCCTTAGCCAGATGTTTAACTGTATATTTTTGCCTGTTTCTGGCCTCAGTAGCATGTGGCCATGGGTAGCAACCCTGGAGGTCCTGCCCTTTCACTTAGCACCTAACTCTCAGACTTCCCTATGCAGAACCTTGTCTCACATCCTACTCATGTCATTGGCACCTACATGGACCACGACCTCTGGATGTTCACCCTCCCACTTAAGAATGGTGAGGACTCAATCCGCAATGTCCTGGACCATGTCACCCAGGAGGCAACATACCATCTGGGAATCTTGTTCTTGCCCACAGAACCTCTCATAAGAACCTCTTATGGGACGTTGCAGTTCAGGGCCAAGCAACCTGCTTTGATTGTACCATAAACATTCATTCCCTCTACCATCAGTGCAGAGCAGCTGTAGTGCGTACCATCTGCAATTATTCACCCATGGTTCTCCATTAGCAACTCCTAACTCTCAGCTTCTCCCACTAAGAAGGATAAGAATAGCAGACACATTGAAACAACACTATTGAGTCAAACTTCTGACACTCCCTCCTCAGCGACAGTGCGGGAACACCTTCATCAGAAGGGCTGAAGTTGTTTAAGAAGACAGCATCCTCTCTAGATCAGCTCGTGCTGACTAATTGCTGACCTCAGCCATGCCCAGATCCCTAAAGGAACTCTTGAGAAAAGGATACATGGCTCATTGGTTCCAGCCGAACCATTCTGAAACTGGTGGCTGTCTTAGGGGATCACAGAATCAAATTAAGAGTTACTAATCACCCTTACACCAAAATTTTTCATGGATATATCTTCTTGTGGGCAATCATTCCATAGGAACGATTCCATCATACAGTATATCACCAGCTACATGAATTTTAAATTGAGGTGCCATGGGATTGTAGTAGTTAGGGTTAGAGTTAGGATTATAAAATTGGGGTTTGATTATCTCCGCTGTTTATAAGAAGTCTATGCATTCTCCCCATTAACGTGTGGGTTTCCTTCTTGTGCTCCAGTTCCCTCCCACATTCCAGAGTCTTATGGTTAGAGTTGGTGAGTTACGAGCATGCTATGTTGGCATCGGAAGTGTGGCGACATTTGCAGGCTGCTCGGCACAATCCTTGCTAATTTAGTTTGATGCATGTGATGAATTTCACTGTATATTTTGATGTATTTGTGACAAATAAAGCTTATCTTTAAGCTGCAACACTTAAATCTCGGCTAATATCATTCACTGCAAAGCTCATCTCACCAATTTCATGAATCATCAATGTCATATACACTGTGCTCTAGTTGCAGAAAGGATTTTCTAATCCACACCTTGCATACATTTTTCGCCAATTACAGGGCGTTTCTTTTTGCCTCATGTTTCTGTCCTCAATACTCACAACCTTTTAATCACCATAATTCCTTCCCTGTTCTATCTTTTGTCTTATCACAGAAGCTTCCTTCGCCTGGCCACCCAACATGTCTAATCCAGCTTTCAATACATCCACAGTTTTGCATTTCTTCATACACTTTCCTAGAATTATTTTGTTCCATTGATTAGTTGTTTCCTCTAGCTAGTTTCGTAGAATCTAGGGAAAATGCACTTTCAGATGACTAACTTCTGTAAAGCTGCAAAATGATAAATATTTGCAAGTAAAATGACCTCTTAAAGTATCAAAGGTTCTCCCTGTCCCTGGTTATGCATAAAGAACCATTACCAGTAAACTGTTTCATTTCTTGGAAGACTGTAATTATGTACATAATCGGCTTTATCTGCCGCAGCCAGCTTAATATTCTCTGCCAACTCTTCCTATTCCTTAATCTTCCCTTTAATCAGGCTTGGTTTTTTTTTATTGAGACACAAGAGTCTGCAGATCCCAGAAATCTGAAGCAACACACACACAAAATGGAAGAGGAATTTAGCAAGTCAGACAGCATCTACAGAGGTGAATTGGCAGTCGATATTTTGGGCTGAGACTCTTAATCAGAGCTCGAAAGAAAGGGGAGATAACCAGAATAAGAAGATGGGTGGAAGAAGTTTTGTCTTTTTTTTGGTATCAGTGCATTATAGCAAGGCTGTTAAGTTCAAGTATAATTACCACTCAGCTATACATTGAATACAGTCAAACGAAACAGCGATGCTCTGGGACCAAGGTACAAAACACTGTACCAACAGTCACACACAGCACATATAATACATATAGTTATGGTAGCAGAAAAACACGAGGACACAAGAAACAAAAGAAATAAGTTAATATTTAAATAGTTGAAGTCCCTGAGTGTCATGGTCTGTAGACGGACACTGCAGCAATCTTCATCAAGCACTATAGTGCAACTGCAGACAGAATCCAACTTGTCTTCCACCAAGCAAACACTGGAGGTAAATACTACCAGGAGGGGCCAGCCCCCAACCCGGTAAGGACTCCAGCTCTCTCTCACACTAGATCCATCATCTCTTTTCTCGGGGAGCTGCCACAGGCGACCCTGCGGTACGAGGGCCTGGTCCGTGCAAACACCAAGGCCACGCAGCTCCCTCACCATCGGTCTCACCAATGAACTACTGAACTGGACTTGCAGCACTCTGCATTACCATTGTCCAACAGGGTCTTGCAATTACAAGAAAAACATCCAAGACAATACCTTGCACGGTTTTTTGGCCGTGTTTCGCCTCTGACGCCTTCCTCCTTGGGTGGCTGTAGCCGCTGGCAACATGGTGCACTACAAGTACAACTGCACCACTATCGAGGAGCTCATCAGTGGGACAGACCAGCAGAACCTGATGTTCTCAATATCCAGCAGTATCTTGCAATCATACAAAAGATGCAAAGGAACCGTTACACATTGCTTAGACCCGGCGACGTGATGTGCTAGCTTTATAGAACACTTCCATTTACTTCCTCAGCTTGACCCTTTGTTTCCAGTCAACTGGCATGTTAATTCCCCACCCCACTCACTCTCTGTCCTCTCTGAGTTTGGTACCCTACATTGTTCCAATAATGTCTAACAAAAAACTTACAGAACCATATTTCATCCTTCATATTGGAGTATTACCAACCTTGGGATTCAATATTGATTTCAACAACTTCTAGTAACCAGCTTTTTAGAGTTATAGAGCACTACAGCATAGAAACAGGCTCTTCACCTCATCAGGTCCATGCTTTTCTGAATGTATTAAAACAGTCCAGTCCTAAAGTTGGTAGGTAGGTTGGTTGGCATCTATCTGTCTCAAATAACAATGGGTGATGATGATCATCATGACAAGCCTGGGCAGAAGGTATAGAGATCATGGGATGCCCAGTCGTCAAGATCCCCCTCTCAGCCTCACCAGTGTAGTCTAAAGCAAAGTTTATGAAGCAATTTGTTTGGCACCAGCTTGGTTGCCGGAGCTGCCAGAAGGCTGTTAAATGACGTCCAGCCACCTTTAGGGCTCCACTCTGGGCTTGCTGTCTGGGTTTACTCCTGTAGCCTTCATCTCTCCCGAGGTTGTCCACCATAGCTGGGATCTGGTTCACAAGCACCAGGGCATGTCCGCATGCCGGTGGGCCTGCATGTTATGTGTGCAGGGGCCAGACCTCCTCCCCAAGCTCTGTAGTTCAGCCTGAGTCCAAAGGGAGTTTAGTTTCCGTGTGTCTTCGGTAAGGAGGCACTACATGAGGCTTGCTGTTGGAGAGACTATGCACTTGCAGGGAGAGATTATACACTCGGTGGAAGCTGAAAGTGAGAGCGACAAGCACTACCCACTATACTACCACATTAGACGGGTCACAACAACCACACAAAAAAAAACTGCAGATACTAGCTCTGTTCCTCTTCCCACAGAAGTGACCTGAACTGTTGAATATTTCTGGCATTTTCTGTCTTTATTTAACACTCGTAATATTAACTCAATTTCACTCTTTCCACAGATGCTGCCTGATCTGAATTTTTCTAAGACCTTTGGTGAATTCAGACACAATCCATCAACTCAGAAACCTCTGTACAGGTGATTAATAAAGTTCAAAGTTCAAGTAAAATTTATTATCAGAGTATATACATGTCACCACATACAACCCTGTGATACTTTTTCCTGTGGGCATAATCAGCAGATCTATAGAATAGTAACTTTAAACAGGATCAATAGAAAGAGATAGAACATAGAAGACAACAAACTTTGCAATTGCAAATATAAATAAATAGCAATAAATAACAGCAGTATGAAATTACAAGATAGTGTCCTTAAAGTGAGATCATTGGTTGTGGGAACATCTCAATAGATGAATATAGTTATCCTGATTTGTTCAAGTGCCTGATGGTTGAGAGGTGGTACACACAAAGTGCTGGAGGAACTCAATAGACCAGGTAGCATCTATGGAAAAAAGCACAGTTAACGTTTCAGGTTGAAACCCTTTGGCAGGACTGGAGGAAAAAAAAGCTGAAGAGTAGATTTGAAAGATGAGGGAAGGGGAGAGAGAAACTCCAGGATATAGGTTAAATGGAGGGGGAGGGATGAAGCAAAGAACTAGGAAGTTCATTGGTGAGAGAGACAGAAGGTCATGGAAGAAAGAAGAAAGGTGGGGTGGGAGGAGCATTAGAGGGAGGCAATGGGTGGGCAAGGAGATAACATGAGAGAGGGACAAGGGGATGGGGAATAGTGAAGGGAGGGGTGGTGGAGACATTACTGGAAGTTTGAGAAATCGATGTTCATGCCATCAGGTTGGAGGCTACCCAAATGGAATATAAGGTGCTCTTCCTCCAACCTAAGTGTGGCCTGATCCCGACAGTGGAGGAGGCCATGGATGGACATATGGGAATGGGAAGTGGAATTAAAATGGGTGGCCACTGGGAGATCTCGCTTGTTCTGGCGGACGGAGCATAGGGGCTCAATGATGTGGTCTCCCAATCTAAGTCAGGTCTCACCGACATACAAGAGGCCACACCGGGAGCACCGAACACAGTAAATGACCCCAACAGACTCCCAGGTGAAGTGTTGCCTCACCTGGAAGGACTGTTTGGGACACTGAATGGTAGTGAGGGAGGAGGTGTAGGGACAGGTGTAGCACATGTTCCACTTGAAAGGATAAGTGCCAGAAGGGAGATCAGTGGGGAGGGACGAATAGACAAGCGAGTTGCCTAGAGAGCGATCCCTGCGGAAAGCAGAAAGTGGGGGGGGGGGGAGATGTGTTTAGTGGTGAGATCCAGTTGGAGGTGGCAGAGGTTTCAGAGTTGAGGGGTGGTAACTGTTTCTGAACCTGGTGGTGCAAGTTCTGAGGCAATTGTACCTTCTACCTAATGGCAGTCATGAGAACAGAGCATGGTCTGAGTGGGAAGGATCTTTGACGATGGATGCTGTTTTCCTACAACAGCATTTCATGTAAATATGCTCAGTGGTTGGGAGGAATATTACTGCTTGTTGAGATACCTTGGCCAATGGAATATATGTTCTACTGGAGTTCGGAATGGATCTGTGCAGAATCACCAAAAGTCAGATTTTAATTCATATTTGCTTATTTTTTACCCTTTTGGTACCAGCACAATATTGGACGCAGAAACCAAGGCCAATCTAGTCAAAGATAATTAATTTAAAATTAATATAACAAGATCTTCAAATCATCTCAAAATATTTTTACAAGTAAATATATAATGTTTAACATAGCTTTCTCAGGTCCCTTCATGAATCATTTGGTTTTTGTGGATTGAATTGAATTGAACTGAGTTCAATTGACTTTATTGCTTACATCCTTCACATACATAAGGAGTCTCCATCTGAATGTGCAACATGCAATCATAGTAATTTATAATAAATAGTATGTACAGTAAGATATACAACAGAACAGTCAATATAGCTTAGAAATACAATTGTATCAGCATGAACTAGACAGCCTGCTGGAAGAAGCTGTCCCAGAGCCTGTTATTCCTGGCTTTAATGCTGCTGTACCATTTCCCAGATGGTAGCAGCTGGAACAGTTTGTGATTGGGGTGACTCGGGTCCCCAATGATCCTTTAGGCCCTTTTTGTGCACTTGTTACTGTAAATACCCTGAACAGTGGGAATTTCACATCCACAGATGTGCTCGGTTGTCCACACCACTCTCTGCAGAGTCCTGCGATTGAGGGAGGTACAGTTCCCATACCAGACAGTGATGCAGCCAGTCAGGATGCTCTCAACTGTGCCCCTATAGAAAGTACTTAGGACTGGAGGACTCATGCCGAACTTCTTCAACTGTCTGAGGTGAAAGTGGCACTGTTGTGCTTTTTTCACCACACAGCTGGTATGTACAGACCAAGTGAAGTCCTCAGTGATGTGTATACCAAGGAACTTAAAGCTTGATGTGACTTGGTGTAAACCTCAATATTTTCTTCCAGGCAGGTAGAACTAAAATCACTCATGTGCCTCTACATTAACTCTCTCCTCACTATTCTCCCTACCAATTGTTGTATAAGCATCTAATTTCATTGCTCCACTACACTGCATCCCTGACAGTGAATAGTCCTAGGACTAAAATCCTGCCTTTTTATGGATGCAGCAGTCTTCTACATGAATTAGAACATAATTTGTTCAAATTCCAGTTCAGAGTACTGTGGGAAGAAATCTAGGCTGCTATTTTGAACACTGAAGGTCAAGTTTATTGTCATAAGCATGAGTATATATGCAATGAAAAACTTGCTTGTGGTAGTATGACAGGCACATAGCATCATTTAAGTAGTAGAAAAAAACAAAGTGTGCCCAATTTTAATAAGAAAATACAATCAGAACAAAAAAAATAACCCAATTTAGGGCAAAGTGGTCATAGTGTTGCTAAACTGTAATGATTAGGGTTTTGTGGGTTAGTTCAAGAACCGAATGGTCAAGGAGAATGCTTCAGTGCAATACTTCAGGTGTAATCTTGAGGGTAAGTTTGACAGAAGAGGGAAGACTTGGAAAAGGAAATTTGGGAGGAGAGGGGAGAAAGAAATTGAGTGGAGTTCTATTGGGGAAGGAATGCAGGGTAAGATATATTGGGAATTGACCGTGAGATCTCATAGTTGAAAGGAGCCGGTCAAAGTGGTAAATCTGGGTTCCAAGAGTGGTGTGAGTCAGGTATGCAAGCAGAGACCATAACGACATCAGCAGCAAGGTATGGGAAGGTAGATGCAAATAAATATAGAACACCTAGAAAGTGCCTACCTACCCGAAGAGTAACATCCCAGACACCTGAGCAATAGCTCAAGTTAAGCATGGTCCCCTTTACCTAACCCAAAAACAGATCTCGGATCCCCAGCTGAGACCTAGTTCGGTGGAGTGGTTGTGTCACTTACGGGTCTTGACTCTATCAAGGGATGTTGCATGAGGATTGTCGAGGAGTGTGTTGTATGTTGTTCCATATCACTGGACATGTCTAGAGGCCATCATACACATGTCATGTGCACAGAGGACTAGGAGCAAATTCTTGTTCGTCTTTGACTCATGGTGATGAGGTTTTTGATAAAATCCCTTTGGGTTGTGAGCAAAAATGTTTCAGCATGTGAAACAATTTCTAGCCCTCAGTTACACCATAGATTTTGTTATATTTCTACTTTCAAATCAATTTTTCCACACTAGATATTATTTCGCCCTTTCTTCTGTTTAGTTTTGAAATTGTACCTAGTCAATTTGTAGTTCCTTAAAATAAACTTTACGGAACAAGAAGGCAGCATACTAGCGTAGCATCTAGCGTGACGTCAACAGGACAGCGTGGAGAGTTTAAAAAGGAGACCACCCTATACAGCGGGCAGCGGAGTGAATGGGAGCAGAGTGTAGGGCTTTGGCTTCAATGGGCTTCAGCGGTAAATGGGAAGAGGTGAGAGTGAGGCACCAACTCTTTTTTTCTCCCCCCCCCCCCACACCCCTTTGGCAAATCAGCCCGGACAGACAGGAACAGCAGGGCTCTCACAGCTAACGGTACGAGCTAACGGTTTAAAAAGTTCATCTGTTTGGCGAGGTAAGTGGGTGAGTAGGCTTATTTTTCCTGTTTCATTCCTGTAGAATTAGGTAGCATGCCTGCAGGGTTAGTGCTTTGTTCAGGGTGTCAGATGTGGGAATCCTGGGAGACCTCCAGCCTCCCTGATGGCCACATCTGCACCAGGTGCACCGAGATGCAGCTCCTCAGAGACCATGTTAGGGATCTGGAGCTGCAGCTTGATGACCTACTGCTTATCAGGGAAAGTGAAGAGATGATAGACAGGAGCTACAGGGAGGTAGTCACCCCTAGGCTACAGGGGTCAGAAAACTGGGTCACTGTCAAGAGAGGGAAAGGAAATGCCCGGATAGTGGAGAGCACACCTTGGCTGTCCCCCTCAGCAACAAATATCTTGTTCTGGATGCTGTTGACGGGGATGATCTGACAGGGGACACCCACGGTGACCGGGTCTCTGGCACTGAGCCTGGCACTGTTGTGCAGGAGAGAAGGAGGGAGAAGAGAAATGTGGTAGTCGTAGGGGATTTCATAGTCAGGGGAACGGACAGGAGATTCTGTGAGCCTGATAGAGATACCCGCATGGTGTGTTGCCTCCCAGGTGCCAGGGTACGGGATGTCTCGGATTGGGCCCTGAATATTCTGAAGGGGGAGGGTGAGCAGCCAGTTGTCTTGGTACATGTTGGTACCAATGACATAGATAGGACAAAGGAGGAGGTCCTGAAGAGAGATTTCCAGGGGTTAGGAAGGAAGCTGAGAAGCAGGACCTCCAGGGTAGTAATCTCGGGATTGCTACCTGTGCCACGTGCTAACGAGGGCAAGAATAGTAGGATCAGGCAGATGAATGCGTGGCTGAGAGACTAGTGCAGGGGGAAGGGCTTCAGATTCTTAGATAATTGGGATCTCTTCTGGGGGAAGTATGACCTGTTCAAAAAGGACAGGTTACACCTGAACCCGAATGGGACCAATATCCTGGCGGAAAGGTTTTATAGAACTGTTAGGGAGGGTTTAAACTAATTTGGCAGGGGGATGGGAACCGGAATGACAAAGCGGAGGAAGGAGAAAACAGAAATAAATCTAAGATAGTGAGTAGTAAAGATGTCAGGAAAGACAGGCAGGTGATGGGGCAAATTTTAGCCATTAGGATGAGTTGCAGTGAAATCAAAGCGAAAAGTACCAAATACTGGTCTTAAGGTGTTATATTTAAATGTACGCAGCATAAGGAATAAGGTGGATGATCTTGTCGTACAGCTACAGATTGGCAGGTATGATATTGTGGCCATCACTGAGACCTGGCTAAAGGATGCATGTCTCTGGGAATTGAATGTCCAAGGATACACGGTGTATCGGAAGGATAGGAAGGTAGGGAGAGGGGGAGGCGTGGCTTTATTGGTAAGAAATGATATTAAATCATTAGAAAGAGGTGATATAGGATCGGAAGGTGCAGAATCTTTATGAGTTGAGCTAAGAAATTGCAAGGGTAAAAGAACCCTGACGGCAGTTATTTATAGGCCTCCAAACAGCTGCAGGGATGTGGACTACAAATTACAACAGGAAATAGAAAAGGCTTGTCAGAAGGGCAGTGTTATGATAATTGTGGGGGATTTTAACATGCGAGTGGATTGGGAAAATGAGGTTGGCACTGGATCTCAAGAGAGAGAATTTATAGAATGTCTGCGAGATGGCTTTTTAGAACAACTTGTTGTTGAGCCCACTAGGGGATCGGCTATACTGGACTGGGTATTGTGTAATGAACCGGAGGTGATTAGAGAGATTGAGGTGAAGGAACCCTTAGGAGGCAGTGATCATAACATGATTGAGTTCACTGTGATATTTGAAAAAGAGAAGCCGAAATCTGATGTGTTGGTATTTCAGTGGAGTAAAGGAAATTACAGTGGCATGAGAGAGGAACTGGCCAAAGTTGACTGGAAAGGGACACTGGCAGGAAAGATGGCAGAGCAGCAGTGGCTGGAGCTTATGCAAGAAGTGAGGAAGGTGCAAGACAGGTATATTCCAGAAAAGAAGAAATTTTCGAATGGAAAAAGGATGCAACCGTGGTTGACAAGTCAAAGCCAAAGTTAAAGCAAAGGAGAGGGCATACAAGGAAGCAAAAATTAGTGAAGATTGGGAAGTTTTTGAAACCTTACAAAAGGAAACTAAGAAGGTCATTAAGAGAGAAAAGATTAACCATGAAAGGAAGCTAGCAAATAATATCAAAGAGGATACTAAAAGCTTTTTCAAGTATATAAAGAGTAAAAGACAGGTGAGAGTAGATATAGGACCGATAGAAAATGATGCTGGAGAAATCGTTAATGGGAGATAAGGAGATGGCAGAGGAACTGAACGAGTATTTTGCATCAGTCTTCACTGAGGAAGATATCACCAGTATACCGGACACTCAAGGGTGGCAGGGAAGAGAAGTGTGCGCAGTCACAATTATGACAGAGAAAGTACTCAGGAAGCTGAATAGTCTAATGGTAGATAAATCACCTGGACCAGATGGAATGCACCTGCGTGTTCTGAAGGAAGTAGCTGTGGAGATTGTGGAGGCATTAGCGATGATCTTTCAAAAGTAGATAGATTCTGGCATTGTTCCGGAGGACTGGAAGATTGCAAATGTCACTCCGCTATTTAAGAAGGGTGCAAGGAAGCAAAAAGGAAATTATAGACCTGTTAGCTTGACATCGGTGGTTGGGAAGTTGTTGGAGTCGATTGTCAAGGATGAGGTTACAGAGTACCTGGAGGCATATGACAAAATAGGCAGAACTCAGCATGGATTCCTCAAAGGAAAATCCTGCCTGACGAACCTATTACAATTTTTTAAGGAAATTACCAGTAGGCTAGACAAGGGAGGTGCAGTGGATGTTGTATATTTGGATTTTCAGAAGGCCTTTGAAAGGTGCCACACATGAGGCTACTTAACAAGATAAGAGTCCATGGAATTACGGGAAAGTTACAATCGTGGATAGAGCATGGGCTGATTGGCAGGAAACAGAGAGTGGGAATAAAGGGATCCTATTCTGGTTGGCTGCCGGTTACCAGTGGGTCCGTGTTGGGGCTGCTTCTTTTTATATTGTACATCAACGATTTGGATTATGGAATAGATGGCTTTGTGGATAAGTTTGCTGACGATATGAAGATAGGTGGAGGAAACGGAGAGTCTGCAGAGAGACTTGGATAGATTGGAAGAATGGGCAAAGAAGTGGCAAATGAAGTACAATGTTGGAAAGTGTATGGTTATGCACTTTGGCAGAAGTAACAAACAGGCAGACTATTATTTAAATGGGGAAAGAATTCAAAGTTCTGAGATGCAACGGGACTTGGGAGTCCTTGTATAGGATACCCTTAAGGTTAACCTCCAGGTTGAGTCGGTAGTGAAGAAGTCGAATGCAATGTAGGCATTCATTTCTAGAGGAATAGAGTATAGGAGCAGGGATGTGATGTTGAGGCTCTATAAGGCGCTAGTGAGACCTCACTTGGAGTACGGTGGGCAGTTTTGGTCTCCTTATTTAAGAAGGGATGTGCTGACGTTGGAGAGGGTACAGAGAAGATTCACTAGAATGATTCGGGAATGAGAGGGTTAACATATGAGGAACGTTTGTCCATTCTTGGACTGTATTCCTTGGAGTTTTGAAGAATGAGGGGAGACCTTATAGAAACATTTCGAATGTTGAAAGGCATGGATAGAGTGGATGTGGCAAAGTTGCTTCCCATGATGGGGGTGTCTAGTGCGAGAGGGCATGACTTAAGGATTGAAAGGCGCCCATTCAGAACAGAAATGCGAAGAAATTATTTTAGCCGGAGGGTGGTGAATCTATGGAATTTGTTGTCACGGACAGCAGTGGAGGCCAAGTCATTGGGTGTATTTAAGGCAGAGATTGATAGGTATCTGAGTAGCCAGGGCATCAAAGGTTATGGTGAAAAGGCGGGGGAGTGGGACTAAATGGGAGAAGGGATCAGCTCATGATAAAATGGCGGAGCAGACTCAATGGGCCGAATGGCCGACTTCTGCTCCTTTGTCTTATCGTCTTATGGTCTTACATCACTTTAAAACACCAGTGACTGGGGTTTGATCCTCACCATTGTCTCTAAGGAGTTTGTATGTTCTCCCTGTGACCACGTCAGTTTCCTCTGGGTGCTCCAGCTTCCTCCCACATTCCAAAGATGGGGTGTTAGTAAAGGTTAGTAAGTTGTGGGCATGCTACGTTGACCCACATAGTGTGTGGGTCAGGGTGTGTTCTGACACACTCAGAGTGTGTTGGTTGTTGAAACAAAGCACACATTTCACTATTTCAAAGTTCAAAAGTTCAAAGTAAAATGTATTATCAGAGTACATACATGTCACCACATACAACCGAGATTCTCTTCTGCCCTGCAGGAATACTCAGCAAGTCTTTAGAATCGTAACTGTAAACAGGATTAATGAAAGACCAAAAGCATATAAATCAACAAAACTGTGCAAATGCAAATATAAATAAATAGCAATAAAGAGCGACAGCATGAAATAACAAGATAAAGAGTCTTTAAAGTGAGATCACTGGTTGTGGGAACATTTCAATAGATGAGTATAGTTATCCTCTTTTGTTCCAGGCCCTGATGGTTGAGGGGTAGTAACATTTCTCGAACCTGATGGTACAAGTCCTGAGGCTCTCGTACCTTCTACCTGATGGCAGCGGCGAGAAAACAGCATAGCCAAGGTGGTGAGGAACTTTGATGATGGATGCTGCTTTTCTATGACAATGTTTCATGTAGGATGTGCTCAAAGTTTGGGAGGGCTTTACCCATGATGTACTGGGTGAATCCATTATCTTTCGTAGGATTTTTTGTTCAAAGGCATCGGTATTTCCATACCAGGTTCTAATGCAACCATTCAAAATACTTTCCACCGCACATCTATAGAAGTTTGTTAAGGTTTTTGATGTCATGCCGAATACATGTAACAAATAAAAGCTGTCTAATCTTTAAACAAGCTTCAACTTAACCTGTCTACTGTTTCAACATCTATCTACCTGACTAGTTGCAGGAGGCTGCACATTTAGTCAGATTGTTGAATGTACTGCCAACATATACAGACTCAAGCAGGGCAGTCACAACATAATTGGAAAATCTTTACACAAGCTGAGCAGTGCCGCATTGTTCTACCTGCCAAGTCTGCCACACAAAAGCACTGGGGAGTCCAGAACTGAACCAATTCACTTCAATGACGGCGAGTGGAGGCAGACCTGTTCTTGTCATCTTGGCAGATCTGTTCCTTAAAAGACACTTGCCATGCTGCCTTCAGAAAGCTGTATCTTGTCTGACAAGACAAACACCATCTTCATCTTACTGCAGTAGGTGGTCACAACAAAATATAACAGGACTGAATCAGCAAGAGAAGGGCAAATCAGAGACTTAGATTTGAGCATATAAAGCTGTGTTTATCTTTAGGAGCCAAGTGCATTAAAATAGTTTACATTCTTAAACTGAAATGAATGATGTCAGTTACTCACAAGTGACCCTTAGCAAATCTGATAAGGAAGCTGAACTCTGATGATTGAATGAAACCACTTGCAGAAGCCTTTGCTGACATAAGCCAAAATTCCAAAACATGGGAGAGAAATGGAAATAAGCATTTTTATAAGTGCTGGGAGAACTGAAATAAATATTCTCAAAGGAATAATGGAAATGAAACTTTACAGTGGGTACTGGTGGCTTTTAGAGTTTATAAAACTTTAGCTAGAGGATTAATAGTAACTTGTCACATAAGCATTCAAGAAAGAATATTTTGCAATGCAGAATATATCTGAAAGTGGAAGAAGAAGTCAATTGTTGTAGCAAGAGAAGTGATAAATGTTAACCCTTTCCTTCATCTTACAATGAAAGCTGTTCAGAAGAACATGAGAGACAGGAGCAAAAGGAACATGTTGAAATATTAAGCAAGTAATTGCACTAAGTACTGCAATATCACCTGGGTGACTCCAACCATAATATACAGTCTCACCCACCATGGAGAATGAAGACAGCACCTGAGCCAAACAGAGAGCACTAGAAACACTTGTGCGCATTACATAGCAGATGTCATCTTGACATATCAAGAGCTGTCATGAGATTTCTTCTGGCATTGTTCCATTGTACATGCCTTCTCCTTCTTACAGCATTTTCTCTTCTTGCGGCTGCATTAGATTGGGTGTATCTCCATAGCATTGGATGTGATGTCTCATTTTTTGCAGGGAAGCCATACCAAAGCATTTTTATACTTGTTTGTAGACAAGCTGGCAGTTTTTTTGATTATTGTATATTTTCTGTCATGGACAAAATCAAAATAGAATGTGCTGCGACCAGACGTTGTCCTAGTGTCTGAGTCGACTAAGCAAGTGGTGCTGCTGGAGCTGACAGTCCCATGGGAAGATAGCTTGGAGGAGGCCTTTGAAAGGAAGCTCTCCAAGTATGCAGGACTGGTCAGCAACTGTCAGTAGGCTGGATGGAGGGCAAGGTGTCTCCCAGTGGAGGTTGGTTGTAGGGGATTCGTAGCCCGTTCTTTAGTTAGAGCCTTCAGCATTTTGGGCATCGAGTGAGAGAGGAAGAGGAGAGCCATCCACAGTACGACCGATGCGGCAGAGAAGGCCTCAGGATGGCTGTGGCTCAAAAGAGGGGAGCCATGGAGTCATAAGTAGCTAGCCATCTGGACACAAGCTGGGGTCTGATCAGCCCCGGCTGGGTCGCCTGGAGGAGGTTGTATGATGCTGAAAGACCCGAAACACCCGATGATTCCAGGAACATCACTGAAGATGTGTCCAGAAGCATCAATAGATGTATGTACACAACTGCTCATTACCTGAAGCAGCCTGTAGTTCAATATTGTAGCTTCATAGAGTAATAGAGGAATTCAGCACAGAAACAGGCCATTTGGCCCACTGACTCTGCACCAGTCATCAGACACCCATTTTTACACTAATTTTACCCTGAGACATATTTCCTCCCCTACTTCCCATTAATTCCACCAGATTCTATATACTCTACATGAGGGGCAACTTATAATGGCAAAGTATTCTACCAATCTCCATATCTTCGAGATCTGGAAGGAAAATCACTGTTTGGGATTCTGAAGGACAGGATTTATTTGTTTGCAAAGCAAGAACAGATTAGGGATTGTCAGCACAGCTTTGTTCATGGGAAATCCTATCTCACAAATTTGATTAAGTTTTTAAGGAAATGACGAAGAGGCACACAACTGATTACAGACCTCCAAAAGGACAGAGTGGTGGATGTTGTTTACATGGACTTTTGTGAAGGCTTTGACATTGTACCATATGGTAGGCTGGTCTGGAAGGTTAGAATACATGGATCCAGGTAGCAAATGGGATACAAAATGTTGGGGTGGAAGAAGGCAAAGGCTGATAGTAGAGAGTTTTACTTTCAGATGGGAGATCTACAGCCAGTGGTGTGTCACAGGTATTTCCATTCCGTCCCTTAATGTCACAATATATATTCATGATTTGAAAGAGAGAGTAGATGGCATGAGGTTGCATTTTGCAGATGACACCAAACTTGGAGAAATGGACAGTCTAAGGTTACATCAAGGTGTAGAATAACTAGGAAAGTGGACAGGGAATGGTTAATGGAATTTAACTCAGTCAAGTGTAAGTAATGCATTTTGGGAACTTAAACTAGGACAAGATTTACAGAGTGAATAGTAGGGTCTTGAAGAGTGTTAGTGAACATTGAGACTTTGGCACACAAGTACAGATTTTCATGAAAATTGCAACGCAGGTAGACAAGTGGTGAAGAATGCATATAGTCTCCTTGTCTTCATTGAATGAGGCATTAGAATGAGTTGAAATGTCATGTTATAGTTGTACAAGTTATCAATTGAGCAGCATTTGGAATATTGTGTGAACTTCTGGGCAACCACCTAAAAGGAAGGATATGATTAAGCTGGACAGGGTGGAAAAAGATTCACAGAAATATTACCTGGACTGGATGGCTTGAGTTATAAAGTGATATTGGATAAGATGGCTCTGATTTCCCTGAGTGAAAGAGGCTGAGGGGTACCATACAGAGGATTACAAAATCATGAGAGACATAAGTATGGTCGGTAGACAGTCCTTTCCAAACGGTAGGGGAGACTCTAACTGTAGACATAGGTTTGCGGTGAGTTGGGAAGGATTTATGATGAAGATTAAGATTAGCTTTATTTGTCACATGTACATCAAAACATCGAAACATACAGTGAAATGTCAATGAACAACCCAGCCCGCAGATGTGCTGAGGGCAGCCCACAAGTATTGCCATGCTTCTGGTGCCAACGCAGCATGACCACAAGTTATTAACCCAAGCTTGTGCATCTTTGGACTGTGGGAGAGACCCAGAGCACCCGGGGGAAACCCATGTGTTTTGGGGGAGAATAAACAGTCTTCTTACAGACACTAGTGGGAATTGAACCCTGATCTTCCAATCACTGACACTGTAAAATATTATGTCAACTGTTACACTATCATGCTGCCCTGAAGGGATCAGAGGGAGACTAATATAGAAGCAACCTGCCAGAGGAGGTAATAAAGGTGATTTCAATTACAAAATATAGTCATTTGCACAGGTACATGGATAGGAATGATTTAGAGGAATATGGCTACATGAAGATGGGAATCTTGGTATGTATGGAAATGAACCATATGTGCTGCATAATTCTATGAGTTGAGAACCCAAAGAAACCTGTGACTTAAACAAGTAACCAAAGGAAGTCAAAATGATTATCCAGTCTTAGTGGCAAAGAAGTTGATAATGTCCTGCTCACACGTTATGAAGATGAAGGTAGAGATGGGAAGGGAGTGAGTTTGAGAATTCAGTATGCAGAGGGCTAAGAGGTTGTGCCTTAACTTTGCACTTGAGGAAGATACTGGCAGAGCAAACAACTTTTACAGAATGTAATGTATTAGGACTTCATGTTATTTGGTGAGGTCAGATGGCAAATTGTTAAACCAGCTGCTTCATATAAATGAGCAAGGTTGTGCCCCTTGGACTAAAGGGAGCAGAGATGAAAGTCAAAGCAAAGTCTATTACCAGGGGAGAGAGAAAGATAGGGCCCATGGGGACCTGAGCATAAACAGTGAAAGAGAGATTACAATTAAGCAGATCGCTAGCTGCAGACACATATAAACATACTATTTATTAGGAGTTCCAGCACATATTTCAGAAGTAGCCACGTAGGATCCCACAAGGAGTCCAACATTGGAACACGGTCAAAGAGTTCAAGGTGCTGATGTTTTTGTACATGTACACAGGCTTCATGGTACTTACACAGGAAAACATGCAATGAGATGTGCAGAGCTTTTGGTATTTCCTGGCAACATTCTGACCAAAGATAAATAGCAGGGCCTGATTATCATTCTTAAAGATTGCACAGAAGATAGCAGGCACCGTGACTGCAGGAAGAGAGGTAATGGTTGAGGCACAATTTCCAGGTGTCTCTCTGCGGATGTGATTTGTGTTGCATGGATACCTCAAGGGAGGGAACATTTACTAGTTGTAGATTGGCTTCTCTCAGGAGTATTAGTTTCTCATTACAGCATTACTAATTTGACACAGAACAGCAAACTTAAATAACAGACACAAGAGATTCTGCAGATGCTGGATATCTTGAGCAACACACACACAACATTGGAGGAACTCATCTATGGAGGGCAATAGGCAGTCAAGGTTTTGAATCGAGACACTTCATCGGGATACTTAAATACTCCTCCGTTCCACACAAATGCATTGTATTAAAAGCCTATTTATAATTTGTATTGATCTAATGCAAGTACCAACACTGTTAGTCATTCATAGAAAATAGCTTCTTTCAATCTTTCTTCACTATCACTTCCAGCTTAAATAGTGATTAAAAGAATCAACACAGGTTAACTTGATTTTTATAAAAGAATGCGGATCTCATGAAAATAGTTGGCTGTTGAAGTTTTCACTCAATTCAGTACACTGATTAATTGAAAGCTTATTTCCCAGCAGGGAATTCAGCCAAACTTTGGAAACCAAGAGTACTGATATGCTAAACTGCTGCATTTGTTGCTAGTTTTCTTCCAGACACTTTTAATTATGGACTCTGTCTGTACTTCACATTGCTGCTGTAAAGCAGCCAGCATAATCCAAGATCCCACCCTGCCAGGACATTACCTCTTCACCCCTTTCCCAACTGGCAAAAGATATAAAAGCCTGAAAGCACATACAATCAGGCTTAAGGACAGCTTCTATCCGACTATTATCAGACTCCTGAACAGATCTGTTAGATGATAAAATTGACTCTTAATCTCACCATCTATCTTGTTAAGATCTTATACTTTATTGTTTACCTACACTGCACTTTTTCTGTAGCTTTTACACTTTATTCAGCATTATTATTGCTTTAACTTATTCTAGCTGAATCCAATTAGTCCCAATAGTAAGCAATAACACCGTCCTTGTTGGGCCAGAAACACACTGAACACAATTCAGAAATTCTCCTTTTTGGGCCACTCTAAAGTTTGGACACTTGAACTCACCCGCTATCATTATTCCATGTGCGTTTTTACTCATCTCTGTAATTTCCCTGTAAGTTTTTTTCTTCCACGTTGGTGCAGGGTTTTTGGAGGAGAACTTCAAATCCACAGTACTGGACATAGCCATCAACTGGTGGAAAACACTGGGCTTGTCATGCCAGAATCTGAGGTACGGAGTCCAGGCATGGCTGTCAGATTGGCTGGTGTTTAACAGATAGGAAAGAGTCTAACCAGTGAAGAAATTTGAGTCTAAGAATGGAAACTTTAAATGTCCACAGAGCTCTGGAAACCAATTATCACGACTGAGGTAATAGGAAGGATATGGGCAGTAGAGTGTTTAGTGGGTTGAAATATACACATGTTGGAGAATGGGAGTCACGCCAATAAAGAAATAATCAAATTTGCAAGTATTGAGTTTGACAGTTTCTGCAACAAGTAGGGTAAAAGGAGTCAGTGTCATGGAAATAGACCGGCTATCTTTATTATTGAGATGCAGCACGAGAAAAATGTCCATGAATATAAAAATGGATAACATTCAAAAATCATGAAGGCAGAAGGAATTTACTGATGAAGTAGTAAGTTGGCAAGTGCAGGTGGGTAATGATATTCATGTATTATTGACGCTATCGACTGAAACTTGAATCTTCAGCATTGAATTCTCAAGAACTTGTAAATGGGTGAAATCAGATGGTAAATTGGTAACTATGGTACAGTGAAAAATCTTGTGGTGCATACGCTCATACAGATCAGGTCATTAGAACAGCACATTGAGATGGTACAAGGTAAATAAATAACAGAATTCAGAATAAAGTGTTACAGATAAAGTACAGTGCAGGTGGACAACAAGGACAAGGTCATAATGAAGAAGACTGTATGGGAACTATTCAATAGTCTCATAACAGTGGGATAGAGGCTGTCCTTTCAAACCTTTGTATCTTCTGCCCGATGGGCAAAATTGGCAATTATGCCCACTCATTTTAGTTATTTCCTCCATGGGAAAAAATCTCTGGCTGTCCACACTCCTATGCCTCTTATCAACTTACAGGTGAGGCCTCCATCGGTTCGAGTTGACCATGGATATTGCATGCTAGCTATCTAGATACGCCTGTCTGGTACCAGATGTGTTGCAGGAGTTGCCAGTCAGCATTGAACTCAATGGATGACTGCCTTAGGGACTTCAGTTCCAGATTTTTCCCTCTGGGTTTACTCCTGAAGTCTTCCCGTGAGTGGGTATAGCCACAAGGCAGCAGAGGTTTGAGATCAGAGTTTTCCTTCTCCCAGATGAGCTGCCAACCACGGTTTACGAGACCAATCTGCCTGAAGCAACTGGTTTTAAGGTGTCAGTAACCTACCTTTTCCCATTCTCCTGATAGCAGAAATGGTTCTGCCGTGCTTAGTAGCTAAGTCACATATGAAGACCAGAGGCTGGATTTGGTTGTCAGAGGGTATTTGAGGTGCATGCCATTGGTGAACTTCATAGGTAAGGGAGCTCGACCCCATTACCACCTCCAGCTATAATAACCTTAAACCTCTATCAATTCACGTCTCACCCTCCTTCACTCCAAACACCTTAGTTCACTATCCTCATAAAACATGGTGTCTAGTCCATGCAGCAAATCTCTTATAAATTCTCTCTAAGGCTTCCACATCCTTCCAGTGATGAGAAGACCAGAGCTGAATACAATATTCCACATGTGGTTCTAATCAGGGTTTTAAAGAGCTGCAACATTACCTTCTGGTTCCCCTATTTCTCTACAAAAGTGTCACAGCCTGGGATTGCCTGAGGCGCATTCTCACTGAACTCACTCTCACTTCCATTGTTCCTGCTTAATTTTATATTGAATGCACCAGTTGGTACTGTCTAATTTCCTGTTGGATATACAAGAGGGCAGAAAGAAGAAAGTATTTCAGGGGTGGGTAGGAAATCTGTCCAGGATGTATAAGATTCACCCAATGTGATGTCTCTTATTGTGGCCAGTGAGTGAGTGGGCCAGTGAAGGAGTGGAGCTTTGAGGCTTTGACTCGAGAGATTCTGGCAGTTTTGGCAGTTGGACTGTGCAATCAAGTCAATCAAGATTTGACTAGCTCAGACTCAGCTGAAAGCAGCTGTTTGGGCAATCGAGGTCAGGTGACCAAGCAGTTTGAAAAGCTCAAACAAATAAATAGGGGTAGCTCAAGCGGAGTGGCCAATGAGTGAGTGGACCGGTGAAGGAGTGGAGCTTTGAGGCTTTGACGAGAAGAGGCGGAGGACCAGCTTGTTCCCAGTTAGTCTTTACAATGACTCCTGAGACGGTGATGTGCCTCTCATGTGAGATGTGGCAGCCTTGGGGGAACGCCGCTCTCCCACAGAGTCACATCTGCCAGAACTGCATGCGGCTGGGTTGTCTGAAAGACCGTGTCAGGAATCTGGAGCAGTAGCTGGATGGCCTTCGACTCGTAAGGAAGAATGAGGCAGTCATAGATGAGAGCTACAGAGAGGTGGTCACACCTAGGCTGCCGGAAGCAGGTCATTGAGTGACAGTCAGAGGCAGGAAAGTGAAGGTGAATAGACAGGTAGTGCAGAGCACCCCTGTAGCCATTCCTCTGAATAATAAATTTACCATCCTGGATACTGTTGGTGGGGACGACCGACCAGGGGTGAGCCACGGTGGCAGGGCCTCCGGCACTGAGTCTGAGCCTGTGGTGCAGAAGGGTGGGATGGAGAAGTGCAGAGCTGTCGTCATTGGAGACTCTATAGTTAGGAGAGCAGACAGGAGATTTTGTAGACGTGAGAAGAACACCCGCATGGTTTGTTGCCTCCTGGGTGCCAGGGTCCGGGATGTCTCTGACCAGGTGCACGACATCCTGGTACGAGAGGGAAAGCAACCAGAAGTTGTCATACATGTTGGCACCAATGACATAGGCAGGAAGAGGGATGAAGTCCTGAAGTGTGGGTTTCGGGAACTAGGCAGAAGGCTGAAGAACAGGACCTCAAGGGTGGTGTTCTCGTGACTGCTGCCAGTGCTACATGATAGTGATGGTAAGAATTGGAGGAGATGGCAGTTGAATGTGTGGCTCAGGAGTTGGTGCAGGGAGCAGGGTTTTAGATTTTTGGATCATTGGGATCTCTTCTGGGGGAGGTTGGACCTGTACAGATTGGATGGGTTGCACCTGAACTCAAAGGGGAGCAATATCCTTGCAGGTAGGTTTGCTAGCATGATTCAGGAGGGTTTAAAGTAATTTGCAAGGGAGGATAGAGCAGTGAAAGAAGTGCATAGAGTAAAGCCAGATCTAACATATAGAGAGGCTTTGAGGAAAGAGAAGCAGAATAAAGAGTGTAAAGGTAGTAAGGTAGAAGGGCTAAAGTGTGTGCACCTCAATGTAAGAAGCATCAGGAACAAAGGAGATGAACTGAGAGCTTGGATACATACATGGAATTATGATGTAGTGGCCATTACAGAGACTTGGCTGGCACCAGGGCAGGAATGGATTGTCAATATTCCTGGATTTCAGTGCTTTAAAAGGGATGGGGGGGGGAGGGGAGGAGGGGTGGCATTACTGGTCAGGGATACTATTACAGCTACAGAAAGGGTGGGTAATGCAGCAGGATCCTCTTTTGAATCAGTATGGGTGGAAGTCAGGAACAGAAAGGGAGCAGTTACTCTATTGGGAGTATTCTATAGGCCCCCTGGTAGCAGCAGAGATACCGAGGAGCAGATTGGGAGGCAGATTTTGGAAAGGTGCAAAAATAACAGGGTAGTTATCATGGGTGACTTTAACTTCCCTAATATTGATTGGCACCTGATTAGTTCCAATGGTTTAGATGGGGCAGAGTTTGTTAAGTGTGTCCAGGACGGATTCCTGTCACAGTATGTTGATAGGCAGACTAGGGAGAATGCAATACTAGATGTAGTACTAGGTCAGGTCACAGATCTCTCAGTGGGTGAGCATCTGGGGGACAGTGACCACCGCTCCCTGGCCTTTAGCATTATCTTGGAAAAGGATAGAATCAGAGAGGACAGGAAAATTTTTAATTGGGGAAGGGCAAATTATGAGGCTATAAGGCTAGAACTTGTGGGTGTGAATTGGGATGATGTTTTTGCAGTGAAATGTACTATGGACATGGGGTTGAAGTTTAGGGATCTCTTGCAGGATGTTAGGGACAAATTTGTTCCGGTGAGGAAGATAAAGAATGGTAGGGTGAATGAACTATGGGTGACAAGTGAGGTGGAAAATCTAGTCACGTGGAAGAAGGCAGCATACATGAGGTTTAGGAAGCAAGGATCAGATGGGTCGATTGAGGAATATAGGGTAGCAAGAAAGCAGCTTAAGAAGGGGCTGAGAAGAGCAAGAAGGGGGCATGAGAAGGCCTTGGCGAGTAGGGTAAAGGAAAACCCCAAGGCATTCTTCAATTATGTGAAGAACAAAAGGATGACAGGAGTGAAGGTAGGACCGATTAGAGAAAAAGGTGGGAAGATGTGCCTGGAGGCTGTGGAAGTGAGTGAACTCCTCAATGAATACTTCTCTTCAGTATTCACCAATGAGAGGGAACTTGATGACAGTGAGGACAATGTGAGTCAGGTTGATGTTTTGGAGCATGTTGATATTAAGGGAGAGGAGGTGTTGGAGTTAATAAAATACATTAGGACTGCTAAGTCCCCAGGGCCTGATGGAATATTCCCTAGGCTGCTCCACGAGGCGAGGGAAGAGATTGCTGAGCCTCTGGCTAGGATCTTTATGTCCTTGTTGTCCACGGGAATGGTACCGGAGGATTGGAGGGAGGCAAATTTTGTCCCTTTGTTCAAAAAAGATAATAGGGATAGTCCGGGTAATTATAGATCAGTGAGCCTTACGTCTGTGGTGGGAAAGCTGTTGGAAAAGATTCTTAGAGATAGGATCTATGGACATTTAGAGAGTCATAGTCTGATTGGGGACAGTCAGCATGGTTTTGTGAAGGGCAGATTGTGTCTAACAAGCCTGATAGAGTTCTTTGAGGAGGTGACCAGGCATATAGATGAGGGTAGTACAGTGGATGTGATCTACATGGATTTTAGTAAGGCATTTGATAAGGTTCCACACGATAGGCTTATTCAGAAAGTTAGAAGGCATGGGATCCAGGGAAGTTTGGCCAGGTGGATTCAGAATTGGCTTGCCTGCAGAAGGCAGAGGGTGGTGGTGGAGGGAGTACATTCAGATTGGAGGATCGTGACTAGTGGTGTCCCACAAGGATCTATTCTGGGACCTCTACTTTTCATGATTTTTATTCACGACCTGGATGTGGGGGTAGAAGGGTGGGTTGGCAAGTTTGCAGATGACACAAAGGTTGGTAGTGTTGTAGATAGTGTAGAGGATTGTCGCAGATTGCAGAGAGACATTGATAGGATGCAGAAGTGGGCTGAGAAGTGGCAGGTGGACTTCAACCCCGAGAAGTGTGAGGTGGTACACTTCAGAAGGACAAACTCCAAGGCAAAGTAAATGGCAGGATACTTGGTAGCATGGAGGAGCAGAGGGATCTGGGGGTACATGTCCACAGATCCCTGAAAGTTGCCTCACGGGTAGATAGGGTAGTTAAGAAAGCTTATGGGATGTTAGCTTTCATAAGTCGAGGGATAGAGTTTAAGAGTCGCGAGGCAATGATGCAGCTCTATAAAACTCTGTTTAGGCCACAATTGGAGTACTGTGTCCAGTTCTGGTCGACTCACTATAGGAAGAATGTGGAAGCATTGGAAAGGGTACAGAGGAGATTTACCAGGATGCTGCCTGGTTTAGAGAATATGCATTATGATCAGGGATTAAGGGAGCTGGGGATTTACTCTTTGGAGAGAAGGAAGATGAGAGGAGACATGATAGAGGTATACAAGATATTAAGAGGAATAGATAGAATGGATAGCCATTGCCTCTTCCCCAGGGCACCACTGCTCAATACAAGAGGACATGGCTTTAAGATAAAGGGTGGGAAGTTCAAGAGAGATATTAGAGGAAGGTTTTTTACTCAGAGAGTGGTTGGTGCGTGGAATGCACTGCCTTTGTCAGTGGTGTAGGCAGATACACTAGTGAAATTTAAGAGACTACTGGACATGTATATGGAGGAATTTAAGGTGTGGGGTTATATGGGAGGCAGGGTTTGAGGGTCGGCACAACATTGTGGGCTGAAGGGCCTGTACTGTGCTGTACTATTCTATGTTCTATTATCTTATATCTCAACATCCCCACCAAAACTGAAAGTTCCAATGGAACTGAACGTCTTTGCCCTGTTAATAATGATGTTTATCACAAAATGTGCTGAAACCTCATGCTGAGTTGAAATAATCATTTCTATGTGAGTACCATGCAAAATCATTACATTGTTATTTCTTGATATTTTATGGAAGAGCATAGAAAAGATAGAGGTGATAATAAAAGCTTTTAAATATGAGTGATTTTAAGACAGTGAAAAAAAATTACTTTTATACTGCATCTCACCATATACGAGAACAGTTACTAGAAATTACCTTTGAAGTGCATTTGCAGTAGTGTATAACATCATTCTATAAAGATATGTGAATGCTCATTTACATTGCATTGGTGATGATCATTAAAGGTTGAAATGCTGGGCCAGGAACTCCTCTTTTTCAGTTGGTTCATCTGATTTTTTATACTTACTTGGAGCGGCAGACAAGCAAGACCGCAATTTGATGTTCTATCTGAAAGCTGGCAACTCTAATAACTAGAATTCCTCAGAACTGAGCTTTTTTTTAAAAAATTAAATCTTTCATTAGTTGTTCTGATCCTTCAGACGCAATTTGAGACCAACAGTTTTTCGCCCAGATGTAAATAGAAACATAGAAAACCGACAGCACAATACAGGCCCTTCGGCCCACAAAGTTGTGCCGAACATGTCCCTGCCTTAGAAATTACTTACCTAAAGCCCTCTAATTCACTAAGCTCCATGTACCTATCTAAAAGTATCTTAAAAGACCCTACCACATCCGCCTCCACCACCTTTGCCGGCAGCTGATTCCACGCACTCACCACTCTCTGAGTAAAAAACATACTTCTGATATCACCTCTGTACCTACTCCCCAGCACCTTAAACCTGTGTCCTCTTGTGGCAGCCATTTCAGCCCTGGGAAAAAGCCTCTGACTATCCACATGATCAATGCCTCTCATCATCTTATATACCTCTATCAGGTCACCTCTCATCCTCCATCGCTCCAAGGAGAAAGGGCCGAGTTCACTCTACCTGTTTTCATAAGCCATGCTCCCCAATCCAGGCAACGTCCTTGTAATTCTCCTCTGCACCCTTTCTACGGCTTCCACATCCTTCCTGTAGTGAGGTGACCAGAAGTGAGCACAGTACTCCAAATGAGCCAAAGCGACATGGCAGACAATGAACAAATGCATTCATTCATTGACAATTCAGTAACAAATGGTCATAATGTGAGAATTATCACTGGGAATATTGAACTGGAGAATTTATACAGGCAGAAACTGAAGACCAAGGAGTTTTATCACAGGCATCTAATTGGGCAAAAACTACAGAATAGCGTTTAATGGGATTAAGTAATAATTTGAAAATGCAAAAAATATGAAACATGACAGAAAAAGCACCAGGATGTCAGATAAGAATAGAAATTTAATTTGAAGAGCAGATCACATGCATCGCCAGATGTAGCTGAGATTGAAGGTTGTGAGTTCAAATGTCTGAGACTGGAGCATAAAGATCCCGCCTGACAGTCCACTGTGGTTCTGAGGTGTTGCCACTTGAATGAGATCTTGAAACGAGACATAGCATGTCCCCTCATATGGATGTAATTTATCCAATGGAACGATTTTGAAGATCAGGGGAAGTTAGCCCGTGTGCCCTGGCCTGAAGTTTTAAAACAGTATCAGTCAAACAGATAGACCTAAAGGTCCAGGTACTTGGCACTGTTTCATTACTTTATCTGGGTCTTAAGTTGATCATTTCTGGAGTAGAACATAATTGCAAAGATTTTCAGATTGACTGTATTATTTGGGCATTTATAATGACAAATCATACTTGTGATAATGATACAGTATCAGATGAAATGACACAATTCCCCATGACATGTTTCTTTTATCCTCATGTCCACTTCTTGTTGGCACTTCGTAAAACAACAGTATCTTACCCTGAATTTAGATCCCAGCCTCAGGCTGGGAACCAAAGTCAGATGGATTCACAGACGAATTTCTCTTTTAGAACATCCCACCACTACCCATACACCCATCAAAACGCTGGAGTCCCCTATCACCTCCATCTCTGCTTCATAAATTCCAAATTCCCCATTCTCACTCTTTTACCTCCTTCCCACAACTTCCCCCACCGTTTCCATGATAGAACCGCCGACTCCCTGATCAGCCAACAATTCCGCCTTCCCATTCAGTTCTCAGGCTAGCCCAGACCAATGCTCAGAGTGTGAAGTCTGAACACTGATTGGACTCCAGAGCTAGGCCTGAAGCAATTCCCAACACAATATAGTATCCCCATTCTGTAAGAAAGGTCCTGACTCAATCCCCAATTCAAGACCAAGACTTCTTTCCCTCTCAACTCTCTGGACTCAAATTTGATCCTGAGGCCTTGGGTTATTTGTACTACTGAATGTTCTAACAGTGGGTTCATGCACAAAGCAGTCACTGGTGCACTGACCAGGTACCACAAAACACCCCTCAACTGGTGCCATTGAATTTCTGGTTGTATTACTGTACTATTGTGTATTGAAGCTAGCCATATATAAATTGGATGTTGTAATTCTTAAAATCATAACAGTGTCTACCTTTTAATCTGTTGGCTGAAATAATCTAAAGACCTGGAAAAAAATTATAAAGTTACTCATCTCTTGTTTCCTTTCAGACCTGATGAGTCAAATGATCTCTTCCTGTACTTTTCACTTCTTTTACATTCTTTGCAGGTCAGACGATTCTTCATGACATGCAAATGATAAAATTGGAATATTATCTTCTCTGTGTGAATTGGCAAAAGAACATTTACCTCCTTTGGCATCCCATAAAGGTATTTTTGCAAAGGTTGTTGGCAGGAACTTAGCCCATTTTAGTTCAGGGAGATGAAATATGGTGCCTTGTCAAGATTATTTAATAACACAAACACCACCCAAATCCATTTGAGTAGGAATCAATATCAAATGACAAAAAGCATTGTTTTCCATTCAGAGAATTCTCAAACTTTTCTTATTCTTCAGATGAAACTTGCTTATTTTACAGCACATATCAAAATCTTTTCATGAGCTTATTGACTAAACAGCTGGCTTGAATCATGAAATAGGTTAGCAGGGCCAAGAGTAGACATTCAGCAAACATATTTAAAATTTCCAAGCAAATGGGAATAATAACAAAATGCATTTTTGGCAAAAATCTAGAAACACAGCACAGTGCAGCTCTTTGCTCATAACACAATGGCCACTAATGCAGTCATGAAATAAAAGCAGTTATCAGAGCTGATCAATAGGAGCCTGTCAGTGTCATTTCAGTTGGAAATTCAAACAGGCACTTAGATTTAACTGCTAAGAATAGCTATAATATCAACTGGTTAAAATAGCAATCTAACGATTGAGTTGGCCAATGTCGGTTATGAAGCATATCATCATAATGATATCTGGTAATGTGGTTTCAAAACTATTTTATTGAATTTGTCTTCCTGGCAGTCAAGTGGTTACTGTACATGAAAGGACAGCATGGTAGTGTAGTGGCTAGCGTAACATATTACAATACCAGTGACCCGGGTTCAATTTCCACCACTGTCTGTAAGGAGTTTGTACGTTCTCCCCACCACCACGTGGATTTCCTCCGGCTGTTCCAGTTTCCTTCCACAGTCCAAAGACGTATCGGTTGGTAGCTTAATTGGTCACTGTAAGTTGTCCCATAATTAGGCTAGGGTTAAATCGGGGATTGCTGGGTGTGTGGGTCGAAGGGCTGGAAGAGCCATTAAGGGCGCCAAGAGGCAATATCGAGCCAAGCTGGAAGCCCAGGCTAACCAGAGGGATGCCAGTAGACTATGGCAGGGTCTAAATGAGATCACTGGTCGCAAAGGAAAGGCTGGGAATATCAATAACTGTGGTGCTTCTCTTCCTGACGAACTTAACGTATTCTACGCAAGATTCGAACAGAAGAGGAGTGTCCCGCTCCCTCCGGATGAACTGGTCCTGGTGGCATCGAGATTCTTCATCACCGAGGAGGACGTTAGAAGGGCCTTCCTAAAGATAATTCCAAGGAAGGCAACGGGCCCAGATGGCATCCCGGGAGGGGTTCTCTAGGCCTGTGCAAGCAAGTTAGCTGGAGCGTTTGCTGACATCTTCAACTGCTCTTTGCTTCAGTCTAAGATCTCCTCGTGTTTTAAGAAGGCAACGATAATCCCAGTGCCGAAGAAGAGCAAGGTGGAATGTCTGAATGACTATCGATCTGTGGCTCTGACATCAATTGCTATGAAGTGCTTCGAGCGATTGGTTATGGCACATATCAACCACAGCCTACCGGTCAACCCCGACGCTTTGCAATTTGCCTACCGGAGCAACAGGTCAACGGCAGATGCCATTTCTTTGGCCTTACGTTCCTCCTTAGAACATCTGGAGAATAAAGACGCATACATAAGGCTCCTTTTCATTAACTACAGCTCTGCCTTTAATACCATCATTCAAAATAAACTGATTCCTAAGCTCCAGAACCTGGGCCTCAGCACTCAGATCCGCAGCTGGATCTTCAACTTCCTCACAGACAGGACCCAGGCTGTAAAAATAGGGGACAAGCTCTCCTCTACAATCACTCTGAGCATCGGTGCCCCACAAGGCTCAGCCTCCTGCTGTACTCACTGTACAGCCATGATTGTGTAGCCAAGTTTCCATCGAACTCAATATATAAGTTTGCTGATGACACAATAATTGTAGGCCATATCTCGGGTAATGATGAGTTTGAGTACAGAGAGGAAATTAAGAACCTGGTGGCATGTTGCGAAGACAATAACCTATCCCTCAATGTCAGCAAGACGAAGGAATTGGTTGTTGACTTCAGAAGGAGTAGCGGACCCATGACCCAATTTACATCGGTGGTGCGCAAGTGGAACAGGTCAAAAGCTTCAAGTTCCTCGGGGTCAATATCACAAATGACCTGACTTGGTCCAACCAAGCAGAGTCCACTGCCAAGAAGGCCCACCAGTGCCTTAACTTCCTGAGAAAACTAAAGAAATTTGGCCTGTCCCCTAAAACCCTCACTAATTTTTATAGATGCACCGTAGAAAGTATTCTTCTAGGGTGCATCACAACCTGGTATGGAAGTTGTCCTGTCCAAGACCGGAAGAAGCTGCAGAAGATCATGAACACGGCCCAGCACATCACACAAACCAATCTTCCGTCCTTGGACTCACTTTACACCGCACGCTGTCGGAGCAGTGCTGTCAGGATAATCAAGGACACAGCCCACCCAGCCAACACACTTTTCGTCCCTCTTCCCTCCAGAAGAAGACTCAGGAGCTTGAAGACTTGTAGGCCAGATTTTGGAACAGCTTCTTTCCAACTGTGATAAGACTGCTGAATGGATCCTGACCCGGATCTGGGCCATACCCTCCAAATGTCCGGACCTGCATCTCCGTTTTTTTGCACTACCTTACTTTCCATTTTTCTATTTTCTATTTATGATTTATAATTTAAATTTTTAATATTTACTATCGATTTGTAATCCAGGGAGCGGGAAGCGCAGAATCAAATATCGCTGTGATGATTGTACATTCTAGTATCAATTGTTTGGCGATAATAAAGTATAATCTGCACTGTATCTCAATAAAAAAATAAATGAAGCATGTTAATATTTGTAAATTATATTTTGCAATAACTTCTGCAGATATTTAGTGAAAATTGAAAGCAACACACACAAAATGCTGGAGGAACTTAGCAGATCAAGCAGCATCTATGGAAATAAATAAATGGTCGATATTTCAGGCCAAAATCCTTCTTTGGGACTGGAAAGGAATAGGGAAGATGCCAGAATAAAGAAGAGGGAGGGAGGATAGCTAAAAGGTGCTAGGTAAAGCCATCCGAATGGGAAAGGTATTGTAAAGGGCCGGAGATGAAGGAATCTGATAGAACAGAAGAGTGGACCATGGAAGAAAATGAAGAAGAAGGGGCTCCAGGGGGAGGTGATAGGCAGCTGAGGAGAGGTAAGAGGACAAAAGAAGGAAGTGGGGGTGGAATTCTTACCGGAAAGAGATATCGATACTCATGCCATCAGGTTAAAAGCTATCCGGACAGAATACGAGCTGTTTCTCCTCTACCCCGAGAGTACCTCATCCTCAGAAGAGGATGCCATGGACCGACGTGTAGGAACAGGAATGTGAATAAGAATTAAAACGGTTGGCCACCTGGAAAATCTGCTTTTGGCAGATGGAGCAGAGGTGCTTGACAAAACAGTTCCCCATCTTACAACGGGTCCCACCACGAAGGCTGCTTCGGGAGCACTGGATACAATAGATGATACTTGTAGATTCGGAGGTGAAGTGTTGCCTCACCTGGAAGGACTGTTTGGAGCCCTGAGTGGAGGTGGGGAAGGGGATATAGCACTTTGGCCACTTGCAGGAGGGAGATTAGTGGGGAGGGACAAATGGACAGAGGGAGGGATTCCTGTGGAACGCAGTGAGAGTAAAGATGTGTTTGGTGGTAGGATCCCCTTGGGGATGGCAGAAGTTGCAGAAAATGATATGTTAGATGCAGAAGCTTATGGGTTGGTAGGTTAGGAGATGACGAACTCGATCCCTGTTAAGGTGGTGGGAGGACCGGGTGAGCGCAGATCTGGGAAATGGAGGAGATGCAGGTGAGGGCAACGCCAATGGTGGAGGAAGGGAACCCACATTCGTTGAAGAAGGAGGACACCTCTGATCTTCTGGAAAAGAAAGCCTCACCCTGGGAACAGATGTGACAGAGACAAAGGAACTGAGAAAAGCGCATAAGATTTTTACAGGAAACAGGGTGGGAAGAGCCACAGGAAACAGTAGGTTTTTATAAAAGATGTTGGTAGACAGTTTGTCTCCAGAGACAGAGCAGAGTGATGAAGAAAGGAGAGGGTGGTGTCGGAAATGGACCAAGTGAATTTAAGATCTGGGTGGAAGTTCTGTTTGTTCTTAGTTGTAACATTTTTGTAACATATTTTAAATTCCTTTGTATTTGCAAATCTGCTTAGAACTCTGGTGCCCCTCAAGGCTGTGTCCTCAGCCCCCTACTCTACTCCCTATACTCTCACAACTGCATGGTCAGATTCAGGTCCAACTCCGTCTGCAAGATTGATACCACTGTAGTCGATCATATAAATAATAATGAATGGGAACATAGGAAGGAGATAGAGAGCCTTGTGACATTGAGTCATGGCAACAACCTTTCTCTTAATGTCAACAGAACAAAACAGCTTATCATTAGCTTCAGGAGGGGTGGTGGTGCACATGCTCCTGTTTACATAAAGCGTGCTGACATCGATAGGGTTGATAGTTTGAAGTTCTTAAGAGTAAGCATCATCAGTAGTCCATCCTAATCCAATCACGTTGACACTGCATCCAGCAAAACTCACCTGCACCGGTACTTCGTTGGGAGGCAAAATAAATTTGGCATGTCCACTTCGATGTTTCTTACTTGTATTCTGGCCCACTCTTTCTTGTTGTCGATTGATGGGTTGAGGATTTCAGGTTTGATGATGTGATCTGTTAGCTTTTGTGTAAGGGAGGGGTTGAGAGGGTTTGGGGTTGGGGAATTTCTGTTTCCTTTTCTTTTCATGTGGGGAGGTGTTGATTACAACTAGAGGGTGATGGGGGGGATTGATGTCTTTCAACTACTATGGTTTTCTGTATTTTATGGCTATCTAGAGAAGACAAATCTCAGAGTTGTATTCTGCATATGTACTTTGAGAATAAAATGAATCATTGAACCTTCATCTCACTGTTATAAGACTGTTCATTGGTTCCTTATTATAATAAAATGGACTATTGATCTTACAATCTACCTCATTGTGACCTTGCACCTTACTATTTACCTGAACTTTCTCCGTACCGTAACAATTTATTCTTCAATCTGTCATTGTTTTAACTCCGCAGAGACAGTATGCAAGACAAGTTTTTCACTATACCTCAGTACATATGACAATAATAAACAAACTTACCAATTTAAAATTTTAAACCAACTCTTCTCAAGCACAATTATATTGTTAAAATAAATGTTCTTAACGTTTGGAAGTCTTTTTTCAGCATGGTGTTCACATCACACAAAATAATATAGATTAACTTGAAGGTCTTGGTTCTGAACAGAATGAATAGATGTTGTACCTCTTACAATAAATGAGCGATTGTAGCTATAGCTAAAAAATGAAACTCATCATATGTGTGAAAGGTAGTTTACATAGACATCCCATACAAACAATGCCTAACATTAGAAAGGTGAAAGATGTGGAAGGCATCTTCTGAAGGATTCCATTTTCTTCATGAGACTTTTGCTAGTCTCTTTTGAAAAGAAATTAGAGCAGAGTTGCCAAGTATAGTCCTGGGGCAGTTTTGAATTTAACATACATGGGATTGGTTTACCTTCATGTTACATCAATGGTTTTATACACAATGATTAAAATAAATAGCCATTGCCAACAACAGTATATTCTGAATCCTAGCCCCTACAGCTATTTAGTTGCATATGGTTCAGCTTCACCACAGGAATTCTGACCACCAAAATGCTTATACCACTGACAACACCAGAAGATATAAAGACTCCTGTAATTTCCCTCTGATTTACAGCAAAGCTGAAATTAGCCATTATTTCTATTTCCTGAACAGAGGGTATATCCCATGGTATGTCAGCTGGATTTACAATTGATTGACTTTGAAGGTTCTTTGACTGACTTTCCCCATAAAACCCCCTCATCAGAGTTAGATTAGATTGCATTCTCCCACCCTAAGGCACATGCTTTTACTACAGTTAGGAGTGAAGCCAAGTCAAGAGCTCTCATAGCAAAATGAAAGGCTAAATTAAAGATTGCTTGTCTGTGACATAATGAATTGTAAAACAGGAACAAATCCAAAATTACAGAACAAGTTCATAAATTATTGAGTCAGTCAAGAGCAATTTCATCTTGTAAGTTCCTATCGAACAGCTTAAGTAAGGGTGTGCAGAGTTGTTTGATTAAAAGCTCCACTAATTTTACACTTTAAGTCCAGGAATCTGAGTAAAGTGTAATGCCTTACCTAGGTTAGGGGGCAGCATGGTAACGTAGCAGTTAGTGAAATGCTATGACAACACCAGAGACCTGAATTCAATTCCCACTGCTGTCTGTAATGAGTTTGTATGTTCTCCCTATGACCATGTGGATTTACACTGTGTGCTCTGGTTTGCACTCACACATTCCAACAACATATGGGTTAGTAGGTTAACTGGTCACATGGGTGTAAACAGGCAGTGCAGGCTCATTGGGCTCGAAGGGTGTGTATCTGTATATGTAAACAAAATAAATTATTACTCTGAAGGATTAAGTGCAATTTTTGACGAACACCCAGTTGCCTTTGCAGTGGACTAGCTGGTAAATACACCTGAAATTTAGAACAGGGGTTCCCAACCTGGGGTGCATGGACCCCTCAGTTAATGGTAGGGGTCCACGGCATAAGAAAGGTTGGGAGCCCTTGATTTAGAAGAATGAAGGGTGATCTTATTGAAATGTGTGAGATCCCAGGAGAACATGGCAGAGTAGACATCAAGATATTTTCACTACTGGGAGAATCTGAAATCAAGGAATATAGATGAGGGGCCAGCCATTTAAAACCAGGATATATAGAAATTTCTTCTTGCAGAGGGTGGTGAATCCTTGTAATTGTCTGATCCAGAGGGTGCTGGAGGCTAGCTCATTAGAATAAAGTGGAGGAAGATAAAAGTTTGAAAGATTGAAGGATTGAGGACTGTAGGGATGTGGCACACTGGTGGAACTGACATCCGGGGTAGATCAGCCATGGTTATACTGAATGGTGAGGCAGTCAAGACAGACAGTGGCCAACTTGTGCTCTTATTTTCCCATGTTTTCTGGGTCATTACAAGACATCTGCTGCATAGAACACAGGAATGTGAGAAAGAAAAGCAAGAGTAGGCTTTTGGCTCCCATGCCTGTTTCACCAGTCACAATTGTGCTTGATCTCTTACATCTATGCTCGTTCCTGCACTAAAGCAATATCCCTTAATTCCTAGGTTCCCCTAATATTTAAAAATCTACTGTATCAATCTCTACCATTTCAATCTTGGGGTCTCCTCCATCAACTCCCCCATCCAGGACGTACACTATATCAGAAGCACAGCGTATGCAGTGCCACAAGCTTTGTCAAGGACCCCTCTCATCCTTCCCACAAACTCTTTGTCCTTCTGCCATCAGACAGAAGGTACCACAGCATAAGAACTAGAACAGTCAGGCTGGGTGACAGGTTCTTCCCCCAGGCTCTTCACACCTGGCTGTCACCAAGCACACATGTACACCCACTCTGAATATCCTGCCCCCAGCCCAGCAACTCCCCAACTCACAGATACACTCTCATCCTGCGCGAGTCACTTTACATTCTTTTACTGCTGATGTTTCCCAATTTATACTAATTTTGGTTTTATTATAATAGTGCCAGTAACATTATACTGTCTTACACATGCACCTCACAATTTTACATCAACCTGTCAAGCTTCTGGCCATATCATTCAGGGACTTGTGCTAATATTACTTTGTGACTGTATGTGCTGGATCATCACTATATGTGCCGTGTGTAATTATATGTACTGTGCTTTGCAATATAGCCCCAGAGGAACAATGTTTCATTTAGCTGTATATCTGTGTATGGCTGAATGACAATAAACTTGAACCATCTTAGATAGAGAACTTCAAAGACTGAATGCTCTCTGGATAAAGAAGTATCTCTCCACTTCAGTCACAACTGGTTGAGCCCTTATTTTGATGAGCTGACTCCACTTCAATTTCCCCAGCTAGGAGAAACATTATACCCACATCTACCCTATGAACCTGCAAAAAAATGTTGCAGATTTTATTCTTCTCAGCTAAGGTTTGCTTTGTCTCTCCTCAAAGGACAAACTACCACCCCACTACCATCATTATTCCCATCCTAATGAAATCCTAGTGGATTCAGAATTGGCTTGCCTGCAGAAGGCAGAGGGTGGTGGTGGAGGGAGTACATTCAGATTGGAGGATTGTGACTAGTGGTGTCCCACAAGGATTGGTTCTGGGACCTCTACTTTTCGTGATTTTTATTAACGACCTGGATGTGGGGGTAGAAGGGTAGGTTGGCAAGTTTGCAGATGACACAAAGGTTGGTGGTGTTGTGGATAGTGTAGAGGATTGTCGAAGATTGCAGAGCGACATTGATAGGATGCAGAAGTGGGCTGAGAAGTGACAGATGGAGTTCAACCCGGAGAAGTGTGAGGCGGTACACTTTGGAAGGACAAACTCCAAGGCAGAGTACAAAGTAAATGGCAGGATACTTGGAAGTGTGGAGGAGCAGAGGGATCTGGGGGCATATGTCCACAGATCCCTGAAAGTTGCCTCACAGGTAGATAGGGTTGTTAAGAAAGCTTATGGAGTGTTAGCTTTCATAAGTAGAGGGATAGAGTTTAAGAGTCACGAGGTAATGATGCAGCTCTATAAAACTCTGGTTAGGCCACACTTGGAGTACTGTGTCCAGTTCTGGTCGCCTCACTATAGGAAGGATGTGGAAGCATTGGACAGGGTACTGAGGAGATTTACCAGGATGCTGCCTGGTTTAGAGAGCATGCATTATGATCAGAGATTAAGGGAGCTAGGGCTTTACTCTCTGGAGAAAAGAGGGATGAGAGGAGAGGTGATAGAGGTATACAAGGTAATAAGAGGAATAGATAGAGTGGACAGCCAGTGCCTCTTCCCCAGGGCACCACTGCTCAATACAAGAGGACATGGCTTTAAGGTAAGGGGTGGGAAGTTCATGGGGGATATTAGAGGAAGGTTTTTTACTTAGAGAGTGGTTGGTGCGTGGAATGCACTGCCTGAGTCAGTGGTGGAGGCAGATACACTAGTGAAATTTAAGAGACTACTGGACAGGTATATGGAGGAATTTAAGGTGGGGGGGTTATATGGGAGGCAGTGTTTAAGGGTCGGCACAACATTGTGGGCCGAAGGGCCTGTACTGTGCTGTACTGTTCTATGTTCTAAGGATAAATCTGACAAACTTCAATGCATATATATTTAAGTAAGTCTCTTCTTAGGTAGGAGACAAGACATGTACACCACAACCTAGGTGCAGACTCTCCTGAACTTTGTGTAATTGTACTAAAATTCCTTTAAAGTTCAAAGTAAATTTACTATCAAAGTATGCATACATTATACAACCTTGAGATTTGTCTCCTAACAGGCAGCCACGAAACAAAGACACACAAAACATCCAATGTGCAAAGAACAAAAACTACATCATGCCCATAAAAAAGAACCCGTGAAGAAAATAAAAGAATAGAATAACCTATAAAAAAGACTGTCAAACACCAATGTGCAATGATAAAAAAACATCGTGGAGCAGTGATCTGAACTGGCCTGCCCCTTGCCCTCCAGCCCTGATACTCTGACTTTTTCCAATTTGGCCCGGCATTTAAATATCCGTTTGAACATTGGGTTCGAGCAGCAATCTGAATGGGCCCACCCATCACCTTAGGCCCAGGTACTCTGATCTTTTCCTTCTGTCCTGGCATGTTCAGTCATGTCGATACTCTCCAGGGCCTGGACCCTGTGGGATTGATCCAGTCTCTGCCTGAACTTTCAAGCTCTTCCACTCTCTTGGCGAAGGGGCCATTGCCTCGCCTTGCCTCGGCACATCAAATTGCCTCCAAGTTCAAAGCAACCTAAATACTTACTCATATAGTCAAATACTGTGCAATCAAAGACAACAAGAAGATTTAAGTGTGCTTTTGGTAATTATTCTACTCATGTCCAATTTTTCTTTCCACAGGCTTTGGTGACAGGTTGGTTCTCTGAACCATTCAACTATAGCCAGAGAGCACAGATCAATGCGCATACGTAAGTCTTCAGTCAGTAAGTAGTGCTAGGGGAGTCGTTACGCTAAAAGAAATAGATCCATACGGTACATTTCCACCCCCTTTAGATTAATGTAACATAAAACTGTATATATAAAACATGCAATTTCCTTTTCATAAACCCATATTTGAAATAAACATGCTTTCACAATAATAGTCCATAACCAACTTCACATTTCTAAAGATTCGGTCTTTTGGGTGGTGCTCTGCTTCTTTCAGAACAGTCCCTCTGGACCTGTGGAGTGGCATCAGGTTTGGCAGGTGTCTTGTCAAAGACAGCTTTCTCTGTCACGGGTGTCACATTGCTGTCAGTGACATGATCATCACTGAGGTAAGTCCAATAAATGCAATGTGTCTGTCTCGTTGGATGCAGTCAACTCAGGTGTGTTCTTCGGCTGAGCATCTAGTGTCTGGTCCACATGATGTCTCCAAGTATGATGTCCAACATCCACTGTGTACATCCTAATGGGTGTCCGCTTGTCTTCTTGGTAATCACGCAATAGGACTTCCTGTCCAACCTCAAAGTTCCTTATTGATTTACTTGACAACTGGCTGAACTGTTTATTCTGCACTTCCCTCCACAGATCTGGTTTCAGAAGGTCTATGTGAGATCTCAGATTCCTACTCATGAGCAGCATGGCAGGTGTTTGATTTGTGGTCGCATGAACAGAGTTACAATGCCCAAAAAGGAAGTTGTCCATCTTGTGTTGTAGAGAAATGCCCTCCTTGTTCATAGCTTTAATGGACTTCTCGAAGGTTTGGACAAACCTTTCAGCTCACCCATTCGTTGCTGGGTGATGAGCTGATTTGAAATGTTTAAAGCCATTTTACTTCATGAATAGTCTGAATTCTTTTGACATGTCACTCACAATTTTTTCTGGTGAGACATTTCAGGAGAAGATAGTCCTCAGAGCAGAAACAGTCATTTTTGATGTGGTTGACTTCATGGGTAGATCTCAGGCCACTTTGAATGAGCATCCACAGCAATCAGAAACATGGCGTCTGTGAATGACCCAGCAAAATCAATATGCACTCGTTGTCATGGTGAATATGGCCACTCCCACGGGTGTAACAGTGCATGTGGGGGTGCATTTTGAACTTTCTGATATCCTGAACAGCTTTTGTCCAAGTCTTCAATCTGTTTATCTATTCCTGGCCTCCACACTAAGACCCTGGTGAGACTCTTCATCTTAACTATACCCAGCTATCCTTCATGCAGATTCTCTAACACTCTGGTGCGCAGTTAGAGGGAACCACAACACAAGATCCACACATCAGCATTCTCTGACATACAGACGGTTGGTCTCATCTCACTGAAACTCTGGAAACATAGGATTACCGTGAGCAGGTCATCCTTGCACGGTGATGTCATAGACTTTTGACAATGTTGGGTTATTCCTTGTTTCTCTTTACATTTCCAAATTTGTTACCAGCAACAGGTCCACCAATGCTGTGTGGAACACCTCTGCTGGGTCACAGAATGAAGACTTTTCTTCTTCAGTTGCCAATAGTGGAAGACGTGACATGCCATCAGTGTTGCTGTGTTATTTGGTATCTTTGGATTCCATGTCATAAAAGTGGACTCCAAGGAACAATGCCTAATGCTGCAATCAAGTAGCAGACATCACTGGATTCCCTTCCTGGGACTGAAAATAGACACAAGGGAGTGGGTGGTCTGTCATTAGAGTAAACTTTTGTCCTAAGAAGTGGTGGTGGAACATCTTTATTCCCCATAATAGACCAAGGGCCTCTCAGTCAATCTGTGCATAGTAGTGTTCTGCGCTCATCCATGATCTTGAAGCAAATGCAATTGAACATTCAGATCCATCTTTCATAGTGTGTGACAAAACAGCACCAGTGCTATAGGATATGTATGACACACCAGTCTGATGGGCAGAGAGGGGTCATAATGGGTGAGCAGTTCATTAGGTGTTATTAGTCCCTTTGTTCCTTTGAATGTTTTTTCACACCTTTCTGACCATTCCCACTTTGCTCCTGTCTGTAACAGTGCATACAATGGATGCAGCACTGTAGCAATGTTTGGGAGAAACTGGTAATTGTAGTTTACAAGGCCAAGTATGACCCGAGTTGTGGCACATTTTCCAGTTTGGGTGTCTGCGGCACTGCTTCAATCTTCTCTTATGACTTATGTGAAGCCAGGCTTGTCAATGACCTGTCCACAATATGAAATTTGATTCTTAATATCTCACAATTCTCTCTCTTTGTATGGAAAGCATACTGACTCTACCTGGTAAGCACTTTACCGAGGTTCTGCAGGTGCTCTTCATCATTCTTGCCAGCCACGATGATGTCATCAAGGTAACACTGTGTTCCTGCGATATCTTGGAGCACTTGGTCCATTGCTTTTTGCCAAATTGCTGCAGCCGATGCAATGCCAAAGACGAGACAATTATACTGGAACAGTCCCTTGTGAGTGTTGATTCTAAGGATCTTCCTGCTTGACTCCTCAAACCCCATTTGCAGATAAGTTTACGACAAGTAAATCTTTGAAAACCTCTCCCTACCTGCCAAAGATGCAAAAATGTCTTTTATTCATAGCCGGAGATACTACACAGTACAAAGCACAAGGTTAATACTCACCTTGAAGTCCCTGCATATGCGAATAGCTCTGACCTTTCCTTTCTTGATCACCAAGACAATGGCCCAGTTGCTCCACTCAACCTTGCAGAGGATACCAGACTCCTCCAAGCTCTGAAGTTCAGCATCAACTTTGGGACGTAATGTGTCAGGCACTGGACACGCTTTAGTGTTAAGCAGCTATGACATTCTTTTGTTAGTATTAGCGTCTGGGCTGTAGTTGTTGGTCGATGACACATTGAGAGCTTTGACTGTGTGCCAGACTAGTTGGATTTTTCTCAGCCATTCACATCTGAAAAGTGCTGGCCCTCTACTTTTCAACACAAAAAGCTTTAACTGCTGTGTTTTGCCTCCATAGGTCACATTTACTGTGAGCTTGCCTTTTGGAGACACTTTTTCACCTGCATTGATCCTTAGCATCACTGCGGTCATCACTCGTGGCAGCATAGAAAACAGTCTGTTGTAGTCTGCTTCGGAAATTACAGACAAAGCTGACACTGTATCCAGCTTCATTTTCAGTTTTACACCAGACACATCTGTTGTGATCCATATGATTTTGCAATCTGCTTCAGTAATGCTATGTAGTTCCAGGCATGACAGCTCACCTTTGTCAGACTCTGTGTTGCCTGATTCAGTTTCACATTCAATCACTTTGTGCATTTATTTAGTTTTGTGTTTGAGACTTTTCACTCTATGCGGTTTTACTCTTTGGTTGTGTTTTTTTATCTGACTTGCACAATCTTTATGTGGACTTGCTGTGACACTTTCTGCAATCTTTTTTCTTTGAACTAACAGTCATGTGAGGGTTTGCCACATCGTAACATTTTTGAATTTGTGCACCACTCAGGGACATTTTGTGCATTTCACATTCTACTTCTTTTTCAGTAGTTCTGATTCATCCTTTTCTGCAGTCTTGAATGTTATTGCAATGGTCAATGCCTGTTCTATGGTTAGGTCTCCTTCTGACAGTAGCTTGTTTTGAATGCTTTGACTATGCATGACACATACAAGCCTCTCCCTTAATGCATCAGAAAGTCAATCTTTAAAGCTACAGTTTGGGAAAGTTTACACAGTTCTGCAATGTATTCAGGAAAGCTTTCATCCTTTGACTGGTCCTGTTTGTGAAATCTAAATCTCTCAACTATTACTAGGAGTTTTGGGCTCAAGTGAGTTTTCAAAATTGAAACAATTTCATTGAACATCTGTCTTGCTGACTTTCAGGAATTACTAAGTTGCATAAGAGACTGTATGTTCCAGTGCCCAGTAAACTAATAAGTACGGAGACATTCTTTATCTCATCCATGTCATTAGCATTACAATATAGTTCAACCCTCTTGATATATGATTCCCAGTCCTCATTAACCTTTCAACTTTACCGACTAAGGCCATTTTTACTTCAGTTTTGTTAGTTGTGTGTCTTTCACTGTGTACTGTCCAATGTTACTCACGTGCTCTTCTCTAGCATCCATGACTGCTTTCTCCGTCACTGTACTAGTTCAGTTCACTCCTTCCTCTCCTTCCCTCCGAATTCTGTTGTTTTGGAATTGTCAGTGCCATTGGTGATATTCGCTGACATTCAAGTTTTCACTCATCACCGATTTGTTGTGTCTGTACAACTACATATCAGTTCAATAATAGCATGCACACAGAGGTGAGGTTAACCGGTATATTCACTTTGCAGTGAGAGAATACAGATCAATGCGCATGGGTAAGTTAACAGTCAATAAGTGGGCTAAAGGGAGTAAGGGGAGTCACTGTGCTAAAAGAAATTGATCCATCCATTACAGATTCATCTTTTGGTGACCCTAGTTCCAAATCTCTATCTTTTGTTCCCATAACTTATGTTTGAATATCTCTAATTAGACAATACTAAGAGAGTAAGAGTAAGAGTAAGAGTTCGGCATGGACCAGAAGGGCCGAGATGGCCTGTTTCCGTGCTGTAATTGTTATATGGTTATAATACTGAAATGATCCTAATTAAAGTTACAAATCAACTTATATCACCTTCACCAAAGCCACTCTTCCACAGTCCAGATGAGTGGGTTTGCAATTACTTGAATCGGCATTTAATCTTTCTGATCATAGGAGGAAATCTGGTAAAACGCATTTTGCTCCTGTATCATTTGAACTGGAATAGCTCAGATAGAGCCTTGGCACCTTCTTATTTCTTATTGTTCCCCTTGACTGCATATTACAAGCAATTTATTTCAGGCGCATATGTAATGGCTTCTCTGTGATGTTAACCGATGAGGTAATGGTTTCTCTGTAGTAGCAATGTTTGGGTTATAACTAGAGATAATGGGTGACTATCCAGTGGGGGAAATGTTATTCTTTCTTGTGTGTCTGAAAGCTGTTAGTTTTGCAGGCTTTTGCCAGAAGACGTGAGGGGAATGAAGAGAGTAGACGCAACTTGAGCAAGTCGTTGGTCTGCCCGATCGGGGGGGGACTCTGAGCTGGGGTCCGAAGGAGGAGATCGATGGTGGAAGAAGAACTGCTGGACTGTGTGAGCTCCAACTTTGTGTGCACATGACTGTTTAATAAGATTATTGGCGCCTTTTCTTTTATATTTTGTTTCTCTACTAACCATATAGTCAAAGTAAAGAGTTATAAAGCTTAATCATTTAATCGCATATTGTGTACGGTTTGTTATTTCGGGGTACTGATTTGTAACAGGGGACACACTGTGCAGCATCCCCCCAAATGAGATTTCTTAAATTTGACTGGGCAGGGGGGTTATCACCTCCTAGATTAAGCCGCTAGAAGAAGCGTTACAATTGTGGGGGTTACGCTCAGGATTGATTCCATTGGATGCCGTGTGATTACCCTGAGCAGCGAACCAGTGGGACAGCTATTTGTATTCCAGATGAATTGTTAATTCCACTGTTAAAGTTGCGATTGTGGACGGAGGTTTGATAAAATGGTGGGCACAGCTCTCGTTTTAATGCAGACCAGAGCTGAGGCAGCTGGGGGCGGAGATTTCAAAGACAGGGGTCTATCATTTCTGAGGAGTGAGGGGAAAGAGTGGTCAGATTTGGAATGTCTAATTAGCCCACGCCCCCGGTGAAGAGTGAGAATTCTGAGGTAGTATCTGCCCTTACTTCTCCGGCAAATAAATAGAAAGATCAGAGTCAAAGTCCCAGCTACGGCAGGCTCCGCCAATTCTCTGGAATAATGCCCACCCCTAAAGGGGAAGAGGAGTATGAGACTTGGGCGCAGCAGACCTCTCAGTTGTTAGGAGAGTGGCAGTGCTCGGATGACGAAAAGGGACAGAGATTGGTTGAAAGTTTGAATGGGCGGGCTGCTGACGTTGTCAGAACTGTCAGGTTAGATTATCCCGCAGCGACAGCGGTAAGTTATCTGCAAGCCCTGGTCTGACCGGGAGCTCCTGGGGGAGTTTCAAAACATGAGTCAGGAGAAGGGGGAGAAGCTTTCCGCGTACCTTTCTCGGCCAGAGAGACGGCTAAATTGCTTGCGGCGTCGGGGGGGGGAGGTCATTCGGGCGTCTGAGGTGGATCAGTTAAGGATAGATGTTGTAACTAGGGGCGCCCAGGCTCACGACAGGATTGCTTGGGATCTCTGGCAGTCCCGCAAAACGTGCCCCCCCTCCATCGTTTGTTCAGCTGATCAGAGAGGTGCGGGAGGATGAGAACACGTTGGGGCCGCGAGCGGACTCCGTCTGCAGGGTGCAGTCCTCGGTAGTAGCCCCTTGGGGTGAAGTGACCAGGGCCAGCTCAACCCGGGAAGTGGTAAAGGAGGCGGTGGCAGAGCTGAGAACTGAGAGGTCACGGGGGTTCATGGTGGGTGTGAACCCTTCGTATGATAGGACTGGTAGAGAGCGCCCCCCCCCCCCCCGGGGACAGACCGCGCAGAGGGCTGCGGGTGGCCGGGGTTCCACAAGAAGAGGGGCGGCCGGTAGCGTGTGCTATAACCGTGGGGAAGAGGGACACTTCAGGCAGGAATGTGAGCGGTAGGAAGCCCCTCGGAGAGCGTGCCCACGGGTATCCAAGCAGGGAGAGTCGTTGGGAAAACTTAGAGGGGACCCAGTGAGGGAATGGCCTAGTGTCTCTGGGGGAACACATTCCCGACAATATACGAAGGAACCCCCGAAAGCAAAAGACCCTATTCTTGAAGGATTAGTGTGACCCTGCTCCAGTATGTCGCTACGGATAGAGCGAATCTACGCTAAAGCCATACGACACCGGGTTGCAGGTCACATTACTGTATCGTTTGTTCTACAACCAGTATCTGAAGCATTTACCCTTGACCCCATTCAGTGTACTGGAAATTTGGGGTACAAGTGCTGATGATTATCCGTACCACAGTTATTAGTCAGTGAAACTGGAGTTCTCGGAGGCCGATGTGGGAGCGTCTGAGGTGCTTGACACATTAGTGCTGGTTTGTCCGGATCTGGTTGAGACGGGCGGTGTTTCAGTTCTGGTGGGGACCAACACCCCTCTTGTACAGAGGCTCATGGGGGCCTACAAGGAGAAAGCGGGTGAGAGTTTTTTAGGGACCTTGTCAGTGCACCCAGTGTTTCAAGCTGCGTTTGAGGAAGTGCGTGACCGCACTGGGCCGGATACCGAATTTAAACGAGGGACTGTGTGGTGTACCCAGTCGAAGCCTAAGGTGATACGGCCCGGGGAAGTAGCGAGAGTAATGGGGACCCCCAGATTTCCCAGAGTGCCTGAGGGCAAAGCCCTCTTAGTGGACGCGCCGGAAGACCTCAAGGGGAGCTGCGATTTCTGGCTGGCGTGCTGATGAGGCCTGAATTGCAGAGGCCCTCGGTTGTACAGGCGAGCAGGATGGCTGTGATTGTCAGGAACACTATGAACAGGGAGGTCACCTTTAAGAGAGGGATGCCCCTGTTGCATTTGTTCCCAGTGACGGTAATGTCTAGTGCCTCCGTGAGGCATGCTGGGGAGAGACTATTGCCAAAAAGGGAAAAGTTGACCACTGAGGCATTTAACTTCAGGGACTTCCCAGTGCTGCCGGGTTGGAAAAGGAGGCTGGTAGAGAAGATGTTGAAATTGGAAGGTGTCTCTTCCATTGGCGAGTTTGATGTGGATTGTTCCAAGAGCACTCGTCACACTATCCGGGTGACCGAGGACACCCTGTTTAGAGAGAGGTCGCAGTGACTGGTCCCTGCAGACGTGTAAGATGTGCAGCAGCATTTGTGTAAGTTGAAGGAAGCTGAGATCATCACTGAATCCCAAAGCCCCTATGCGTCCCCAGTACTAGTGGCCAGGAGGAAGAATGGGAAGGTACCCATGTGTGTGGACTATAGGGCTCTGAACAGGTGCACCATCCCTGACCAGTATATGGTCCCGAGGGTCGAGGACGCGCTGGCCTGTCTGAGTGGTGCAAAATGGTTTAGTGTGCTGTATTTGAGGAGTGGATACTACCAGATCCTGATGAGTGAGGCCGATAAAGAGAAGACGGCATTTATGTGTCCCCTGGGATTCTTCCAATTTGAAAGGATGCCCCATGACATATCGGGAGCCCCTGCCACCTTCCAGAGGGTCATGAAGAAGACAGTGGGGGATATGAACTTGCTTGAGGTGTTGGTGTATTTGGATGATCTTATAGTATTTGGATCCAATCTTGGAAGAACACAAAGTGAGGCTACTGAAGGTGCTAGGCCACCTGAAAGCTGAAGGGTTAAAACTTTCCCTGGACAAGTGCCAGTTCTGCCAAACGTCTGTTAGCTGTGTTGGACACATAATCTCATGGGATGGAGTAGCACAGACCCAGCTAAGATCGAAGAGGTGACCACTTGGCTGAGACCCCAAACTGTGAGCACTCTGCGCTCGTTCCTTGGATTCTGTGGTTATTATTGGAGATTTGTGAAGGGATACGCCAAAGTGAGTCACCCCTTGAATCAGCTTCTATGCGGTTACCCTCCCTTGGGGAAGAAAGGGAAAGGAAAGAAGGACAGGAGGGTGGAGAATATCGAAACCCATCGGAGCCCTTTGGACAGAGGTGGGATGCAAAATGTGAGGAGGCTTTTCAGTCACTGAAAGAGTTGCTGACCCAGGCATCGGTGCTGGCTTTTGCGGACCCCCGATTGCCGTATGTACTACACACAGATGCCAGCCGAGAGGGGTTAGGGGGTGTTCTGTATCAGGATCTGGGCACTGGGTTGAGGCCTCTGGCGATTGTCAGCCGGAGTTTGTCGCCCTCTGAGAGAAACTATCCCACACACAAGTTGGAATTCCTGGCATTGAAATGGGCGGTGGTGGATAAGCTGAGAGACTATCTCTATGGGGCCAAGTTTGAGGTGAGGACGGACAACCCCCTAACATATATCCTGACCTCAGCGAAGCTGGATGCCACAGGCCATCAGTGGTTGGCAGCATTGTCCGCCTATGATTTCAGACTGAAGTACCGGCCGGGGAGCCGGAACATTGATGTGGATGCTTTGTCCCGATGGGTGCATGAGGGTCTGGACAGGGATGAGGAGTGGGAGAGTGTTCCTGCCACGGGGGTGAAGGCCATGTGTCAGTTTGCCATCACCGTGAAGGCAGAGGGAAAGGAGAGGCAGGATCGAGCAGTGGATCAATTGGGGGCTTCTGATGACGCCCTACTCCCAGTTTACCGTAACCTGATTGCTCTGAAGACAAATCAGCCGCCGGAATTGAGTTCTGGGGAAGTGGCAGCTGCTCAGCGAGATGACCCGGACATTGGCACTATTTAGTCTGCAGTTGAAAAGGGAGACATGGCTCAGGTGGAGAGGACAAAACACGCTTTGGTGCCTCCATTACTGAAAGAATAGCCTCGGTTGGAGTTGAAGAACCAGATCTTATACCGGGACACATCACCCCCAGACCAACCCCAGCGTTGCCAGCTGGTTCTGCCCGAGAAGTATCGGAGGATTGCATTGAAGTCACTTCATGATGACTCTGGACACTTGGAGGTGGAAAAGACCTATGGATTGCTCAGAGACTGGTTTTACTGGTCCCGAATGAAGTCTGAGGTTGAAGAATACTGCAAGTCATGCATTCACTGCATATGGCGGAAGACACTGCCTACGCGGGCAGCTCCTTTGTCCCACTTGCAGAGTGCAGGGCCCCTGGACCTGGTGTGTATGGATTTCCTGTCCATAGAACCTGATGCAACAACACACTGAATATCTTAGTCATCACAGACCACTACACCAGATATGCTCATGCTTTTCCTACCAAGGACTAGAGGGCGACTACAGTGGCAAAAGTGTTATAGGAGAAGTATTTCATTCATTATGGCCTTCCCAGGCAGATACACAGTGACCAGGGACGGGACATTGAGAGCAAACTCATCTATGAGTTACTGGGCATGCTTGGTGTTGAGAAATCAAGGACCACACCCTATCACCCGCAGGGAGATGCCCAGCCTGAGCAGTTTAATTGGACCTTGCTAGACACGCTTGGGACCCTGGAGATCGGCAAGAACAGCAGGTGGAGTCGACATATTGGGCATCTGGTTCATTGTTACAACTGTACACGAAATGAAGCTACTGGGTACTCGCCATATTTTCTGATATTTGGGCGCAAGGCAAGGTTGCCCATTGACCTTTGTTTTGGGACTTACGCAGGTGACTTACCACTGAAGCCTTATCTGAAATATGTGTCTGATATGCGGAGAGAGCTGAAAAGGGCTTATGAATTGGCTGGGGTTGTAGCCGCTAAGCAGAATCGAGGGAATAAGAGGAGGTATGATCAGAAAGAGACGTTCACCCAATTCCTGCCGGGAGACTGAGTCCTCATAAGGAATTTGGGGCTACCTGGAAAGCACAAGTTGGCTGACCGCTGGGCGGCCACACCCTATGTGGTGGAGAGTCAGATGCCAAACCTACCGGTTTTCCGGGTGAGACCAGAGGAAGGGAATGGGCCTGTCAAGATTCTCCGTCGCAACCACCTATTGCCCCTGGGACAAGAGGTGCAGGTAGACCCAGAGCCCGACTTGGAGCCTACACCTACTTAGAGAACTCTGTGAAAATGCGGGGCGACTGCAGGGCCCACAGCGGGAGAGGCTGGGCCGGGCCCCGCCCATGAGAGGGATACTGATTCGGAGGATGATGATCTGGATGTGTGGTACATGCTTCCCTTCGCTAACTCCCCATTGACTGAGGAAGAGATTCCCGGCCCTTCACCCACTGAGTCAGGTAAAGTAGAGGGGGCTAGCTGTGGGGAGCCTGGGTTACAGCAGGACACTGAAGGAGAGGAAGCAGGGCCTGGACATGGGACAGAGGGCTCCAAGACGCAGGGGAACAAGAGTGATAGATTGGGGGAGGACTCGGCAAGCAGACTCGAAGTATCCCCAGTAGTGTCTGAGTCTGAAGAGTTAGGTGAGGAGGTACAGAGGTTTCAGAGAATTAGGAGACCACCGGATAGGTTGACCTGTGTAGTGCCTGGGGAACAGGGCATGATCTCTACTGATTTGGGGAGCTATGTCACTGCTTTCTGCACCTGGATTGGGCTTTGTGTTTAGCAGGAAGGATTGGCGAAATATCTCAATGTCATGAGGGCATGACTTAATTCGGTGGGAGGAGAATGTAATGGCTTCTCTGTGATGTTAACTGATAAGGTAATAGTTTCTCTGTAGCAGCAATGTTTGGGTTATAACTAGAGATAACGGGTGACTATCCAGTGGGGAAAATGTTATTCTTTCTTGTATGTCTGAAAGCTGTTGGCTTTGTGGGCTTTTGCCAGAAGGCGCAAGGGGAATGAAGAGAGTAGATGCGACTTGAGCGAGTCGGTGGTCCGCCCGACCCAGGGGGACAGGGGATACTGAGCCGGGGTCCGAAGGAGGAGATCAATGGTGGAAGAAGAACTGCTGGACTGCGTGAGCTCCAACTTTGTGTGCACATGACCATTTAATAAGATTATTGGTGCCTTTTCTTTTATATTTTGTTTCTCTACTAACCATATAGTCAAAGTAAAGAGTTATAAAGCTTAATCGTTTAATCGCATATTGTGTATGGTTTGTTATTTCGGGCTACCGATTTGTAACAGGGGACACATCACGCAGCATCCACCCAAATGAGATTTCTTAAGTTTGACTGGGCAGTGGGGGTTATCACCCCCTTCATTAAGCCGCTAGAAGAAGCAAGTGTTACACATATTTTCCTTGTTTCCACCTCTGCTTACCACTTTACTTTCTTCATTTTATTGGAATCAAGGCTAAACTGGGCTAAAATTCTGTCTAAACAGTGGGGAGACCAGAATTGTCAGCCATCTCTACTATCCATTCCTTCAATTGCAATCCCATTCCTCTCTGTGACCACTGTGTTATGTTGTAGCAGCCTGCAGTTTTGGCCTCTTATTTGCTCCCATCTGTGACAAGATTGCCCTATTTTTTCATAATCAATGCTTCTTCATACCTTAGCTTCCCTGCTGTATAACTCGTAAGCAAGCTCATCCTGTGGGATTGTGGTGGTTAAATCACTGGAGGCATTTAAGGAGAATGTAGATACATTTGTATCTATGAATTTGAGAGCTGTGGGGAACTGGCACATAAGAGGAGTTGAAAGCTCAATACAATCACCCATGATTGTACTGAAGAGGAAAGGAAACTTGAGGAACTGAGTAACCTACTCCTGTAGCTGTTTGCTTGTGCTTTTGTATGTACTGAAGTTTCCATTTTTGGTTTATAGTTTTTAAGCCAGTAGCATTATCATAAGCGGTTTACAAAATCTGTTTTGCAAACCTGGTTTGAGGACAAGTACTGATTAATACTCTTGTCACTCCTGTTGACCCTTATATCTTACTGTCCCACACAGATTGAATGAACATAAATCAACTGCTCAGCTTGCCTCTATACTTACCCTTCCCGGCTGTTTAAAGAAACTAAAATTAGACCACCCTGATTTTAAGAAAGGTTTTCTTCCTGAAATGACTTTTATAGTGATCTATCTGATTAAAAACTGAGGTAGAAATGTTATAAATCTAAAAAAAAATGTTGATACTTGTATCAGCTCACTTTTGAAATGTACGTAAAAGTCACAATTATAAATAGTCTGTCAAAATAGCTATAGTTTTTCATTGAGGGAGAAACGATAAGTAACATGACTGCCTAATTTACTACACTCAACATACAGTAGCTGCGTGTAGAACACAAAGGCTCATTAGTTGGTAACTTAATTTCTTTCTTTGAACTGCTGAACTATTCCAGTACTTTTGTTAAAATTTGTGTTTCGTATACATAAGGTTTGAATTCTAGTCAACGCTGGGCTAGTTGAGCCTATGAATTGCGTAAGTATTTCAAAGTAGCCTCAACGCCCTTACAGTCTGAAGAGAAAGTCAGCCAGAGTGCATGGTGCAGATCGCAATTCAATCTCTGGAGCTTGTGCAATAGTTTGTCAGCTCTAGGTGAAGATAGCGTGTGGTTCAATTTTCCCTTATGCGTTAGTAAAGATTTTACTTTAAAGCCAACATCTGCTGGAAACTGTTTAAGAGTTAATTCATCTCAAGGCCATTAGAATTTAAAATGGCCACATTTGCTAATGTTACAACAGTAAAAACAATTAAAGTATCTACAGCACCTCGTGCAAGACTTGTGAATGCTATTTTCTAGATTAATTTGATATAGTTGAAATTAGATATATTATTCAACCATGTAAAATGAGAAAAATTAAACCATCGTTATTTTATTATTGACTACAACTAAAAAAAGTTGTGGTATTATTTGAACTAATTTTATACAGAATAGTCTGAAAAATACCCAATTACACATAGGGAACATTTTTAGACAGCAGTGCAAATACTAAAAGACTTAATCAACTTCAAAGATCTAATAATTGTTCCAAGTAATCAGCTTAATTTGAGAAAGCAAGGAAATATAGGTAACCCGTGACTAGACATTTGTTATACAGCTGGCTTCAGATGGATTAACAAGGCAATATGTTTCACAATTAGTTGAATGTACTGCAGTACATATGGAACCATTTTAACTGCAAGCAAAGCCAAATTCTACCCTACTGTGCTACAACCCAGATTACAGACATTGATTTTGTTAAGGCCATTAAATTGCGAATGCTAGATTTTTACTTTGTGAATTTTTAATTATCTCTCTGCCACATTCTGAGCTAAAGATGAAAATATTCCAAACTGTATTAAAATTTAAATGCATCATTGCATTGCAAATGGTCAACCAAAAAAAATCATGCTTGGAAAATACTTAGTCAATTTAATATAAATGGGAGAATCTATTTATTTAATGATGTCTTCAGAAGTTTATATTTTATAATAAAATTACAAATTATAACTAAGAAACCCTATACAGTATGTTATCACCATGAAAACTATTTCACTACAGCAGTCTAACATTTTCAACTACAACATTTAACCATACTCATCCCATCTCAACTAAAACATAGATCAAAGTGCATAATTATGTTTCTAGAGGAATTTCTGTAGAATGAAGATCTGCTAATCTTTAGCAAATTACATTAACAAGGTCTGGAATCAGGCTGTAGGAGTTCTGATAGTTTCTCAACAGGATCATGCACAGGCTGAACACTTCAATGTTATAATGAGGCTGGACACTACAGGATACCAGAAACAAATTTAACAAGGGCCATACAGGACCAACACTACCCCCACCCCCCCACAAATACAGAGGACTCTTCACTTCCTTAAATTCATGTCTTAGTATTTTGCTTTCTCACTCGTCTAATAATTTTATTAAATAATCTTCATTATAATACTCTCAACACCTCCTTTCATTAACTAAGTAGTATTTTCATACACCACCTTCACTACAATGCTGAATGTTTTCTTGCAAGACATGATTAGAGCGTCAAGGAAGGTTAAGACATCGAGGTGAAAGCGTAAGGTGAGCCTGTGTTCAGTGCTGACTGCTGTCAGAGGAGTTTGTGAGTGGCCTACCCTGTGTGGCTAGCTGTGGTAGGTGAGTAGGCCTCTGCTCTCTGTGGTGTCTCTCTCCTCAGTAATGAAGGTAATGCCGAAGACGTTACCATGTTTCTGTGTTTATGGACTGTGGATTTTTACAGACTTATGGTTCTTATATTCTGTTTTCTTTTCGCCTGTTCCTTTTTCCATTTTTGTTGTGCGAGGGGAAGGGTTTTGGGGTTGATATTCTGTTAGTTTTTTTCTGTGTTGGGGAGGGGATGTTTGGGGTGGTCAATGTTTTTGTGTCGTTTTGTGTGGGAGGAGGGGAGGGTTGTGGGGGTCAGTGTTCTTTATGTGTTTTGTGCGGGGGGAGAGGGTTTGAGGGTTGAGCGGGACGTTGTTCTTTTTTTTGTGCGGGAGGTGGGTTTGATGTCTCTCAAAATAACTTACTTTCTTTCTTTGTTTCATGGCTACCTGGAGAAGATGAATCTCAGGGTTGTATATGGATACATACTTTGATAATAAATGAATCCTTGATGAAAATTGGTAAATACTTAATGGTAATTCAGATATTGAAAGCCTATGTTATCTGCAATATTATGTAATGTGCTTAACAAAATAGGCTCCTAATATGTCAAACTTCATTCAAAACTCATCAAACAGTATAAACATAATTTAAATCCTATGGGACTCCTTTTAGTTTTTCTTTGAGCATTTCAAATGATCATAATTCATGTAGCAAGACTCTGGTGTCACTGAAGTGAAACTACAATGAATCTTATAAACCAGTGAATGTATGATAGGTCATATTGTAAAGTGAGGAAGGAGAACAGGAGAAAACTGAAGCGGAAAGGGCAATTTTCTGGACATTATGTGGGGAGAATGAATCTCTGTTAAATTAGGGAGTAAATTCAATGATCACATGCATGAAGTAAATGTTCCAAATGTGAGTGGCATGTAGCACTATTAAATCAGTGTTCATTCACCAGTACATGTCCTCTGTGTGCCCTGAAAATACAAAACTAGCATTTTTTGTATTATCATGTACATGATCAGGAGTGAAATACATTACGCCTGAAAAAATAGACCTCAAAGATGTGGTGTGACGAGATGGTGTTATGCTGTCCATTGTATGACCAGTTGTATGTGTAGGACTTTATTTATATACAGCAACAGTTTATTTTTCTCAGAAACACCAAGTTTCTTTGTAAAATAAGAATAAATTATGATAAAAATTTGAATTAAAAAAAAAGAAACACCAGGTTTCAGCTCAATGTGGAAGCTATTTTCCACTTACTGCAGAGCTCAAGTGAAACCCACCTCTCTGGGCACCTGTGGACTGGCAGGAAATCCACACTATCTACACTCAAATCACAAGAGTAAATTAATGCAAATTAAAGATTCACCATTTAAAATTTGGAAGGCAATCCTTCGTGCTTCCATCCCTCTCTCTCATTTTGGACCTTCCTTAAAACCTTTCTCTTTGACCAAAGATCAGCTCACTCTGGTCAATACTGTGTCAGAGTGCCACAGAGCTGCAGAGCACAGAAACAGGCCCTTCGGCGCATCATGTTCATGCCAGTTGTTTTGTCCATCCACAGTATTCCCATTTGTCCATATTACATTTGTTTCCTTTTATGCCGTCCTATTTAAGTACCTGTCCAAAGGCCTCTTAACATTGTGATCCTCTCTGACTCCACCACCATCTCTGGCAGCACTTTCTGGATCATCTTTAAAACTCCTCCATCTCATCTTAAATTGATATCCTCTTGCTTCTGATGCCCTAGCATGGAAGAAAGATTGTGGGATGTCTATCCTATCTATGCCCTGCATATTTTCTTTCTCAGATTGTGTACCCTTTTCTGTAAAGTACTTGGCATGTCTTCACTTGCTGAGCACAGCATAAAAATATTTTTTGTCACCAACCTTTACTGAAATTGTTTCCTTAATCTCATCATTTTATAACTTGAGATCCAAATTTCAGTGAAAATTCAGGTTATCTTATTAGTGAGCAATTTCTGTACTTTTTGACATATTGTAAATGTTTATAGAACTTCTAAGTACAAATTAAAATGGCTGGTACTGGAAGTGTTTGTTATTAAAATAGTTTGGTCAACTTGAAGTTATTTATTTGTAGTAACACTTGAGAGTTACTTTGCAACGTAATTGATGGATTACTAGTTTTCTGCTGCATCGCTTATATAATTAAATTATTTTAATAAACTGTTTCATTCAGGAATGAGAATCATAACATACATGTTCTTGACAATATATCGAACAGAATGCTACTCATGCCTTTTAGAAATTTATGTTACATTTCAATTTGCATTATTGAACCCATGGGTGTATTATTTCATATTTTAGTTTGGCATAGAGCGACAGAGTGTATTTTCATTTTGCAGTCATGAATAACTGAGCATAGGGAAGGGCCCCACAGGAAGAGAACTAACTGATGATATCCAACTCAGTTCCCCACACTCCTCCATTTCACCCTCCCACTTTTCAAGCTAAACTCAAGCCATCTAATTAGACATACAGAGCAGAGTTTTACCAAAACTACATTTGCCTGACTTTCAATTAAAAGTGGCGATTGTAAAGGTTCAAACCTTAAAAAAGTGGAAAAGTTGCAAATTTTTTTGCGGAAAATCTGATATGCAAACTGCACAACATTTACATTAGAACTGTCAGTCTCCTCTGTTTTATAACATTTTTAAATGCACCCAAATAAATATAGAACTAGCCAAAGGACAATATAATTACTTTAAAAAGGCAGGGAAGTTTTTTCTATCTTCTGGCAAACATACACTGATGAAGCTATTTTAATTGTGAAAACATCAGTATGTCCTGGCTCATTGTGAAAAAAAGCACAGTACAGCTGCATTCATTTGCTCACAATAGGCTACATTTGTTTATTATTTTAGATGTGCTTTCATGTTTTGAGAGAGAAAGAGGCTTTTTTAAAGGAGTAGAATATGTAATAATAAAACTTTAAACTCATTCTCCGTAAGTAACTATGTTTTTAGTGGCCCAGACTTTCAATAATCTGTCTTTATTTAAGAGGAGGCAGCAACAGGACACTCAAACATAGCTCAACAGCAGAAATTCAATCATATTACTTGAATAAAGGATAATTTGTTATTTGCAGGACAGGAAAAGGCAACTCCAATTTGAGAACAAAATAAAAAAAACACAAGCAAAATCTTAAAAGAGAGTTAAAACAGTCAGAAAATATAAACCAAATGAGAAATAATTTGTTAAATAAGTATTTTAAAAATATTTTTATTAGTTATTTTAAGACTAAAATTCCATTAGGATTTTCCCAGTCCGACACTGCAGAAGACCATGTAACCATGTAAAAACCATGTAATTGTTGCTCTCAGCAAGGTTCACCAAATTTCCATTTTATAACCATGCAGAATTCCTGGGTAATTGTATCAAGATATGAAAGTTTTTAAAATATATTTTAGCAGTGTGTTATGCCTCTGCTATACAACAGTCCAGTGGCTTATGTCATGCAAGGTGTGTTATCCATTAATCAGAATCAGGTTTAATATCCCAGGCACATGTCATGGAATTTGTTGTTATGCGGTATTATTATAAATTACAGTAAGAGTATCTATGTTAAATTAAATAAATAGTACAAAAAAAGAAAAGAAAGCAATGAGGTTGTGTTTTCATGGGTTCAATGTCCATTCAGAAATCTGATCGCAGAGGGGAAGAAGCTCTTCTGGACTTGATGAGTGTGTGCCTTCAGGCTCTTGTACCTCCTCCCTGATGGTAGCAAGGAGAAGAGGGCATGCCCTGGGTGATGTTGTCCTTAATGCTAGATGCCGCCTTTTTGAGGCATCTCTCTTTGAAGATATCCTGGATGCTGTGGAGGCTGGTGCCCATGATGGAGTTCACTGAGTTTATGACTTTCTGCAGCTTATTTTGATCCTGTTAAGTGCTTCCCCCTCCATACCAGATAGTGAGGCAACCAGTTAGAATGCTTTCCATGGTACATCAGTACATATTTGCAAGTGTTGTTGGTGATATACCAAATCTGCTCAAACTCCAATGGAAATATAGCGCTGCTGTGCCTTCTTTATAACTGCATCAATATGTTGGATCCAGGGTAGGCCCTTAGAAAGGCTGACAACCAGGAACTTGAAATTGGTCACCCTTTCCACTTCTGACCCCTCAATAAGGTTTAACGTATAACTCCAAAAAATTGCATATCTTCTATCAGATGATGCATTGGGAAGGTTGACAATGGATATATAGAAAATGCATTCATTCCCAGTGCAAAACGTAAAATCCTGTCTTGAAAAGAAACATGATAAGTATTTTTGGGTTGCTCTTCAGAAAGTCTGTCGACGTACTCCCTTATATACCTTTATCAGAAGCAATATGACCACACAATTGCTCAATTGACTGCCTTATGATTAAGGCATCCATTGGTCTTGCAAGACCGTGGATCTGCGCCTGGAAAGTCTTCACTCTCCAGGGCGCAGGCCTGGACAAGGTTGTATGGAAGACCAGCAGTTGCCCATGCTGCAAGTCTCCCCTCTCCATGACACCAATGTTGTCCAAGGGAAGGGCATTAGGACCCATACAGCTTGGCACCAGTGTCATCGCAGAGCAATGTGTGATTAAGTGCCTTGCTCAGGGACACAACACATGTTGCTTCGGCTGGGGCTCGAACTCGTGACCTTCAGGTCGCTAGTCTAATGCCTTAACCACTTGGCCACGTGCCCACACTGCCTTATGATAATTACCCTCAAAAGCCTCCTCCTTTCAGCAATCTACATAAGCAGAGATCATTGGGCGTGCATTGGTTTTCTGACTCCATTTGTAGTTCTTGTCCATCGTGACAAAGCACAGGAAACTACAAATAATACCCATTAAGAGGACATGTCCTCTTCTCCCTGTTACCATCAGGAAGGAGGTACAGTAGCCTGAAAGCACACAGTCAGTGACTCAGAAACAGCTTCTTTCCCTCTGGCATCCAATTTCTAAATGGACATTGAAACTCATTACTTTTTTATTTCTGTTTTTGCACTGTTTATTTAACTATTTGATAGACATTTGAATTACTTACTGTAATTCACAGTTTCTCCCTATATTATCATATATTGCATTGTATTGCTGCCACAAAGTTAACAAGTTTCAAGACATATGCCAGTGATATTAAACCCGATTCTGATTCTAAAGCCAAAAGGAACTGGGTGGTATTAAAAAGAAAATCATTACCTCTAAAAATTTGACCTTTTTTCTTTCTGTGTTCCTTATTTGGTCAGAGTATTAATGCATCTGAAAAGTTTTCTCAAAATTGGTTGGAAGAAATCCAACTGGAGCAAAAACACCTCAAGTTTGGATTGTCATAAAATACAGCTGTGTCCTGCATTATGTATAATATACCAAAATGAAAACCTTACAAAAATATGTTTTTCACAAAGCTGACAAGAGCCCTAAAGAATCTGAGTTGGAAAAGAGCCCGAAAAATATCAAACCTCATGTTACTAGTTAGTAACCCACATGTTACTAGGTTACTAGGCAAGGAAGTAGGTTGAAAATCATGACCTGAAATGTCAACATTGTTTCACTCTCATAAGATTCTGCCTGACCAGCATTCTATTTATTATAGTTTTTTTACTATATGCAGTTTTTTGTTTGCTTTAAGATTAAAAGTATAGTGCTCGTGGAGTTGATATTAGCTTAATATATGAACAGTTCTGACATTTAGCATCTGCTGTTGACTAAGTATGAAACGTCACAGAATGCTGTTGAGATTGCATCTGCAGTACCAAGTACAGTTTTTGCTCCCGGATTTAAGAAAGGATACCCTGTCTTTATAACCAATGCAAAGAATAGTTAATAGATTGATCCTTGGGATGATATATAGGTTGAGTACTGCTTAACCAAAATTACAAAATCTGAGAACCTCTGAAATCCAATTTTGGGTAATGACATGATGTCACAAAATGGAAAATTCCAGAAGATGCTGGGAAGGTTCTCAAACTATCTCTGTCCACCGCAAACAGTCCTGAGAATTGACGTCATGTATGTATGTAATGAACGGAAATTAATGAGCAGTAGAAAAACACTGCATAAAGTGAAAAATGAAGACCTTGAATATGTATTGTCAACACCAGAGCAAACATATACTGTTTAATAGTATGCTGATCATGAAACAAGCAAAGATCTATCACGACAAACTGAAAATTGAAGGTAATTGGGAATATTCAGCAGACTGGTTGCATAAATTTAAGAAAAGACATGGCACTAAATTTTTAAAACATCTGCTTATCATGAAAATCAAGGACCAAAACAAGTCTACAATGGTGATTGTTTTTATATCTTACATAAACCTAAAAAAGATAAAAATCGAATGCAATGTACTGTAACTTTTTTATCAAACAGAGCGTCATAGCTGGTGACTGAATGCCTCTGTTGCTTGTGTTGTACAACAGCTGATTCAGGTACTATTATCTTATACACATTAGAATTTCATTATATTAATGGTATGTAATAATTTTTATTTTTATGTATTTATGTGTTATGAACAAGTGTAAGACAAAGACTGCTTACGTAAATTCAGAGTCAAAAATGATGGCGATCCCAAGCTATCTCATTGTATCAAATGAACTCTTCTCAGGCTTCCAGTTGGGTAAAAGTATTGATTTTAACCAACATTTCGATGACAAGCCCTGCCATCTTCATCAGGGATAATGCCTGTGCACGTCTAGTCCAGTGGCATTTACATCCCCCGACGTCCGTCCCTCTTGATTGGTTAGTCCTTATCCAAACAGGTTTCTCCTCTCCCACCTTGTTTACAATCGAATTCCAGTTCATACTTAGAGTGAGACCTTCGTCTTTGTTGACATTCTTTATCATTCTTCACAATTTTATCAATCTGTCAGAAAATACACAATAATCACTCCATATGGTAACTATACCTGCACTGTTTTGTCATGAATGGCATTAGAAGCACATAAGACTGATAAAATAGAACAATTACTAAAAGTTGAGAGAGACAGAGAGAATTAGTTCTACCAAGCATAGGAACAAATGTATGTACATATGTCAGGCATCATTCAGGCATTTGTTGGCCAGTGATGGCCTGTTGTTAATATTAATATTGTGCTTTGCTAAGTTTGCAGTTCAGCGGAAGACAAGCTACCACAAACAGAGAAACAGAAAGTGCCTGAAGAACTCAGCAAGTCAGGTAGAATTCACGGAGTGAGAACCAAGGGTGCTGCGTGACCTGCTGAGTAGTTCTGGCATTTTCGAATTTATTTTGGAAGTCGCGAGGCTGCAATCCTTTACTCCAATTGCTGTCACAGATTAAAATTACCGCATATCCATTTTAAGCCTTGTCTGAGTGAGTAATCAACAGAGTGACCAGTGGCACTCGGCTGTAGGGAATCAGCTGGAAGATGCAGCAATACTCGACACTATAGGATTAATGCGTGGAAGTCGGAAGAGAGTTTGCAAATTTGTAAAAGTGTGGCAAAATGGAAGACATGCCTAAAGGTTTTTTAAAAAGCACACAGAAGGGAAAAGAAGACAAATTGGAGAGATGGCATCGATGCAAATCTTGGGAAATATACTGTAATAAAATAGGAGAGGTATTTGGTGTTTACTTGGAGCATTCAGGCATGCTTTTCAAGGCAAACAATGTTATAGAGTCCCTGGGCAACAATGACACAGTACAAAATGTAGAGATCCATAAACCAAAAATGGCAATTTCTTGATGGAAATTGTAGTGCCTTTAATATTTGAGCAATATTGTAAATATATTGGTTAATATGTTATTAAGCATTCTTTGTTGTTAACATAAATTAATTATGGGTTATATGTAAAAGTATGTGAATGGTATATGTCATTACACCACCACATTATAAGTGTGTACTAAAGTAAAAACGAACTAACGGCAGTTTACCCCTGGGCTCCCTTTTTTTTTCATTTAGCTCCTAGAGTTACAAAACAAAACAGAGATGGTCTTCAGTACTTAGGAAACACTACAAAATATTTGGCCTGCAGAGAGACTTGGATATCCCATTTGTTGATAAATAAACTCAAACATTTAACTCGCTCAAGTTTAAAATTATTCAGAGTATATATGTTTTGTCCTCATATCCATATGCTAGAAAAGGCAATCAGGAATTATAGTGATAGCTCTTTGTAATTTTGATACATGCTATGGGACAGATAAGCAACAGGAGAACTAAGGCCAAATGCTTTAATGGACAAGATAATTTGACAGGACAATGGGAATTGCCATTTCAGTGTAAATTGCAATGAGATGTATGAACTTTGGTCAGCACCAGGTGCAAATGTGAGCCATTGGGCAAAAATCCACAGGCAGTGATGGTGGCATCAGTGCATTATCTTCAGAAGAACCCATACCCTAGGGCACTAAAGACATTTTTGGCAGGAAACCTGCTAACCACAGGAGCCCGAGGGGCAGGGTCACATGATTGCAAAGTACAAGAGACCATGCTACCAATGTCCTGGGAACAATCTGCTTCCTTTTGCTCATTTATAGAACACAGCATGATAACTGTAATAAATTTGGACATCTGGCCCCTGGGTCCAATTAGTATGGGCAAACAAGTCATGATTGACACAAAGAAGTACAGTCCGTGGTTTGTCTGGAGATAAGGAATTTATGTTGAATGGTTTTCAGCCTCAGATGGTAACATAGCAATAGACAGCAGCAAGTTTGCAATTACAATTAAAATAAATGACCATTTCTTTGCAATGAATGAAGGTTTACATCAGTTAGTGACCAGGACACACTTATCAAGATAAAATTATGTTTCTTCCTCCCTACACCCACACCATTTGCAGCTAACGTCCTTTCACTTTGTTATAATTACTGCTCCACAATTCATTCCATATCACGCACCCTTATTTTCCCCAACATTTGGGTCTCACTTGCCCAAAAGGATAAAAGGAAACCTGTGCAGGAGAGTTTTTAAAGTGGAAAAGCCATTCCAGGGGGCAGAACCTCAGAAGTCTGGATCTAGTGGTATGAGAAGTCATCACCACTGGGGTCTTCCTTGGTTGCAGTGGATGACCATGATTTCTTGTCATGCCCTTCCGTCTCCATGGAGCATTGCAGAACCATTTTCCTGGCCGTTGGATCTCACTATTGATCTCATCCACTCAGACTGCCAGAGTTGAACTTGCATTGCTAGGGCAGGCCTGTCACTTACTCACCGCTTGCTCCTCTCACCTAGTTTAGCCCACCTGTTGAAGCAGTGTACTGGGATGCAGCCAGCATCACGTGCTAACAGCTACTTGGAGCCACTGGTGAGAGCTGAGTATCCCGTGGGGACCAAAGGTGAATGAACTGCCCCAGAATGGAGACTACAAACCTTTTCATCAGAGTTGCTACCCCTCCCTGGTCACCCTTTACACCCAGTCCTTGTGTACATCTATGAGTACAGTGTGTTAGAGTAATTTTTGGGGTTAGCTCATTTACATATAGCAAATGGCTTTGGTTACCATTCTTCTGTTCCTTAAAAATGTATTGCGGATTTAATTTGGAGCAATTCATTCCTAAAAACTGTGAATCCCAGTCCACAGACGATGCTGGTGTCTGTGGGAGAGATGCGAATCAGAAGGTGTGAAGTTTGCGTGTTGTTTCAAAGAATGCATGATCTACACTTTGTAAATATGGAATTGTCCTTTATGTTTAGCACATAAAATCCCAAGTAAATGTATGTGGATTCAGTTTGGAACAGTGGATTCCTAAAAGCTGAGGATCCCAGTCCAGATGATGTTGGCCTCTGTGGGATGGATTGAGTCAGCGGTGTGAAGTTTGTATGTTGTTTCAAAAGAAAGCATTGTCTATACTTTGTAAATATGGAATTATCCTTTGTGTTTAGTACATAATTATCGAGCCCTACATTGGGCCAGCAGACCTTTCCACCGAAAGCATCCCCATTTGATGCCTGCTGTACCTTGTTTTGTCGAATAAAGAAGCTGCTTTGTACCTAACAGTAATTTTCTCTGGCAATTTCATTCATGCACCAACACAGTGTCAGAAATTTCTTAACTAAATTTTCTAATAGTGCTGATTCCCCATTAATTGGGAGAATTAGAACAGCTATCTTCATCTGCCTTCCCAACTGATTACAATTTCCAGATTGCCAAACAACATATCAATGGATGTGAAACAATATGTTTCTTTGATAAATACCACGCTGCTGATCAGTGTAATGGAGACAGTTGTAGAAAGAACAATATAAGCAAAAGAGATTCTGCACATGCTGGAAATATTGAGCCATGCCCACAAAATCCTGGAGGAACTCAACAGATCAGGCAGCATCTATGGAGAGGAGTAAACAGTCGACTTTCAGGCTGGGATGTTGAATGTGTATTTTTCTCCATGGCTGCTGTCCAGCCTGCTGAGTTCCTCCAACATTTTGTGTGCAGAAAAAAAACAATGATAGGTTTGTATTCAAATGCAAAAAAACCCTGCCATTGAAGTGGAGCAGCATCAGTAAATCTCAGCTCCAAATCTTGAGTGACTATAGAAGTAACCTTTGCTAAATCCTGAAAAGAATCCTGCCTACTGTGTCCAGGAAGGATATTTGGCTCAGCTTCCCAATAATCTTATGTAAATTATAGGGTCACTGAACCTGCTTCACTTACATCATTCCATGGCAGTTATCCCAGTTAGCTGGAGTGGCTGATAAATATACTGTACATGGTAACGGACAGTGCTGGTTACAGATACTTCACTTTGGAATGTAACTGGTGTAACTGTAAGTATCTGGCAAAAATACAGAGCGTGTGATGACTTCACTGGTTTAGGGAACGCAGACACACACAAGTTAAAAGGAAGTATCATGTGTAACCTGGCATCTAAATGTAAGTTTGGCTTCAGGTGAAAGTGCTCTGAAGTTTAGACAGATAAGGTGGTATCACTCATTCTAACAAAAGTTGTCTGTCTCAAAATTCATTAGCCTGGAAGTAGCACAGACATTTCCTTCTCCGTCATTTGGTTCCATAGAGTATAGTGGTGAAATAATTACTAAAAGGAAATTCGATAAACCCTTCCCTTACCCTCAGCTAATACTTGCTGACAACTGTCTTGCTCTCTCTTTAGACTGCCAAGATATAGATGCTAGTGATGATATGCAGACTTCTCTTCCATCAACAGTTTAACTGCTTGCCAAAACAAGCAACAAAAGTCACTGCAAAAGGATCAGTAATTGAATTCTCTATCTTTCAGCCATAAAATTGTGACCCCAGTCAAAGCTTTTCCCTTTTCCCTTTCACTGCCAGTGAAATGGGTAATATTACTAGAATGCCCAGGGAAACAGATTCATCTAGGTCATTGGCCGCTTGACCTCCGTGATTCTAAACAACAGTGAAAAATGAAATGGACAATTTAGGAGTGAATGGTTTAATGACAGAGCAATTGGATTGAGGAGCTAACGACCAATAACATAGTCATAGTTATAGTCATACTTTATTGATCTCGGGGGAAATTGTTTTTTATTACAGATGCACCATAAATAATAAATAGTAATAGAACCATAAATAATTAAATAGTAATATGTAAATTATGCCAGTAAATTATGAAATGTCCAGGACCAGCCTATTATTATTAAGTATTATTATTATTATTTATTTTTTCTCAGCTCAAGCTGGTAAAACCTGAGGTACTAGCATAGCCAAGCACAATCAGTTCTCAATTGCTAGGAACTTCCAGACTATTCTAGTGGTGTTTAGTATTGTGATTTCTGAAGATTTACATGGATATTACTGTGCAGCCCCAATTGTTTAATGTTATTCTGTAGTACCTTTGGGATGACACCAGTTGTAGATATTATTATTGGGATAACGTATACTTTGTTAATGTTCTATAGTCTTTCAATTTCCTCTTTAAATTCAGCATATTTCTGGTGCTTTTCACTTATTTATTTCTGTAAGTTATGTGTGGTTGGAATGGCTATATTGATGAAATAAGTTGTTCTTTCTTGTTTATCCTGTATTATTATATCAGGACAGTTATTATAAATTATCCTATCTGTAATAACTGATCGGTCATAATATTATATGTGGTATTTTGACTCTAAAACAGGATGAGGCTTGAATTTATATTAAGGTGTGATTTTTTTAATGACTTTGTACCTTAATGCAAGGTTTCGATGAATGACGTTTGCCACTTGATTGTTCCTGTGTAAGTAATCAGATTGTGTTAAACTGTCACAGGATCCTAAAATCTTTTGGATTGTTTCTCATTTATCTTGGCGTTTTCTCCATTTATCATCTTGAATTTGTTGCTCTTTTATTACATATTTTTGATTTTGTTTTGTGTGTGTGTGTTAACCACCTGATCCTGTATTGCCTCAAGGAACCCTTCTGCTTCTGGGAAGAGGTCTCCAACTCTGTGTCAGGAATCCAAAGCTTGTCAACATCTAGTGTACTCAGACCATGGGGATGTCTTCCATGGAGGGTCATGATCTTCCCTGGGTTAAGTTTTTCTTCAATGGATTCATTTGTCTGGCTTGTGCTCTTATTTAAGTTTAGTGGTGTATACTCTTTATCGGAATTGCATATGCTCGTGTGAGATGCTGAATTCCGTTTATTATTATTATTATTAATAATAGTAGTAGAGGTAGAAGTGGTAGTATTATTTTTTTTATTTGCACAGTATGTCTTCTTTTCACATTGGTTGCTTGTCAATCCTTGTTTATGTATAGCTTTTCATAAATTCTATTGTATTTATTTAAATGCATTCACGAAAATGAATGTCAAGTAGGTATATGGCTGGATATTTTGATAATAAATTTGACTTTGAGAATAATTGTGATCAAAAGCATGGTTTCTTTCTAGTGAGCACTAATAAGTATGAAAGAAAAAGACAGGCCTTGGATCTAAGTGTTCTGTGTTATTGATTGTGGGAGATAGACTGGGACAAATACCACATGTTACTCTTGATACCTTCCAGCATGGAGTCTCAACTGATCCAAACATATTTTAATGGTTCAAGTACTGGTTTATCTGGCCCTGGAAAATTAGGTATCAGTAATGTGTGCATAACAATCTTTTTATCTGCCCATCTGGCAATCCATGGAAAATGAATTTACTTTTTCTAAAAAATTGCTACTTCTGTTTCTAGAACCGTTTCAAGATGTCACTGTGTTTGCACAATCAGAGAAACTCCATCCAGCTGAAAATTCAATGGCTAACTGAAGCTGGAAGATAATCTAGATGTTAACCACATGACTTGGATTCAAGTGTTCTGTTATTCCTACTTCAATTAAATATAGTAAAGAATATGATCTTTTGATATAAATTATCAGACAGGGCTATCCAAATAGTCCCATTCACCTCTTTAGGGCCAATAGCCCTATTGGTCTTTTTTCCCTATTTTGAAACTTGCTTTTGATATTACAATTAAATACGCTCCTACCATTCACAAAAGCAATACATTCAAGATCGGACCCATTCTCTATTCATCATGCCTATTGTCTGCTTGAAATGCCGTTCTTGTCATTTACCGTATCCCAACTTTCCACGGTTTTGAACAAACTTATCAAATCTGCTCTTCACATTCTCTTTTCAAAGAAGAATTGGTATGTTTTGTAACTACAAAATTAATCGGAAAAAAAAACATGGGAGAGTAGTGAATACACAAGAGCAAGCCCAACTTCTCAAATCTTAATTTTCTCCGTACTTTTTCTGAGATCTGACCATTGCTCTGCAAATATGGTGTCCAATATTATTGACTTTCGGTCAAGATGGCAGCTGTGTATAATGCTCCTTTGGTCAATATCTTATGGCTAGATCAAGAAACTATTTACTTCATTTCTTTTATGTCTCTTTGTTTGTTTTTCATCTTGCATGTGACTCCGGAACTGCTGGAGCCTGTGATTTGCAGTGTGAGATTATTTTGACATTATTTGGGTGCTTCAGCACTCTGCAGTCTCCAAGAGGATGCTGGGAGGCAGAGGCAGCGTATACAAACCTCATGGTGAGAAGGCTGTCGGATAGGCTGCGGGACAGAGATTGAAACATTGAGGTGAATGCGCAAGGTGAGTGCCAACTACCTGCCGTTTGATCACTGGTGGAATCGCTCTGCTACAGAGAGGGAAGATTGCCTTTTGATCACCGATGGGATCGCTCTGCCACGGAGATGAAAAGGCCTGCCGCTGGGCCCAGAGAATGTTACCCAGGTTTTCTGCATTTTGGACTATGTACTTGGACTCTAGACTTTTTTTCCCACAGGAATATTATCAAGCAGCTGACTTATGTAGATTATATGGTTGGCACAAGATTGTGGGCCAAAGGGCCTGTACTGTGCTATTGATTTTATATTGTGTTTTTCTGTCCTATCTTTCTCATTTTTTTGTGTGTGTAAGGGAAGGGGATTTGGGGGTCAATGCGCCTGTTCCATTTTTGTTCATTTTTTTGTGCAGGGGGAGGGATTTGGCGGTTGACAATTGTGCTGCCACTCTTTTCTTTCTTGGTTTCATGGCTGGAGAAGAAGAATTTCAGAGTTGTATACTTCGATAATAAATGAACCTTTGAACCTTTGCAATTTGAATATGCACAATAAGACAGAAGCAGAAGCAACCGACACCCCCCCAACAAAACTAGCCCTTCCATTCAGTATGGTCATGAGTGATATATCCAAGACCTCAGTTCTCTTCTCTGCCACATTGCCATAGCTCTCAATATCACTACTTTCAAATAAAAAATATCTATCTCACTTTCAATGCGTCTCATAAGCCACAACACCCCAAGTCAGAGAACTCTAGACATTCACTGCCTCCGAGAGAACATTTAACCTAGAACGTAGAACACGACAGTACAGTACAGGCCACTTGGCCCACAATCTTGTGCAAACCTTTTTACACACATACTCCAGCTCCTTGATAATGCTCCTGTGGAATTTATTTTAAGCAAAGTTATGTGTCCTAATATAAATGCAGTGGCTGTTGTATGACCAGTCACAGAGTTCATGTTAAGAGTTTAATCATGCACGAAGAACTGCTAAAAGACATCACCTGACTAGTATTTTATATTAATATTGCTGGTTACATTATTTAAATAGCTGCCTATTGTTATCCCCTGCGGCATCTAGCCTGGAATATTTCTCATTGCAGCACAGAAATCTCAGTTTACTAATGAAGCGAAAGCCATCAATGGAATATATGACACCAGCCATACTTTAGGAAGGTTACAAAACAAAATAGGGGATTAAGATTCAAATTTTTAAAACTCAAGCAATTCTATGATGCTGATGCTTTTTGACCATGAAATACAAACGTGCATTCAGTAAAACATGTATAATACAAAATAACAGTTATTACCATATTAACTTCATGTAAAAACAATTTTGGAAGCAATTAAACTGAATAACAAGAGTCTGATCATTAAATAGTGACCCTTCAAGGGAGAAGTCTCAGAACAATCATTATGTTCAGTGTTGGAGTGGGAGCCAGAGAGATAATTGCAGGTATGGGAAGGTATTTACAAGCCAATTATAACAGCCATTGATCAATGCTGTGTAGTTTCGGCTCCACCTGGTTTACTGCATTCTTTGTGCATAACAGGGCTTTTGCCTTTCATCAGCAGCAATGGCATTTTGGCCTTTGTTCCCTAAGTGTTCTTTTCCTCCTTCAAGTATGCTCCATTAGGGCTTTATGTACTTAGATACTCATGTAGGAAAAATTCTCTGGCATTTTACATCTGAATAGGTCGCTAATTGTCTGGACCAGTTTTCCATGTTACAAACCAGAAAGTCAGTCTGGATTTGTTCCACTTAATTGAAATTGCAGAAATTTTCCTTTGTGAAGTTGATTTCCCTTGACCAGAAACCACTTTTAATTTATGGCTAATTTACTAGTTTTAATTCCTCTTACCCTGCAAATTAAAAACAAAACTCTAACTCAGTCCCGAAAGCATATCTGGGTCTGCATATCCACCCAGTGGTAATAAGTCAAGATTCAAGACTCAGGATTCCACCTGCCCTGCTTAAGGACTGTTTGTCTCATTTCCTTCAGGGTAAAGGCTGCCGGCATCCACTCCAAGACCACTGAACTGAAAAAAAGCAGTTACTTCCACCAAGCTATCAGTCTGACCAACACTTCCACAGATTAACCACACCACGAACCCCACCATCCACTGCATCCACATCAGCCACTCCTCTCTACAGCCCCTCAGCACCTTTCACTGCGGCCCATGCGCTGCCACTTTATGCATACGCTCCACACTTCAAACTTGCACTGACACTGTCACTGTCCCACTGTGCTTCCATCTGCCCTGTTACCTAGAATAATTCCTCTTGCCAAGAGTCACTTTGTCACTTTATCACTTCAGTTCCCTAATGTACAGATACTGCTGTACATAGCGTCACTATACGTACATATAGTCTATGACTATAAACTAATCTTATGTATATATGCCCACACTCAAGCATTGTGTTCTGTAGGATTGCTTTTATATGTATATTTATTGGGTTTTATGCTTATTGTGTTTTTTATGGTGCATTTGATCCAAAGAAACAATCATTTCATTCTCCTTTACACTCATATACTGAAGAATGATAATAAATAATATTGAATCATGAAATGAAAAACAAAAATCTGACTCAGTCCTGTGGTCTGGATGCCAACCCAGTGGTTATATGCAAGTGAAGTTATTTCGGAGTTACTTTTTTTCAGATGTGAGTTGTCTGCCTGTGACAGATGCTGGAGGAGCAGCTGCAGGTGGCATCCGTGGAGGGAACTGGACAGTGAATATCTCAGGCTCATACTCTTCATCTGAACTTGGCCAAGTAGAACTCATTATCTTCAGACATATGAGCACAAGCATAAGCCTGGTGTACACGGTTAATTAATAGGGATGTGGAGGGCAGGGGAACAGATAAGAAAAGAAAGAGTCAGAATTTACTTAATGAAATCAATACAAACTTTAATAATCAGGTTGGACTAATTTCCAAGTGCAAGGAACATTCCAAGGGAATCAACATAGAATCTTGGCCACTCTTTGCTTTGCTCCCCTGGGTCTATGATTTTGGAGTATTTTCAAAATCAAAGCTGCTCAACATGATTGTCCACAAACATGCACTTATGTTTTCTTTGGATGATAAACGTTCATGTTTGGCTGAACAGGAAATCATAAAGTGAACAGAAATGAACCCTTGAACCTTAGCCTTGACACGTGCATGATTCTAGGCAGATCCTAAAATTTGGCTATTATACTCTCTGACTCATTTGTTGTATTGATAAATGTGTGGTGCAGAGTACCACCAACCAATTTTGACTATGGAACCAGCAAATTCAATAGTCTACGCAACTCTCGTCCATTCGTACCTCTCCATTGATCTCCCTCCGGGTATTTATCCTTGCAAGCAGAACAAGCGCCACAGCTGCCCCTACACTCCCTCCCTCGCCACCATTCAGGGCCCCAAACAGTCCTTCCAGGTGAGGTGCCACTTCACCTGTGAATCTGTTGGGGTCATCTGCTGTATCAGGTGCTCCAAGTGTGGCCTCCTGTAGATCAGCAAGACCCGACGTAGATTGGGAGACCACTTCGCCGAGCACCTATGCTCCATCCTCCAGAAAAAGTGGGATCTCCTGGTGGTTACCCATTTTTTCAATTCTACTTCCCATTCCAACATGTCAGTCCATGGCCTCCTCTTCTGCCGTGAAGAGGCAACACTCAGGTTGGAGGCGCAACATCTTATATTCCGTCTGGGGAGCTTGCAAGCTGATAACATGAATATTGATTTCTCAAACTTCCCATAACTGCCCCTCCCTTCACCATTCCCCTTTCCTGTTTCCCACTCTCACCTGCCCATCACCTCCCTCTGGTGCTCCGCCCCTTCCCTTTCTTTCCTTGTCCTATCAGATTCTCCCTTCTCCAGCTCTTTATTTTTCATCAATCAACTTCCCAGCTCTTTAGTTCACCTGCTCCCCCTCCCAGTTTCACCTATCACCTACTACCTTGTAGTTCTTCCTCCTCTCTCCCCACCTTCTTACACTGACTTCTCAATTTTTTTCCCCAGTCCTGATGAAGGGTCTTGGCACAAAACATCAACTGCTTACTCTGGGCTGCTGAGTTCTAACTAAAATGGAATTGGAAATTGGCATGGCTGTTTCAGTCATTCCTCAAAATGAGTTTGAACGGCATTTCAAACTGAAGCTTGCAGATATCCAAGAACTTATACTAGAAAAAGGATAACTCCTGTTAGAATGACATATGTAACAGTGAAATGCCTCAACCAATGAGCCACATTGGGCTTGTATGTGGTCCAGACATGAGGGCCAACATTATGGGAACATGAATGGCTGAGGCAACTACAACTTGATTGTAGATCCAGTCACCATTTGCATGCCATGTCCCCTGTAAAAGTCAATTAAAAGCAAATTAAGAAAGACACTGAATTATGCTACAAACTGACCCATGGTGTACACCATGAACTGTTGCCCAACAGAAGGCAAATATTTGTTGGTGCCAGCCTCTGTGCCTCTGCTTGGAAAACATATTGGGTCAAGGGACGACCATGCTGCTCGGAGGAATTGTGAACGTGATGAAAGCAGTGATCCAACTACAACAGTTTTTGTAGGCAACATAGAACATAGAACATTTGCAGCACATTACAGGCCCTTTGGCCCACAATGTTCTGCCGGCCACATAACCTACTCTAGAAACTGTCTAGAATTTCCCTACCACATAGCCCTGAGAAAGCTTCTGATATGTTAATCAGGCAGGTTCTTTGGAAATGTGGCTAGGTTTGAAGCTGAAAGAGAGTTCAAGGAGCCTCAGAAAAGTTACAAGCTTCAGCTTAGAAAAGTTACAAGCGTTCAGCTTTTGTGAGTATAAAGAACCAGAATCTATTCTTTGTGCATTAAGGTTATTGCATGCACTTCAAGTGGGAGACAGAAAGCTGCTTGTAAAAGTAGATGCAAAGACCAAAGTACATCTGGAGGAATGGATGGCCAACAAGAAATAACTCAAAGCAGAGGATCCGTCAGATGATGTGGATGAGGACACCAAGAGGAGAGACCAGGTCGTAAAGACAGCAGTAGGAGGATCAATACGGAAATACTCCCGTGAACTAAATGCACCTTCCCAAGATCAAGATGCCCACAATATCTACCCTTTGTTTGACAGGCAGTGGGGCAAGACAAATGAGTGGCACTCAAAGAGCTAAGTGAAATGATACTTTTGACTGTATTATCTCATTAAGCAATGCCTCAGTCAATTGTATTGCTGAAAACAGACTGAGAATCAGGTTTAATATCATTGGCATATGTTGTGAAATTTGTTGTTATGCAGCAGCTGTACATTGTTAGACATACAATAAATTACAGTAAGAGGTATATACATATTTTAAGTTAAATTACTGAAGCAGTGCAAAAAGAAAAAAAAATGTACTGTGGTAGTGTTCATGAGTTCCATGTACCTGATGGCAGAGGGGAAGAAGCTATTTCTGAATCGCTGAATGTGTGTCTTCAGGCTCCTGCCTAATGCACCGGTAAAAATCAAATCCAGTAATAGTAGCAGTAGTGTGGCCACTTCAGTCGAGTATGATGTTCTCCTATTAGTGGGTCTTCAGGTGGCAGTTGAGGCCAATCCAAAATCCACAGATACTTCTTCTAGGATGTTAATGCAGCATGCCTTACCTGACCTTGTCTAACGTGGGGAGGCTGATGTGAGGGCAATCACAACACAGTCCTTGACAGACCGGGGTTAGCGATGCAATACAGCTGGGCACTTCTCTACTGCCTTTGTGATGTGTCATCATCTTCCACCAGCTCCACTGTGAAGGTCTTGGTTGGATTGCGCTTTGTCTGGAACCTCCCCATTGACCTTACTGCCATGGGTGACCTTACCAGGAGCCAAGTGCAAGATGGCTAAACTCCAGACAGCATCACTCTCAGGAACTCGTAAACCTCTTCACCAGGACGGGGTAACAATCCTCAGAGAAGCAATCCAATAGGAATACCCAACATATTCTATCTCATATATGACCTGTCTATATCCCAACAAGGCTCAGCAATTGTTTTTAAAAGTTTAAAGCAAGAAGTATATTTATTATTAAAGTATGTATATACCATCATACCCTGAGATTCATTTTCCTGCAGATATTCACAGTGGAACAAAGAACCACAATAGAATCAATAAAAAATTATATGCAAAGACTGACAAACAACCAATAGGTTGTGTAGTCAGATCAGAGTTGAGGTGAGTGAAGTTATCCATGCTAGATAACTTTTAAGGATGTAAGCAATACTTTTTGATCTGAAGGTAGAAAAATATTGAATATTAGGCAATGTACTGTACTTTTTATTATTAATACCTTTTTCATAGTAAACTGCATGACTTGTGCTTTAAATTTTATTTTGCTTATTTAACTTTAGAAACAGCAAATTTCAGACCCTAATCCAATGACATTCGGATCTGAAAAGTTGGCAACAGAGGCCTGATTGGAACAACTCTGTAACCACAGCAGCTGGACAAATGCTTTGCAACTTGGAATAACTAAGTTCCCAGTCCATTAGCTACTCCAACATCTACAGTCCTCCAATCAAGTTTGCAGCCACAGCATTTGAGAAAAACCAATGCCATCCAGGACAAGGCAATTATATGTAATTGTACACCCAGTCCTGAATTTCTAACCAGCAATCTGACCATGTGTAGAAAGACACACCATAGGGACTGCTGAAGTTATTTCTTTTTCTATTTGTAAGGTCTGGCCTGCCAGACAAGTCCGATAGCCTTGCTGTTAGAAACACATTGCACCAGCAAAGAAGCAAAATATGATCCTAACTAACGGAAGCTATCCCTTCTGCTGACATCAACTCATTTGGGCTCAACCTATCAAAGATACTCTTTGTTCTACCCAAGTATAATCCACCTTCTCTCCTACTGAAAGCTGAAAACAAGAGATTCTGTCGATGCTGGAAATCCAGAGTAACACACACACACAATGCAGGTCAGGCAGCATCTACAGGAAAGAAATAAAAAGTCGGGTTTTGATGAAGGGCCTCAACCCCAAACAGCGGGTCTTTATTCTTCATAGATACTGCCTGACCTGCTGAGTTCCTCCAACATTTCCTGAAAACTAATCAGTTTTCTCTCTATCCCAGTTCTGATGAAAGATTGGGGTTAGAGGATATCCATTTGCTTTCCTGCTGAAGCTGCCTGACTTCCTGAATGCTTAAGTTAATTTGACAGCATTTCTCAGCCTGCAACTGGGAACTAGCAATGAAAGTGGCGTTTAAACTGTTAGCCGGAAACGATAATCAAATTGCTAACGAACACCTGTCAAAATTATGGTTGACTTTACTTCCTAACGGCTGCCGATAATCACTCTCTAGGTACAACTGTGCGTCGCTCAATGAGTTACAGGTGCGAAGTTTGTCAGGACTCATAAACCAAAACATAAAATCCGAGAAACAAATTTATTCCATTTAAGGAAGTAGAGAGAATAAATATCTTATGAAGAAAACTCTAAAAAGGCAGAGTACTTCAATCAGAAATGCGGGAGTGAATTATTACGCATGAATTATATTCTTCAATTCAGTCTCGATTATCTACAACAGTGAGGTTACCGAACATGACTGACAGCTGAATTATCCAATCAAGTTCAGACTGTCCAGGAGTCGCTTTCTTACTACATGCAGCCATTATATAGATTCATATCCCCCCACCCCAACACACAGTCACTGTTGTACTGCCATTTTCCTCACTTTACACATGTATTCATACAGAAGGAACACCGTAACCTTGGCGGTTGCCCGAGGCACTTAAAGGATACCCACTTACCATCAGCAAACTGGTAAAAGTCTGTTGCGGTAACCTGTTCCTTTTAGTTGTGAAATACCCAGTTCAGCAACTGCTCGATCTCGTTTGTGAGTTTGAAAAAAAGAGATTCGCGGGAGTTACACTTGCAATTTTCAAAGATATTCGGGGATAAACTATTATTAAAATTCACGCTACCAAAGAGTTAGAATTTCACACTGGAGTATCATGAAAATTGAATTCTCTTTACAGATTTATAAATTAAATTCGTCCTTTACAATGAATAAGGCAAATGTATAGTCTGATTGGACAGACCTGCACAGCTCTATTCACTAGATGGTTGACGCCTGCCCATAGCGGCGGCGGTAGCATCTTTTTTTAAATTTAATACTGTTTCAGCATCTGATCTCGTAAATTTTGATAATACTGTATATTTATATCCCCATTCTCCCCCAACGTTAAATTATGTTCTATCCTGCCTGGCATATAAACATTAAATGCTTTAGTTTTTATCTTTCTTAAACTTTCTTATGACTTTGTTAAATCGGTTGTATTATTCCCATGTGGCTGCCGTTTTTATGAATTCAGGTCAGCTGCTTATTTTTAACAGCTGTGGGTGGTGAGGTGGGCTCCGGGCAAGGGCTCCCAGACAGAACAGGGCAAATAATCTGATCGTTCCCGAGCTGTAATCAGCGAGGGAGTTGGTTGGGCGTGTGGACAAGATGCCAGATGTGAACGCGCCTGTCTCAGATTAAAATTATCTGGGTAATATTAGGGTATAGACAGCTGCTGCACGCAGGGGAGGCGTGGATACCTGCTTTCGTCTGTTTCTTTGGCTGCACCCTCTTCCCCAGCAAGACTTTGCGAACCCAACCACAGTACACAACTCTCTCTTATCGCCATTCTAGTCGTGGAGGGGGGTGCGCAAGCAAACGATGGATTACGGCAAAAGTTTCTTGAAAGCACTGGCGGCGGCCCTGTTTTGCTTGCTGACGCTGCGGCCACTGCCCGTGGATACCAGGAGCCTTCGAGTGAAAGTTGGAGACAAACACGACGTGAGTAATTTTTTGTAAGGGAGAAAACGGATTCAGGAAAGAAGGATGATATTAATCCGTAGCACATGCTGCCGACTAGTCAGATGATGGATTTCTGATGCTGATGTTTTAAGGTCATAAACTAACTGTGGGCGCAAACCAGCACACATCCCCTCCACAGGGAGTATAACCACAATAGCAGAAATGTATGTTCCTTACAGACGGGGATCTCTGAATATTTCGTGCGGTGTAGTTACTGGGGGATCTTGCAGGCGGGCTGTATGTGAATCGGTCATTTTAAACGAGATTAAACCACCGCGGGACGCAATGTGTTCCCTTTAGGGAAACTTTTCAGAAAGTTTTTAGAAAGAACGAGATTTTTTTTTAGCAAAATCGCAACGATGAGCTAGGAATTGTTGGGTGGGTGGGTGGGTGGGGGCAAAATAGCGCCCTTGTGCATAAGGCAACACCAGATAAATCCGTGCAGTCTTGTCCGTGGGGTTTCCACTCACTGGGTAGCAATCCGTTCTGGTTAGCACTCGGCATGTTCAGTTACTGGAGCTACCCTAGGAGATAGGCTATAATTCCAGACTAGCTAGCAACACCTACCTTGTAAAGCGGCAGAGGTGGGCTCGGGTACACTTTAAGGCAACTTGCGGAATACGGCAGATCCCCGGAGAATTGCATGCTCGGGGCCAAAGTTGGATCACCACAAGGGGACTTGTGCACTGGAAGTGCTTGTAAACTATACCGAAAACGGGGACTAAGGGAAGATCAATTAAAAAAACCCAAAATGCCGGGGGGAACCCGGCGGGTCAAGGGGTATGAACATTTGACGTTTCGGCGCTTCATCCGTACCATTTAATTTTTGGCTCCAGATGGCAGCGTCTGCAGTCCCTGACATCTCCAGCTAAAAAAGGTGAAGCTATTGGGGTTCGGTCGCACTCCCTGAGGAACTTCGGTTCCCAAGGGATGTGCACACGTCATTCCAACGAGCTTTTTATTTACGACGCCGATAGTACCCGTGGCGTTCAGAGTAATAATTCACCAAGATGTCCATTAGGGTGGGGCTGATTTAATTTTCAATATGAATTTTATGGAGGGATGGGTTAGTAAGTTTGCTGATGACACAAAAGATGGAGGTATCGTGGATAGTGTGGAGGGCTGCCAGAGGTTACAGCGGGAACATCGATAGGATGCAAAACTGGGCTGAGAAGTGGCAGAGGGAGTTCAACCCAGATAAGTGTGAAGTGATTCATTTTGGTAGGTCAAATATGATGGCAGAATATAGTATTAATGGTATGACTCTTGGCAGTGTGGAGGATCAGAAGGATCTTGGGGTCCGAGTCCATAGGACGCTCAAAGCAGCTGCACAGGTTGACTCTGTAATTAAGAAGGTGTACGGTGTATTGGCCTTCATCAATTGTGGAATTGAATTTAGGAGCCGAGAGGTAATGTTGCAGCTATTTACGACCCTGGTCAGACCCCATTTGGCATACTGTGCTCAGTTCTGGTCGCCTCGCTACAGGAAGGATGTGGAAGCCGTAGAAAGGGTGCAGAGGAGATTTACAAGGATGTTGCCTGGATTGGGGAGCATGCCTTATGAAAACAGGTTGAGTGAATTCGGCATTTTCTCCTTGGGGCGATGAAGGGTGAGAGGTGACCTGATAGAGGCGTATAAGATGATGAGAGGCATTGATCGTGTGGATAGTCAGAGGCTTTTTCCCAGGGCTGAAATGGCTGCCACAAGAGGACACAGGTTTAAGGTGCTGGGAAGTAGGTAAAGAGGAGATGTCAGGGGTAAGTTTTTTTACTCATAGAGTGGCGAGTGCGTGGAATGGGCTGCCAGCAATGGGGGTGGAGGTGGATATGATAGGGTCTTTAAAGAGACTTTTGGATAGGTACATGAAGCTTAGAAAAATAGAGAGCTGCATGTAAGCCTAGTAACTTCTAAGGTAAGAACATGTTCAGCACAACTTTGTGGACCGAAGGGCCTGTATTGTGCTGTAGGTTTTCTATGTTTCTAATTATCAGGCCAGATGCTTTGCGAAACACAGCTGCCAATTCATTATACAGTATGAGCCTACTTCGCAGATTAATGACAAAATAGAGTTTATTTTATTGAGACCAGTGCTCCATAATGAACCGCATCTGAGCTATAAGGTCCGCGATGCTTGCTACAAAACACTTGGAGATCGTTGTCACTCACAAGACGTCCAAAGAATGGGAGCCAACCTTTTTAGGGTGTTCTGATGTAGTGGTTGAATTTATCATTAGTTGTGCAATTTGTGTGAATTCCAATTCCGGTAGCAAATTACGATGAGTGAGTAGATGCTCTTCAAAGTCGGAATACTAAAATTTATGAGAAACTGTGCTAATTATGTGATGAAGAGGACATTTTGCTGGGATTATTTAATCATTAACTGTAACATTGGCATTGGTGAGGGACAACCCCATTCTGGACGAGATAACCTGGTTTAATTCCTTCAGTACCTCTCCCGCATTGTCCAGCTGGGTGGGACATGCCCACTGGTATTTACATTTAATGTTCTGTTTTAGCATTATAATGTAGTGTTTAGTGTTCTGGCTTCTTCCCACTTCCTTTCCAGTCCTGATGAAGGGTCCGGGCCAGAAATGTCGACTGCTTTTTTCTCCCCTGTTACACTGGATTTCCCACATCTGCAGAATCTCTTGTGTTAGTGCTTGAATTCCCACCTATTCAGTTACTGTCAGAGGACCACGTGCAATGTCTTCTCTTCCTGCTCCTATGTCATTCCTCCTGTTCGTTTTTGTGGGCTATTAACATCCAACCCTTTGGAATTCCATCATGGTCACCAAACCTCCTCTTCCTCCTCCTATAGGATAGTCCTTAAGACCTACCCCCTAACAGTCTTTGAACAATTTTTGATCACCTGCTCCATTACTCACCACGTGACATGGAGTCAAATACTTTTGAGAAGTGCTATACAATAACAGCTGGCGTTTAAATAATGCCCAAAAAATTGGTTGTTGTTTAAATAGACAGGTAGTGCAGAGCACCCCTGTAGCCATTCCCCTGAATAGTTTACTGTCCTGGATACTGTTGGTGGGCACAACTGACCAGGGTTGAGCCACGGTAGCAGGGCCTCCAGCACTGGTCTGACCCTGTGACGCAGAAGGGTGGGATGGAGAGGGAGAGAGCTGTTGTCACTGGGGACTCTATAGTCAGGGGACCAGACAGGAGATTTTGTGGACGTGAGAAGGTCACCCATGTGGTTTGTTGCCTCCCGGGTGCCAGGCTCCAGGATGTCTCTGACCGGGTGCATGACATCCTGGTACGAGAAGGAAAGCAACCAGAAGTCGTGATACATGTTGGTACCAACGACATAGGCAGGAAGAGGGACGAGGTTCTGAAGTGTGAGTTTCGGGAACTAGGCAGAAGGCTGAAGAACAGGACCTCAAGGGTGGCGTTCTTAGGACTGCTGCCAGTGCTACATGATAGTGATGGTAAGAATTGGAGGAGATGGCAGTTGAATGTGTGGCTGAGCAGTTGGTGCAGGGGGCAGGGTTTTAGATTTTTGGATCATTGGGATTTCTTCTGGGGAAGATGGGACCTGTACAGATTGGATGGGTTGCACCTGAACTCGAGGGGGAGCAATATCCTTGCAGATAGGTTTGCTAGCATGGTTCAGGAGAGTTTAAACTAATTTGCGAGGGGGATGGGACCCGGAGCAATAAAGCAGTGAAAGAAGTGCATGGAGAAAAGCCAGATCTAACATATAGAGAGGCTTTGAGGAAAGAGAAGCAGAATAAAGAGTGTAAAGTTAGTAAGGTAGAAGGGCTGAAGTGTGTGTACCTCAATGCAAGAAGCATCAGGAACAAAGGTGATGAACTGAGAGCTTGGATACATACATGGAATTATGATGTAGTGGCCATTACAGAGACTTGGCTGGCACCAGGGCAGGAATGGATTCTCAATATTCCTGGATTTCAGTGCTTTAAAAGGGATAGAGAGGGGGAAAAAGGGGACGAGGGGTGGTATTACTGGTTAGGGATACTATTACCTACAGAAAGGGTGGGTAATGTAGCAGGATCCTCTTTTGAGAGAGTATGGGTGGAAGTCAGGAACAGGAAGGGAGCAGTTACTCTATTGGGAGTATTCTATAGGCCCCCTGATAGCAGCAGAGATGCTGAGGAGCAGATTGGGAGGCAGATTTTGGAAAAGTGCAAAAAAAAAAGGGTTATTATCATGGGTGACTTTAACTTCCCTAATATTGATTGGCACCTGATTACTTCCAATGGTTTAGACAGGGCAGAGTTTGTAAAGTGTGTCCAGGATGGATTCCTGTCACAGTATGTTGACAGGCTGACTGGGGGAATGCTATACTAGATCTCGTATTAGGTAACGAACAGGGTCAGGTCACAGATCTTTTAGTGGGTGAGCATCTAGGGGACAGTGACCACCGCTCCCTGGCCTTTAGCATTATCAGGGAAAAAGACAATCAGAGAGGACAGGACAATTTTTAATTGGGGAAGGGCAAATTCTGAGGCTATAAGACTAGAACTTGCGGGTGTAGATTGGGATGAGGTTTTGCAGGGAAATGTACAATGGACATGTGGTCAATGTTTAGGGATCTCTTGCGGGATGTTAGGGATAAATTTGTTCCAGTGAAGAAGATAAAGAATGGTAGGGTGAAGGAACCATGGGTGACAAGTGAGGTGGAAGATCTAGTCAGGTGGAAGAAGGCAGCATACATGAGGTTTAGGAAGCAAGGATCAGATGGGTCTATTGAGGAATATAGGGTAGCAAGAAGGGGCTGAGGAGAGCAAGAAGGGGGCATGAGAAGGCATTGGCGAGTAGGGTAAAGGAAAACCCCAAGGCATTCTTCAATTATGTGAAGAACAAAAGGGTGACAGGAGTGAAGGTAGGACCGATTAGAGATAAAGGTGGGAAGATGTGCCTGGAGGCTGTGGAAGTGAGCGAGGTCCTCGTTGAATACTTTTCTTCGGTATTCACCAATGAGAGGGAACTTGATGACAGAGATGACAATATGAGTGAGGTTAATGTTCTCGAGCATGTTGATATTAAGGGAGAGGAGGTGTTGGAGTTGTTAAAATACATTAGGATGGATAAGTCCCTTGGGCCTAACGGGATATTCCCCAGGCTGCTCCACGAGGCAAAGGAAGAGGTTGCTGAGCCTCTGGCTAGGATCTTTATGTCCTCGTTGTCCACAGGAATGGTACCGGAGTATTGGAGGAAGGTGAATGTTGTCCCCTTGTTCAAAATGGTAGCAGAGATAGTCCAGTGAATTATAGACCAATGAGCCTTACATCTGTGGTGAGAAAGCTGTTGGAAAAGATTCTTAGAGATAGGATCTATGGGCATTTAGAGAATCATGGTCTGATCAGGGACAGTCAGCATGGCTTTGTGAAGGGCAGATTGTGTCTAACAAGCCTGATAGAGTTCTTTGAGGAGGTGACCAGGCATATAGATGAGGGTAGTGCAGTGGATGTGATCTACATGAATTTTAGTAAGGCACTTGACAAGGTTCCACATGGTAGACTTATTCAGGAAGTCAGAAGGCATGGGTTCCAGGGAAGTTTGGCCAGGTGGATTCAGAATCGGCTTGCCTGCAGAAAGCAGAGGGTCATGGTGGAGGGAGTACATTCGGATTGGAGGGTTGTGACTAGTGGTGTCCCACAAGGATCGGTTCTGGGTCCTTTTATATTCGTGATTTTTATTAACAACCTGGATGTGTGGGTAGAAGAGTGGGTTGGCAAGTTTGCAGATGACACAAAGGTTGGTGGTGTTGTGGATAGTGTAGTGGATTGTTGACGATTGCAGAGAGACATTGATAGGATGCAGAAGTGGGCTGAGAAGTGGCAGATGGAGTTCAACCTGGAGAAGTGTGAGGTGGTACACTTTGGAAGGACAAACTCCAAGGCAGAGTACAAAGTAAATGGCAGGATACTTGGTAGTGTGGAGGAGCAGAGGGATCTGGGGGTACATGTCCACAGATTCCTGAAAGTTGTTTCACAGGTAGATAGGGTAGTTGGGAAAGCTTATGAGGTGTTGGCTTTCATAAGTCAAGGGATAGAGTTTAAGAGTTGTGAGGTAATGATGCAGCTCTATAAAACTCTGGTTAGGCCACACTTGGAGTACTGTGTCTAGTTCTGGTCACCTCACTACAGGAAGGATGTGGAAGCATTGGAAAGGGTACAGAGGAGATTGGGGCGGGGTTATATGAGAGGCAGGGTTTAAGGGTCGGCACAACATTGTGGGCCGAAAGGCCTGTACTGTGCTGTACTATTCCATGTTCTATGTTCTGTAATCGTGGTACAAGTGGATCTAATTTTGGCGATGATACTGAATTGAGCTGAAAAGCAAATTGTGCAGAAGATATGGAGAGTCTGCAGAGAGATAAAGATAGGTTTAGTGAATGGGCAAGGGTCTGGCAGATGGAATACAGTGTTGGTAAATGCAAGGTCATCCACTTTGGAAGGAAAAGTGAAAGAGCAGATTATTATTTAAATAGTAAACATTTTCTGCATGCTGCTGTGCAGAGGGACTTGGGAGTGCTTGCGCATGGATCACACAAGGTTGGTTTGCAGGTGCAGCAGGCTATCAAGAAGGGAAATGGAATGTTGGCCTTCATTGCTAGAGGGATTGAATTTAAGAGCAGAGGGGTAATGCTGCAACTGTACAGGGTATTGGTGAGACCACACGTGGAGAACTTCACACAATTCTGGTCTCCTTATTTGGGGAAGGATACATAGCTTTGGAGGTGTTTCAGAGGAGGTTCACCAGGTTGATTCCAGAGATGAGGGGATTAGACTATATGGAGAGTTGGAGTTGCCTGGGACTGTACTCACTGGAATTCAGAAGAATGGGAGGAGATCTTATAGGAACATATAAATTTATGAAATGGATAGATAAGATAGAGGCAGGGAAGTTGTTCCACTGGTAAGTGAGACTAGAACTAGGAGACATAGCCTGAAGATTCAGGGGAGTAGATCTGGGATGGAGATGAGGAGGAACTGCTTTTCCCAGACAGTGGTGAATCTGTGGAATTCTCTGCCCAATGAAGTAGTGGAGGCTACCTCAGTAAATATATTTAAGACAAGGTTGGTTAGATTTTTGCATAGTAGGGGAATTGAGGGTTAAGGCTGATTTATACTTCTGCATCAACTTGACGCCGTAGGTATGGCATCGCTGCGAACCCTACACAGTGTCTATGCGGATCCCTATGCCATAGCCTGATGCACTCCTCTCCCAAAATGTAACTGCACGTCACAGCAACACAGACTGCAAGAACTGCGATTGGTCCGCTTGGTAGCATGCATTTCCTCCTACGCTGCAATAGCTTCCCATTGGCTGACTGAAGGGCAGGGAAGGAATTCTGGCTGCAATGCTTTCCATAAAGCTTTACGGACCTGCATAATTATGGAGGATACATTTCGCTTTTACAAAAAAAGACACTCGCTTTAAACTTGTTTACCCTGAGGAAGACTACCATGACCACGAAGACTTGCATGGGCAGGTGTGTGCGCATGCTCAACGTGCCTGAATTGCAATGTGACGCAGACACACCAGTGCAGAAGTATTAATGCTTACAACGTGTGTAGGCCACTTGCGTAGGTTACGGCGTCGAGTTGACGCACGAGTATAAATCAGCCTTTATGGGGAAAAGGCAGGTAGGCGGAGATGAGTCCATGGCCAAATCAGCCATGATCTTATTGACTAGCAGAGTAGGGTGGATTGGCCAGATGTTCTACTCCTGCTCCTATCTCTTACGTTCTTATGTCCTCGCCTGTCCAGCAGAAGAAAGCTAATTCCATCATGTGGCGTGAATTTTCAGTTGAACTACTAACAACAGACGACTCTTCTGTTCCTTATATAGGATGACTAATTGCTCAGATCAAACAACAAAATAAGATTTATTTTTGAGGATGCAAGTCAGTGCCTCAAAGAAATATAAAATGTAATATCATTGCAAGCACTTATGCACAGTTTTTGAGTCGGTTAATACTGAGATGGCCTTAAAAACCTTGGCAGCTGCTGTTGTCAATTCAATGCTTCTTCACTAATAGAATTAAACTCTTTGTGGGGATGCTGGCTGGACATATTGAACAGGTTGTGTGGTATTTAAAAATATAGACTGGCAGTCTTGGTCCTCTTCACTGAAGATTTTAATGTCTTACTGCTGAGGAAGGATAACTCACATTATTGAAGAATCTCATCCATTGCCAACTTATACCGGAAAGTCTTGGGTAGTATCTCAGGCAGTTTTTAATGTGTGATGAGAGTGGCCAAGACTTCTGACAGTGGCTTTTCAAAAACTGGGCTAATAGGAGTTCATGGACAATGTTTGTTGTTTTGACAAAGACTCAGAAGACCCCCTCAGACTGGAGGTCCTGAAGGTGACATTGAGGTTACTAATTTATCAACACCACCAACTATGAATGGCAGCAGCAAAAATACTTCCATGTTAAAAAATGGAGGGAACTGCAAATATATTACTAAATCATGCAGGAATTACTTTGAGTGTGGATAAAGAAAATATTTCTGCGGATGGCATAAGTAAGGAATTTCTATGAGATAGTAATAGAAACAAAATAAGGCTATTTATTCCCTTGTGCCTTTCAATGAGATCTTAGATGATTTTCACCTTCGCTGCACTTTCCTGCACTTGTATAATCATTGATTTCCTCAAAACCTAAAAATATCTTTATTTTGTTCTGTCTTTTTAGTTGGTCTTCATTCAACAACAGTATATTACACCCAACGTTATGTTTTCTAATTTAATAACCTCTTGTCAAAAGCCTTTAAAAGTCCAAATGCATGGCTTCAATTCATTTATCTTTGTCTATTTTCTAAATTACAGTATTAAAAACATCTGAATGATTTGTCAAAACTGATTTCCCTTTCATAAATTGACTGTGGAATTGTATCATTCATTGCCAGATGTCCTGTTGTCATTTCTCTCTTATTAGATTCCACTGTTTCCCTTCCAGATGTTAGACTAATTAGTTCATGATTCAATTTCCTCTCTCCTTCCTTCTTAAATAGTGAAGTTTTAATTGCTACCTTTCAACCTGTGTGAACTGATCTAGAATCTATAGATTTGTGAAATATGGCAGCTAGTGCATCCACAATCATCACAGCTACCATATCCAAGACCATCAGGTGCAGATAAATAGCTCCCAACTACTAACATTTTACTGAAGTTTATGTCTTTGATTCTATCCCTCTGTCATTTCCAAGACACTTTCGGTGCTTTTTTCCCTTAAAAGCAGACACAAATTATTTGTTTAATCTCTTGCCATAAGTCCTGATGAAGGATTTTGATCTGAAATATTGACTGTTTATTCCCCTCCATTGATGCTGCCTGACTTGCTGAGTTCCTCCAACATTTTATGTGTGTTACTCAGGATTTCAAGCAATCTGCAAAATCTGTTTACTTATTTGCAGCTGTAATTTTTCCTGTTTCAGGCTGTGAGGGATCCACATTAACCTTTATTAATCTTTTCCTTTTTATCTGTCTACAAAATCTCCTGCAAAATTTAGTGCTTCTCATTTGCCAATGCTTTTCCTTTCCTTATCAATATTTTATCTGCCTTAGCTAAATCCTGAAAATTTCCTAGTCCTCAGACTTTTTTTTGGCTAAGTTTTAGCTTTATCCTTTGATCTAATAATATCTTTTACTTTTAATGGTCACAGCTAGCTTACTTTTCACATTGGATATTTTTGTCTTAAAGGGATATATATATTACGAGACAGGAAACGTGGTGGGTGAGGGCTTGGAATAATAAACCACAACACTTCTTGATTAGCCCTGTGATCAAATAAAGGACTTGACCCTGTCTCCTGTTTGGAATCACCACACGGTTTCTGTGTTTTCTTCCACCCCACCCCACCCCCCACCCCTTGAATTGGATGGTAAGATGAGCACCTATCACTTTGGCTTTCCTGAATCTTGAATCTGGCAAGGTAGACTAAATGATAACTTGACATTAGGTAGTATAATTAGGTAGCGTAACCTGAGTTTCATGTAGACGATCCTAAAAGCCCGCAACAACTGTTGAATCGGAGGCTGGAGCTGTGCCAAATATAGATGATTTTGTTAGCTTTTTTTAAACATCACTGCATTTAAAACCTCTGACAACTTAACTAGATGATGTAGTATTTGTAAAAATAATCAAAAACCTGGTACGAGTGATTATAAATAATTAAACCATTAAGCTAAACTAAAATTATTTTGAAAAATAGTTTGCCGCCTTCGCCTCAAAATCCCCACTGGAGGTCCCATTTTGTGGTTCAGATCAGAGGACTGATTCCACTACATAATGCTGGAAAATCCCAGCAAGACTGCACTTTGCGAGTAGAGAATAGTAAAAGATAAAACAACATTTGTCCTTCATTGTACCCTGGTCCTCTGCACTGAAAATCAAGAAAAAAAATATCATGACCTGTATCACTAATAATAAACTTAAACACAAGATTCTTCAAGCAACGCACATAAAAGTTGCTGGTGAACACAGCAGGCCAGGCACCCGGCATCTCTAGGAAGAGGTACAGTTGACGTTTCGGGCCGAGACCCTTCGTCAGGACTAACTGAAAGAAGAGATAGTAAGAGGTTTGAAAGTGGGAGGGGGAGGGGGAGATCCAAAATGATAGGAGAAAACAGGAGGGGGAGGGATGGAGCCAAGAGCTGGACAGTTGATTGGCAAAAGGGATATGAGAGGATCATGGGACTGGAGGCCCAGGGAGAAAGGAAGGGGGAGGGGTGAAGCCCAGAGGATGGGCAAAGAGTATAGTGAGAGAGACAGAGGGAGAAAAAGGAGAGAGAGAAAAAGAATCTTCATATGCTGGAAATCCAGCGAAACACACACTAAATGATCGAGGGACTCAGCAGGTCAGATAGCATTTAAGGAAACATTTTGGGCCGAGACCTTCACCTGGAGTGAAAAGGAAGGGTGAAGTAGCCAGAATTATAATGTAGGGGTAACCGATAGGTACAATCTTGTACAAGCTGGAAGATGATAGGTGAAGTTAGGTCGGTAGGGAAGGAGATGATGTGAGCAGCTGGGAAGTAATAGGTGGAAAAGGTGAAGGGCTGGAGAAGATGGAATCTGATAGAGGAGAGTGGACTATGGGAGAAAGAGAAGGAGGAGGAGCACCGGGGGATGTGACAGGCAGTTGAGGAGAAGAGAAGCAGTAAGGGGGGGGTGCAGAGCGGGGAACTGAAAAAGAAGGAGAAATTAGAAGTTTTAGAAATCGATGTTCATGCCATCAGGTTGGAAGCAACCTGGAGAGAATATGAGGTGTTGCTCCTCCAACCTGTGGCCTCATCATGGCAATAGACAAGGCCATGGACTGACATGTCAATGGGGATTGGAATTACAACAGTTGGTCACTGGGATATCCTGCTGTTTGTGGATGGAGTGAAAGTGCTCGACAATGCTGTTCCCCAACCTATCTTGGTCCCACCAATGCTCAACAGGCCGCATCGGGAGCGCTGGATACAGAAGACAACCCCAAAAGATTCACAGGTGAAGTGTTGCCTCACCTGGAGGGACTGCTTTGGGAGGCGATGAATGGGTAGGTGTAGCACTTCTCTCACTAACAGGGATATGTACCAGGAGGAAAATCAGTGGAGAGGGTCAAATGGGTAAGAGAATCATGGAGGGAGCGAAGAGTGTATGGCAGGGGGGAGGTAACAATGTGGTTGGTGGTAGGGTCCCATTAAAAATGCTCAACAGGATTCAGCTTCTCACTCTTACCCCATTTGCCCCACCAACCTGGCTTCACCTATCACCTTATAGCTTGTACTCCTTCCCCTCCCTCTTCAGTTCTGGTGAAGGGTCTCAGCCAGAAGTGTCAACTGTTTATTCATTTCCATAGATGCTGTCTGACCTGCTGAGATCCTCCAACAGTTTGTGTGTCTATCATAAATCTGATTCTGATTGGAAGGTCCCACAATTATGGCCATTAAAAAAGGGTGTCTGTGGTTTGCACTCTGAAACAGCAACAAAGCTTAACAAGTATCACCCTTTTTGATTACAAAATTGCACTTCATTTTCTATGTTAAGGATGTTCTGGAATTGAGGATGAAATAATGAGCACACTTAAAGTGGAGTTTCCAAGACTAATAGTTAAAGTTTTTTTATTGTAAACTGCAAATTACCAAATACCCATGAGATGGAATTGAATCCATATCAAAAAGGAGAGATGCTGAATTACAGAGTTAAGTGATTGAGTAATAAAGATCAAAGCATAGAGTCTTTAGAGGTGTACAGGAAGGATGTGGAAGCATTGGAAAGGGTACAGAGGAGATTTACCAGAATGCTGCCTGGTTTAGAGAGTATGCATTATGATCAGAGATTAAGGGAGCTAGGGCTTTACTCTTCGGAGAGAAGGAGGATGAGAGGAGACATGATAGAGGTGTACAATATATTAAGAGGAATTGATAGAGTGGATAGCCAGCGCCTCTTCCCCAGGGCACCACTGCTCGATACAAGAGGACATGGCTTTAAGGTAAGGGGTGGGAAGTTCAAGGGGGATATTAGAGGAAGGTGTTTTTCTCAGAGAGTGGTTGATGTGTGGAATGCACTGTCTGAGTCAGTGGAGGCAGATATACTGGTGAAATAGTATAGACAGATATATGGAGGAATTTAAGTTGGGGGGGGATATGGGAGGCAGGGTTTAAGGGTCGGCACAACATTGTGTGCCGAAAGGCCTGTACTGTGCTGTACTATTCCATGTTCTGTGTTCTGTAATCATGGTACAGGTGTATCTAATTTTGGCAATGATACTAAATTGAGCTGAAAAGCAAATTGTGCAGAAGATATGGAGAGTCTGCAGAGAGATAAAGATAGGTTAAGTGAATGGGCAAGGGACTGGCAGATGGAATACAATGCTGGTAAATGCGAGGTCATCCACTTTGGAAGGGAAAGTGAAAGAGCAGATTGCTATTTAAATAGTAAACATTTGCTGCATGCTGCGGTGTAGAGGGACTTGGGAGTGCTTGCGCATGGATCACAAAAGGTTGGTTTGCAGGTGCAGCAGGCTATCAAGAAGGGAAATGGAATGTTGGCCTTCATTGCTAGAGGGATTGAATTTAAGAGCAGAGGGGTAATGCTGCAACTGTACAGGATATTGGTGAGGCTACACGTGGAGAACTTCACACAATTCTGGTCTCCTTATTTGGGGAAGGATACATAGCTTTGGAGGTGTTTCAGAGGAGGTTCACCAGGTTGATTCCAGAGATGAGGGGATTAGACTATATGGAGAGTTGGAGTTGCCTGGGACTGTACTCACTGGAATTCAGAAGAATGGGAGGAGATCTTATAGGAACATATAAATTTATGAAAGGGACAGATAAGATAGAGGCATGGAAGTTGTTCCACTGGGAGGTGAGACTAGAACTAGAGGACATAGCCTCAAGATTCAGGGGAGTAGATTTGGGATGGAGATGAGGAGGAACTGCTTTTCCCAGAGGGCGGTGACTCTGTGGAATTCTCTGCCCAATGAAGTAGTGGAGGCTACCTCAGTAAATATATTTAAGACAAGGTTGGTTAGATTTTTGCATAGTAGGGGAATTGAGGGTTAAGGCTGATTTATACTTCTGCATCAACTCGACGCCGTGGGCATGGCGTCGCCGCGAACCCTACGCAATGTCTTCGCGAATCCCTATGCCATAGCCTGACGTGCAGCTCTCCCAAAATGTAACTACGCGTCACGGCAACACAGACTGCAACAACTGTGATTGGTCCGCTTGGTAGCATTGCATTTCCTCCTACGCTGCAATAGCTTCCCATTGGCCGACTGAAGGGCAGGGAAAGAACCCTGGCTGCAATGCTTTCCATAAAGCTTTACAGACCTGTGAAATTATGGAGGATGCGTCTTGCTTTTACGAAAAAAGACGCTCGCTTTAAACTTGTTTACCTCGAGAAAGACTACCATGACCATGAAGCCTTGCGCGGGCAAGTGTGTGTGCATGCACAATGTGCCCGAATTGCAGTGTAACGCAGACACACCAACGCATAAGTGTAAGTGCTCACAACATGCGTAGGCCACTTGCGTAGGTTACGGTGTCGACTTGACGCACAAGTATAAATCAGCCTTTATGGGGGAAAAGGCAGGTAGGCGGAGACGAGTCCATGGCCAGATCAGCCATGATCTTATTGTCACCCCCAGCTCTGAATCCAGCTCAGACTGAGATCCCGACACTCTCCAAACCGGAACCGCTCCTACTGCTGCTGCATCCTACCACCCACCTTATTCCCCCACTACCCTCTTTCCACCCAGTGACTCCCAAACTTCCCTCTACCCTTCACCGCCCCTCCATTCCTCTGATTCCTCATCCTTCCCTAACCCCGCTCTCCCTGAACATCCCAACCCCCCTCTCCCTCCTGATACCTCCCACTCTTCACCATCCTCCGACCCCAGCCCCAACCCCAACTCTTGTCGTGTCTTCACCATCCCCTCTGACCTTCCCCTTTCTGAGGCAGAACGTTCTGTCCTTAGCAAGGACCTCACTTTTGTCCCCCTCCGTCCACACCTCAGTGAGTTCTGTGCCTGCCATGACACTGAACTCTTCTTCCGTCGCCTACGTCTCCGAGCCTACTTCTTTGGCAAGGATTCCCCTCCCGCTACAGATGACCCCTTCTCTTGTCTTGAACCCTCCGCCTCCTCCTGGACACCCTGCCCAGGCCTTCTACCTACACTCGATCTTTTCATCTCCAACTGTTGCCGAGACATCAACTGTCTCAACTTCACCACTCCTTGCTCCTGTTCCAACCACACTCCCTCTGAACGCACTGCCCTCCACTCTCTCCGCACTAATCCAAACCTCACCATCAAACCTGCTGACAAAGGTGCGGTAGTAGTCTGGCGGACAGACCTCTACCTCACTAAGGCAAAACGGCAGCTCTCTGACACCTCCTCTTACTTACCACTGGAACAGGACCCCACCAAAAAACATTAAGCCATTGTCTCCCGCACCATCACCGCCCTTATCAACTCCGGAGACCTTCCATCCTCAGCCGCTAAACTCATTTTCCCACACCCCGTACCGCTGGGTTTTGCCTCCTCCCAAAGATACACAAGCCTGACTGTCCCGGTAGACCCATAGTTTCTGCCAGCTCCTGTCCCACCGAACTTGTATCTGCCTACCTGGGCTCCATTTTGTCACCCATAGTTCAGTCCCTCCCCACCTACATCCGGGATACATCCCATGCCCTCCACCTCTTCAATAACTTCCAATTCCCCGGTCCCAACTGCTACATTTTTACTATGGATGTCCAATCCTTATACACCTCCATTCCCCATCAAGAAGGCCTCAAAGCCCTCTGCTACTTCCTGGATAATAGACCTCACCAGTTCCCCACCACCACTACCCTCCTCCAGTTGGCGGAACTGGTTCTCACACTTAATAACTTTTGGCTCTTCCCACTTTCTTCAGAGTAAGGGTGTAGCTATGGGAACTCGCATGGGACCCAGCTACGCCTGCCTCTTCGTTGGTTATGTGGAACAGTCTGTGCTCCAGACCTATTCTGGTACTGCTCCCCAACTTTTCCTTCGGTACATTGACGACTACATTGGTGCTGCTTCCTGCACCCATGCTGAGCTCGTCAATTTCATCGACTTTACTTCAGACTTCCACCCAGCCCTCAAACTCACTTGGTCTATCTCGGACACTTCTCTACCCTTTCTCTCCCCTTTCTCGATGTCTCGGTCTCCATCTCTGGAGACAGACTGTCCACTGATATCTTCTACAAGCCCACTGACTCTCATAACTACCTGAACTATACCTCTTCCTACCCCACCACATGCAAAAATGCCATTCCCTGTTCCCAGTTCCTCCGCTTCCGCCGCATCTGCTCCCAGGATGAGGCTTTCTGTTCCAGGACATCTCAAATGTCCTCTTTCATTAAGGATCGTGGTTTCCCTTCTACCGTCATCAATGATGTCCTCACCTGCATCTCCTCCATTTCCTGCACTTCGGCCCTCACCCCATCCTCCCGCAACCACAACAGGGACAGAGTTCCCCTTGTCCTTACTTACCACCCCACCAGCCTCCGGATCCAGCACATTATCCTCCGCAACTTCTGCCACCTTCAACAGGACCCCACCACTAAGCACATCTTTCCCTCTCTACCCCTCTCCGCTTTCCGCAGGGATCGGTCCCGCCATGACTCCCTTATCCACACGTCCATCCCCACTGATCTCCCACCCGGCACTTATCCCTGTAAGCGTAAGTGCTACAGCTGTCCCTACACCTCATCTCTTGCAGCCATTCAGGGCACCAAACAGTCCTTCCAGGTGAGACAACACTTCTGTTGGGGCCATCTATTGCATCCGGTGCAGCCTGCTCTACATTGGTGAAACCCGACGCAGATTGGGGGACCGCTTCGTCGAGCACCTCCGCTCCATCCGTCACAACAGACAGGATCTCCCGGTAGCCACCCACTTCAACTCTGCTTCCCACTCCCATTCAGTTATGTCCATACCTGGCCTCCTCTACTGCCATGATGAGGCTAAACTCAGGTTGGAGGAGCAACACCTCATATACTGTCTAGGTAGTCTCCAGCCCCTTGGTATGATCATAGAATTCTCCAACTTCTGGTAATTTCCTCCCCCTCCCGTTCTCTATCCCTATTTCACTATACCCCCTCCCCCGGCTCCCTCATGGTTCCACCTCCTTCTACTACCCATTGTTTTCAGGGCAATGACGTCAATGCTTCCCCTCCCCCACCCCTTTGTCTTTCAAATTACTTGTCTTTCAACTGAAGCTACAAGCATTCTTCAACTCCTAACCCATCTTTCATTCTTCAGTCCTGACGAAGGGTTCCGGCCCGAAGCGTTGACTCATCGTTTCTGACTGATGCTGCCCGACCTGCTGAGTTCATCCAGTGTACTGAAAGTGTATCTTATTGACTAGCAGAGTAGGGTGGAGTGGCCAGATGGCGAACTCCTGCTCCTATCTCTTATGTTCTCGCCTGTCCAGCAGAAGAAAGCTAATTCCGTCATGTGTGAATTTTCAGTTGAACAACTAACAACAGACGACTCTTCTGTTCTTCATATAGGATGACAAATTGCTCACATCAAAGAACAAAATAAGATTTATTTTTGAGGAAGCAACTCAGTGCCTCAAAGAAATATAAAATGTAATATCATTGCAAGCACTTATGCACAGTTTTTGAGTCGGTTAACACCGAGATGGCCTTAAAAACCTTGGCAGCTGCTGTTGTCAATTCAATGCTTCTTTGCTAATAGACTTAAACTCTTTGTGGGGATGCTGGCTGGACATATTGAACAGGTTGTGTGGTATTTAAAAATATAGACTGGCAGTCTTGGCCCTCTTCAGTGAAGATTTTAATGTCTTACTGCTGAGGAAGGATAACTCACATTATTGAAGAATCTCATCCATTGCCAACTTATACCGGAAAGTCTTGGGTAGTATCTCAGGCAGTTTTTAATGTGTGATGAGAGTGGCCGAGACTTCTGACAGTGGCTTTTCAAAAACTGGGCTAATAGGAGTTCATGGACAATGTTTGTTGTTTTGACAAAGACTCAGAAGACCCCCTCAGAATGGAGGTCCTGAAGGTGACATTGAGGTTACTAATTTATCAACACCACCAACTATGAATGGCAGCAGCAAAAATACTTCCATGTTAAAAAATGGAGAGAACTCCAAATATATTACTAAATCATGCAGGAATTACTTTGAATGTGGATAAAGAAAATATTTCTGCTGATGGCATAAGCGAGGAATTTCTATGAGATAGTAATAGAAACAAAATAAGGCTATTTATTCCCTTGTGCCTTTCAATGAGATCTTAGATGATTTTCACCTTCGCTGCACTTTCCTGCACTTGTATAATCATTGATTTCCTCAATCTAAAAATATCTTGTTCTGTCTTTTTAGTTGGTCTTCAGTCAACAACAGTATATTACACCCAACATTATGTTTTCTAATTTAATAACCTTGTCAAAAGCCTTTGAAAGTCCAAATGCATGGCTTCAATTCATTTATCTTTGTCTATTTTCTAAATTACAGTATTAAAAACATCTGAATGATTTGTCAAAACTGATTTCCCTTTCATAAATTGACTCTGCGGAATTGTATCATTCATTGCCAGATGTCCTGTTGTCATTTCTCTCTTATTAGATTCCACTGTTTCCCTTCCAGATGTTAGACTAATTAGTTCATGATTCAATTTCCTCTCTCCTTCCTTCTTAAATAGTGAAGTTTTAATTGCTACCTTTCAACCTGTGTGAACTGATCTAGAATCTATAGATTTGTGAAATATGGCAGCTAGTGCATCCACAATCATCACAGCTACCATATCCAAGACCATCAGGTGCAGATAAATAGCTCCCCATTACTAACATTTTACTGAAGTTTATGTCTTTGATTCTATCGCTCTGTCATTTCCAAGACACTTTCGGTGCTTTTTTCCCTTAAAAGCAGACACAAATTATTTGTTTAATCTCTTGCTATAAGTCCTGATGAAGGATTTTGATCTGAAATATTGACTGTTTATTCCCCTCCATTGATGCTGCCTGACTTGCTGAGTTCCTCCAGCATTTTATGTGTGTTACTCAGGATTTCAAGCAATCTGCAAAATCTGTTTACTTTCTCTGCGTTTTCCTTATTTGCAGCTGTAATTTTTCCTGTTTCAGGCTGTGAGGGATCTACATTAACCTTTATTAATCTTTTCCTTTGAATCTATCTACAACATCTCTTGCAAAATTTAGTGCTTCTCATTTGCCAATGTTTTTCCTTTCCTTATCAATATTTTATCTGCCTTAGCTAAATCCTGAAAATTTCCTAGTCCTCAGACTTTTTTTTTGGCTAAGTTTTAGCTTTATCCTTTGATCTAATAATATCTTTTACTTTTAATGGTCACAGCTAGCTTACTTTTCACATTGGATATTTTTGTCTTAAAGGGATATATATATTACGAGACAGGAAACGTGTGGTGGGTGAGGGCTTGGAATAATAAACCACAACACTTCTTGATTAGCCCTGTGATCAAATAAAGGACTTGACCCTGTCTCCTGTTTGGAATCACCACACGGTTTCTGTGTTTTCTTCCACCACCACCCCCACCCCCCCACCCCTTGAATTGGATGGTAAGATGAGCACCTATCACTTTGGCTTTCCTGAATCTTGAATCTGGCAAGGTAGACTAAATGATAACTTGACATTAGGTAGTATAATTAGGTAGCGTAACCTGAGTTACATGTAGACGATCCTAAAAGCCTGCAACAGCTGTTGAATCCGAGGCTGGAGCTGTGCCAAATATAGATGATTTTGTTAGTTTTTAAACATCACTACATTTAAAACCTCTGACAACTTAACTAGATAATGTAGTATTTTTAAAAATAATCAAAAACCTGGTATGAGTGATTATAAATAATTAAACCATTAAGCTAAACTAAAATTATTTTGAAAAATAGTTTGCCTTCCTCTTTGCCTCAAAATCCCCACTGGAGGTCCCATTTTGTGGTTCAGATCAGAGGACTGATTCCACTACATAATGCTGGAAAATCCCAGCAAGACTGCACTTTGCGAGTAGAGAATAGTAAAAGATAAAACAACATTTGTCCTTCATTGTACCCTGGTCCTCTGCACTGAAAATCAAGAAAAAATATCTTGACCTGTATGACTGATAATAAACTTAAACACAAGATTCTTCAAGCAACACACATAAAAGTTGCTGGTGAATGCAGCAGGCCAGGCAGCATCTCTAGGAAGAGGTACAGTCGACGTTTCGGGTTGAGACCCTTTGTCAGGACTAACTGAAAGAAGAGCTAGTAAGAGATTTGAAAGTGGGAGGGGGAGGGGGAGATCCAAAATGATAGGAGAAGACAGGAGGGGGAGGGATGTAGCCAAGAGCTGGACAGTTGATTGGCAAAAGGGATATGAGAGGATCATGGGATGGGAGGCCTAGGGAGAAGGAAAGGGGGAGGGGTGAAGCCCAGAGGATGGGCAAGGAGTATAGTCAGAGGGAGAAAAAGGACAGAGAGAAAGATTCTTCATATGCTGGAAATCCAGAGAAACACACACTAAATGATGGAGGGACTCAGCAGGTCAGATAGCACTTAAGGAAACGTTTTGGGCCGAGACCTTCACTGAGAGTGAAAAGGAAGGGTGAAGTAGCCAGAATTGTAATGTAGGGGTAACCGATAGGTACAATCTTGTACAAGCTGGAAGATGATAGGTGAAGTTAGGTCGGTAGGGAAGGAGATGATGTGAGCAGCTGGGAAGTAATAGGTGGAAAAGGTGAAGGGCTGGAGAAGATGGAATCTGATAGAGGAGAGTGGACTATGGGAGAAAGAGAAGGAGGAGGAGCACCGGGGGATGTGACAGGCAGTTGAGGAGAAGAGAAGCAGTAAGGGGGGGGTGCAGAGCGGGGAACTGAAAAAGAAGGAGAAATTAGAAGTTTTAGAAATCGATGTTCATGCCATCAGGTTGGAAGCAACCTGGAGAGAATATGAGGTGTTGCTCCTCCAACCTGTGGCCTCATCATGGCAATAGACAAGGCCATGGACTGACATGTCAATGGGGATTGGAATTACAACAGTTGGTCACTGGGATATCCTGCTGTTTGTGGATGGAGTGAAAGTGCTCGACAATGCTGTTCCCCAACCTATCTTGGTCCCACCAATGCTCAACAGGCCGCATCGGGAGCGCTGGATACAGAAGACAACCCCAAAAGATTCACAGGTGAAGTGTTGCCTCACCTGGAGGGACTGCTTTGGGAGGCGATGAATGGGTAGGTGTAGCACTTCTCTCACTAACAGGGATATGTACCAGGAGGAAAATCAGTGGAGAGGGTCAAATGGGTAAGAGAATCATGGAGGGAGCGAAGAGTGTATGGCAGGGGGGAGGTAACAATGTGGTTGGTGGTAGGGTCCCATTAAAAATGCTCAACAGGATTCAGCTTCTCACTCTTACCCCATTTGCCCCACCAACCTGGCTTCACCTATCACCTTATAGCTTGTACTCCTTCCCCTCCCTCTTCAGTTCTGGTGAAGGGTCTCAGCCAGAAGTGTCAACTGTTTATTCATTTCCATAGATGCTGTCTGACCTGCTGAGATCCTCCAACAGTTTGTGTGTCTATCATAAATCTGATTCTGATTGGAAGGTCCCACAATTATGGCCATTAAAAAAGGGTGTCTGTGGTTTGCACTCTGAAACAGCAACAAAGCTTAACAAGTATCACCCTTTTTGATTACAAAATTGCACTTCATTTTCTATGTTAAGGATGTTCTGGAATTGAGGATGAAATAATGAGCACACTTAAAGTGGAGTTTCCAAGACTAATAGTTAAAGTTTTTTTATTGTAAACTGCAAATTACCAAATACCCATGAGATGGAATTGAATCCATATCAAAAAGGAGAGATGCTGAATTACAGAGTTAAGTGATTGAGTAATAAAGATCAAAGCATAGAGTCTTTAGAGGTGTACAGGAAGGATGTGGAAGCATTGGAAAGGGTACAGAGGAGATTTACCAGAATGCTGCCTGGTTTAGAGAGTATGCATTATGATCAGAGATTAAGGGAGCTAGGGCTTTACTCTTCGGAGAGAAGGAGGATGAGAGGAGACATGATAGAGGTGTACAATATATTAAGAGGAATTGATAGAGTGGATAGCCAGCGCCTCTTCCCCAGGGCACCACTGCTCGATACAAGAGGACATGGCTTTAAGGTAAGGGGTGGGAAGTTCAAGGGGGATATTAGAGGAAGGTGTTTTTCTCAGAGAGTGGTTGATGTGTGGAATGCACTGTCTGAGTCAGTGGAGGCAGATATACTGGTGAAATAGTATAGACAGATATATGGAGGAATTTAAGTTGGGGGGGGATATGGGAGGCAGGGTTTAAGGGTCGGCACAACATTGTGTGCCGAAAGGCCTGTACTGTGCTGTACTATTCCATGTTCTGTGTTCTGTAATCATGGTACAGGTGTATCTAATTTTGGCAATGATACTAAATTGAGCTGAAAAGCAAATTGTGCAGAAGATATGGAGAGTCTGCAGAGAGATAAAGATAGGTTAAGTGAATGGGCAAGGGACTGGCAGATGGAATACAATGCTGGTAAATGCGAGGTCATCCACTTTGGAAGGGAAAGTGAAAGAGCAGATTGCTATTTAAATAGTAAACATTTGCTGCATGCTGCGGTGTAGAGGGACTTGGGAGTGCTTGCGCATGGATCACAAAAGGTTGGTTTGCAGGTGCAGCAGGCTATCAAGAAGGGAAATGGAATGTTGGCCTTCATTGCTAGAGGGATTGAATTTAAGAGCAGAGGGGTAATGCTGCAACTGTACAGGATATTGGTGAGGCTACACGTGGAGAACTTCACACAATTCTGGTCTCCTTATTTGGGGAAGGATACATAGCTTTGGAGGTGTTTCAGAGGAGGTTCACCAGGTTGATTCCAGAGATGAGGGGATTAGACTATATGGAGAGTTGGAGTTGCCTGGGACTGTACTCACTGGAATTCAGAAGAATGGGAGGAGATCTTATAGGAACATATAAATTTATGAAAGGGACAGATAAGATAGAGGCATGGAAGTTGTTCCACTGGGAGGTGAGACTAGAACTAGAGGACATAGCCTCAAGATTCAGGGGAGTAGATTTGGGATGGAGATGAGGAGGAACTGCTTTTCCCAGAGGGCGGTGACTCTGTGGAATTCTCTGCCCAATGAAGTAGTGGAGGCTACCTCAGTAAATATATTTAAGACAAGGTTGGTTAGATTTTTGCATAGTAGGGGAATTGAGGGTTAAGGCTGATTTATACTTCTGCATCAACTCGACGCCGTGGGCATGGCGTCGCCGCGAACCCTACGCAATGTCTTCGCGAATCCCTATGCCATAGCCTGACGTGCAGCTCTCCCAAAATGTAACTACGCGTCACGGCAACACAGACTGCAACAACTGTGATTGGTCCGCTTGGTAGCATTGCATTTCCTCCTACGCTGCAATAGCTTCCCATTGGCCGACTGAAGGGCAGGGAAAGAACCCTGGCTGCAATGCTTTCCATAAAGCTTTACAGACCTGTGAAATTATGGAGGATGCGTCTTGCTTTTACGAAAAAAGACGCTCGCTTTAAACTTGTTTACCTCGAGAAAGACTACCATGACCATGAAGCCTTGCGCGGGCAAGTGTGTGTGCATGCACAATGTGCCCGAATTGCAGTGTAACGCAGACACACCAACGCATAAGTGTAAGTGCTCACAACATGCGTAGGCCACTTGCGTAGGTTACGGTGTCGACTTGACGCACAAGTATAAATCAGCCTTTATGGGGGAAAAGGCAGGTAGGCGGAGACGAGTCCATGGCCAGATCAGCCATGATCTTATTGTCACCCCCAGCTCTGAATCCAGCTCAGACTGAGATCCCGACACTCTCCAAACCGGAACCGCTCCTACTGCTGCTGCATCCCACCACCCACCTTATTCCCCCACTACCCTCTTTCCACCCAGTGACTCCCAAACTTCCCTCTACCCTTCACCGCCCCTCCATTCCTCTGATTCCTCATCCTTCCCTAACCCCGCTCTCCCTGAACATCCCAACCCCCCTCTCCCTCCTGATACCTCCCACTCTTCACCATCCTCCGACCCCAGCCCCAACCCCAACTCTTGTCGTGTCTTCACCATCCCCTCTGACCTTCCCCTTTCTGAGGCAGAACGTTCTGTCCTTAGCAAGGACCTCACTTTTGTCCCCCTCCGTCCACACCTCAGTGAGTTCTGTGCCTGCCATGACACTGAACTCTTCTTCCGTCGCCTACGTCTCCGAGCCTACTTCTTTGGCAAGGATTCCCCTCCCGCTACAGATGACCCCTTCTCTTGTCTTGAACCCTCCGCCTCCTCCTGGACACCCTGCCCAGGCCTTCTACCTACACTCGATCTTTTCATCTCCAACTGTTGCCGAGACATCAACTGTCTCAACTTCACCACTCCTTGCTCCTGTTCCAACCACACTCCCTCTGAACGCACTGCCCTCCACTCTCTCCGCACTAATCCAAACCTCACCATCAAACCTGCTGACAAAGGTGCGGTAGTAGTCTGGCGGACAGACCTCTACCTCACTAAGGCAAAACGGCAGCTCTCTGACACCTCCTCTTACTTACCACTGGAACAGGACCCCACCAAAAAACATTAAGCCATTGTCTCCCGCACCATCACCGCCCTTATCAACTCCGGAGACCTTCCATCCTCAGCCGCTAAACTCATTTTCCCACACCCCGTACCGCTGGGTTTTGCCTCCTCCCAAAGATACACAAGCCTGACTGTCCCGGTAGACCCATAGTTTCTGCCAGCTCCTGTCCCACCGAACTTGTATCTGCCTACCTGGGCTCCATTTTGTCACCCATAGTTCAGTCCCTCCCCACCTACATCCGGGATACATCCCATGCCCTCCACCTCTTCAATAACTTCCAATTCCCCGGTCCCAACTGCTACATTTTTACTATGGATGTCCAATCCTTATACACCTCCATTCCCCATCAAGAAGGCCTCAAAGCCCTCTGCTACTTCCTGGATAATAGACCTCACCAGTTCCCCACCACCACTACCCTCCTCCAGTTGGCGGAACTGGTTCTCACACTTAATAACTTTTGGCTCTTCCCACTTTCTTCAGAGTAAGGGTGTAGCTATGGGAACTCGCATGGGACCCAGCTACGCCTGCCTCTTCGTTGGTTATGTGGAACAGTCTGTGCTCCAGACCTATTCTGGTACTGCTCCCCAACTTTTCCTTCGGTACATTGACGACTACATTGGTGCTGCTTCCTGCACCCATGCTGAGCTCGTCAATTTCATCGACTTTACTTCAGACTTCCACCCAGCCCTCAAACTCACTTGGTCTATCTCGGACACTTCTCTACCCTTTCTCTCCCCTTTCTCGATGTCTCGGTCTCCATCTCTGGAGACAGACTGTCCACTGATATCTTCTACAAGCCCACTGACTCTCATAACTACCTGAACTATACCTCTTCCTACCCCACCACATGCAAAAATGCCATTCCCTGTTCCCAGTTCCTCCGCTTCCGCCGCATCTGCTCCCAGGATGAGGCTTTCTGTTCCAGGACATCTCAAATGTCCTCTTTCATTAAGGATCGTGGTTTCCCTTCTACCGTCATCAATGATGTCCTCACCTGCATCTCCTCCATTTCCTGCACTTCGGCCCTCACCCCATCCTCCCGCAACCACAACAGGGACAGAGTTCCCCTTGTCCTTACTTACCACCCCACCAGCCTCCGGATCCAGCACATTATCCTCCGCAACTTCTGCCACCTTCAACAGGACCCCACCACTAAGCACATCTTTCCCTCTCTACCCCTCTCCGCTTTCCGCAGGGATCGGTCCCGCCATGACTCCCTTATCCACACGTCCATCCCCACTGATCTCCCACCCGGCACTTATCCCTGTAAGCGTAAGTGCTACAGCTGTCCCTACACCTCATCTCTTGCAGCCATTCAGGGCACCAAACAGTCCTTCCAGGTGAGACAACACTTCTGTTGGGGCCATCTATTGCATCCGGTGCAGCCTGCTCTACATTGGTGAAACCCGACGCAGATTGGGGGACCGCTTCGTCGAGCACCTCCGCTCCATCCGTCACAACAGACAGGATCTCCCGGTAGCCACCCACTTCAACTCTGCTTCCCACTCCCATTCAGTTATGTCCATACCTGGCCTCCTCTACTGCCATGATGAGGCTAAACTCAGGTTGGAGGAGCAACACCTCATATACTGTCTAGGTAGTCTCCAGCCCCTTGGTATGATCATAGAATTCTCCAACTTCTGGTAATTTCCTCCCCCTCCCGTTCTCTATCCCTATTTCACTATACCCCCTCCCCCGGCTCCCTCATGGTTCCACCTCCTTCTACTACCCATTGTTTTCAGGGCAATGACGTCAATGCTTCCCCTCCCCCACCCCTTTGTCTTTCAAATTACTTGTCTTTCAACTGAAGCTACAAGCATTCTTCAACTCCTAACCCATCTTTCATTCTTCAGTCCTGACGAAGGGTTCCGGCCCGAAGCGTTGACTCATCGTTTCTGACTGATGCTGCCCGACCTGCTGAGTTCATCCAGTGTACTGAAAGTGTATCTTATTGACTAGCAGAGTAGGGTGGAGTGGCCAGATGGCGAACTCCTGCTCCTATCTCTTATGTTCTCGCCTGTCCAGCAGAAGAAAGCTAATTCCGTCATGTGTGAATTTTCAGTTGAACAACTAACAACAGACGACTCTTCTGTTCTTCATATAGGATGACAAATTGCTCACATCAAAGAACAAAATAAGATTTATTTTTGAGGAAGCAACTCAGTGCCTCAAAGAAATATAAAATGTAATATCATTGCAAGCACTTATGCACAGTTTTTGAGTCGGTTAACACCGAGATGGCCTTAAAAACCTTGGCAGCTGCTGTTGTCAATTCAATGCTTCTTTGCTAATAGACTTAAACTCTTTGTGGGGATGCTGGCTGGACATATTGAACAGGTTGTGTGGTATTTAAAAATATAGACTGGCAGTCTTGGCCCTCTTCAGTGAAGATTTTAATGTCTTACTGCTGAGGAAGGATAACTCACATTATTGAAGAATCTCATCCATTGCCAACTTATACCGGAAAGTCTTGGGTAGTATCTCAGGCAGTTTTTAATGTGTGATGAGAGTGGCCGAGACTTCTGACAGTGGCTTTTCAAAAACTGGGCTAATAGGAGTTCATGGACAATGTTTGTTGTTTTGACAAAGACTCAGAAGACCCCCTCAGAATGGAGGTCCTGAAGGTGACATTGAGGTTACTAATTTATCAACACCACCAACTATGAATGGCAGCAGCAAAAATACTTCCATGTTAAAAAATGGAGAGAACTCCAAATATATTACTAAATCATGCAGGAATTACTTTGAATGTGGATAAAGAAAATATTTCTGCTGATGGCATAAGCGAGGAATTTCTATGAGATAGTAATAGAAACAAAATAAGGCTATTTATTCCCTTGTGCCTTTCAATGAGATCTTAGATGATTTTCACCTTCGCTGCACTTTCCTGCACTTGTATAATCATTGATTTCCTCAATCTAAAAATATCTTGTTCTGTCTTTTTAGTTGGTCTTCAGTCAACAACAGTATATTACACCCAACATTATGTTTTCTAATTTAATAACCTTGTCAAAAGCCTTTGAAAGTCCAAATGCATGGCTTCAATTCATTTATCTTTGTCTATTTTCTAAATTACAGTATTAAAAACATCTGAATGATTTGTCAAAACTGATTTCCCTTTCATAAATTGACTCTGCGGAATTGTATCATTCATTGCCAGATGTCCTGTTGTCATTTCTCTCTTATTAGATTCCACTGTTTCCCTTCCAGATGTTAGACTAATTAGTTCATGATTCAATTTCCTCTCTCCTTCCTTCTTAAATAGTGAAGTTTTAATTGCTACCTTTCAACCTGTGTGAACTGATCTAGAATCTATAGATTTGTGAAATATGGCAGCTAGTGCATCCACAATCATCACAGCTACCATATCCAAGACCATCAGGTGCAGATAAATAGCTCCCCATTACTAACATTTTACTGAAGTTTATGTCTTTGATTCTATCGCTCTGTCATTTCCAAGACACTTTCGGTGCTTTTTTCCCTTAAAAGCAGACACAAATTATTTGTTTAATCTCTTGCTATAAGTCCTGATGAAGGATTTTGATCTGAAATATTGACTGTTTATTCCCCTCCATTGATGCTGCCTGACTTGCTGAGTTCCTCCAGCATTTTATGTGTGTTACTCAGGATTTCAAGCAATCTGCAAAATCTGTTTACTTTCTCTGCGTTTTCCTTATTTGCAGCTGTAATTTTTCCTGTTTCAGGCTGTGAGGGATCTACATTAACCTTTATTAATCTTTTCCTTTGAATCTATCTACAACATCTCTTGCAAAATTTAGTGCTTCTCATTTGCCAATGTTTTTCCTTTCCTTATCAATATTTTATCTGCCTTAGCTAAATCCTGAAAATTTCCTAGTCCTCAGACTTTTTTTTTGGCTAAGTTTTAGCTTTATCCTTTGATCTAATAATATCTTTTACTTTTAATGGTCACAGCTAGCTTACTTTTCACATTGGATATTTTTGTCTTAAAGGGATATATATATTACGAGACAGGAAACGTGTGGTGGGTGAGGGCTTGGAATAATAAACCACAACACTTCTTGATTAGCCCTGTGATCAAATAAAGGACTTGACCCTGTCTCCTGTTTGGAATCACCACACGGTTTCTGTGTTTTCTTCCACCACCACCCCCACCCCCCCACCCCTTGAATTGGATGGTAAGATGAGCACCTATCACTTTGGCTTTCCTGAATCTTGAATCTGGCAAGGTAGACTAAATGATAACTTGACATTAGGTAGTATAATTAGGTAGCGTAACCTGAGTTACATGTAGACGATCCTAAAAGCCTGCAACAGCTGTTGAATCCGAGGCTGGAGCTGTGCCAAATATAGATGATTTTGTTAGTTTTTAAACATCACTACATTTAAAACCTCTGACAACTTAACTAGATAATGTAGTATTTTTAAAAATAATCAAAAACCTGGTTATGAGTGATTATAATAATTAAACCATTAAGCTAAACTAAAATTATTTTGAAAAATAGTTTGCCTTCCTCTTTGCCTCAAAATCCCCACTGGAGGTCCCATTTTGTGGTTCAGATCAGAGGACTGATTCCACTACATAATGCTGGAAAATCCCAGCAAGACTGCACTTGCGAGTAGAGAATAGTAAAAGATAAAACAACATTTGTCCTTCATTGTACCCTGGTCCTCTGCACTGAAATCAAGAAAAAATATCTTGACCTGTATGACTGATAATAAACTTAAACACAAGATTCTTCAAGCAACACACATAAAGTTGCTGGTGAATGCAGCAGGCCAGGCAGCATCTCTAGGAAGAGGTACAGTCGACGTTTCGGGTTGAGACCCTTTGTCAGGACTAACTGAAAGAAGAGCTAGTAAGAGATTTGAAAGTGGGAGGGGGAGGGGGAGATCCAAAATGATAGGAGAAGACAGGAGGGGGAGGGATGTAGCCAAGAGCTGGACAGTGATTGGCAAAAGGGATATGAGAGGATCATGGGATGGGAGGCCTAGGGAGAAGGAAAGGGGGAGGGGTGAAGCCCAGAGGATGGGCAAGGGAGTATAGTCAGAGGGAGAAAAAGGACAGAGAGAAAGATTCTTCATATGCTGGAAATCCAGAGAAACACACACTAAATGATGGAGGGGACTCAGCAGGTCAGATAGCACTTAAGGAAACGTTTTGGGCCGAGACCTTCACTGAGAGTGAAAAGGAAGGGTGAAGTAGCCAGAATTGTAATGTAGGGGTAACCGATAGGTACAATCTTGTACAAGCTGGAAGATGATAGGTGAAGTTAGGTCGGTAGGGGAAGGAGATGATGTGAGCAGCTGGGAAGTAATAGGTGGAAAAGGTGAAGGGCTGGAGAAGATGGATCTGATAGAGGAGAGTGGACTATGGGGAGAAAGAGAAGGAGGAGGAGCACCGGGGGATGTGACAGGCAGTTGAGGAGAAGAGAAGCAGTAAGGGGGGGGTGCAGAGCGGGGAACTGAAAAGAAGGAGAAATTAGAAGTTTTAGAAATCGATGTTCATGCCATCAGGTTGGAAGCAACCTGGAGAGAATATGAGGTGTTGCTCCTCCAACCTGTGGCCTCATCATGGCAATAGACAAGGCCATGGACTGACATGTCAATGGGGATTGGAATTACAACAGTTGGTCACTGGGATATCCTGCTGTTTGTGGATGGAGTGAAAGTGCTCGACAATGCTGTTCCCCAACCTATCTTGGTCCCACCAATGCTCAACAGGCCGCATCGGGAGCGCTGGATACAGAAGACAACCCCAAAAGATTCACAGGTGAAGTGTTGCCTCACCTGGAGGGACTGCTTTGGGAGGCGATGAATGGGTAGGTGTAGCACTTCTCTCACTAACAGGGATATGTACCAGGAGGAAAATCAGTGGAGAGGGTCAAATGGGTAAGAGAATCATGGAGGGAGCGAAGAGTGTATGGCAGGGGGGAGGTAACAATGTGGTTGGTGGTAGGGTCCCATTAAAAATGCTCAACAGGATTCAGCTTCTCACTCTTACCCCATTTGCCCCACCAACCTGGCTTCACCTATCACCTTATAGCTTGTACTCCTTCCCCTCCCTCTTCAGTTCTGGTGAAGGGTCTCAGCCAGAAGTGTCAACTGTTTATTCATTTCCATAGATGCTGTCTGACCTGCTGAGATCCTCCAACAGTTTGTGTGTCTATCATAAATCTGATTCTGATTGGAAGGTCCCACAATTATGGCCATTAAAAAAGGGTGTCTGTGGTTTGCACTCTGAAACAGCAACAAAGCTTAACAAGTATCACCCTTTTTGATTACAAAATTGCACTTCATTTTCTATGTTAAGGATGTTCTGGAATTGAGGATGAAATAATGAGCACACTTAAAGTGGAGTTTCAAAGACTAATAGTTAAAGTTTTTTTTATTGTAAACTGCAAATTACCAAATACCCATGAGATGGAATTGAATCCATATCAAAAAGGAGAGATGCTGAATTACAGAGTTCTTAAGTGATTGAGTAGTAAAGATCAAAGCATAGAATCTTTAGAGGTGTAATTTGTCTGGTTTATATCCTTTCTGAAAATAAGGACTATTCTGCATCGGTATTATGCTGAAACCTACATTTGCTTAACTTGGTATTTCTAAATAGATAATACTTGTGTATGCAGGGAAATAGTCAAAGATTCAAGATTCAAAGTATATTTATTAACAAATCATGTATGCAGTATACAACCCTGAAATTCGTCTACCCCACAGACAGTCACAAAACAAAGAAAACCATGGAACCAACCTGCTCAAAGAAAAACATCAAACCCCCTCCCCCTTGTGTGAAAAATAAAATCACACAAAATGCATTAAAAAAAATCAAAAGCACAGAATATAAAACACAGAAGGCATTGTTTCAGTACAGTTCAGCACACTGCCTAATTCAAAAATCGCCCAACAGTAATCACAAGGAAAAAGCAATCAGAACTAAAACTAGAAATAGAAGACATCGTAAAAACTGAATTAGGGTCCAAATCTACAATCCGTGTCAATTAAACCTTGTTTCAGCCACATCCATCGACATCACCGAGGGAGAGAAGGTCACTCGAAAGCAAGGACCTTTCCTCTAGGGCAGCAAGCAAGAGACCGCCACACACAGCCACCTTCTCCAGCAGCAGAGAACGGGAGTCTGGTCGACAGCACTGTACACTCGCTTGCCTCGATGTTTTCAATCTTCCTAAACAGCATGAAGTGGAGTCAATCATGAGCCCGTGCCCCACCTTCAGGCTTCCCAGCCTCCATGCTGCATGCTTTGGTTGCAGCCTCATGAAACCCTCTCAGATAGCAAAGTGCCACTCACCCAACTGGCCCAAGATATCACCAGAATGTAGATTACAGCGTTTAACATAAGACCATAAGATATAGGAGCAGAAGTCAGCCATTCAGCCTATTGAGTCTGCTCCGCCATTCAATCGTGGGCTGATCCAATTCTTCCAGTCATCTCCTCTCTCCTGCTTTCACCCCATACCCTTTGATGCCATGACTAATCAAGAACCTCTCTATCTCAATTACAGCCAATTACTTGGCCTCCACAGCTGCTTGTGGCAACAAATTCGACAGATTTACCACCCTCTGACTTAGTAATTTCTCCGCATCTCAATTCTAAAAGGATGTCCTTTAATCCTGAAGTCGTGGCCTCTTGTCCTAAAATCTCCTACCATGGGAAATAACTTTGCCATATCTAATCTGTTCAGGCCTTTTAAAATACGAATGTTTCTATGAGATTTCCCCCCTCATTCTCCTGAACACCAGGGAATACAGTCGAAGAGCTGCCAGACTTTCCTCATACGGTAACCCTTTCATTCCTGGAATCATTCTCATGAATCTTCTCTGAACCCTCTCCATTGTCAGTATATCCTTTCTAAAATAAGGAGCCCAAAACTGCACACAATACTCCAAGTGTGGTCTCGCGAGTGCCTTATAGAGCCTCGACATCACATCCCTGCTCTTATCTTCTATACCTCTAGAAATGAATGCCAACATTGCATTCACCTTCTTCACAACTGACTCAACCTGGAGGTTAACCTTTAGGGTATCTTGCACAAGGACTCCCAAGTCCCTTTGCATCTCTGCATTTTGAATTCTCTCCCAATCGAAATAATAGTCTGCCTGTTTATTTCTTCCACCAAAGTGCATGACCATACACTTTCCAACATTGTATTTCATTTGCCACTTCTTTGCCCATTCCTAAACTATCTAAGTCTCTCTGTTTCCTCAACACTACCTGCTCCTCCATCTATCTTTGTTTCATTGGCAAATTTAGCCACAAATCCATTAATAGCAGTAGTCCAAATTATTCACATGTAGTAGAACCACATCTGAAATTTTTAAAAAGCTGTAAAAGAAGTGAAAGGAATTGCTTCAAAAACTGCCTTGAGAACATTGCCTTGGTAACGTTGTTTGCTGGTGCCGTCTTCTTCTGAACGTGCAGTTCAGTAGAAAGTTCAGAGTTTTTTTAAAAATCTTTTAAAGGACTGTCCATTGAAAGCACGTTTCCTAATAAGGGCCAAGGTCAAAGGAGCCAAAACCCTGACCAAATAATTTAACTGTGAACAGTCTGATCAGAAATGAGTAGGAGTTTTCTATTCGCAAACAACAGGAATTCTGCAGATGCTGGAAATTCAAGCAAAACACATAAAAGTTGCTGATGAACGCAGCAGGACAGGCAGCATCTCTAGGAAGAGGGACAGTCGACGTTTCAGGCCGAGACCGTTCATCAGGACTCCGCAGCAGGCCAGGCAGCATCTCTAGGAAGAAGTGCAGTCGACGTTTCAGGGTCTCGGCCTGAAACGTCGACTGCACCTCTTCCTAGAGATGCTGCCTGGCCTGCTGCGTTCACCAGCAACTTTTATGTGTGTTTGCAGGAGTTTTCTATTGTTCCAGTTTACTTAGCTGGTGACTTCTGTGGGTTGCTGCACATGAATCAGGCAGCTGTAATTAGATTTTAAAAGGCAGAGGAAATACAGGCATCCTGTGATCAATGGGAAAGCACACCAAAGAGACTGACCTGCTGCAGACACGGTGCAGCACGCTGACAGAAGCAATTGAACAAGCAGCAGAAAATTGACCATATGTACTACTTCCTAGAGGTTAATTACCAGATTTTCCCACCCACTCCACAATACTTTATGGTTGAGTTGGATGGCAGGGATGGAAAATGATTCAAGGACCTTACCTCTGAGCATCCGTGTATCTTTATGGCATAACGTAAAATCCATATATGCAGAACATGTGTGACTACATGTGTCAGAGTGCTATTGAAGTCATTGAATGACATCATACTACTTGTCCTGAAGCACTGGGAATAGGACTGGCTGTATGCTTACTGGGAACCAATTTAGTTGTGGTGGTACAGAAAGAGGTTGGTGGGATTGATTGTATTGATTTAGATACAATTTTAATCATGTACAAAACAAAAAAAAACTGCAGATAGCAGAGTATGGTGATCCATGAGTTTGCTTGCCAGTAATTAGAGTCATAGAACAATACAGCACAGAAACAGGCCCCTCGGCCCGTCCAGGCTGTGCCAAATCATTAATCTGCTTAGTCCCATAACTTTTACCTAGGCCGGTGCCCTCCATAACCATTCCATCCATGTATCTATCCAGCTTATTCTTAAATGTTTAAATTGAACCCACATCCACCACTTGCTGGCAGCTCGTACCACACTCTCATCACCCTCTGAGTGAAAAAGCTCCCCCTCATAAAAGTTGCTGGTGGACGCAGCAGGCCAGGCAGCATCTCTAGGAAGAGGTACAGTCAATGTTTCGGGCCGAGACCCTTTGTCAGGACTAACTGAAGGAAGAGTTAGTAAGAGATTTGAAAGTGGGAGGGGGAGGGGGAGATCTGAAATGATAGGAGAAGACAGGAGGGGGAGGGATGGAGCCAAGAGCTGGACAGGTGATTGGCAAAAGGGATATGAGAGGATCATGGCACAGGAGGCCTAGGGTGAAAGCCGCATCTGCTCTCAGGATGAGGCTTTTCAATCCAGGACGAGGGAGATGTCCTCCTTTTTTAAAGAAAGGGGCTTCCCTTCCTCCATCAACTCTGCTCTCAAATGCATCTCCCCCATTTCACGCACATCTCCCACCCCAGCCTCCCGCCACCCCACTAGGAATAGGGTTCCCCTTGTCCTTACCTACCACCCCACCAGCCTCCAGGTCCAACATATTATTCTCCGTAACTTCCGTCACCTCCAATGGGATCCCACCACTAAGCACATCTTTCCCTCTCCACCCCCCCCCGCCGCTTCCCGCAGGGATCGCTCCCTACGTGACTCCCTTGTCCATTCGTTCCCCCCATCCCTCCCCACTGATCTCCCTCCTGGCACTTATCCTTGTAAGCGGAACAAGTGCTACACATGCCCTTACACTTCCTCCCTTACCACCATTCAGGGCCCCAGACAGTCCTTCCAGGTGAGGCGACACTTCACCTGAGAGTCGGCTGGGGTGATATACTGCGTCCGGTGCTCCTGATGTGGCCTTCTATATATTGGCGAGAACTGACGCAGACTAGGAGATCGTTTCACTGAACACCTATGTTGTGTCTGCCAGAGAAAGCAGGATCTTCCAGTGGCCACACATTTTAATTCCACATCCCATTCCCATTCTGCTATGTCTATCCACGGCCTCCTCTACTGTTAAGATGAAGCCACACTGAGGTTGGAGGAACAACACCTTATATTCCGTCTGGGTAGCCTCCAACCTGATAGCATGAACATTGACTTCTCTAACTTCCGCTAATGCCCCACCTCCCCCTCGTACCCTATCCGATATTTATTTATTTATCTATATACACACATTCTTTTTCTCTCTCTCCTTTTTCTCCCTCTGTCCCTCTCACTATACCACTTGCCCATCCTCTGGGTTTTTTCCCCCCTCCCCCTTTTCTTTCTCTCTAGGCCTCCTGTCCCATGATCCTCTCATATCCCTTTTGCCAATCACCCGTCCAGCTCTTGGCTCCATCCCTCCCCCTCCTGTCTTCTCCTATCATTTCCAATCTCCCCCTTCCCCTCCCACTTTCAAATCTCTTACTAGTTCTTCTTTCAGTTAGTCCTGACGAAGGGTCTTGGCCCAAAACGTCGACACATCAACTGTACCTCTTCCTAGAGATGCTGCCTGGCCTGCTGCGTTCACCAGCAACTTTTATGTGTGTTACTTGAAATTCCAGCATCTGCAGATTTCCTCGTGTTAGCTCCCCCCTCATGTTTGCTTTAAACTTTTCACCTTTCACTCTTAAACCATGACCTCTAGTAGTAGCCTCACTCAACCTCAGTAAAAAAAAACCCTGCTTGCATTTATCCTATCTAAATCCCTCATAATTTTGTATACCTCTATCAAGTCTCCCCTCAATCTCTTATGTTCAAGGGAATAAAGTCCGAACTATTCAACCTTTCCTTATAACTCAGGTCCTCAAGTCCTGGAAACATACTTGTAAAATTTTCTCTCCACTCTTTCAATTTTACTTACATCTTTCCTGTAGGTAGCTGACCAACATTGGACATAATACTCCAAATTAGGCCTCACAATACAATCTCAAGATTATGTCCCAACACCTGTACTCAATACATTGATTTATGAAAGCCAATGTGCCAAACGCTTTCTTTACAACCATATCTTTCAAAGAATTATGGACCTGTATTCTGATATCCTTCTGTTCTCCCATACCCCTCAATGCCCTACCACTCACGGTGAAAGACCTACCTTAGTTGGTCTCCCAAAGTGCAACACTTCACACTAGTCTGCATTAAATTCAATTTTCCATTTTTCATCTGTATGTGCAGTATTACTAATTAGTAGTCAGTGAATGAAGAAGAGAAAATCAGTTTCTTTCTGGACAGCCACATAATATAACATCTGCCATCAATGACCTTTTAGTGGTTTCTATTGTTCTCTTTTTGCTCCTGACTCCAGCATCTGCCATCTCCCAAGTCTCCGTTCCCTTCAAAATGTCTGCTGCCAGTCAAACAAGACTAGTCCAGCTTCAATTTGGCCTCTGATCTTTCTACAAACTTCAAAGTATTTATATTATTCCTAATTTTTTCTGTTGGTAATTTTCTAACAGCTGGCATATAACTAAATGTGCTAATTATCTGGCATTCCTGCTTTGTGGAATGGAACTGTGACAATTCGGCTTCAATCTTTTGGCAAATATTTTGCTCCTAATGAATTATGAAAACTCAGTTAATCCTCTGCTACTTGCATACTAAGTCGCACTCAAGCTGCCAATGGCTTACTGTGGTAAACCATGTATATATGTTGTAACTCGGTTACCTGTCTGGACACACACCTCTGCTGACTGCCCCTGTGGCTCCTCCCACAGAGTCCTGTATAAAGGTGTTTGCGTTGCCCCTCCCCCTCAGTCCGGGGGCAGACACTCACTGTGGAGGTCGTATTGTACAGCAAATAAAAGCCTTTCAGTATTTTACCAAACCTCAGTCTTTTGGAGTAATTGAAGGTGCTTCAATTTTATTCGCTGTACATTTTAAAACATGGAACAGACCCTGAGACCAGATAAATTAGACCTCGATCCGCAAATGCCTGACGCTGGAAACGCTTTCGAACTCTGGCTGGCCTGCTTCGAAGCGTATCTAGAGGAGATTAAAGCGACCGACCCCGTAGCGAAGTGCAGAGTTCTATTCTCCAGGGTCAGTCCACGGGTTTATTCGCTGATCAGAGACCAGCCGAACTACAACGGCGCGATGAGCGCACTCAAAAGACAATACCTGCGGCCGATAAACAGCGTCTATGCTCGGCATCGCTTAGCGACACGGCAACAACGGTCCGGGGAATCGAGTGCTGAGTTTGTCCGGGCCCTACAGACACTCGTGCGGGCCTGCAATTGCCAGGAGCTGACGGCGGCGCAGCATGCAGAACTCCTAGTGAGAGACGCCTTCGTTATGGGGACCAGGTCAGTGTACGTGCGCCAGCGGCTGCTGGAAAAAGCCGATCTTACCCTAAGTTCGGCGATCGAGCTGGCTGATACGTTGGAGGCCACTCTGCATAACTCCGAGGCTCTCCAGGCACGCGATCCCCCAAAGGCCTCGTGGGCGCCACAGACCCCGCAACCCGCCGGCGAATCGACCTCGGCTGCAGCCAGTCGTGAGTCTGCGAAGGGCTACTTCTGTGGACTGGAGAAGCACCCCTGGAAACACTGCGCGGCCTGACAAGCTACCTGTTCCAGCTGCGGAAAGAAGGGCCACTTCGCCAAGGTCTGTAAGTCAAAACTGCGAGCGGAATCGAGCAGCGCTGCGTGCAAGACGTGGAGGCCACCATCTTCCCTGCACACTGCCACCACGTGCGAGACATGGGGGCCGCCATCTTCCCTGCACACTGCCACCACGTGCGAGACATGGGGGCCGCCATCTTCCCTGCACACCGCCGCCACGTGCGAGACATGGGGGCGGCCATCTTGGTTGGCGCCACCTCCCACCGCCTACGACCAACAGGTGCTCACGGGCCACCCCACCGCGCCGGACCAAGACAGCGACCCCACCCTGGCTTCCGTGACCCTCAACTAAAGCGCTCCCCACTAGCTCGCAAGGTCAATGATGGACATCCTGGTGGAGGGGCACAGGACAAGCTGCCTGTTTGACACAGGCAGCACGGAGAGTTTTATCTACCCGGCCACAGTGCAGCATTGTGGACTCATGATATGGCTGGTAAGTCAGAGGGTCACCATGGCCTCCCGGTCGCATACAACAGACATCCGGGGGGGTTGTGTAGCGACACTAGTGGTGCAGGGCACAGAATATCGGGACTTTAAGTTACTGGTCTTGCCTCAACTGTGTGCCCCTGTGCTGTTGGGGTTGGACTTCCAGAGCCACCTGAAAAGCGTGACAATGAAGTATGATGGGCCCCTCCCACCAATTACTGTCATAAATCCCCTGTTTTGTAGAGATATGTCACGTACCCCGCTACTGACCGCAAACACACACCGACCCGCGCATCCCACCCAACATCATGCCAACTGCCACACTACCGACACCACTTGCGGCCCCTAAACCCTCAGGATCCCTCCCCCACCGCTGTTCGCCAACCTGACCCCGGACTGTAAACCCGTGGCAACTAAAAGCAGGAGGTACAGCGCGGGGGACAGAGCTTTCATTAAGTCGGAGGTGTAGCGGCTGCTCAGGGAGGGGGTCATTGAGGCAAGCACAAGTCCTTGGAGGGCGCAGGTGGTCGTTGTTCGGAACGGGGAGAAGAATAGGGTGGTCATGGACTATAGCCAGACCATCAATAGGTTCACGCAGCTCGACGCGTACCCTCTACCCCGCATCGCGGATATGGTCCATCAGATAGCACAGTACAAGGTGTACTCGACCATAGACCTAAAATCTGCTTACCATCAGCTCCCCATCCGCCGGGAGGACCGTCCTTACACTGCCTTCGAGGCGGACGGCAGGCTTTATCAATTCCTGCGCGTCCCCTTTGGTGTCACGAATGGTGTATCTGTCTTCCAGAGGGCAATGGACCAGATGGTGGACCAGTGCCAACTGAAGGCCACGTTCCCATATCTGGATAACATCACCATCTGCGAACATGACCAGCAGGATCACGACAACGACCTCCAAAAATTTCTCCAAGCGGCCAAATCTTTCAACCTCACTTATAACAAGGACAAGTGTGTATTTGGGACCACCCGACTTGCTATCTTTGGGTGTGTCGTGGAGAATGGAGTCATTGGCCCTGACCCCGACCGGATGCGCCCCCTGTTGGAACTCCCTCTTCCCAATACCCTCAGAGCCCTCAAAAGGTGCCTGGGCTTCTTTTCATATTACGCCCAATGGGTCTCTAACTATGCAGACAAGGCCCGCCCCCTGGTCAAGTCCACCACATTTCTCCTCTCAGCCGAGGCCCACACGGCCTTCAACCGCATAAAAGGGGACATTGCCAAAGCAGCAATGCATGCGGTGGATGAGGCCATTCCCTTCCAAGTAGAGAGTGACGCCTCCGACTTTGCGCTGGCTGCTACCCTCAACCAGGCAGGAAGACCAGTGGCGTTCTTCTCCCGTACTCTTCAAGGCCCTGAAATTCGGCATTCTGCGGTAGAGAAAGAGGCCCAGGCCATAGTGGAAGCTATGAGGCACTGGAGGCACTATCTTGCCGGCAAAATGTTCACCCTGCTAACTGACCAGCACTCAGTCGCGTTCATGTTTAATAATCAGCAGCGGAGCAAAATCAAAAATGATAAAAGCTGAGGTGGAGAATCGAACTCTCTACCTACAACTATGACATCATGTACAGGCCTGGGAAGCTCAACGAGCCCTCCAATGCCCTATCCCGGGGAACATGTGCCAGCGCGCAGATCGACCGGCTATACGCCCTACATGTAGACCTTTGCCACCCGGGAGTCATCCGGCTTTTCCACTTCGTGAAAGCCCGGAACCTGCCTTACTCCCTTGAGGAGATCAGGATGATGACCAGGGACTGCCAAGTCTGCGCAGAGTGCAAACCGCACTTCTACCGACCCGGAAAGGCACCACTCATCAAGGCCACCCGCCCCTTTGAGCGACTGAGTGTTGACTTTAAGGGCCCCCTTCCCTCCACCGACCACAATGTGTACTTTCTTAACGTAATTGACGAGTACTCGCGGTTCCCCTTCGCCATCCCCTGCCCCGACACCACTACCACGTCAGTTATAAAAGCCCTGCGCAAGCTCTTCACTCTGTTCGGATACCCATGCTATATCCACAGTGACAGAGGGTCCTCGTTTATGATTGACGAGCTGCGCCAATATCTACTGGCTAGGGGAATTGCAACCAGTAGGACCACGAGCTATAATCCCCGGGGGAATGGACAGGTAGAGAAGGAGAATGGCACAGTGTGGAAAGCCACACTCTTAGCCCTCAGGTTAAAGGGACTGCCGGTCTCCCGCTGGCAGGAGGTCCTTCCCGAGGCACTCCATTCCATCCGCTCCCTGTTATGCACAGCCACCAATGCCACCCCTCATGAGCGGCTCTTTTCTTTTCCCCGAAAATCAACCACTGGAACCACCCTACCAACTTGGCTGACGTCCCCAGGGCCAGTGCTGCTTCAGAAACATGCGAGGAGCAATAAATACTCCCCGATGGTCGAGAGGGTTCACTTACTTGATGCGAACCCCCAGTATGCCTACGTGGTTTTACCTGATGGGCGGGAGGACACGGTCTCCATCCGCGACCTGGCGCCCGCAGGAGCTCCGAGCCCCTACCCTGAACACTCCGTGGTGACTATTGACCCCGTACCCACCAATGTATGTACCTACAAGACACTGTGCACCCCAAACCCTATACAGACACCACACGACACTCCCATACCGGGCGCGACGCACACGCACGAGGGATTACCGACGCCTAACGTTCTGGCACCTGAAGTCAGGCCGGAGCCAGCACAACCGCCATCGCCGGTGCTACGTAGATCACAGCGACGGACTCGACCGCCTGATAGACTTAACCTGTAAGTATACTTCTTGTAAATATTGTCAGTCACTTCACCCCGCGGGACTCTTTTTTTTCAAAAAAAAAAAAAGAGGAGGGATGAATGTGGTAAACCATGTATATATGTTGTAACTCGGTTACCTGTCTGGACACACACCTCTGCTGACTGCCCCTGTGGCTCCTCCCACAGAGTCCTGTATAAAGGTGTTCGCCTTGCCCCTCCCCCTCAGTCCGGGGGCAGACACTCACTGTGGAGGTCGTATTGTACAGCGAATAAAAGCCTTTCAGTATTTTACCAAACCTCAGTCTTTTGGAGTAATTGAAGGTGCTTCACTTACAGAACAACATCTGCATATTTTAAGAATTTTCAATAAATTAATGAACATTTTTATGCTATTATTTGACAAAATTGAAAGTATGGAAATGTTGCTCAAGTACAAGTTGAAGGATGGATGTAGCAAATCACAAGAGATCAGACATGCCCCAGAAACAAGATGTATGTATTTAATTCACAATTTGTTTCAGTACTTTTCAGAAGAAAACACATGTAGGGCTTGTCAGGATTGAAGTAAAGGTGACATTTTGCTTGGCTGATATGTCTAGAAAATGGGCTCGCAATTTCAATATCAGCAGTTGGCAATTCGGTCCCGTGATGATAAGTTTTCTTTACTCAGAGTATAGTGTCTTTGGAATGCTTTACTTAGATATCTCTTGAGACCCAGTCTTGGAGTACATCAAAAACATTGATAAACACTGAGAAAATCAAGAGATCGGGTAAGTGTGGGAAAGTGGTACCAAGGTGAAAGATCAGCCATGATATTGAAAGACGGAGCAGGCCTGAGGGGCAGATTAGCTTACCAACACTCTTATATCTCATGTTCTAGATAAATTGTCAGCTAACAAATAAAATCTGATCCAGTAATCACTTATGGTAATTGCAACCCCTCCTTCACCATTCCCCATTCTCATTTCCCGCCTCACCTTATCTCCTTACTTTCCCATCACCTCCCTCTAATGCTCCTCCCCCTTACCTTTCTTCCGTGGCCTTCTGTGCCCTCCTATCGGATTCCCCCTTCTCCAGCACTTTATCTCTTTCACCAACCAACTTCCCAGCTCTTTATTTCACCCCTCCCCTCTTCCACTTTCACCTTTCACCTACTACCTTGTATTACTGCCTACCCTCCCCCCCCCCCCCCCCCCACCTTCTCCTCTGACTTCTCATCTTTTCCCAGTCCTGATGAAGGGTCTCGGCTGGAAATGTTGACTGTCTACTAGGTCCTGCCTGACCTGCTGAGATCCTCCAGCATTTTGTGTATTTTACTTTGATTTCCAGCATCTGCAGATTTTCTCTTGTTTGAGAATCAAATCCATGTTAATCTTTTCCTTTAAAAGTTGTTTGAATTAAAGTCTGCTGACTGCACCTAATCTTAAAATAACAGTTTGGCAACATTAGTAAATTCAAGGACAGGTTTTTTTTTACTCACTCATGGGGGTCAGACCAGCAGTGACAAGGCCAAAAAGCTGCTGGAAGTGGTGAACAGGAAATGCTGAATGAACTCTCAACACTTTGTTTTTTTTAAATTTCAGATTTCCAACATCTGCAGTTTTTCTTTTCCCTTTCATTTACTAGCAAGGTCTGTTTATTGCTCATTCTCTGTTGCCCCTGAGAAGGTCGAGGCAAGGCAACTTCTTAAACTACCGCTATCCTCCTAGAAAATGCACTCTCGTAATATTGAAGCAAGAGCAAACTACTTCCCAGTTAATACAATGTGTTATTTTTGGAAACCGAGTTAATGGAAGAGATTTAAAACTTTCAGTCCTATGCATAGTGTCTCACAGTAGAATTTCTACTTACAAAGCATCTCACTGACAAAAAGCTTCTCTTTGATACTTCCTACCATATTGTGTTGAACTCTGGAGCCCTAATTGAGGAAGTCCTGAGGTGTTGTAGCATGCTGGTCTCATTCATCCCTTCTCCAAGGGAAACGTTATAATTATTGCCACTCATGCATCCAGTTCCTCAGTTCCTTCCTGTGGTGCCTCACTTGTCTCGTAAAAATGTAATTTTTTTTTTAACTTCATAGGTTTTCAAAGGAAGTAAGGCTAAACCACAAAGCTCCTTGTTTTGGAGCCAGGGGAGACACCCGCTCAAAGCCATCAATATCTTTGCTTTTTAAATCACCCACGAAGAACACAGAGTCCTTTGTATTAAAGCTTTACCGTCACATATTTGCTGATATAACAAACGTCACTGTACTCCCAGAACAATTCACTTTGCCAGTGCTTTAAAATGTTTCCTGCTGCAGTTGGGCACTTTTCCATTACATTTTAGTTATATGAGCTGAAATGGTTTGGTTCCACAGACATTGTCAAATGTTGTATCAGGGAAACCTGTCCCTATAGAGGCCATTTTGAATCTCTGCTGCCAGGGAGATTTCTTATGATTGGTGCCAATCAGAAATTTTGTCACAGAGCGTGTGTGACTGAATTTCTAATTTGCTCCAATGATAAGAAATGGTGAAAATAGTTGTTTGGGATTTTATGGACAACTAGTGAGGATGCCAGCAGCAGTGTTGACTGATAATAGTTGACACCTGTCTCCTCCTGTGTGCAAGAGATCAGCAGTGGACATTCCCTCAGGTGAAGAGTGAGCACTTCTGGTAATGTATGCACCAGCAGTGACAAAGGAATGGAGGACGATCTCAGGACACTGCAAGCCTGTGGGTTTAGGGTCACTGTTTATGCTGCTGATGGCATCTAGCTAAGGCAGCTTGATAGTGACCTGGCCTCAATTTCCACTGCTGCCTCTAAGGAGTTTACACGTTCTACCCATGACTATGTGAGTTTCCTCTGGGTACTTCGATTTCTCCCACAGTCCAAAGATGTACCAGTTGGTACCCATTGGTAAGTTAATTGGTCATTGTAACTTGTCTTCAATCAGGGACAAGATTAAATTGGGGATTTCTGGGCAGTGTGCCGCGAAAGGCTGGAAGGGCCTATTTCACGCTGTCTCACAATAAATAAAATAAATAAGTAAATGTACAAGATGAATCTGCCTCCACTGGCTGGGATATTACATGCTGGGGCTTAACAATTAGCCTCCAAAAGAATGGGAGACTGTGATCTCCCGATATCAGGAAGTACAAGCTGACAGCTAAAGATTCTCCTCAGGTTTTATGGGGTTGGTGGTTTTACTTGGGTCTGGGCCAACCAACAGAACTGTCCCAATTTAAAGCACTGGATTCTTCCCAACTGGAGACAGACTGAAAGCTACTATCAAAGATCAAAGTAAATTTATAATCAAAGTACATTATTCTACCTGGAGGTTTATTTCTAGCAAGCATTTACAGGAAAATAAAAAAAACAATAGGACTTATGAAAAACTATACATAAAGACTGAAAAACAACTAAAATAAGACACTGTGCAAATAATCACAAAAACAAGTATATAAACAATATTGAGACCATGAGTTGTAGAGTCTAGTGAGTCTAGATTGTGTCAGTTCAGCATTGAAGTGAGAAGTTTTTACTTGACATTCAAGGATAAATTAAAATCTTCTAAACTTCAGTGTCCTTGATATCATACTATCCAAACATTTTAATAGAGCTTTAAAAGTACTAATGTTAAAAACATGTTATATGTTTATGTTTGGCTGTCAATGTTTATGTTTGGCATAAAATTCTCAAACTTTTGATCTTCTGAGAGCTGGGAAGAAGGCCTAAGGCGACAGAAAAGATGTGGAAACATATGATCTAATCCTAGATTTAACGACTTGGTGAATGATGCAGGAAAGTAAACTTCGCCATGCGCTTCGTGTGGCTCGGAAAAATCCCCAGAGTCACACAAATAAACCTGGAGTCTGGTCACTGGTGTTGCCAGACCATTGCTCCTCCACTGCGACTCTGTTATGTAAGGGTCAGTGAAATTGATATTTGGGAATAGTTAAAAACTCCATGAACATTTATCATGTGGCTGCCAGTATTGAATGCTAATCAAGCTGCTAGACTTAGCCCATTTATTGCTGAGCAGACCTATTTTCTGTTGTTATTATTGGTATCTTGCATTCTTGAACCATTTTGACTACATTTTACATTCTATCTTTCAGGTCCTCTCCCCATATATCAGCAAGGTTCCATTTTTATAAACTGTCCATAACCTGAACAGTTCACAAGTCACAAGTGCGACCATAAACTGGGTTTCCAGGTGGCAGGAGAAGCCTACAGTCCTGTAGTTGCTGGCAAGTTATCCTGCTGGTCTCCCTAGTGCTTGATTGTACATTTGGGTTGTTAATAAGTCTGATATTGGTAAACTGGGGACATGGCATTCAAATTTTCAGATAAGCTAATCATTTTTTTTAAAACATTACTTCATGCCTAAGCATTGAAGTAAATGAATTCAGAGGTGCAACTGTAAAATTCCTCTGATCTAAGACAAAAACGCAACAGATGCTGGAAATCTGTAATTGAACAGAAAGTGTTAGAATACTGTGTTGACTTGGTGGTATCTGTGGAGAAGAAATCAGAGTTAATATCAGAGGTCAATCACCTTTCACCAAATCTGACTAGAGGGCAGGAAAGATCATTGAGCTGAAACATTACCTCTGCATCTCCCTCCACAGGTGCTGCTTGACCTGTTGAGTGTTTCCACCTTTTACTGTGCTATTGAAAATTCTGTGGTATGGTATTTTTTTTGGAAAAACAAGTTCAACAGGAAAAGATCTAGAAACATAATGGAGGTGAATTTCTGCGGCAAATTTCACCCCATTTGTCTTTGATACTTTGATGTATGTAACTCACAGTGAGAACCCAAAACTTGTTTAGTGCTCTGCTGTTCTGCAGTCTATAATGGTTCACTCTGGTTCTGCCTTCTGTCCTGCTGAGTAGTTCTGATATTCTCCATTTTTAAAAATCCAACTTTTGTAGTATTTTGCTGTTGTGGTAGGTTTTCTTTCAGTATCAAAGTCAGAGTTCATCAGTCAAATTATGGTGGTTAAGGCACTATTAGATGTTACATATATAGAAAATAAAGCCACCTGTAGAGATGTGGAATGCTATTTGTTAAATTAATAAACTTAATTTCAAATTGTTTCGTTTAAGTAGGGTAAATTGCCTGCATCATTTAACATTCTTTTAGCCAAAAAAGGTAAAGATCTGACAGAGTGTTCTTCATATAGGCCAATTTCTTTATTAAATGTCAATGTTAAAATCTTGGCTAAAGTTTTGGCTCGTAGATTTTTTAACATAGGGTGTTTATTTAATATCTTATATTCACCTCAACTGGGATTCCTGAATGTGTTATTTCTCTTGATGCAGAGAAAGCGTTCGATCACGTCAAGTGGAATTGCCTTTTTGCAGTTTTAGAAAAACTTGATTTTGTACAAAGTTTTACTACATGGATTAAATTGCTATATTTGTGTCCCATCACACATAGTCATAGTCATACTTTATTAATCCCGGGGGAAATTGGTTTTCGTTACAGTTGCTCCATAAATAATAATAATAGAACCATAAATAGTTAAATAGTAATATGTAAATTATGCCAGTAAATTATGAAATAAGTCCAGGACCAGCCTATTGGCTCAGGGTGTCTGACCCTCCAAGGGAGGAGTTGTAAAGTTTGATGGCCACAGGCAGGAATGACTTCCTATGACGCTCTGTGCTGCATCTCGGTGGAATGAGTCTCTGGCTGAATGTACTCCTGTGCCCAACCAGTACATTATGTAGTGGATAGGAGACATTGTCCAAGATGGCATGCAACTTAGACAGCATCCTCTTTTCAGACACCACCGTGAGAGAGTCCAGTTCCATCCCCACAACATCACTGGCCTTACGAATGAGTTTGTTGATTCTGTTGGTGTCTGCCATAATGTAACCATACCAACAGCATTCACAAGAAAAACATAAATTGAACATAAATTATACACATTTTTACAAGAAAGAAGACAATTAGAAAAAAACTGGCCCATTTTAGTGCAGAATGATCAATGTTGCAAATTTGAAACAAGTTGAGAAAACCAAGCTCATGGCAAATGCCAATAGTGCCATCACAACAGACATCTCAGTCCACGGCCAGAAACTTGAGACAGTGCAGCAGTTTAAATACCTGGGGACAATCATCAGTGATGAAGGATCAAGACCAGACGTCCTGGCAAGAACTGCACAGACAATGACTGCACTATCCAAACTCAAGACAATATGGAGGGACAGCAACATCACCATGAAGTACAAGATCAGGCTCCTGCGTGCATTAGTATTCTCCATCTTCCTGTACACAAGTGAGACATGGACCCTCACAGCAGAGCTACAGAGGAAGATACAGGCATTGGAAATGAGATGATATCGCAACATCTTGGGCATCTCATACTTGGACCACATCACAAACGAGCAGGTCCGCAAGACCATCCAGCACCACATTGGCCCCCATGAAGACCTACTCACAGCGGTGAAGAAAAGAAAGCTGAGATAGTACGGCCAAGTAACAAGATCCAGTAGCCTTTCAAAGACTATTCTACAAGGAACTGTGGAGGGGAAAAGAAGGAGAGGTAGACAGAGGAGAAGATGGATGGACAACATTAAAGAATGGACAGGGAAAATATTTGCGATGACCCAGGCTCTGGCACACAATTGTGACGGATGGAACAGACTGGCGCAAAGCTTGTCATGACAGCGCCCCAACGACTCTACCAGGAGTTAAGGGCTCAAGGCAAGGCAAGATCAATGTTGTCATATTGATGCTAAATTGTAATGATTAGGGTTTGGTTAAAGGGGAGCAGCCGCTCTTGAATCAGGTGGTGTGAGACTTCAGTCTTCTTTACATGCTGCTCAATGGTAGCAGCAGAAAGATTGCAAGGCCTGGATGTTGAGTGTCTTTGATGCTGGATGTTGCTGCCTTGAGGCAGCACCTCCTATGGATACTAACAATGGTGAGGATATGCAAAGAGGGAAATGAGGCGATGTGGTGTTGGTAAAGGAGGAAATCAGGGCAATAGTTAAGAGGGATATTGGCTCAGAAAGTCACACAATGTGGAATCTGTATGCATGGAACAAAGAAACATCTAGTCACAAGTCAAAGTCACGTGCAATAAGGATGTAACTGGGACTGAGTCTCTTTGACCTATACTCAGTGTCCACTTTAGGTACAGGAGGAGGTACCTAATAAAGTGGCCACTGAGCGTATTTCTGATCTTCTGCCGCTGTAGCCCATCCACTTCAGATTTTGGCTCGCTGTGCATTCAGAGATGCTCTTCTGCACTCCACTCTTGTAATGTGTGGCTATTTGAGTTGCTGTCACCTTCCTGTCAGCTTGAAACAGTCTGGCCATTCTCTGCAACACACACAAAATGCTGGTGGAACGCAGCAGGCCAGGCAGTTGATGTTTCGGGTCGAAACCCTTCGTCAGGACTAACGGGAAAAAGAGATAGTAAGAGATTTGAGAGGGGGAGGGGGAGACCCGAAATGATAGCAGAAGACAGGATGGGGAGGGATGGAGCTAAGAGCTGGGAAGTTGATTGGCAAAAGGGATACAAGGCTGGAGAAGGGAGAGGATCATGGGACGGGAGGCCTTGGAAGAAAGAAAGGGGGAGGGGAGAACCAGAGGAAGTTGGAAAGCAGGCAAGGAGTTATTGTGAAAGGGAAAGAGAGAGAGAGAAAAAAAAATAAATTAAGGATGGGGTAAGAAGGGGAGGAGGGGCATTAACAGAAGTTAGAGAAATCAATGTTCATGCCATCAGGATGAAGGCTACCCAGACGGAATATAAGGTCTTGTTCCTCCAACCTGAGTGTGGCTTCATCTCGATAGTAGAGGAGGCCATGGATTGACATACCAAAATGGGAATGGGACGTGGAATTAAAATGTGTGGCCACTGGGAGATCTTGCTTCCTCTGGTGGACAGAGCATAGTGTTCAGTGAAGCGATCTCCCAGTCTGCGTCGGGTCTCGCCAAAATATAGAAGGCCACACTGGGAGCACTGGATACAGTATATGACACCAGCAGACTCACAGGTGAAGTGTTGCCTCACCTGGAAGGACTGTCTGGGGCCCTGAATGGTGGTGAGGGAGGAAGTGTAAGGGCATGTGTAGCACTTGTTCTGCTTACAAGGATAAGTGCCAGGAGGGAGATCGGTGGGAAGGGATGGGGGGGGAACGAATGGACAAGGGACTTGTGTAGGGAGCGATCCCTGCGGAAAGTAGAAAGTAGGGGGGAGGGAAAGGTGTGCTTGGTGGTGGGATCCTGTTGGAGACGGCGGAAGTTACAGAGAATTATATACACAAAATAGTCTGCAGATGCTGGGGTCAAAGCAACAGGCACAACATGCTGGAGGAACTCAGCAGATCAGGCAGCATCCGTGGAAACGAACAGTCAACATTTAGGGCTGAGACCGTTCGTCAGGACTGAAGAGGGAGGGGGCTGGGGCCCTATAAAGAAGGTGGGGGGGAGGGCGGGAAGGGGAAGGCAGGTAGGTGCCAGGGGAAAGATCAAGGGGTGGGGAAGGGAAAGCAGGGAGGGGACAGGCAGGAAAGGTGAAGAAGGAATCGGGGAAAGCACAATGGGTAGTAGGAGGAGGCGGAACCAAGTGGGAGGTGATAGGCAGCTGGAGGAGGAGGCAGAATGAAACTGGGATGGGGGAAGGGACGGGGAGGGAATTACTGGAAGTTGGATAATTCAATGTTCATGCCTCTTGGTTCCGCCTCCTTCTACTACCCATTGTGTTTTCCCCGATCCCTTCTTCACCTTTCCTGCCTATCCCCTCCCTGCTTCCCCTCTCCCACCCCTTGATCTTTCCCCTTATTGGTTTTTCACCTGACATCTACCTGCCTTCCCCTTCCCACCCTCCCCCCCACCTTCTTTATAGGGCCCCTGCCCCCTCCCTCTTCAGTCCTGACAAAGGGTCTCGGCCCGAAACGTTGATTGTTCATTTCCATGGATGCTGCCCGGCCTGCTGAGTTCCTCCAGCATGTTGTACGTGTTATGGAGAATTATATGTTGGACACGGAGGCTGGTGGGGTGGTAGGTGAGGACAAGAGGAACCCTATTCCTAGTGGGGTGGTGGAGGATGGGGTGAGAGCAGATGTGCGTGAAATGGGGGAGATGCGTTTGAGGGCAGAGTTGATGGTGGAGGAAGGGAAGCCCCTTTCTTTAGAAAAGGAAGACATCTCCTGGAATGAAAAGCCTTATTCTGAGAGCAGATGCGGTGGAGACAGAGGAATTGAGAGAAGAGGATGGGATATTTACAAGTAACAAGGTGGGAAGAGGAATCGTCCAGGTAGCTATGAGAGTCCGTGGGCTTATAGTAGACATCAGTAGATAAGCTTTCTCCAGAGATAGAGACAGAGAGATCAAGGAAGGGGAGGGAGGTGTCGGAAATGGACCAGGTAAATTTGAGGGCAGAGTGGAAGTTGGAGGCAAAGTACATGAAGTCAACGAGCTCGGCATGCGTGCAGGAAGCAGCGCCAATGCAGTCGTCGATGTAGGGAAGGAAAAGTGGGGGACAGATACCAGTATGGGCTTGGAACATGGACTGTTCCACAGCCAACAAAAAGGCAGGCATAGCTGGCACCTATACGGGTGCTCATGGTTACGCCTTTAGTTTGAGGGGAGGAGCCAAAGAAGAAATTATTAAGAGTAAGGACCAATTCCGCTAGATGGAGGAGAGTGGTGGTAGAGAGGAACTGGTTGGGTCTGGAATCCAAAAGGAAACAGAGAGCTTTGAGAGCTTCCTGGTGGGGGGTGGAGATATATAGGGACGGGACATTCATGGTGAAAATGAGATGATGGGGGCCAGGGAACTTGAAATCATTGAACAGATTCAGAGCGTGAGAAGTATCACGAACATAGGTGGGAAGGGATTGAATAAGGGGGGATAAAACAGTGTCGAGGTATGCAGAAATGAGTTCGGTAGGGCAGGAACAAGCTGAAACAGTGGGTCTGCCTGGACAGGCAGGTTTGTGGATCTTGGGTAGAAGGTAGAAAGGGGAAGTGCGGGGTGTGGGAACTATGAGGTTGGAGGCAGTGGTTGGGAGATCCCCAGAGCTGATGTTGGTGATGGTGTGGGAGACAATGGCCCGGTGCTCCTTAACAAGGTCATGTTCGAGGGGTAAATAAGAGGAGGTATCAGCGAGTTGTCGCTGTGCCTTGGCAAGGTAGAGGTCAGTACGCCAGACTACTACAGTGCCCCCCTTATCAGCGGGTTTTATAGTAAGGTTAGGATTGGTGTGGAGGGAGTGGAGAGCAGAACGTTCGGAAGGAGTGAGGTTGGAATTGGAACAAGGTGCAGTGAAGTCGAGACGGTTGATGTCCCGTCTGCAGTAAGCAACAAACAGACCCAGAGCAGGTAGAAGACCAGAGCGGGGGTGCCTATGAAGAGGAAGAGGGTTGATGACGGGAGAAGGGGTCATTGGTGGGGGTAGGAGAGTCCTTGCCAAATAACTAAGGCCATTCTCTACTGACTTTTCTCATTAACAAGGTGTTTTTGCCCATAGAACTGCCACTCACTGGATGTTTTTTTTTCAGACCATTCTCTTAGAACTCTAGACCCTGTCATGCATGAAAATCCCAGGGGATCAGCAGTTTCTGAGATACTCAAACCTCCTCATCTGGCACCATGGTCACAGTCACTTAGGTCACATTTCCTCCCCATTTTGATGTTTGCTCTGAACAACAATTGAATCTCTTGACCATATCTGCATGTTTTTTATGGATTGAGTTGCTGCCACATGATTGGCTGATTATATATTTGCATTAACGAGCAGGTCTACCTAACAAAATGGCCACTGAGTGTATTTCTAGACTGATAAAATTAAGTACAATAACACTGTGGATTAAAGATTAGCTTTATTTGTCACATGTAACACAGTGAAATGTGTCATTTGTGGCAGGTCAAATCAGCGAAGAATGTGTTCGGCAGCTTGCAAGCGCCGTCATTCTTCCAGCACGAACATAGCATACCTGCAAATCATTAACCCTAACAGCACATCTTTGGAAAGTAGGGGTAGAAACAGGAACACCCAGAGGAAACCTACATAATCACGGGGAGAACATATATGCACTTCACAGGCAGCAGTGGGAATTGAACTCTGATCGTTGATCATTGGCGCTGTAATGGTGTTACACTAACTGCTACGCTACTCTACTGTTCCATGTAAAAATGTAAAGTACAAAAATTAACTTTCAAAGCCATTATACTTGTGTAAATATGAAAAGGTTAGTGAAGGTAACTTTAGGTCTTTTAAGGTCAGAAATTGAGTCAAATATTATTGAGAACAAAGAAATGGGGGAAAAAGTTAAGCACCTACGTTGATTCTGTCTTCCCAGAGGAGCATACTGAAACCTTCCAGACATATTGGGAAGAGGGGGCAGATAAGGGGAATTTACTTTGTGAGGAGGATGCAAAGACCAGTTGGGTGAATGGGCAAATGCATGGCAATGCAGTATATAAAGTTTATAAATGTGAGGTTATTGATTTTCTTTCTGAAATCTGAAGGACAAATTATCATCTAAATGGTGATAAAATGGGAAGATGATAGGCACATTGAAACTTGAGTGTCCTTGAACACCACTTGTTGAAGGTAAGCATTCAGGTACAGCAAGGAAGGCGGGTGATATGCAGGATGTAATTGTGCCAGAGACGCAGAATGGGTGGAAATTTGGGCCGGGGAAATGCCAGTTAGAGTTAATCTGGATGAGCGTGAAGTGGTGCATTTTTTGGAGGTCACATGCAAGGGTAAAGTATACAGTAAATGGCATGACCCTTAGGAGCATTGATGTACAGAGGGATCTTAGGATGCAAGTCAATAGCTCCCTGAAAATGATAACACAAGTACAGCTGGTGGTAAATAAGGTATACAGCATGTTTTATTGGTTGGGGCATTAAGTTTAATAGCCAGCAAGTTACGCACTTTTGTCAACAGGGTACTGAAGTAGATATTTAGTCATAATTATATTTGAATAGTGGAGCCAGACTGCATAGCCCACGCTGATTTTCCATGATTCTATCACCGGGGCAGGCAAGAACTGGAAAGAACTATTCTGTTTTGTCCACAGGGTGGCAGCATCATGCGTCATTTCACCACATCCATCAATGTTCTCTAAGGTGTGACACCGAGCTGCTCAACCAACTTTTAATCCCCTTTGTTGTTGCGGCGTCTAGCGAGATGAAAAAGTCTCTCTTTACTAGTTAGTGTCACTTTGTTGGATGGAATCTGAATTAGACAATTGAAATTAATTGGAGGTGATCATTGTGCTCATGCAAGTTTAAAGGAAAATGCTATGAGCTTTTTTGCAAAGTAAAGGCACTGTGGATGCTGGAGATGAAAATTAAAACAAAAAAAAGTATCCCTTCAGTTAAAACATGCTCCAGTTCATATGCTATACACTTAAGGCAGGGGTCCCCAACCTTTTTTGCACTGCGGACCGGTTTCATATTGACAATATTCTTGCGGACTGGCTGACCCGGGCGGGGGGTGGGGGGGCCGGTAGGTTTACCAACGGACAAGCGTAGCAGTCAAGTACGTGGTTTACACAGAGAGACTACAATGACCATGAAGCTCTGCGCAGGCACCAGTGCGCATGCGTGTACGTGCCGATTTTTTCTACATTTCGTTTTTTGCGATTCTGTCGGGGGGGGGGGAGGTGTTAATCACGACCAGAATATAGGTGGTAAGTGGCTAATACACTCAATTTCATTTCTAAATGGGTTTATCTAATGAATTTAATATTAAACACACAGCACATATTTTCCCCGTATGAACATATAAAATCATTGCAACACACCAACATCGCTGAATCAGTGGGAGGCTTGGGCTTGTTTCCCTGCAACAAGATGGTGCCATCGAGGGGTGATGGGAGACAGCGATACTCGAAGGGGGCTCCTTATGTCCATCCTATTCTGCAATTTGGTTTTCGTTGCATTCATTGCAGAGATATGTTGGAAATGGAAGCAACGTTTTCAGTGCTTTCGTGACTTTCTCAGGATACTTAGCCTTGACTTTGATCCAGAATGCCGGCAGAGATTTGCAAGCTCGAGGAGTTGATCTTTTTTCCCCGCGCTGACACAGATTACGCGCGGGCAATAACCTCGCATGCGTAATGGCTCAACAGAGGGCATGACAAGGAATGAGGAAAGGTGCAGCTGAATCATATCGTTTCCTCGCGGCCCGGTAGCGCATGCTTTGTGGCCGGTGGGTGGGGACCACTGACTTGCCTCAAAGGTGTGATGCTTAGATACAGTACTGGGCAAAAGTCTTAGGCACATATACTGTATATAACTATGGTGCTTAGGACTTTTGCACAGTACTGTATTTGTCAACGTGGAGTAGAGACTGAGTTTGTAAATCTGACAGGTGTAATTGATGTTGGGAATGGCGTGGGAAGAGTTTGGGAGTGGTGGCAGAGGAGGAATGTGAGGGCAGAGATTGCTGTAAGTGAAGACACACCCAGCCCTGAGACACCAGGCAGTGTCTTTTGATTCCAGAGAATTGGTTTATCAATCATTACAGAATGTCTCTCTGGTGCTTCCCTCCCCTTTCTCTTACCCCTTTCCCGACTGTGATTCTCTGATCCCTGTCCCCTTCCCACTATCAGTCCACAATAGAGACACATATCACTCCTATATGTCATGAAATTTGTTCTTTTGCAGCAGTAGCAGTACAGTGCAAAACATAAAATTACTACAGTACTGTGCAAAAGTCTTGGGTGATATATACAGTATATAAATGTGTGTATATACACACATATACACATAAATACATACAGGGTCTTTAAAAAGTATTCACCCCTTGGAAGTTTCCATGTTTTATTGTTTTACAATATTGAATCACAGCGGCTTTAAGCTTTTTGATACTGATCAACAGAAAAAGACTTGTGTCAAAGTGAAAACATGTCTCTATAAAATTATCTAAATTAATTACAAATATAAAACACAAAATAATTGATTACATATGAGGGGTGATTGATAAGTTTGTGGCCTAAGTTAGAAGGAGATGAGTTATACAGCTCTCGTTACATGCACATGCAGTTCAACACTTTGGAGTGATTATGCAGAAAGTTTGAAGTTCATAACTCATCTCCTTCTACTGTAGGCCACAAACTTATCAATCACCCCTGCTGTGGACACTTTCTGGAGGACCAAGATCTGTATGCTCCCTCCAGTTGGACTAAGTGTGTAAATGTAGGAGGGAACTATGTTGAAAAATAAATGTGCTAGGTTTTCTAAAATTGAATCCTTCTACCTTAGGCCACAAACTTTAATCAACCCTCATAAGTATTCACCCCTTATAAGTCAGTATTTAGTAGATGCACCTTTGGCAGCAATTACAGCCTTGGGTCTGTGTGGATAGGCTTCTATCAGCTTTGCACCTCTGGACACTGCAATTTTTCCCCATTCTTCATTACAAAACTGCTCAAGCTCTGTCAGATTGCATGGGGATCGTGAGTGAACAACCCTTTTCAAGTCCAGCCACAAATTTTCAATTGGATTGAGGTCTGGACTTGGACTTGGCCACTCCAGGACATTAACTTTGATGTCTTCAAGCCATTCCTGTGTAGCTTTAGCTTTGTGCTTGGGGTCATTGATTTGCTGGAAAACAAATCTTCTCCCAGTCACAGTTCTCTTGCAGACTGCATCAGGTTTTCCTCCAGGATTTCCCTGTATTTTGCTGCATTCATTTTACCCTCTACATTCACAAGCCTTCCAGGGCCTGCTGTAGTGAAGCATCCCCACAGCATGATGCAGCCACCACCATGCTTCACAATAGGGATGGTGTGTTTTTAGGCTGATGGCCAAAAAGCTCAATTTTGGTTTCATCAAACCATAGACCCTTCTGCCAGCTGACTTCATAGTCTCCCAGATGCCTCCTGGCAAATTCTAGCTGAGATGTCATGTGAGTTTTTTCAACAGTGGCTTTCTCTTTGCCACTCTCCCATAAAGCTGCTACTGGTGAAGCATCTGGGCAACAGGTGTTGTATGCACAGTCTCTCCCATCTCAGCCACTGAAGCTTGTAACTCCTCCAGAGTTGTCATAGGTCTCTTGGTGGCCTCCCTCATTAGTCTCCTTCTTGCATAGTCACTCAGTTTTTGAGGATGGCCTGCCCTAGGTAGATTTACAGCTGTGCCATATTCTTTCCATTTCTTAATGATTGACTTAAGTGTACTCCAAAAGATTCAACAACTTGGAAATTTTCTTGTATCCATCTCCTGACTTGTGATTTTCAATAACCTTTCACAGAGTTGCTTGGAGTGTTGTTTTCTCTTCATGATGTAGTTTTTGCCAGGATACTGACTCACCAGCAGTTGGACCTTACAGATACAGGTGTATTTTTACTCCACTCAACTGAAACACCTTGACTGCACAGTTGTCTCCAAAAAGAGATCTCCATGTAACTAATTATGACTTCTAAAACCAATTGGATGCACCAGTGATGATTTGGTGTATTCTATTAAGGGGGGGGGGGGTGAATCCTTATGCAATCTATTATTTTGTGTTTTATATTTTTAATTCATCTAGGTTACTTTGTAGAGATCTGTTTTCACTTCTTCTGTTGATTAGTGTCAAAAAGGCCAAAATTAAATCCACTGTTTGATAGGATATGTATGTGTGTGTGTGTATGCGTGTATATATATACATTTTTATATATATAAAAAAAATGTGTGTGTGTGTAAATCCACCACTGTACTCTCTATACCCATGACTGTGTGACTAGGCATAGCTCTAATACCATCTATAAATTTGCTGATCATACAACCATTGGTGGTAGAATCTCAGATGGAGAGAAGAGGGCATACAGGAGTGAGATACGCCAACTAGTGGAGTGGTGTTGTAGCAACAACTTTGCACTCAACTGCACTAAGATGAAAGAGTAGATTGTAGACTTCCAGAAGGGTAAGATGAAAGAACACATACCAATCCTCAGAGGGATCAGAAGTGGAGGGCATCTTTGATAATGTTAGTTGCTGTACAGAGGTAGTGAGAAGTGGGGACAGAGTCCATGGAGGGAAGGCTAGTTTTCAAAGGCTCATTACAAAACCAGCAGAAGCAGTCTTGAATTCTGGGTCTGCACTCAAGTAAACACACGCTGGGGCGAGTAGCAAGCTTAAGCAGCATGTTTGAGTGTAACTGGTTTGGCTACTCATGTGAGAAAACAGACCATAAGAAGCTCAGACATGGTTACTCACAAATAAGCTTTAGAAAGAGGCTGGAAAGAAAGGATAAGCTGAATTTGTGTAAGTACTGGACCCATTCAAGCTGGGCACGTTAACAAAAAGCTGTTGGGAATGTAACTCAGAGAAATACTGACCTGTTTCCACTTACAAGCTGCATAACACATCAAGGTGGCCATGTTCCTTGTCATTCTGCTCAGCTGTCATTGAAAATGCTTTTATATTGTAAATTTAAAAGGAATAATCAGTAACTATGAAAATGGAAAAAAAACTGCAGATATAGTTTTATTTAATAATCACATAAACATGAGCACACAAAGTGAAATGTGTCATTTGCATTGACAACCAACACTGTCTGATGTTGTACTCAAAGCAGCCCAGAAGTGTCACCACATATTCTGGCACCACATAGCACACCCACAGTATTCAGCAGAACAACATGCAGCCAATATACAACAAGCAACAGACCCCTTTCCCACCCGTACACAGAGATGGGCCTCCACTCGCAGGACTGTCTGCCTCTGGGTCTTTGACCTCCAGACCATGGCCCTGCTGGAAATCTAAAACACTCAGCAAGTCAGGCAGCATCTGTAAGAGAAGAAACAGTGTTAACGTTTAAGGTCAAAGACCCTACATTATAACTTAGAAAATAAAGATTAAAAAAAATTTAGGTTGTAGCGAAGCTGGTGGGAGTAATGGATAGGACAAAGGGAATATCTTTAATATGGTGAAATGGAGCAAACATTTTGGGAATAGCTTGTTCCCATCTGCATCAGATTTATTAACAATCCATGAAAACTAGCACACTATTTTGCCCTCTTTTTACATTATTTATTGATTTTCGTATTGTAAGTTGTCGTATTTTTTTGTGTTATACTTACTGCTGCTACAAAATGACAAATTTCATGACATATGTGAATGAGAATAAACCTGATTTTGAATGTGAAATATGCAAATGATAGTATTTTAGTGAATGTTTTAGAATTGGATGATGTGATTTGTTGTCACATTAATTATGCTGTTGTTGAAATCCATTGTTGTCACATTAGTTATGCCGTTGTTGAAATCCATTTCCACAGGACTATGAGTATCAGTTGATTTCACATTCGTCACAATACCAGAGGAATGATCGGTGCCCACCTCCACCTCAGGCATTACCGGACAGTGCCTGTGAGGTTCCCAGCTGCAGGTCAGACTCTGAGTGTGAAAGGCACAAACGATGCTGTTACAATGGTTGCATTTATGCTTGCTTGGAATCTGTGCAGCCACCACCAGGTATACTTAACCTCTGCTTGAATTCAAATGTCCTTTGTCGTATGATTACTGTAACAATAGTGTGAAATTGTGACTAAGTCACAATGATAGCTGGCAGATGCAATATCACTTGATTTCTACATATTGTTTAGTCAATTTTATTGCCTAAGGGAAAGAAGCAACAAGCAACAGACCCCTTTCCCACCCGTACACAGAGATGGGCCTCCACTCGCAGGACTGTCTGCCTCTGGGCCTCTGACCTCCAGACCATGGCCCTGCTGGAAATCTAAAACACTCAGCAAATCAGGCAGCATCTGTAAGAGATGCACTCCTCAAGTTGTCTCTACTACGAGTTGTTTTGTGGATAAAGCAACAAAATACAAGTCTGAAATAAAATCAGAAAATGATGGGGGAATAAGATCAATGGAAAGAAAAATAGTTAACATTTCCTATGTGTCAGAACTGGGCAAGAGAGAAAATGAGTGAGATTTAATTTGCAGAGAAAGTGCTGGAGATGGATAAAACAAAGAGGATATCTCTGACAAGGTGAAGCCGGGATTGTTGTAGAAGTCATACAGTCAATGGGTTAATAGGAACAGTTTGAGTGAGAAAAACATTCTTCTTCTAACTTCACTTGAATCTATCTGCCTGTGGCAATCTACACTGTGTAAAGATGCTTGAAGAACAACAGCTAGCTGGGCAGGTTATGATATTCCAGTAAGAAAGTAATTTATGCAAGTTAATCATGAAAAGGTGCAAAATACAAGAGTGCAGGTGATGCCCAGTAGGTCAATAGTGGTAGTAGAGAGAGACAAACTTAAGTCGCTAGCAAATGGATGGCTTGCAGCAAAACTGTTCTGTCCTGATATAGACCAGGACCGCAATTTACTTGAAGTTGTAGAAATCAATACTGAGTCCAGAAGAATGCAACATGCCCAGATAGAAGGCCAGGTACTGTTCCCTATATTTGCATCGGGCAATCAGTACAATCATGTAGGATGACACAGATAGACAGAATAAAAGGGGAATGGGATAAAGTATCAAAGGTTTCCTCTTTCTAAATGTTTCCATTAAGCATTTGACTGAAAACTTCTCTCAAAAGCAACCCTGGACACATCCTACCACTTTGTCCCATCCATTCCTTTCCACCTTCTCTACAACTTTAACTTTATTTTCTACCCCGCCCCTGCTGCCAGTTCTGATGAAGGTTCTTCAATATGAACCATTAACGCTGTTTCTCTTCCCAGAAATGCTGCCTGATTTTCATGGTATGAGTTTGACTTGCCTACACAATTTGCCTTTGTACAGAGACAAACCTTGGAAGACAATATCAACAAAACACTAATTCATGAATAAAAACTTGCTCATTGTTCTGCTATGATAAATACAAAATATGATCTATAATACATTCAGCACAAGGAGCAGTAAAATAGTTTTACTTCCACACTTCAGACAAATGCTTTTCAAAAAAGATGAAGATTATTAAAAGCATCTTCAACTTCTTAAGTAGAGTGGATATCTCAATTATGAGATGATATTAAAATATCTTTGTGATTTTGCTGGTAAACCAGATAATTAGAAGAATTAATTGAATTGTGTTCCTTCTCATTGAAACATTTGCAGGGAGCACATTGGATAAAAATCCCCTCTCTTTCTTTCTCTCACTCAGTCACACACATGATCCACCGCAGGAAAAACTGATAGGCGTCAATAACAAACAAGTATTCAATCAACAAACAGGCAACATTCTAAGGTAAAGTAGGACATGACAAAATAACTAGAGTAGACCATTGGGCCCTTCAAGGCTGCTCTATCATTCATAGTCAATCTTCTCCCTCAGCACCCTTTTCCTCAAAATCCAGAAATTTATCAATCTCTGTTTTACATGGAGTTAATAATTGAGTCATAGAGTACAACAGAACAAAAAACAGGCCCTTTGGCCCATCTAGGCCATACTGAACTATTGTTCCGCCTAGTCCCATTGACCTGGCATCTGGACCATAGCCCTTTATACCACTCCCATCATATACTTATCCAAACTTTTAAATGTTAGCATTGAACCCGCATCCACCACTTCTGCTGGCAGCTCATTTCACATCGTCACCACTCCCTGAGTGAAGTTATTGCCCCTCATATTATTCTTAAACATTTCACTTTACACCTTAACCCATGACCTCTAATTCTAGTGTCACCTAACCAAAATAGAAAAAACACACATAAAAGTTGCTGGTGAACGCAGCAGGCCAGTCAGCATCTGTAGGAAGAGGTGCAGAAAAAAACTTGCTTATAATTACTATATCTATACCTCTCATAATTTTCTAAAGTGCTTGTGAAATTGTCCCTTATTCCCATATTCTCCTGTGCTCTAGGGAATAATTTCCTAACCTCTTGTCACCAGGTTCAGATATGGCCCAAGTGTGGAGTGAGAGACACTGACGTGGGTCGATAGTTCACAGACTTTAATGCAAACAGTGTTTAAGGGAAAACAAAACAATAAACGCTAGGCCAAAGAACAACTAAGAACAAAATGAATACCGCTAGTCTTCACAGTCAGTTGACTTGACAGTCCAATTTCTCAGGCAAGGCGGAATGGAGATAACGAAGCGTGGCTATGTCTATGTCCAAGTCTTGATAAAAACTACGACAGAATGAATGGAGTTAAATACTATCACAATGAAACAATAATTAGCTGACACATGCATATTCACAAGCTCAATTGCTGAATCTGATGCACTGTCAAAGCCGTGGTTGTGACAGGGCCCTCCTCTCTAGGTGTAGCCCCTGAGGCACCACAGACCTGGTGCCCGCTGGAAGTCCCAAATGAGGACTTGTCCAAGATGTCCTTCAATGATGCTGGTAGACAAGTGTCATGGTGTGTACTGCCAGTATCGAAGCCAAAGACTTCCATGTAGAGACAGAAACAAGAGCTTAGACAGAGGTAGCTTGACCAAGTGACACCGTGAGACAAATCATTCTCAAAATGAGGACCCTGTGATTGGAGCTAATCCGGCATCTACTTCAAGAATAAAACTAGCACAGAATCTGAATTTAACAAAATAAACAAACTTAAACAGAAAGCACCAGGAAACCACATTACAAAGAGCAAGTCGCTCGAGAAAAACACAAGAAACTCTTAAACCATTAAAAACATTAAACTGTTAAGCAACAATTCACCAACTCACCTTGGTAACAATTGGAAAAAGAAAACCCTAGGTACATAGAGAAAAGTCCTCGGGAAACCTTGAAACTGGGAAGCTTGAAACCGGGAAGCTTGAAACCTAGAGAAGGAACCTTTTCAAATCTTGCTCAGTGTTTCATCTTTCGCAATTTTTTTACATAGGCAATTAGAATATACTCTCAGTTTTACAGATCAAGACAGGACAGATGGGTTTCTTTCATCGCTAAGTTAGTGGTTCTCTGTAGATCTGTTTAATTTGCTACATAAAAATTTAATTTTCCCTGTCTGTACCAACACTTTCATCAAAGGGTTAAAAATACTCTTGATAGGGTTACTTTACTTGTGTATTTGCACACCCTAGCCAGGGATCAGCTTTTGGAGTAGAGCTCTTCCAGAGTGTACACTATTGATTTGAATGATGATTTGTTAAATCAATTGCTTGAAACATTCATCTGTTATGCAGACCAGAGTCACGGAACTACAAAGCTGGGAACCTGAGTACTTGTGGCTTGAAAAGCTTGGAATGGATACCAGAGAAACTCAATGTAGACTAGAGAATCTTGGAATGTAGACTCGGGACTCTCAGAATGTAGAGTCAGGACATGAACTCAGAATAAAGGCACCTTCTGCTCAAGCCACCAATGTCAAGATGTCACTGTTCAAACTTTGCTGGGTCCATTACTTGGCAAGATCCTTCTGTCATGCTGGAGACAGAATCAAGAGTTCATACATAGGAATTCAACGGAACATTGTTGCCGCGACGAATCACTGACCAATGAATCTCATGACAAAGGTCAGCTGCTCTCTCTCCACTGGGTCCATCTTTGTGTGGTTCGAGACTTGCTGTCACCAGGTTCGGACATGGCCCAAATGCGGAGTGAGACTCCGAAGTGGGTCGATGGTTCACAGACTTTAATGTGAACAGTGTTAAAGGGAAAACAAACCAATAAATGCTAGGCCAAACAGGGCCATTAACTAAAACACTCAACATGGAAAATAAAGCCTACAATGCAGCTGAAAAGAACAACTAAGAATAAAACGAATACCGCTAGTCTTCACAGTCAGTTGACTCAACAGTCCAATTTCTCAGGCAAGGCTTAATGGAGATAACGAAGCGTGTCTATGTCCATGTCCAAAAACTACCACGGAATGAATGGAGTTAAATACTATCACAATGAAACAATAATTAGCTGACAGGTGCATATTCACGAGCTCAATTGCTGAATCTGATGCACTTTCGAATCCATGGTTGTGACACCTCTTTAACATTTTCTCTGTACTCTTCAAATTTTATTGATGTGTTTCCTGTAGGTAAGTGACCAGAACTGCACACAATACTCCAAATTGGGCCTTACTAACAACTTGTACAACTTTAATGTGGAGTGGAGATGGGCAGTGGAGAGTACATTGACTTGCTGCATCACAGCTTGGTGTGGAAACACCAATGCTATTGAATGGAAAATCCTACAAAAAGTAGTGTAAACATCCTTCGTGGGTAAAGCCCTCCCCACCATTGAGCCTACCTATGCAAAATGTTGTTTCAGGAAAGAAGTATCCATAACCAAGGACCCCCACCACCCAGGATATGCTCTCTTCCCACTGCTGCCATCAGGAAGAAGGTGCAGGAGCCTCAGGATTCACACTGCCATGTTCAGGAATAGTTACTACCCCTCAACCATCAGGCACTTGACCGAAAGGGGATAACATCACGCAACTTCACTTGCCCCATCACTGAAAGGTTGCCACAACCTATGGACTCAGTTTCAAGGACTCTTCATCTCATGTTCTTGATATTTATCGATTATTATTATTTCTTTATTTTTGTGTTTGCACAGTTTGTTGACTTTTGAACACTGGTTGATCACCCAAATTGGTGCAATCTTTCGTTGACTCTATTTTGAATTTATTAAGTATGCCCACAAGAAAATGAAACGCGGGGCTGTATATGGTGACATATATGTACTTCAATAATAAATTTACTTTGAACTTTTCAGTTTTAGATTGGTTGGTGCAGCCAAAGCCCAGATGGCTTGGGGGTAATGGATGGTTACTCGATGGACCAGAAGAAGTGCTTCAAGGTGCTGTTTCCTCACAACTCTGAGTGATTTGAATATATATAATATCAGGCAATATATACAATATTCATCTAAGATAGAGACCAGATGTACCAAATATTTATGTTCAGTACTGAAACCCCTTTTTACCGGGCATCTCTAGGGATGTGACTCATTAGCCCCTCACTAACAGCGATAGGACTCAGTGGTGAGAAAACCACCTTTCTCAAACTCCATACATCTAGGGTCGGTATGACTTGGATCCCACCAAAACTGGAAAGTCGGGATGTCTCAACCTCCTGAACCCCGATCTGTGTAAATATTGCTGCAATGCAATTAGCCATTGGCAAGAAATAACAGATTGTACACTGCATGCAATTATAAAAAAAAAGTATATTTACAAATTTCAGCTTTATCGACCAGCTAGTCGGAAAAAGAAAAGAAGAAAATTTAAAAGGGCCCATTACAGTTAACCCAGTCCATATATGCACACAAGTTGGAGCTCATCTTGAAGTTACCTTTAACTCGCATGCTGGACTCGCGGTCTGTGTGAAAGCACATACCCCTTTCCGGATGTCACTTGAAATCCATCTCGAGCAAACAGGCTCCCCGATGGTAGTATTGGTCCTTTCTCCTTCAAGCCATTTATCTGCACAAAGCACCTTGTGAAACAGGGACGGCATCCTCAGCCATCTTCCCTCCTGTCTTCTTCCAGCTCCCACGAAAAAGATCTCAACCCACACCAGTGTCCATCACAAAAACCTCTCTACCAAGCATCCTCTAGAACCTTCTCCCAATTCCACCATCCTGATTGGCTGACACAACATTCCTAAGTTGAACAAGATAGCCCCTTATCTTTAGCTCGAACCCAAACCTGCTAAAAGCAGAACAAACTGCTCTTACAGAACTGCTGAAAAAGATATACCTAAAGCATAGCAGTAAAAATCGTAACCAGAGTGTTACAGTACACTTATTGGATCATGAGAAGGACATTTCATTTCACAGCTGTATAAAAGGGACATAAAATTTGGCAAAATCTACATGTGACACAATGTGGGAAAATAGGGATTTTTTTGACAACAAAACATTTGGTATTTTGTACATTTTTTTGGAATCAACTGTGGAACAAATTAATTTACGCTAATTGGCCACGAGCAAAATTAGGAATTTATGGCAGGATTTGCTCAAACCCATTTTATGATGTTTTAAATCCTTCTCAGAGAAAGTACAGTATTGTGTAGTGACAAAATCTGGCCAATCTGTATTCTGCATGACTCAAGACTTGCTGCTATGTCATTGGCTCTACTTCTCATTAAAAATGCTTGTCAGACACTCAGTTGTATTTGGGGATGGCAAATCAATGTTGTCTTTAGTAGCAAAGTCCATATCCCAAGATTGTCCTTTCAGTTTTCTCTTCCTTGCTGTAATCCAGAAAAAGAATGTGATTTAATAGCTGCTCCCAGATCTACAGCTGGCATGCCCATTAAAATGCACGACTTGTCTAGGCAGGCCTGTCCTTTAATATTTAGCTCTTATTGCCCCCGGCACTCCCACTTATACTTGAGATCTGATCAGCAGAAAAAAAATTTCTGTGATTCAATGAGCCAATGCATAAAACCACTAAAGCAACAAACATTTCTGAAGCAGCATATTGCTTACACAGGGAATGCTCTAAGTCACAGTTCACATTTGATGCTTTAGTGGAGGCATTATCCCAAGAAACTACATCGCTATGCCAATATCATTGAACCATTGGTTATGAGCTTGTCACTACTATTATTTCAGTAACTAACACAATAAGAATAGTTGTTAGTTACTAAAACAATAACAGGGCCAGCACGAAAACATAGCAGTTAGCGTAACTTATTATAGCGCCAGTGGAGTTTATATGTTCTCCTGATGACAGCATGGCTTTTATTCCAGGTGCTTCTGTTTCCTCCCACGTTCCACAGATGTTTGGATTAGTAAGTTAATTGGTCGGATGGGTATATTTGGGTGGTGCAGGCACATGGGCTGGAAGGGCCCATTGGCATGCAGTATCTCTAAATAAATAAATTAAGTAAGTTATTTTGTTTATTAATATTTGGCAGGATTTATACTAACTTCTCAAGCATGGAGCTTTCTTGTGGAAAACCTGGATTTAAGGAGATTTGTGTGGGGCTTGTTTGCCTCTAAAAATCAGTAATTAAGAGTGTTATAACAGCGAGGAGTTGCTCTAAGTAACCTGATTTTCTGAAAAATGCAGGAATGCCTAAACTCAATAGGGCTTCTGCCATTCCGTTCAAAGCTACATGATTTTGTTGCTGGGTGCAACATCATAAAATGCAGACTGCCCAATAAACTTTGCCAAGACATTTCCATATGGAAGTATGAGTTAGTCTAGCCCTTAAAAAGGGTGATGTACATCAATTTGAATAGTAAATTCTAATCCATATTTTTAAAATGCTAATCAGATAAAACAGCAGATGATTAAAATTTGAAATAAAAACAAAAATGCTGGAAACAATAGGACCATTCCTGTAGAAGGGGAAGCAGATTAATGTTTCAGGTTGAATACCCTGTGAGTGGTGGGGTGGAGATGCGTCTCTACCAAAGGAGGTGTAAGGTGCTCCTTTCCTCCGCTAGCCTGCAAGTCAGCCTTGAGCACAGTGTAGCACCCACTTAACCCTGCGATCAGGGACACGTGAAGCCATGGGAGCTGTTGGATGGATGGTTATGTATAGTGGCTGGTGCGCGTCACAAGTCCTGGTGATGTGACCACTGACGCTAGGCAGACAGCTTCTGAAGAGCATTGATAACGGCTGGGATCACCCGTCTTTTACAGACACTGCTCAAACCATTTCTGCAGAAATATTTGCGAAGAACAATCATGGTCCACCCATGTCAGGCACAGCACAGAATAATGACGATGACATTTTGTCAGTATTTATTGCATTAGTATTATTTGAAGATCCTTTTCATTTTGGAGGAATGAAAAAGTATGTTGAAAAAAGCTTTTTTATATGAAAATGTTATTAATCAATTCACCAAACTTAGTAAGGTTATGTACCTCCACTCTGTAATTCTCAGTCTCTTGAAATGAAACAAGTTCTTTGCATGATATCTCTGTATTCATAGTGGCTTAGGACAGAGAGTACCGAACAGTACAACACAAGAGCAGGTGTCCATCATGTCTGTGCTGTCTATGACTATAGAGTTTGAGATATTGTGCAGAATAGGCCCTTTGGCCCTTCAAGCTGTGCTGCCCAGCAACCCCCAATTTACCCCTAGCTGAATCGCAGGGCAATTTGCAATGACTAATTAGCCTGCTAACTGGTACACCTTTGGACTATTGGAGGAAACCCATGCCATCACGGGGAGAATGTACAAACTGTTTACAGGCATCAGCAGGAATTGAACCCAGATTGTTGGGACTGTAAAGTGTTGGGGTAACCACTACACAGTGCTGCCTCACAGACTCTAGCCGTAAGATGAAATAATGCCCAATCCCCCTGCAATTAACCATCATTGAAGTTCTATAAACAGTACTAAGTGTTCATGAATAAGAAAGGGCTACAGCTTGATTGAAATGTTACCTAGATTTCTGTTCAAGTCCAGAAATCCTTCACAACAAAGTGGGTCATGCTGATACTTCAAATAATTATTAATTTATTTTAAATATTAATCAAGCTTTGTTATTTTAAGCATAAAATAATAATGTTATATTTAAGTAATTGTTATCCTTCTTGCAGCTGAAGCCTGCAGCACGACAGAGGATGGTGATGAACCCCTGCATTGTCCCACTGGCTATGAGTGTCACATCATAAATCCAGGGAATCCTACAGAAGGAATTCCAAATAGAGGACAGTGCATAAAGCAAAGAGGAAATAGTGGTCAGTTGATATTTTTCACAACCCATGTTAATATTTCATAATATCGATTGGGAAGTGTACATCTGTAGAGTACAGTAGATATTTAACTTTTACATGTGAATTCAACTCCAGATCTTGATGATTGAAGTTTATTTGCTGAGAGTGGATCAGAAGAGTGTAACAACATGAACTACAGTCAAGTATACTGTAGGGGTCAACATTCATGTTTGAACGTCTGCTGAAACTATTTCTGCAGTCTTTTGATTGAAGGTAATCCCACAATCATGTTGAATAGGGACTTTCCAGGTTTATGCCCGGCAAAGGTGATGGAATGATGGTTTATTTCTAAGTTCAGATGCTGTTTGACTCAGAAAAAAATTGTGCCGAAGCTGCTGCACTTGTTCTTCATGATGGTAAAGGTCATCAGTTGTCAGGGTAGCAAAGATGAATACATTCATTGCAATATTACGATGATACTTAATACCACTATGTACCAGTGATAGAGGGAATAAATATTTAGGGTGATGGACGGATGCTGCTTTTTTCATTTGAGCTTCCTGAGTATTGCTGGAGCTGCAGTGATCCCAGTAGGAGAGGACATTCACAAACACAAGATATTCTGCAGATCCTGGAAATCTAGATGAATACACATGAAATACTAGAGGAACTATGCAGGTCAGGTAGCATCTATGCAGAGAATTGAATTGAATTGAATTGACTTTATTTCTTGCATCCTTACATTAAATCCAAAAATCTTTACATTACATCTCTGTCTGAATGTGCAATGTGCAAATTAGTATTACAGTAAGATATGTAATAAATAGTATGTACAGTAAGATATATGTAGCCTGGGGAAAAGTACACACTCAGGGCAACAAAGACTTTTTCGGGTTTTAATTCCTTTATTGGTTTTTGATGTTTAAGTGCCAGAAGAGGGTCGCAAAACAAAATGAATGAATTTACAACCAGTTCGTGCCATTACAATCTCAGTTTAATTTTGGATCCACACCCTGGTGTATGAACAGAATTGCATATGCAGTATAAAAAATACCAGAACCAATACGGTACTAATACGGTAGTGGCAATTCTGGAGGAACACAATACAAACAACATTAGAATCCCACCCACCCTGCATCTTATACATAACAGCAAAAAATGTAAGCGAGTACATCTCATCTAAGACGTACACACATGCTGAACTTCCGAACAGAGACTAAACATTCACGTTACACGGTTACATGTACAATCAGTCCCGATACAATAAAGTTAGACAAAAGGAACACATTGGCACAACTTTTACAAGCTATTGCCTGGTAATTAAATTACAGGAAGACTGACCTACTTGGATGGGAGGAACTTTGCATAAGCCACGCGATCCAGCTTCGATTTCTTCACTCATGGAAATCTAAAGCATCCACATGTAAGACATGTCAAATTACCGATATTCTCGATCCGCCAACAAGCATAAACGAATTCATATGGATATTGTCAATTAATGCACAGTGCGCATGCGCCGGTCGTGCATGCAGCCTGGTACAGCCGTTCCGATCTATTCTTACTTTCTTCTTCTTACTTTTTAATTTACGTTATTTTTTGTATTTTTTTTCTCACGGTAACACGTCGAAGCTGCACCCTCTCTAACGTGCTGGTAGAGAGAGTTTTATTTGGGGTTTTCTTTAGCGCTGGAAATGGTTACATCCCAACACACTGGACAGAAGCAAGGTCGCATTGTGTATTTCACGGACCAGCAAAGACCGGCTGGCTTAGCGAGCAGAGTGGTGGACACCCCTGCTGAAATCCGCAGAAAAACACACAGAGAGGGATCACAAAGTCGAGGAAAGAGCACCGGGTCGAGACAACGGAGACTATTGGAGAATAGGAGTTCGGTCGGTAATACCGTTGCGGCTGACCGGAAGTGCACTGAGAGCGGTAAGCGTAAAGGAGTTCGGTGCTTACTGTTCTGGCTAACAACGGATGGTGCAATCCGGGGTATATTACGATCGAGGAACGTGTTTGCAGACTGGATATTGAACTTTTTACTGTTGGACTTCGGCCACATTCCACCGTGATACAACACTTGGCGGCATGGGAGGTCGTTCCTGCCTGTGGCCATCGAACGTGCAGCTCCTCCCGTGGAGGGTCAGACACCCTGAGCCAATAGACTGGTCCTGGACTTATTTTCCATCTGGCATAGCTTGCATTTTGCTGTTTGATTGTTGGGGTTTTTTGTATTGCTATATTACACTCTATTCTTGATTGGTGCGGCTGTAACGAATCCAAATTTCCCTCGGGATTAATAAAGTATATCTATCTATCTAATGCTCACCTTTCCTCATCATGCCCAGTCTCTGGGAGGAACTCAATTCCAACAACTTACCACGTCTTCAGCAGAAAGCAAAATGTTCTCCCCACTATCCCGCGCGTGCGTAATGACATCACAGTCTCCCCTTAAAGGCACAGACAACTATTTTAGCATTACCCAGATGGATGCCTAAGTACACTTTTAACGATACTGAATTAGATCCAACGGTCACCCGGTTACATTCTCCCCTGCATTCAAGTAATTGTCCTCGATTACTCACTCACTACAAGGGTACTTTTAACCTCCTTAACTGCTTCTCTAAAGAGAACTGAACTGAGACTAGCCAGTCATGTTTCCGGTCCACCGTCTGTTCTGGCCATCTGAGCTTCTTTTCTGGAGGCAACGTAGGCAACAAATCATGCACTGTCCTGTTGAAACGCTCGCACTGCGCGTTGCCAGTAGGGTGATGAGGTGTGGTATGGCGGTTCTTTACCCCGTATAGTTTGTGAAGCTCCGCTATGACCTCACTTTCGAAGTTACAGCCCTGGTCAGAATGCAGTCTCTCAGGGACACCGTACTTCATGAACCATTCCCTCAAGAGCACCCTTGCTGTGGTGTCCGCCTTTTGATGCCGAGTCGGAAATGCTTGGGTGAATTTAGTGAAAACGTTTGTGACCATTAAGACATTCTCACGCCCGTCACTTGCTGGTTCCAACACAGTGAAATCTACTGCTACAACTTCAAGCGGTCTAGAAGCCAGAAATGACTTCATGGGGGGACGGATCCTAGGCTGCGGCATCTTAGTTAGTATACAACGTGGACAGTTTTTGACCCACCGTGCCACATCCTCGTGTATGCCCACCCAATAACATCAGCTTCTCAACGACTGAAGAGTACGTTCTATGCCTTGATGGCCCATAGAGTCATGTACATACTCTAACACTTTGCTCCTCACGTTGTTAGGTACCAGAAGCTGGTAACACTCCCCAAGCTTCTCATCCTCAACTACCCTACACAGTAACCCTTTACGCTCCCTGATACTGTCCCAGTGCCTTAACAGAGACAAAACAGGTTTAGGCAGAGTTTTACGCTCCTGGTCACTCAGCTTCCTTTTCTGATCCCATAAGTCTCCTAGGACACCTAACACAGGGTCCTGCTGCTGAAAAGTACGCAAGTCCCCATTAGAATAACCTGGGAGGGTTGGAGTGTTCCCTTGCGTCGGACCACTTACCTCACCAGTACCAGCTTCCCAGGCTCGAATTTGCTTAACTCTACAGCTGTTAAGACCAGCGGTAACCAGTGCCGGGTCTCGGGCAGTGCCGCGATTGATCAAACTACAGATCGCCACAGCCCCATCGAACTCCGCATCCTCTGAGACAGGGTCAGGCTCCCCTGCAAATGGCTGCCTAGAGAGTGCATCAGCCACGGGATTGCTCCGACCCGGACGATACTGGACATCGAAGTCAAGCGCTGCGTAGACAAGTTGCTTACACTGGCTGATAATGTTCATGCCTACAATACATGGGACAGGGGGTTCGGTGCTAACAGGATCCCTGACTACTAGAAAACCACAACTGGGTATCTTCATGCCCACTGCTTGAACCTCCAGCTCTAGATACCCAAGGTAAAGAATATCAAGACCGTTGTCAGCTGTTAGCCTAAGCCAGCCAGCAGTGGACAACATACCCTCATCCTCTCCATTCAAGTGTTCTCGAAAGAACTGCTTGGTCAGGGTGCTTACCCGACTACGTGTGTACAACAGACAACAGACAGCAACACCTGATATTTCAAGCTCCACAACTGGACATGTCCCTACAGTGTGTTGCAGCAACTGGCCACAGGATCGCTGTACATTATCTGTATCTATGAGGTTCAGCCGAATTGCCCGACTCCCAACCTCTTGAGGGCAGGAGGATACAGACTCCACTTCCTTGCACCTCACTTCTGTGGGCAATTCTTGGCCAAATGCCCTCCCACGTGACACTTGAAACATATTGGCTGCCCATCTTCTGTGAACCTAGGCTGTAAATGATGTCCGCTGCTTGTAGCGTGTGTAAAGTCCCTCTGCACAGTGAGATCTTTCGCTGCTTGAGTCAATTCACAAAGGGCTTTGCCCTGCTCTGCGACCACTTTAAGGATGTCATCTAGTGTGACAGACTCAGATTCCTGAGCTTTAAGAATCGAGCACTGTGCCTGGCCACTGCTACACTTTGACTTTCCAGACCTTGTATTTCCCAGGAGCTCTTCTACGAGCCACAGACGAGCCTCCTCCCTCACTTCTATCATTGAGGACTCATGGTGGCCCCGCACGAATCTGTGGAGCTCCCTTCTGAGGGAAGGGTCCCTGATCCCCTCTATAAATTGATCTCTTAGCACCACCCTCTCATTGGTCACGGCATCAGGGGAGTGCTTCAGTAGCAAGTTAAGAGCTTGGGGTAGGGCATGTGAAAACTCTCTTACATCTCCACCCTCATGCTGTTTGCAACTGTAGAAGCTATGCCACAGCTGGGGTGCACTATGCTTGTCTCTAAAAGCTTCCCTGAGATAGGTGAACAAGTCATCGGCGGGGTCTTCCCCAGCATCACTGCACATACGTGCTTCCTCTAAGGCTGCACCCTGAGCAGGGACATAACAAAGTCATACTGATCCTGGTCAGACTGATTTCTACCATGAAGTGCACGTTGTACTTCTTCAATAAAGTCATCAACAGACCTCCCATCTTTCTCAACATCCCCCATAAATGGAACAATGTGTCTTTCCCTTGGGACATATACATAGGACCTTTTGCTTAATTTATCTATGGTTGCCTTGACTTTATCATATCTACTATACAATTCCCTAATTTGTTCACTCAAATCTAGTTTAACTGGTGTGTCCTCTGAGCGTGACATAATAAAACCTCAAGTCTTTAAACTTCACACAAGCCTGCAAAAGGGAGCTGCTGCTGTCCTTTGCTGCAAACGCGCTGGCTTCACGACCCACAGTTCCCTGGGTCCCCATCACCGCTCTGCGTCCTGACGTCAGTCGCTGACGTCCCGGCCCGTTCCCGAGGATCCAGGGCGCTCTCCATGAGGCAACAGGTGCTCTCCTTCCGCCCGATGGGAACACGGTCCTGTCTTCACCACTACTGTATTAGGTATTGTGTATTATACTGCATACCACAATCAGAGACCCTCTAAACTGGCTTGGAATTAGCCCCACTCCTGGTACCAGATCTTGTAGCCCGGGGAAAAGTGCACACTCAGGACAACAAAGACTTTTTCAGGTTTTAATTCCTTTATCGGTTTTCGATGTTTAAGTGCCAGAAGAGGGTCGTGAAACAAAACGATCGAATTTACAACCAGCTCTTGCTGTTACAATCTCAGTTTAACTTTCGATCCACACCCTTGTGTATGGACAGAATTGCATATGCAGTATAAAAATACCAGAACTAATACAGTACTAATACGGTAGTGGCAATTCTGGAGGAACACAATACAAACAACATTAGAATCCCACCCACCCTGCATCTTATACATAACAGCAAAAAATGTGAGCGAATACATCTCATCTAAGACGTACAGACATGCTGAAATTCCGAACAGAGACTAAACATTCACGCTACGCGGTTACATGCGCAATCAGTCCTGATACAATAAAGTTAGACAAAAGGTACACTTTGGCACAACTTTTACAAGATATGGCTGGTTGTTAAATTACAGGAAGATTGACCTACTTGGATGGCGAGGAACTTTGCCCAAGCCACGTGATCCAGCGTTGAGTCACTTACTCGAGAAAAATCTAAAGCATCCACATGTAAAACATGTCAAATTACCGATATTCTCGATCTACCAACAAGCAAAAACGAATTCACATGGATATTGTCAATTAATGCTCACCTTTCCTCACCATGCCCAGCCTCGGGAGGCGCTCAATTCCAACACCTTACCACGTTTTCAGCAGAAAGCAAAATGGTCTTCCCACTATCCCGCGCGTGCGTAATGACATCACTGTCTCCCTTAAAGGCACAGACAACTATTCTAGCATTACCTGGATGGATGCCTAAGTACACTTTTAATGATACAGTACTGAATTAGATCCAAAGGTCACGCGGTTACATATACAAAAGAACAGTCAATATAGCATATCAGCAATATAGCATAAAGCAATCGTATCAGCATGCATTAATCAGTCTCGTGGAAGAAGCTGTCCCAGAGCCTGTTGGTCTTGGCTTTTATGCTGTGGTACCATTTCCCAGATGGTAGCAGCTGGAACATTTTGTGGTTGGGGTGACTTGGGTCCCCAATGATCCTTTGGGCCCTTTTTATGCACCTGTTGCTGTAAATGTTCTGAATAGTGGCAAGTTCACATCTACAGACGCGCTGGGCTATCCATACCACACTCTCTGTAGAGTCCTGTAACTGAAGGCAGTACAGTTCCCATACCGGGCAGTGATACAGCCAGTCAGGATGCTCTCAGTTGTGCCCCAGTGGATAGTTCTTAGGATTTGGGGACTCATGCCGACCTTCTTCAACTGTCTGAGGTGAAAGAGGCACTGTTGTGCTTTTTTTAAACTACACAGCCAGTATGGACAGACCGAGAAATAAACAGTCAGTGCTTTTGGTCAATCAGGACCTGATGAAATGTCTCAGCTCAAAATATCAACAGTATACACTTCTTCATAAATGCTGCCTGATCTGGTAGAAAGCATTCCGTCACATTCCTGACGAGCCCGGTGTATGATAGACCAGGTCGGAATGTCAGGAAGCTAATTACTCATCACAGGATTTCTAGCCTCTGACCTAGTCTTTTCTGTCACTACACATGTGCCTGGCAATTGAGTTTCTAGTCAATGAAGATCTTCTGGAATGTTAACAGCGGGGCACTCAGTGATGGTATGAATGTTAAGAATAAGTGGCTAGATTTTCTCCTGTTAGGGGTGTTCTGTATCTGGTACTTCTTTGAACAAATGCTGTTTCCCACTTTTTGACCATGCCTGAATATTGCCGATGGCCAGGCACAGACCTAGTACATTTGCTAATGTATATAATTGAACATTGCTGAACATCACCATTTCCAACCTATGCTACCTGTTAATGGAACATCCTACAATGGTCATGCCCTGAAGAACACTACAGTAATTGGGATGATTGAATTGCAGACATCATAACATTTTTCTTTGTTAAGTTTCAGTATGACTCCAAGTACTACTTTGATGCTCATTGGCTTAGTTTTACCATTGTTTCTCAATGTCACACTTAGTTAAATATTTTGATGTCAAAAGAATTCACTTGCAGCTCAACTCGAGAATTCACATCTCTGGTCTGTGTTTGAACCAAGGCTGGTCAACGTCTGATCCTGGCGAGACCCCAAATTGGAAATCAGTGAGCTGATTGGGTTAAATATGGTTGAACTACACTGTTGAGAAATCTTTCGTGATTTTACGGATGATCAAGAGCAGATTGATTAACTAGCTGAATTGGATTTGACCTGTAATATGGTCCTGATCACATTTTTTTCCAACATTTTCAGGTGGACACTTTATGGAAATTGGTTGTTTAGAGGCTCAGCAATTCTAGAAAACAAGTAATCAGTATTCCAACCAGGATGTTGAAAGTATTACATCTGGCTTTTTACTGTATCCAGTTCTCTTGGCCATCTCTCAGTATCACATGGAATTAATTGAATTGGCTGTTATGATGGGGACCTTGGCAATAATCTGTTTTATTGACATACTGAACTCAGTAGTTATTGCAGGGCATGTGGGTTCAATAAAAACTTTGTTGGAAGTGACTGGATTAAAAAAGCCGGAGGTGGTTTTCCATTAAGCTTAAAGTGATAGACATTCAATACATTATTTGCACAGTACATTATGTTATTGGTGGATAATAATGTGTTCTTTTATTTTAGTTTATCTAATAATATCAAGTTTCTTCTGGTAATGCTTGCATGTGTGCTGCATTGTAATGGTGGAATTGCTATCAGCTGCAACTTCCTCCTGTTCTCCTCAGATTCTTTTCTTAGCTGATGTCTTTGATTGCACAGGGCAACCACTTCAGAATTTCAAAAATTGTCATCTAATAAACATTCCTTTCTTGGGTGGGGTTGGCAAAGGAACACGTTGCCATACAGATCACCATGCCTGCTCCTTAAGCAATTTGGAAGCTTCAAGTTGTTGGGTCATTGAGTTTCCAAACACAGTTATGTCCTTGCCAATGATTATCCCTCAAAAAGCATCACTAAAATAAATGACCTTGTTATTTTTTCTTTACTGAGATCTTGCCATGTACAACTTGGCAGTACACGTCCACTGACTGTCCTTGGGATGTTATAAAATCAGGAAGGTTGCAGCATAAACACAATCTCTTTTCATTATCCTACCAATTAAATTTTCATCTTTAATGTCCTTATTATTGAAAACTAAACCAGTCCACAAATGTTTTAAATTTACTTAAAAGTAAATGCTTACAATGTCAACATCCATTGTGAATGAGAAGAATTACCTGTAGATCACCTTAGCTGATGCAGCAATTCAGTTTTTTTTTTGAATTTCTTTATATCATTCAACATTAACCAATCCTAGCTGTGGAATATTTTGAATAACCAACAAAATATTGGCATAAAAACTAGCAGTATTCTTACCAAGTTATAACTTATTCACTAAATTAGCATATTGTTCCAGCTAGGAATCATAAAACCACCTGTACCTCTAGAATTAAGAAAACAATTAGTTATTTTGATCCATAAAGCTTTAGGAGAGAATGTTATTCAATATCACTTCAAATTTCTTTCTAACTATTGTCAATATTTGTTTGCAGATGCACGAAATTTAAGACCGAAAGTTTTCAAAGACTACAAAGATTATTTTGGTAAGAATGCATTAAGTACTGAAGTTGATTGAACACACATCGATTGCAACAATTTACACCTCAGTTAAAATGCAGTGGAAATGTAAAATTCAGCTAGCCAGCAGGCTATGAAATTGGGCCAACCAAAATACTCAGAAGCAAAATGACAAAATAATCAAGGGAAGTGGAATAAAGTAGTCGATAAACCCTGAGCACATTGAATGGAGGAGCATGTGAGCAACTAGTACCCTTATCTTTTCTACTACACAAAGCACAGAACAAGTTAAAGGTGACCCTACCAGATCAACTTCTTCCTTACAGTGGCAGGACTGTGAATAAATTGATGGTTTAAGATCATTACTTAAACTGATCATGCAAATAATATGAGGGTGAGTGGTTTAGGATGGGATTGGGTTGCAGGAGAACTTGTTCACCGACTATACCACAAAATTAGTGCATAAAATACCTCACAGTAAAGCAGCAATGCTGAAATTAAGTTAAGTATTTTGCAGAAGAAAAATTAAGAGCCTTAGCAACAAGTGGCCATCCGTCTTTTTCAGCTGTGCTAATAGTCTCTTCATTTATGCAACTTCATGCTGCATATTAAGTAATTAAACTTGTGCTTTCTACTAAAACTATGTGCAAATCTGTTGTATCAGCACATGGTTGTCATGCGATACGATCTAATTAGGACACCTATAACAGCATCAAACCACATCACACGAAGTCTAACTAAGGTGTCCCTCATTAAATATACAGAAAGGGAAATTAAATTAATTCATATTACTCTGATTAATTCTAATCACTTGGGCCTTAACCACCAAATATTATCGGCATTTACTTCCCTTATTGCTGATTTCCAGCATTCCTCTTTGTTTTTGCTTCTCTGTCAAAAGTATGTTCCTTTTCTTTTGACAGCATTAAGGGATATACCTGTCAATTCTGCTTTTCAATGACAAATATAAAGGTTTAATGTGTGAAGGAGTGACTTATGTATGATTTTTGACTGACACGTTGACATGTTTTCTGCTGACCCTTTCTCGCAGCCTACCAGCCCATGTTGTACGATTATATCTCCAAACTGGACTAGTAACATAATATCTGTTTCCAAGAAGTGAGGTCACTGCTGAGTATTTTGCAGTGCTTGTTAAAATCTTTAAACAAGGGTAAATATAAGAGAAACTACTTGCTAAAATCTTTTTTTGCAAAAATAATTCTTCATTTTTCAAGCAAAATTTAATATTTGGAGTTGCAGTTAGTGTAACAATACCACAATGCCAGTGACTTGGGTTCAATTATTTTCACTGTCTTTAAGGAGTTTATACCTCCTCTCTGTGTTCTTGTGGGTTTCCTCCGGGTGCTCCAGTTTCCTCTCACAGTCCAAAGATGTTCAGGTTAGTAGCTTCATGATTGTAATTGGGTGGCAAGACTCGTAGGCTAGAGGGCCTGTTACTATGCTGTATATCCAAATTAAAAATATCTCTGTATGTTCATTTAAATCGGCAGCTAGACACTGAGGATCAGATTTTAGAGTTTTCTGGTGCCTCTCACACCACCTTTGACAGCCAAAACTATCTGAGCTTACCTCCCACCACCAATATACACCTTCTGCCCTGGCTTCTCATCTTACCACCCATCCGGTTAACTCTCCACAACACTCTCAATCCCCATTCTATCCAACTACCATCCACCAAAAGACCTGAGTTCCCTTATTTGGGAGGAAAGGTTCATGCTCAGATTTATCTTTCAGAATCAACAACTTAATAGAGCCAAAGATGATTCAGATCAGCTCATTTTTAACATGGCTGTTCTTATTTTGCAGGGACTAACTCCAATAATGCTGTTGGCTACAAAAAACACCATCATAAACATCTGGGCTAAAGTTGCTCCTGTGACAGGACAGCAAGGTGCAGTGTGAACAGAAACATAGCAATTTCAAATGTTGTAAATTTACAGGTAACCTAGAGCATTACTAATGCTTAGTCACAGATATCACACTTTAACTTTTTATCATCAAACTACATCCCTGAAATTGCTGGCATAGTAATGGCAAGATAAAGTTTCAAGTACATGAAATAAGAATTTTGTAGCAAGAAGGATGAGCCACAATAAATCACTAGCAACTGCTGGGCCATTTGCCTTTAATCTTCCTGTGAAAATAAAATAAATTGCCACAGAAGTCATAATCTCCACTTAATGATGAAACCATGTCAATGTGTATTTGTTTCCAACGTGCTTCATCTGAGAAATTATCAGGAAAAATCAGTTACTAATTAACTAATGATTATTCTACACATCCCGTGTAAACTTTCATCCTGGTTCATTGTTTTGTATGATAAAATTGATTTGTTGAAGAATGAAGCAGTTAAATCAATATTAAGATTTGGCCTCTAGGATTTGGAAATCCTCACTAGTCCAAAGTCAAACTCTTAAAGCAAGTGGATCTGGTAATTTGCAAGTAATTAGTGTGCCAATTTCACAAGAAAGGCAGCAGCTTCTCTGATTTCCAAATTTCAGTCTTTACCAATATAGTATGCACTTTCGAGCAGAAGGCAGCTTTATTGATATTTATTTCCATGGCCAGAAACCTCAGAACTGTACATTTTCTATGAAGGTAATTGTTATTTCAATTCACATATGTTTAAGCTACTGTGGCAGTATTTGGATAGCCATTCTAGTCATTAAATTTCACTGTCTAAAGACTTCATTTGACAATTCATAATTTTGCGAGTTAAGTTTGATATATCTTTACTATGTACTTCTGACAATGAGCAGTGTAAGAGCCAAAGAGTGATGTCTCCAGTAGAATGTGGTCAAAGAACATCTCCATATTATAGCAATTATGTTAGCAGGAAATTGCACAGAATTTTGAAACTAACAATTGATAAAGGTCTTTAGTTATTATCACAGTCATGCCAAACATAGTACACACCTTTTGACAGTAGGTCCATCTATTTGCAGGATAGAATCATTTGAAGAAGGAAATTACATCTGTAATATATTACTTGATCTTGAAATAGAAAATGGAGGAAGTTTGAAAAAGTTGAATACTTAGATTTTGTGTAATCCTGTACTTTGTACCATCAATGAAACAAAGTACTGGCAAAGCATAGTAAGTCAAATTAGCATCTATGAAGGAAAAAATTGCTAAAATGTATCTATAAAACATCCAATAAGCTAACCTACATTTCATTTAAGTATTGATACATTTTTTATATTCAAACTCTACTATGGGACAGTTGTCTGTATTTTAAGGCCTTTTACTTGCTTTATTGCTCTTCATTACAATTTGAATGTTTAGAATAAAATATAGAGAACCCCTTGTATAATGGCATAGTTTAAGAACAAGTTATTCAGTGATAAGAATCAATATATGGTAGCATATGTAGTGCATTTTAACCAATGGGACTAATCTAGTTGAACTCATAGTTATCTGTTCTTATCCTTAAGTCAACCTGTTTGTCCCCAGTTACAGTGGAACTAGATATTTATTGTTTAGTTACTATCAAAATTGAAATAACTCACATAGTATGGTAGGAAAGGAAAAGATTGCTATTTATGTTTTTCATCCTTAAGATCATGACACTTCATTAATAATAACTGGAATGACAGTTGTGCAACACAACACGTGAGATAAAATGTACACTTTGCTTAGTTCGAGTATGAAAGTTCATGAATCTCCTGTTACACATATCACATTTGTAAAATTAAATATAGACCAATAAAAAGGCAGCTGCCAAAAACTGTATTGTAAAGTAATTCACTATATTGATTTTTCAAATGTGGCCACATTGAGATATAACTCCCTTCACTAATAATTCCCTTCAGATTTATTTTTAATGGAATATTAGTAAATGGAGGAAAGTGTACTGACCAGAAATTCTGCTCCAATCAGCAGTGCAAAATGTATGTTCGCACATTGTATTAAAACTTCAAAATGTATTCGAATGAAGTCAATAGAAATGAACATTGTCAATTTCTAAGTGACTCAGTTTTTCCTTTAAAATCTTCTTAATGGTTCTGCATAGCATGATAATTTAGAGGAAGATTATGAATGTTTTTCCAGAACAAAGTGACACATTCCCACTTTAACTTTCAATATATCTGGGAGATGCAAAGAACTGTGTTGCAACATGTGTACATTGCCCTATACCTCCCTCCAAGCAGCTCCTGCCCCACCTACCCCAAATCCTAAAGGCAAATAAACAAACTCTCAGAGTTTAGAGTAAGTACCGGCATTAATCTCAAATGATTTACCATTAAACCACATTAAGCCTACTTCTTAATCCTTGCAGTGAATTTGCAGTGACCGGACATGAAAATAACTTGACATTGGATATCAATATGCATCACTTATACTTTGCTTGGTTCCATGTTTTGCTTTAGCAAATACTGCTTTTGACCAGTAAACACCATTAAATTAAAGTGGCCAAATCAAATCAATTTCCTTAAATACTTTAAGATAGTTAAATGATACTATCTCTCCATTGGAAGAGGTCCCGCTAGATTTTTTCAAATTTGTCCCTTTCCAAATGATCAATGGAAATCGTTGTAACTGGTATTTGTTGGGGGATAGTTCAGAATCAAATTGTGATTGAGTTCCTAATGGTTTTACCTCAAATACAAATGGAACTGAATTTGTTGGGGTGTGTGATGGTAAGGAGAATATTCCTGAGAATATTCAGTACCAGTGACCAAAGATAAGTTTCTTGCTCAAGTACCTAGTAGATTTTGGCTACGAACATCCCTCTTTTAAACACTAATTAAAAGCAGTAGTGTTCTGCAAACTAGTATTGCTTTGACAAGTAGTACATTGGAACATTTGAAAATATGCTATTATGTTACAGTTTAATAAACCTTACATAAATATGCCTTTTAATTTTATATGCTTAATCGTTGTAATATCATTCATCGTCTTAATCTTTATCTTTACAATTGTAGTAAGGATTATTTTTACGTTGTAACACAGGGCGAGATGTTGTAAATTGAATTGTTTGATATTTATATTTCCATGTAAGACTTGACTTTTTTACTCATGACCTAAACACGAGGAAATCTGCAGGTGCTGGAATTTCAAGCAACACACATAAAAGTTGCTGGTGAACACAGCAGGCCAGGCAGCATCTCTAGGAAGAGGTACAGTCGACGTTTCGGGCCGAGACCCTTCGTCAGGACTAACTGAAGGAAGAGTTAGTAAGAGATTTGAAAGTGGGAGGGGGAGGGGGAGATCTGAAATGATAGGAGAAGACAGGAGGGGGAGAGATGGAGCCAAGAGCTGGACAGGTGATTGGCAAAAGGGATATGAGAGGATCATGGGACAGGAGGCTCAGGGAGAAAGAAAAGGGGGAGGGGGGAAAACCCAGAGGATGGACAAGGGGTATTTCCGACACTTCCCTCCCCTTTCTAGATCTTTCTGTTTCTATCTCTGGAGACAACTTATCTACTGATGTCTACTATGAGCCAACTGACTCTCACAGCTATCTGGACTACTCCTCTTCTCATTCTGTCTCTTGCAAAAATGCCATCCCCTTCTCACAATTCCTCCGTATGTGGCCACTGGGAGATCCTGCTTTCTCTGGTAGACAGAGCGTAGGTGGCCACTGGGGTGATATACTGCGTCCAGTGCTCCCAATGCTGCCTTCTATATATTGGCGAGACCCAATTGGAGACTGCTTCGCTGAACACCTACACTCTGTCTGCCAAAGAAAGCGGGATCTCCCAGTGGCCACACAATTTAATTCTACGTCCCATTCCCATTCCGATATGTCTATCCACGGCTTCCTCTACTGTAAAGATGAAGCCATACTCAGGTTGGAGGAACAACACCTTATATTCCGTCTGGGTAGACTCCAACCTGATGGCATTAACATTGAATTCTCAAACTTCCGCTAATGCCCCACCTCCCCCTCGTACTCCATCCGGTATTTATTTATTTATAGACACACATTCTTTTTCTCTCTCTCCTTTTTCTCCCTCTGTCCCTCTCACTATACCCCTTGCCCATCCTCTGGGTTTTTCCCCCTCCCCTTTTTCCTTCTCCCTCGGCCTCCTGTCCCATGATCCTCTCATATCCCTTTTGCCAATCACCTGTCCAGCTCTTGGCTCCATCCCTCCCCCTCCTGTCTTCTCCTATCATTTTGGATCCCCCCTCCCCCTCCCACTTTCAAATATCTTGCTAGCTGTTCTTTCAGTTAGTCCTGACGAAGGGTCTCAGCCCGAAACGTCGACTGTACCTCTTCCTAGAGATGCTGCCTGGCCTGCTGCGTTCACCAGCAACTTTGATGTGTGTTGCTCATGACCTATGTGGTAACATCAGTTGTGCAATTATTTTCACAACATTATTTTCATGTCTTACGGCTTTCCTTTCATTTTAACCTAAATGACAAGACATCTCCACAGGTTCTTCCTCTCATGATCAAATCTATGTCAATACTTCTCTGATTATCAATATCTCAGGCATTTTACCAGGTGCTGAATACAGTGTTAATGGTTCTAAAACATTGTGTAACTGTACAAATACCTTCTGTTGTTTCACTTTGTACCGATAACAACAAAGATAAAATTCTGAATTAAACATTGTCTAAAATAATACAAGTTGACGAGTCATAATTTAATCTCTGCCTGCTGAAAAATGTGGCATCAGATTTTGGTGAAAAATGCTGCATCTGACTGATTTGTCCGTGACGAGGAGATAGGAGGTTGGATTATGCAAATAATGTTCACCTTATGGTGTGTGTGTGTGTGTGTGTGTGCGCGCGCGCGCTCGCACGTTTGTTGGGGGGGAGGCAGTGGGAGGGCAGAATTTTTTGCTCTCTCACTTTTGAGGGGAGAAAGAGCATTTAAGCTGAAACTTGGCGAAACTCGATCCACCTCAAAACCATCTAATTCTGCTCTAACTAGGACATTTTTGGAGGCCCCAAATATTAATTAACCACTATATATATAAATCCCAATCTATATCTTTTAATGATTATCTAAATTTAGCAGCTGTGAGCCATTCTTCCCAAGACCCCTGCTGAAAGGAGTTCACTAGGTAGATCCAGCATGTTAGATGAAACAGGAGTAGTTCCTTGGCAGTCAGTCAAGTCTGCACTACACCCTTCTCCACTCACCTCCATGCAATTAGTTTCCTCCCTGTAACCTTCACTCTCCTCTGTAGTCTCACCGTCTCTCCTTCACTAATGTTCTCTGACCCCTACACTCCATCATGCTTTGATTGTTGGAACCTGTTCTCAGCTATTCTGACGTTTGCCACTGGTTGTACTATCCAGTAGTCAGGCCTCAAGTCAGCAACACACACAAAATGCTGGAGGAACTCAGCAGGTCAGGCAGCATCTATGGAAAAGAGTACAGTCAGTGTTTTGGGCAGAGACCCTTCGGGCGGACTGAAGCAGGAGTAAAGTTGAAAGGTGGGGTTGGGGGGAGGGAGAAACACAAGGTGAAAGGTGAAACCAGGAGGGGTAGGGGTTAAGTAAAGAGCTGGGAAATTGGTTGGTGAATGAAAAATAGGGTTGGAGAATGGGGAGTCTGATAGGAGAGGACAGAAGTGGGGGAGGAGCACCAGAGGGAGGAGTGGAGAGCAGAGTGTTCAGAAGGAGTGAGCTTGGAATTGGAGAGAGGGTTGTTGAAGTTAAGACGGTTGATATCCTGTTGGCAATTTGCAGCGAAAAGGTGTAGCGCAGGCAGAAGACCAGGGTGGGGTGTCCGGTAAGAGGAGGAGGGTTTAAGACATGAGAAGGGGTCATCAGTGTGGGATAGAGAGTCCTTGCCAAAGAAATAGGCTCAGGGATGAAGACTGTGGAAGAAGCTGTGTTGCTTGAATTTCCAGCATCAGCAAATTTTCTCTTGTTTGTGACTGGAGGCCTCAAATCAGATTCAGATTCATTTATTTATTACATCAATATTGAAATGTATAGTGAAATGCTTCATTTGTGTTAACAACCAACATGACATTACAACGTGCAGGGATAGCTTTCAAGTGCCGCCACACATTACGGTACCAATAGAGAATGCCCACAATACTCAGCAGAATACAGAACACTGCAAGCAACAGAACTATAGCTGCAAAGAACTGTATTGTATGAGCCATTCTCTGTATGGATCTCGCAAATGTGGCCACACTGAAGTTTGACTTCCTCTTGGGGTGTAATTCCCTCCCTCCCACCCATCAACATACACTGTTGCACAACCCCAGGTCTGCGACCTGCTGCCTCCAACAGTCTCGGCGATTCACAGACATTGGGCTTTTGACTTGCAGTGGACTTAACTACCAGTTGACAAACCAAACATAGAGATTCCCCCTTCTACTTTCTTCTAAATTCCAGCAAGTACTGGCTCAGAGCCATCAAACACTCTACATATGTTAATGCTGTCATTACCAGATCATTCTTGTGAACATCCTTTGGATGGTCTCCAATGCTAGCACATCTTTTCTTAGATAATGGGTCCAAAACTGCTCACGATAATCTGTGCAGTCTGACAAATGCCTTATAAAGATGCAGCATCACACCCATGCTCTTGTTTTTAAATCCTCTTGAAATTAATGCCAAAACTTCATTTACTTGCCTTATCACTCACTCAACCTGCAAGGTAACCCTTAGGGAATCCTGCACAAGGACTGTCAAGTTCCTTGACACCTCTGGGCTTTAGAAAATGGGCCTCACCTTTATTCATTCTACTAAAGTGCATGAACATTCACTTTCCCACATTATATTCCATCTGCCACTTGCTTGCCTATTCTCCCACTCTTTCCAAGTCATTTTGCAGACTCCCTGCTTCCTCAGTACTACCTGCCCCTCCCCTTATCTTTGTATCATCCACAAATGTGGCCACAAAGCCATCAAATATGTCATCAAAATTGTTGATATATAACATGAAAGGTCAGTGAGAAACTTGCCTTGCATACACTTCATACAGATCAATTCAACACTCTTATAATGTGAACAAAGTCACCGGAGAGAAGCAGCTGGTAGATGTGAAGTAGTCTTTTATTCAACAAAATGAAAGAAAGCATGCATCATATTGAGACCCGTTGAAAGGAAGAAGCCTGCTTGACCCAATATTACAAGACATTTAAATGCTAAAGATTAAAGGGCAATTCTATAATTACAATGAATCTACAGAACTTCCTTTGAATTACATACGCATAACTTTAACACCACTTTCTTCGCACCCACACTCCGGACAATCCAGACTGTGTGGGTGCGAAGAAGGAAGTGTTAATCAAAATTGTCTGTTTTTTTTCAGCTTAATTGATAAGGTTCACAGCTCTTAGAACCTATTATCCAGAGCTGCATTTTAAATTTAATATACAGCCCATGTTCAAGTCTAAAGATTGGTTGTTGAAGTTAATATTTTGCTATACACCTTGTGTCCAGAATAAACCCTAACAATTACAACAGTCCATTGAGGTAAATTAACAAGTGCAGAATAAAGTCTAGACACTATAGGTTCTGCAAATACTGCAAATCTAGAGTAATATAAACAAAATGCTGGAGGAACTCAATCAGAATCGGAATCAGGTTTAATATGACCAGTATGTGACGTAAAATTTCTTAACTTAGCAGCAGCAGTTCAATGCAATACATAATATAGAAGAAAAACAAAATAAAATAGTAACAATAAATAAATCAATTACAGTATACCTATATTGAATAGATTGAAAATGATGCAAAAAACAGAAATACTATATATTTAAAGTAAGGTAGTGTCCAAGGGTTCAATGTCCATTTAAAAATTGGATGGCAGAGGTGACAAAGCTGTCCCTGAATCGCTAAGTGCGTGCCTTCAGGCTTCTGTATCTCCTACCTGATGGTAACAGTGAGAAAAGGGCATGTCTTGGGTGCTGGAGGTCTTTAATAATGGACGCTGCCTTTCTGAGACACCACTCCTTGAATATGTCCTGGATACTTTGTAGGCTAGTACACAAGGTGGATCTGAATAAATTTACAACCCTCTGCAGCTTCTTTCAGTCCTGTGCAGTAACACCACCTCCCCCACCCCCATGAGGGTTCACTCTCTTTAAAGACAGCCTAACATCGGCCTCTGAGACAGAGATCACAGGGTCATCAGGTGCAGCAGGGATCTTCACAGCTGTAGTTGTGTTTTCTCTCCCAAAGTGGGCATAGAAGGCATTGAGTTCATCTGGTAGTGAACCATCGTTGCCATTCATGCTATTGGGTTTCAATCTGTAGGATGTAATTACTTGCAAACCCTGCCAGAGTTGCCGGGCATCTGATGTTGCCTCCAACCTCATTCGAAATTGTCTCTTCACCCTTAAAGTAGCCCTTGCAAACTATACCTGATTTTCTGGTGCAGACCTGGGTCTCCTGACTTGAATGCCACAGATCTAGCCTTCAGCAGACGATGTACCTCCTGGTTCATCCATGGTTTTTGGTTTGGGAATGTACAGTAAGTGTTTGTAGGCACACACAGGTTTGAATGAAGTCAGTAACAACTGCAGCATACTCATCCAGATTCGAAGATGAATCCCTGAATACAGTCCTTCCCTTGTGCAAACCTTCTTGGTTCTCACTACTGCCTCTGTACTCTTCAGTCTCTGCCTATACTCAGGGAGTAGAAGTACAGCCAGGTGATCAGACTTCCCAAAGTGAGGGCATGGAATAGCACAGTAAGCCTTCTTGATGGTGGTATAGCAATGGTCCAGTGTGTTGTTTCCTCTGGTATTGCAAGTGATCTGTTGATGGCAATTGCTTAGTGATTTTTTTAACAAGTCAGGCAGCAATTATGGAGAGGAATGAAGAACCATTGCTGTGCAGAATAACGTGCAGTTACAGAGAGTGAAGTGTAGGTAGACAAAATTGCCAAATCTTAACAAGGTAGATTGACAAGTCAAGAGTACGTTTTATCATATTAACAGTCTTATTTATAACAGTGGGACAGAAGCTGTAATTTAGCCTGGATTTTCTATACATTTTTTGTATCTTCTGCCTGATGGGCGTGGGTAGAATTGAGAATGCCCAGGGTGGGTGGAATTTTTAATTATGCTGGCTGCTTTACTGAAGCAGCACGAGGTGTAGACAGAGTCGATGGAGGACATGCTGATTTTTGTGATCCGCTGAACTGTGTCTACAACTCCCTGAAGTTTCTTGTGATCACGGGAGAGCGGTTGTCATACCAAGCCACGATGCATCCAGATAAAATGCTCAACTCCTGCTTCGGGTGTGAGCAGAGATGCCCTCTATTTTGTTTTTATCCATTATGGCATTCAGCATGCTTCTGTTGAGTTTGCACACACGCTCCCCCCCCCCACACTTTTTTAGGCACCTTGATGGTCACTAGAACATGGGGCAATGCAACGGTGCAGCTAGTGCAGCTGCTGCATTACAGCATCAGGGACCCCGGTACAATCCAGATGATCCAGTGGTGAAATGCAGGGCGGTAAATTAATTGACCATTGAAAATTGCCCCTAGTGTGTGGATGTGTGGTAAAATCTAGAGGGAGTTGATGGGAGAATGAAATGACATCAGTGGAATAAGTGTACATCAGGGATTCTCGACCTGGGATCCATGGACCCCTTGGTTAATGGTAAGGTTGGGAACCCCTGGTGTCGATGGATGCTTGCTGATCACTACTAATTTGGAAGGCTAAAGGGTCTTTTTCTGTGCTACATAATTCTAGACACGTGAGTTTAAAAAATGCATATTTATGTAAAATATCTTGCAGAACCACAGGTGGCGCCAGATAATGAAGGAGGCGTGATAATGAGGTTATAATACTGCCAGCAGGCTACACACACCTCAGAATAACCTTATTGTTGCCTTTATCACAGCCTTCCCGCCCAATAATCTTTGCTGAAGATTACCTTACACATGAATTATCAGGTATCGAAGTGAGTTACTTCATGGCCAACAACCGTGGAATGCTGAAGTAAGAAAGTGGCACAAAAGCGATATTTTTTTTGTAGAAACTTTCCATCCATTAGCCATATCACCTCAGAACAGGAGTGGAAGAAAGTTTAAGTAGCTCAGCACAAAATCGCAGGCTGTAGGTCGTATTCCTGTGCTCTACTGTTAACATCACTCTCAGAATGATTAGGAAGGAGTGGATGTCCAATATTAGTGTCAGCAATCATTTAGGTAAAAGAGCATTCATGGAATCAGAAACAAGTGTCAATTGTGAAAGCTGCTGAACAACATATCTCTTACTTCTAATGAATCAGGATGAGTCATGATCAAAAACAATAGACTTTATTTGCCTACAACCTATAATCATACTCCAATAGTTTTTTGTGCAGCCAGCTTATTTTCTGGATCCATACTGATCAATAAATTAAAATAACCATATCAGCCATCTGCTAGTCTCCAGGTTAATAAATACTTTTATTTCTATGTTTACTTAATATTTGGGCTGAGAACAATGTAGATCATTTCATAAACACTATGCAGCTAACACCTTGCGAAGTCTTGAACAATCTTCTACCAGGAATGACTACTGTGAACAACTAATTTCAACACAAAAAATGTCATTGACTTTGCAGCCTCTTCCCAAAATGACTTTTTTCAGTTTCTCTCAGTATTTCTGTTATCCTAATGCATGCTTTTCCCATTTTGTTTTTGTTTCTGTTGTTTAGAAATCAGCAGAAGTAATTGTCTAGTTCTGTTTGTGGATCACTTTCCTATATCCCTGCTTATTCAGAGATGTCTATTTGTATATATTTTTCTTTGACATCTTCAGTGTGATTTTGTAAAACTCTTTATACTTTCTGTTGCCATGAGAAAGCAGCTAAAGTCCACTTGGTCATTCGCTCTTTTTCTCTTTCCATCAGGCAAATGGTAGAAAAGCTTGAAGACTCATTGAACCAGGCTTGTGGACAGGTTCCATCCTACTGTGATAGGACTCTTGAACAGACCTCTGTATGATAAAGATGAACGCTTGATCTCCCATTATATCTCTTTATTTGTTACTTGCACTGCACTCTCTCTGAAACTATAACACTATAGTATACATTATTCTTTTTTTTCCTTTTTGTACTGCCTGACATGCAAACTAAAACTTTTCACGTTATCTGAGTACATGTGATAATAATAAAACAATATATTTTCCTAATTGGCCTTCATATATCAAGAATGATAGGATTTTTGTTTATTGAATAATCTATTGCTTGTAGAAAATTTGGTTCACTTGCACATTAACAATGATGGCCTCTGAGAGCATGGACAGTTTAGTCAACTAGGTGGAAGTTCACTAGATGAGATTTCACACAAATGATAGTGACACACACAGCATTTATGGAGGAAAATGAACAATCAATGTTTTGGGCCAAGACACTTCTTCAGCCAAGAACAGAGATGAGGCTGGATGGCCAAAAGTTTAGTCAAAGTAATAATTTTTGCATAACATCTACAGAGTTGTTCATAAGTGTTAGTTATACCTAGGGTGCCTAAAACCTTCACAAACAAGTGAAAATCCGTAGATGCTGGAAACCCAAGCAACACCCACAAAATGCTGAAGAGTCCTGCCAAAGGCTCTTGGCCCATATGTTGACTGTATTTTTTTCCATAGATGCTGCCTGGCCTGCTGAGTTCCTCCAGCATTTTGTGTGTGTTGCCTAAGACCTTTGCACAGTGGTATACATTATGTCTTTCCAGTTGCCAAATAACACTTAATGCTACTGAGCTAATACAAAGCTAAGTATTCTTATTTCTGTTTCCCAACCTCCTTTCTATTTTAATCAATATACAGTACTGTGCAAAAGTGCTAGGCACCCTAGCTATATATACACGTGCCAAAGACTTTTATACACAGTACTGTAATTATATGAAAAAACAGTAAAAAGGCAAATTGCTTTAGGAAAGCAACTCCAGACCTAGGGGCTGTGATCATTGATATCACAATCACCAGTGGTGTGGCAATTAAATTTGGGGATTAGTAAGAAGGTAGAATGAGCATCATTGGAGATTATGGTATAGCTGGGGAGAGATGATGCTGTGGAATTATTTGAAAACAAAAGTGAGAAACTTGAATTTGAAGTTCTGTTCAAAAGTGAGTTTACTCGGGTCAGAAAGCAAGGGACAATAGGGAAATAGGATTCAATGCAGGTCAGGGCATTGGAAACAGCGTTTCAGAGGACCCCTGCTTGCAGAGAATAGTATATGGAAGGCTGACCAGGAATGTGCTCCAGTGGTCAAGATGACTGAAAATAGCAAGATGTGAATGAGTTTTCCAGCAGTACACAGCCTGGAAGTGGTCAGAATCAAATGACTGCACAATATAAGCCAAAAGGTAAGTCTTGGGATATTGCAGGAATGTAGCCCAAAACCCAAAATGGTGGCAAACTAGTGGCATGCTAGTTAGCATGACACTATTACAGCTCCAATGATTCAGGTTCAATTCCGTCACAGTGTGTAAGGAGTTTGTACATTCTCCCATGACCGCGTACCATTCCCCTGGGTGCTCCAGTTAAGACGTATGGGTTATTAGGTTAATTGGTCACATGGTGTAATTGGGTACTGGGGGCTTGTTAGACAATAGACAATAGGTGCAGGAGTAGGCCATTCAGCCCTTCGAGCCAGCACCGCCATTCACTGTGATCATGGCTGATCATCCACTATCAGTATCCAGTTCCTGCCTTATCCCCATAACCTTTGATTCCACTAACTTTAAGAGCTCTATCCATCTCTTTTTTGAAAGCATCCAGAGACTTGGCCTCCACAGCCTTCTGGGGCAGAGCATTCCATATATCCACCACTCTCTGGGTGAAAAAGTTTTTCCTCAACTCCGTTCTAAATGGCCTACCCCCCTCTTGTTGAGTCTGAAATGCCTGTTACCATGCTGTACCTCTAAATAAAATGACATCAGAGTTCTTAACAATCTGGCTCAACTTCATAGAGCAGCAGGTAACGTCAATCTTCCCAATATTTAATCGGAGGAAAGTTCTGCTCATTCAGTACTAGACAGTAAAAATAAAAGTCTGACCAATAGGGACAATGAACATAAAGTAATTCTTTGTAAGTAAGAATGCACATGGATTACCTCCAGTGTGGAAAATTAAAAAAAAATTAAAATAAAGGTTGAAATTGCTGACATCACACAGCGGATTAGGCAACCACTGTGAAACTTGCAGAGAAATGTGAACCAGATTAATGTGTTACCTGCCTGAGGAGAAGAGGAGGTGGAACAGAGGTTCCAGCTGAGGGCAATACATATAAACTAATCAGCCTCTCACAATGCATTGTTTAAATATTTAAAAGGTACAGTTTGTTCATAACTACAAATGTGGAAATGTGGCAATGATACTTAAATATAATTTCTGCTTTGCCTTCCAAAAAGAGCTTGGTAGTAATGTGAACATACATTTTTTTTCCCAATTCCCACCACAATCCCCATTCTTGAATTACAGACTCAGATTACAGTATTTCAGGGTTAATGGAATAGAGTGGGGGATAGTAAGTCAGCTCCATCATGGGAACAACCCTCCCCGACATTGAGGGCATCTTCAAAACGCTGTGCCTTAAGAAACAGGATTCCACCATTAAGGACCCTAACCATCCAGGTCAGGCCCTCTTCTTATTATCACCATCAGGGAAGAGGTATAGGAGCCCAAAGACCCATCATCATCATCATCAGGTGCCATGCCCCGTTTGAGCTTTGACTGCCATGGCCCACACACTCCTGTTTCAGGTCAAGTGGATCAGTTCTTTGGTATTCATTTCCAGTTCTCTGGCTGCTGTCTCCATCATCATTTGTCTTTGCCTTCCTTTTGCTTTCTTCCCTTCAATCTTTCCCATAATTACCGTGCATTCTAACTCCTCTTTCCTAATCACATGTCCAATGAATTTACGTTGCCTTTTCATGATCTCATACATTTATTTCTCTTTTTGTGCTTGTTCCGTTCATGACATCCTCGTTAGATATTCGTTTCATCCATGATATTCTTTGCATCCTTCTCAAAAACCACATCTCTGCTGCTTCAATTCATTTCCTCACGTTACTAGATATTGTCCAACATTCAGAGCCATATAACATAACTGGATAAACGTTTAGTGTTGGTCAGTATACTCTTCATTCTCATAAAGGTGTCTTTTGCCATCCCTATTCTTCTTTTGATGTCCATGTCGCACCTGCCATCTGATGTCACCCAGCTTCCTAAGTAGCAAAAGTTCTGTACTTGTTTTATGCCTTCCCTGTTTATTTTCAGCCTGCAGATAGGATTCTCCTTCTTTTTGGATATCACCATACGTTCTGTCTTTTTGCAATTGATAGTTAGACCCATTTTTGCACTTTCTTCAATAACTATATCAATTAATTTTTGTAGTTCTTCCTCCGTACTTGCAATTAACACAGTGTCATCCACATATCTGAAATTATTGATGTTTTCACTGCCAACTTTGATTCCCAAGATGTCTCTTTTTTTTTAAATATTGTTTCACTGTACACATTAAACAAATAAGGGGAGAAAACACATCCTTGTCTAACGCCTCTCTTGATTTTCGTAAACTGACTCACTTCTCCATCTATTCTTACAGCAGCAGTTTGCTCCCAGTACAGATTTCTGATTAGGCGGAGGTCTTGCGAATCTAGATCTAGAGTTTCCTGTAATATTTCAAATAACTTTTTGTGCTTCACTTTATCAAATGCCTTTGTGTAGTCGATAAAACAAATAAACAAACATATCTTTTTGCACTTGAATAACATGTTCTGATAGTATCTTTAACATCAATATTGCGTTTCTTATACCTTTGTATTTCACAAAACCACATTGTTCTTTACCTATTTCAGCTTGTATCTTACTTTAAACTCTTGTCATCAAAATTTTTTGAAGTATTTTAGTGATATGACTCATTAAACTTATGGTCCTATGTAATTCACATTCTATTGCTCCAGGTTTCTTAGGAAGAGTGGTAAATATAGATTTTTCATCTCTTCTGGTATTATTCCAGTCTCATAAATGTCATTGATTAAATCAGTAAGTTTTTCAATTCCATAATCTTCAAGGGTGATAATTTGTTCTATTACTAATTCATCGGGACCTGCTGCCTTTCCTTTCTTCATCTTATTTATTGCATTACGAACTTCAGATTTTAAAATACTTGGACCTTCAATGTTCTTCTTAATTTCTGGTTTTTCTCCTCGATCGTCTTCAAACAATTCCTGAATATACTCAGTCCATCTGTTCATAATCTCATCTTTTTCCATGATAGCGGTACTATCCTTTGCTTTCAAATATTCACCTGAAGAACAGAGGAGCTTTTTACCAGTGACATTCTGGATTTGTTGATGTACCCTTTTTGGATCAGTAATAGGGTTTCTTTCTAGTTGCTCACATTCCTGGTTTAACCATTCTTCTTTGGCTTTTTGACATAAGCTTTTAACTTTTTTTAATCTAAGGACTTGTATGATATTGGTATTTGTAAGTGGGTACTGTGCACAATCCTGATTTGATGGAGACAGACATGATATCATTCTGGAGGAACATTGTATCATTTCTTAATGCATGCATTACTAAATGACAATAAAAGAGGACTGCATGTCCTCATAATCTAAAGTAATCTAAGAATTTATATTCCATAGGATTAGCTTTCTTCAGTCTCCTTTCTTCCATCAGATTTTTGATTTCATCTGGCATCCATTTATTCTTTGTGCTTTTTTCTTTTTTAGGAATCACTGACTTTGCTGATTCTACCAAGGCATCCTTCAGAAAGTAAAACTTCATTTCTACATGATTGCTATCATCTTCAACAGATTCTATTTCTAGACTTTGAAATCTATTCCTTACTTCAATTGTAAATTTTTGTCTTAAGTTTTCTTCTTTAATTAATTGCGAGTAGTCAAGGGATTGTTCAGGTTTTTGCTTCTTTAGTTTTTTAAGTTTTACTTTTACATGACATATTACTGGGTTATGGTCACTATTACAGTCTGCACCTGGTTATGTTTTGCATTGAGACACTGCGTTTCTAAATCTTTGGTTTATAGTAATAAAGTCAATTTGATTTCTGGTGCTATCACCTGGACTTTTCCAGGTCCATAAGCGTCTTGGATGGTTCTTAAAGTAGGTATTCATAATGACCTGATTATTCATCTTGCACCATTCTACCCATTTCTTGCCTCTTTCATTTCTTTCCCCTGGACCAAATTTTCCTATGGTATTTCCATCAGCACCTTGTCCTGCTTTAGCATTTAGATCTCCCATGACAATAACAATAGCTTGAGATTTACATCCATTCTTCGCTCGCTCAAGCTCTTCATAGAATTTATCTATATCCTCATTTGTTCCGTCTGTTGTTGGTGCATATACCTGTATAATTGCTAAATCAAATGGTTGTCCTCTGAATCTAACAAGGAGCACTCTTTCTGATATTGCCCAATGTCCTAAAACACCCTTTGCCATGTTTTCATCCATAAGAATTCCTACTCCATTAGCATGGGATGTTCCATAAGAATAAATTAGTGTTTTACTTCTATCCTGACATGTTCCAGCCCCTGTCCAACGAACTTCGCTAATTCCCATGATGTTAATTTTTAGTCTTTCCATTTCATTTATCATATTGTCCAATCTTCCTGCTTGATATAGGGTTCTTACAATCCAAGTGGCAATAATTTTCTTTTGCGTTACTTGAATTTTATGAGCAGTAGCTCGATGACGGTTGGGGATCCCCTGCTGCCCAGAATCAACCCTACCAAGCGAAGCATCTTCAGAATTGTCTTGAAGATCCTCTTGACGCTGTTGTTGTGTGATACATTTTGTGAGTTTGACCATGCTTTTCTAAGCAAATAGATTCTAGGAAACCTAGTATCTAAACAACGGTGGTTTGCTATTGCCTTCCATTGGGCGAACTGAAGAAATTGCCATTCTCTTCCCAAATGTTCATCCGCCTATACTATAGTCGTTGTCATTTGAGGTCGTAGCTCATCCGCCTTCTCCATCATAAGTTCGGTTACTGAACCTGCCAGATCTGCTGTTGGCCTTTGCTTGTATCCCGAGCAGGAATCCTTGCAGGTGCTACCATTCTGGGTCAGAGTGGCCCATACTCAAAATTTTAGGAACAGCTTCTTTCCTCCCACCATCAGATTTATCCATGAACACCACCTCAGTAATCTCGGCCTGAAATGTCGACTGCGCCTCTTCCTAGAGATGCTGCCTGGCCTGCTGCGTTCACCAGCAACTTTGATGTGTGTTGCTTGAATTTCCAGCATCTGCAGAATTCCTGTTGTTTGCATTTTTAAAACCACCTCAGTATTCCTCTTTTTGCGCTATTTATTTATTTATGTGCCTTAATTTTTGCATTGTACTGCTGCCATAAAATAAATTTTATGATTATATCAGTGATAATAAAGCTAATTGTGATTCCAAGATGCTTGAATATCCCGAACAATATGATGCATAGAAATGAACATAAGGCAATAAAAGGTTGTGTCAGACACCAAATGGTTAACTCTCTGGAACACGGGAAGAAGGAAGGCTTAACTGAAGTGGTTAAGATTATATAGGCCTGGAAGATGTAAGTAAGATGACCTATTTATCTTAACAGAAGAGTCAAAGATTTAAAAATAAATGGAAGGAGGAGTAGAGGGAAGATGAACAAAAAACAATAACTGTTTACCCAAAGAATGGATGAGATCAAGAACTCACTGCATGAAAGTGTGATAGATGCAGACACCCTCATTACATTTAAATTGTACCTACATGCGTAGTTAAAGAGTTGTGATTTAGAAAGCTGTGAACCAAGTGTGGAATGATGGAATTAGTTTGGGTATCTCTTGCATGGCCAGCATAGTTAGGCCAAATACTCTTCTTTTAATCACACATATTCAATGATTTCTATGATTCTATAAATGTTGTGTAACCTTTAATCAATTCCCAAACAATCTGTGAAAAATCAAGGAAAAAACCTGCAGATGCTAGAAATCTGAAACAAACACTGGAATTGACAGAAACACTTAGCAAATCAGGCAACATCTTTAGAAAAAGAAACAGATAACATTCTTAGTCAAAAATCTGGCATCCAGTTTTGATGAACATTTATTGATCCAAAATATGGTCTCTATTTCTCTTTTCCAAGATGCTGCATGCTCTTCTGAGTGTTTACAACATTTTTGTTTTCATCCTGGAAAATCTAATTATAATTTCATCAATTACCTCAAATTCTCCCAGAATAACTCTGGACATGAAAAAAAATCAACAAAATCTTGTGTCACTCTAACACAGATTTAAATTTCTGTGCTTTAGTTTTTCCATTTATTCTTCCCCTTCACAATAAATGGGAGTTTCTCTGTGCAGTGGGACAATAGAACATACACTATTCAATGTAATGATATGATCTTATTTTAATTCAAGCCTTTCGTATTTTATTAGAATTTATTGATTTGGCCCACTTTATCCATGCTGACTGTGATGCTTATCTAGTTAATTAAGTGATCATCCCTCTGTGCCTTTCCTGTCCAAGATTAGGGGTGTAGTGGACAGCAAGGAAGGGTATTATGGCTTTCAGTGCGATCTGAACCAGCTGGAAAAATGGCAAGTGGAACTTATTAATGCAGACTAGTGTGAAGTCTCTGTGAAAAATCAAAGAAAAAACCTGCAGATGCTAGAAATCTGCAACAAAAACTGGAATTGATAGAAACGCTCAGCAGATCAGGCAACATCTGTAGAAAAAGAAACAGATAACATTCTTAGTCAAAAATCTGGCATCCAGTTTTGATGAACATTTATTGATCCAAAATATTGTCTCTACTTTGGCAGGAAAAACCAGGGGGGGACTTACACAGTGAATGGTCAAGCACTGAGAAGTGCAGTAGTGCAAAAGGATCTCAAAGTATTGATCCATAATTCCTTGAATGTGGTGTCATGGGTAGAAAAGGTTGTAAAGAGAGGTTTTGCCATATTGGCTTCATTGAGTACAGAAGTTGCAATGTTAGGTTGAAGTTATATAAGACACTGGTGAGGCTGAATTTGGTGCATTGCGTGCAGTTCGGGTCACCTACGCACGGGAAAGTTATCAATAAGCTTGAAAGTGTGCAGAGATAATTTACAAGGATAATGTACCAGGACTTGAGGATATGAGTTGCAGGAAAAGGTTGAATAAGTTAGGACTTTATTCCCTGGAATGTAGAAGAATGGGGGGAGATCTTATAAAGGTATATAAAATTATGAGAGGTACAGATAGAGTAAATACATGCACATTTTTTTCTTCTGAGGTTGGGTGAGGCTGGATTGAGGGGTCATGGGTTTTGGGTGAAAGCTGAAATATTTAAAGGGAATCTGTGGGAGTGAGAGTGAAGATGTGCTGCCAGAGGAAGTCATGGATGCAAGATTGATTGTAACATTTTTAAAAAGTTTGGATAAGTACATAGATAAAAAGGGTATGGGGGGCTATGGTCTATATAGGACTAGGTAAAAAATAATAAGTTGGGATAGGGGATAGGCTAGATGGGACAAAGGGCCTTTTCTGTGCTATAGTGTTCTATGACTGCAAGTGCCTTTTAAATGTTTAATTGTATCTGCCACTACACCTCCTCTGACAACTAGATCCAAATAAATATCACCTGTTTGAAAGCATAACCCCTCAGATCTCCTTAAACTTTCCCCTCTCAACTTAAAAGCTATGCCCTCTTGTTCCAGACTCCTCTGCCCTACTGACCATCTACCCTACCTAGACCACATTAATCTTATTAACATCTATAAGTTCATCCCTTCATCTCCCACATTTCAGTGAGAATAACCCTAGCATATGCAATCTCTCTTTATGCTTACAGGCAACATCCTGGTGACTATTTTCTGTACGCAAACACAAGGAAATCTGCAGATGCTGGAATTTCAAGCAACACACATAAAAATTGCTGGTGAACGCAGCAGGCCAGGCAGCATCTTTAGGAAGAGGTACAGTCAACGTTTCGGGCTGAGTCCTGACGAAGGGTCTCGGCCCAAAACGGCGACTGTACCTCTTCCTAGAGATGCTGCCTGGCCTGCTGCGTTCACCAGCAACTTTTATGTGTGTGACTATTTTCTGTAATTTCTTTTGAATTGTTTCTACATCCTTCCTGAAGTGTGGAGACAAAACTGTTGCCCAATCCTCTGAACAGCAATGCAACTGCAACATGATGTCCCAACTCTCCTTGGCCCATGATGGCAAGTATATTAAATGCCTTCTTCACTACCCTACCCATATGTATCACCAATTACAGTGGGCTATCAACTTACACCCCAAGATCTCTTTGTACATCAACACAGCCGAACTCCTTGCCATTTACTCTATATGTCTTAGCAGAGTTTCACCAACAATGAGCATCTGGATTTCTGGTCTGAATTCCTACTTCGCCCTGACCACAAGACATAGGAGCAGAATTTGGCCATTTGGCCCTTTGGCCCATTGAGTCTGCTCTTCCATTCTATCATGGCCAATTTATTACTTACTCAATTCTATTCTTCTGGCTTTTCCACGTAACCCTCAATACCCATACTAATGAACCTATCAACCTCCACCATAAACATACCCAATGACTCGTATTCCACAGCCATCCATGGCAATGAATTCCACAGATTTATGACCCTCTGGCTAAGGGAATTCCACCTCATCTCTGTTAAGAAGAGCATCCTTCTATTTTACGGCTGTGCCCTTTGGTCCTAGACTCTCTCACTATAGAAAACATCCTCTCCCCGGCTACTCTATCTGGGCTTTTCAATATTCTAGAGGTTTCAATGAGATTCCCCTCATTCTTCTAAACTCCAGTGACTGGAGGTTCAGAGCCATCAAATGCTCCTCATTCCTCTTTTATTCCTGGGATCATTCTGCTAAACCTTCTCTAGACCCTCTGCAATGCCAGCACATCCTTTGTTAGGTAAGGTGCCAAACAAGTGCAGGCTGACCAATGCCTTAGAAAAGCCTCAGCCCCTGAATTGAGTTATATCTGAACAAGGAACCAACGCTGGGTAATTGACAGGTCAAGACTTAGAGAACTGCTCCAACAGTTTGCTGAAACTAAGAGAAGACATCAGTTATATCAATCAAAAATGTGCTCCTTGTTTCTCTTTCATTTTTTTTAAAGTGTGAAATCGTTTACTCGTAATATATCAAAACGTTCGTAGCTAATGAACCGATGGCAGGAAAGGAGCTATTGCAGGAACTCTCGGACAGCACGCTGAAGGGGCAAGATGTCCTGGATGAAAGGCTGAAATAGGTCAGCAATAAACAGATTTTAGGGCGCGAGAAACGATGACGGGTAGGGTAGGGAAGGAGAAAACTAAAGTGCTATTGCAACAGATCAGAGAGACTTACAGATATGTACTACCACCCACTTTCAGCACGTAACCCCGCCCACCTTCCACACTTTCCTGAGTTTTCATTTCCTTCGGCCCATCCCAATTTTCTCTGCACCCCAACGCCCATTTATTACTAATTTCCTAGTGGACAAAGCACTGTGTTTCTTCTGTCTCCAGAAGCCACCAGACCCGCAGAGTATCTCTGCCAGCTTCAGGTTTTGTTTGATAACCCAATTTGCTACCTTTGTTGATAACGCTAAAGCATATTGTGTTTTGTTTAAGAGAAGCGCTTCTACAAATGTGCACTTGGCAAGTGGTTTGATTACCTGAACCACAAGGGGGAGGAGCAAGAAAATTCACAACTGGAACCTCCTTCAATTATTTAAAGGCAAGACAGTCCCTACATAATTCTCTCGGTGGGTCTCACTCCTGTGTTTGTAGTTCCCACGATTAAATTAATATTGATTAGGGAGAAATGTTACTATGGCGCAACGGGCATTTTCCACCCTCTTCCAGAAAGCTTCTCTAATCTTCGCGCGGAGGAACTACCAGGAAGTCTTGGAGAATGAGGTAAGGCTTCGTGCTTTGAATCTGCGGGCTGAGCAAATTTACTGTGTAACTGTCGCCTCAAACTGTCTCTCAGTTTCCAGAGGCGCGGCTGTTTGCACGCTTCACTTCTCCAAACAATGTAAACACTTCTTAGCAAGCTAAAGTCGCCGTAATTTGTGAACGAATTCAATCCCCGCGCTTATTTTAGACAAGTGTATTCTGATATTGATCATCACTGGCTGATCATCCATTCTGTCCTTTGGTAATCTTATACACCTGCCAATTCAACTCTCATTGCCTACTCTCCAAGGAAAATGCCATCGGGAGAAGACAGGAAAATAGGGATGAGAGGGATAATAAAACAACCATGCTGGAATGCTGGTGCAGAATTGATGGGCCGAATAGCCTATTACCTACGTATTATAGCCTTATGGAGAAAAGCCCTAGCTTGCTCTACCCTTCCTCATTATACATGTTCTTTAATCCAGTCAATATCCTGGTAAATCCCGTTTATACCCTTTCTAATGTTTCCACATCCTTTCTAGATTGAGACAATCAGAAATAACAAAAAATTCCATGTGTGTTCTAACTAGAGTTTTATAGAGCTGCAACGTTACCCAGCAGCTCATGAACTCGGTCCTCCGATTAAAGAATGCAAATGCAACGTACGCCTCCTTAACCACCCTATCAACTTGTGTGGCATCTTTGGGGACTCTATGGACTTGAACCCAAAGACCCCTCTGTTCCTCTACACCACGATTAAATATTGCCATTAACCTTGTACTCGACCTTCGAGTTTGATTTTCCAAAGTATATCACTTCACAGTTTTCTGAATTGAACTCCATCTGTGACTTCACCACCCAAATCTCCGTAGTGTCTATATTCCGCTGTGACCTACAACAACTTTCCACGTAGGCTACAATACCTCCGAACTGCATGTCCTCTGCAAACTTAACACCCACACCTCCACTTCCAAGTCACAGAGACCAGGATCCCAGAAAGGTTCCTGTGGAGCACCACTAGTCACCAACAGAATACACTACCATAATCTGCCTTCTGCAGGCAAGCCAATTCTGAATCCACACAGCCAAGTTTCCATTGATCTCATGCCTTGAGCCCACCATAGGGAGCCTTGTCAAACACCTTACTAAACTCTATATACATGATTTCTATCACTACAGTTTTGTCAATTTGCCACCTGGTGAATAAAGCAAGGGAATACTTAAAGAAATCAGGAGGGCTAAAAGAAGGCATGAGGTTGACATGGTGAAGGAGAATCTTACGGGTTACTACAGAGCTGTTAAGAGCAAAAGGATTGCAAGGGAAAAAATTGGTCCTCTGGAAGATCAGAATGGTAATCCATGTGTGGTACCAAAGAGATGGGGGAGTTCCTAAATGGATTTTTTTTTTTGCATCTGTATTTACTTCAGAGACAGACACAGTCTAAGAAAGGCTGACTTCATGGATCCAATTCAGGTTACAGCGCAGGAGTTGTTTGCTGTCTTGAGGCAAGTCAGGGAGGATAATTCCCCAAGGTCTGACAAGGTGCTTCCTTGGACCCTGTGGAAGGCATGTGCAGAAATTGCAGGGGCCCTGGTAGAGATATTTAAATCATCCTTTGCGAGGTACCAGAGGATTGAAAGATAGTCAAAGTTGTTCTGCTGTTTAAGAAAAGCTCCAAAAATAAACCGGGAAATTAATAGGCAGGAGAGCCTGTAGTGGGAAAGTTATTGGAAAGTATTCTAATAGATCGGATATGCAAGTATTTGAATAGACCCAGATTGATCAGGATAGTCAGCACTGCTTTGTGCATGGTAGATCATGTTTAACCAATCTTACAGAGTTTCTTTGAGGAAGCTACCAGGAAAGTTAAAGATAAGGCAGTGGAAGTTTTCTATGTGGACTTCAGCAACACATTTGACAAGGTCCCATATGGGAGGTTGGTCAAGAAGGTTCAGTTGCTCAGCATTCAAGATAAGGTCTAATTGGATTAGACATCGGCTTTGTGGGAGACGCCAGAGAGTGGTAGCAGACAGTTGCCTCTCTGACTGGAGGCCTGTGACCAGTGGAGTGCCACAGGGATCAGTTCTGAGCCCTGAGTTATTTATCATCTATATCAAAAATCTGGATGATAACATGGTAAACTGAATCAGCAACTGAGGTTGAGGGGGACTACAACTACAGGTCATGAGTTAAGAGTGAAAGGTAAGGACTTTAAGGAGGAACATGAGGGGAAGCTTCTTCTCTGAGTGGGCCGTGAGAATGTTAGCTGCCAGTGCAAGTGGTGCATGCAAGCTCGATTTCGATTTTCAAGAGAAGTTTGGATAGGTACATGCATGGTCAGGGGTATGGAGGGCTATGGTCCCGGTGCAGTTGATGGGAGTAGGTGTTTTAAATGGTTTGCATGGACTAATGGGCCAAAGGGCTTGTTTCTGTGCTGTAGTTTTCTATGAATCTATGACAATCCTTGTGCATTTAGTTGAAATTTAAATGGAATTCTGTGTCACAGAATCACAGAGTAATACAGGTCCATTGACCCAATCCAACCCATCCATGCTGACCAAGATGCCTATCTAAGCTTGTCTTATTAGCCTGCAAATTTCTACAGATGTGCCATGGAGAGCAGTCTAACTGGCTGCATCACCGACTAGTATGGGGTGGGGGACACTGCACAGGATCGAAATAAGCTGCAAGAAGTTGTAAACTCAGTCAGCTCCATCATGGGCACTAGCCTCCCCAGCATCCAGGGCATATTCAAGGAGCGATGCCTCAAACAGTGCCATCCATCATTGAGGACCAACTTCACCTGGGTCATACCCTCTTGTCAATGCTACCATCAGGATGGAGGTACAGAAGCCTGAAGGTACACGCTCAACGATTCAGGAATAGCTTCTTCCCCTCAGATTTCTGAGTGGACATTGAACCCATGAACACCACCTCACTACTTTTTTTCTCTTTTTGAACTACTTATTTAAATATCACTATAATAATATGTATAATAGTTTTATTATTATGTACTGCTGCTGCATTACAACAAATTCCATGATATATGCCGGTGATAATTCTGATTCTATATTTGCCACACTTAACATTTTCTATTTATATGCCTATCTAGATGTCTTTTAAATATCATTATTTTATCTACCTCAACCACTTGCTCTTGTAGCAATTGCATATGAACATGATGAAGTTGCCCCACAAATTCCTTTTACATCTCTCCGCACTTTTTGATTCCCTTTCCCTGTGAAAATGATTGTGTGCACCCGTCCTATGTATGCCCCTTGTGTGCCTCTATAAAATGCCCCTCAGTTTCATGTGGTCCACGCAATAAAGTCCTGGCATGCCTGAACTCTTCCTATATCTTAGGCCTTTGAGTTCTGTTAACAATCTCGTAAATGTACCTCAAGATCCTGTGGAAAATATAACAAGCTAACTGCAGCCATGCTGTTATTTAGTCCTCATGAATTGCCTCGGTCTGAAACATTGACTGCTTTTCCCTCTCCATGGCTGCTGCATGAGCTGCTGAGTTCCTCCAGCACTTTTTTTTTGTGTTCCTCATTATTTGCAACATCTGCAGAATCTTTCACCTAATATTTATTATTGTAATTAGGAATCCTAGCTCTCAAATTCTTAACTGATTTACAGGTATGAAAAGAAGAGGACTGAGGAGTCATAAAACACCTGCTTCCCTTCAGTTTGGGACAAATATTAATATTGCTTTTGCTTTATTCTCACCCACAATTTCCTTCATCTCCTTAATTTATGTGGGATCAAGATGATTTTTTTTCTTTGAAAATTTTCTGCATCACAAGGATTAAATGTGATTTCCGGCCATGAGCTGCTTCTGAGAAATTGGCATCACTTTAGTACCATTTGAATGAAGTGGTTGTGGAAGAAAATTTGATGGATAATGGTGTAGGGATTCTGGCTTTGGTGTAATACGTACTTTTTATATAACTTCATCATCATTGTGTGTCATGTTGTATAACGTGGGCGATCACGGTCTTTTGACCATAATTGTTCTTGGCAAAGTTTTTACAGAAGTGGTTTTCCATCGCCGCCTTCTGGGCAGTCTCTTTACAAGACAATTGACCCCAGCCATTATCAATATTCGTCAGAGACTGTCTGTCTGGCATCAATGGATACAGAACCAGGACTTGTGATGTGCACCAGTTGCTCATATGAGCACCCGCCGCCTGCTCCCATGGCTTTTTATGACCCTCATTGGGGGGCTAAACAGGAGCTATGTTTTCCCAAGGGTGATCTGCAGGCTAGTGGAGGAAAGGAGCACCTTACACATCCTTTGGTAGAGATGTATCTCCACCCAGCCACCGCATTTATATAACTAACAGCAATATTAATGGACATCCATTTCATTAGTCACTATTTACACTTTCATGAAAAGCAGCTTAGAGAGTATCTTGCTGAACATTTCTTAAAAAAAGAATGTGTGGCATCAGAATGGAATTGTATCCATCCAGCTTCTGTAGAGGTCAGTTTTACTTGCAATTCTCAAAGACAATTTTGTTGAAAGCTAACACTTATTAATTAAAAACACAAGAGATTTTGCAGATCCAGAGCAACATGTACAAAATGTTGGAGGAACTCAGCAGGTCAGGCAGCATCTGTAGAAGTGAATTAACAGTCGACGTTTCAGGCCAAGATCCTTCTTCAGGATTGGGAAGGAAGGGGGAAGCTGCCAGAATAAAAAGATGTGGGGAGGAGAAAAAGGATACCTAGAAGTTGATGGGTGAAGCCAGGTGGATGGAAAAGGTAAGGGGTTGGAAAAGAAGGAATCTGATAGGAGAGGAGAGTGGAACATGGGAGAAGGAGATGAAGACGGGGCAGCAGGGGAGATGATAGACAGGTGAGGAGAAGAGGTGAGAGGCCAGATTAGGAGATAGAAGTGATGGAGGAAGGAAAAATATGTCAAAATGAGAAATTGATGTTCATACCATCAGGTTGGAGGCTACCTAAACAGAATATGAGGTGTTGCTCATCCACTCAGAGGGTGGCCTCATCATGTCCAACATGTCAGAACAGGAATTGGAATAGGAATTAAAACAGTTGTCAACTGGGAAATTCTGGTTTGAGCCGATGGCGCAGAGGAGTTCAACAAAGTGGTCCTCCAATTTATGTTTGGTCTTGCCAATGTAGAGGAGGCTGTACTGGGAGCAGCAGATAGATGCTCCAATAGATTCACAGGTGAAGGGTTGCTTCATCTGGAAGAATTGTTTGGGGCCCTATCAATTAAGATAATTTACTGACCTGCATTTTTCTGGGAAATTCAGGCAGTTGCAAGCAGAACTACATTTTCTTATACAAGTATTGGTAGGTTTGGGAATCTGTGAACTGTGAAGTCACAAAATAGTAACTAAACTCTAGCAACTATTTCCTGGTCAGATCCCTTTGCTGGATCAGTCCATACTTATCCAAATACTTGTATATCCGGTCCCTTAGAATACCTTACAATAACTTTTCCACAACTGATGTCAGGCTTACTGGCCTATAATTTCCTGGTTTCTGTTTAGAGCTTTTTTAAACAGTGGATCAACATTGGCTATCCTCCAATCCTCTGGTACCTCTCCTTTAGCTAAGGATGTTTAAAATATTTCTGCTAGTGCCCCAGCAATTTCTGCACTTACCTCCCATGGGGTCTGAGGGAACACCTTGTCAGGCCCTGGGGATTTATCCACCCTGATTTGCCTCAGGGCAGCAAATACCTCCTCTGTAATGTGTGCAGGGTCTATGAAGTTGATGCCACTTTGCCTCACTTCTATAGACTCTGTGTCCATCTCCTGAGTAAATACAGATGCAGAGAATGCATTTAAGTTCTCCCCGCCACCCCTGGTCTGTTTTGGCTCCACACACGGATCACCATTCTGGACTTCCCAAGGGCTAATCTTGTCCCTAGCAATCCTTGGGATTCTCCTTCACCTTGTCTGTTAGAGCAACTTCATGCCTTCTTTTAGCCTTCCTGAATTCTTAAGTGTTCTCTTGCATTTTCTGTACTCCATAAGCATCTCAGGTCTTCCTACTTGCCTATATGTGCTATGCTACACCTTTTTTCTCTTAACCAGGGCCTCAATATTGCTTGAAAACCAAGGTTCCTTACACTTTACCTTTTATTCTGGCAGGCATATATGAGCTTTGTAGTCTCAAAATTTCATATTTGAAGGCCTCCCACTTTTCAAGTACTACTGGAGACTGAGGGCCAAATATGGCCTGCCCTCTGGTTAGAAGGTGGTTGTGAGAGAGGATGGAGCTTGATCTTGTTGTTGTTGCTTTTTTGCTAGTTGTATTCTGTTTTGTTGTGTTCTTTTTTTGTCCTGCCAAGCATGGTGGGCATGTTATGTTGACACTAGAATGTGTGCTGATATTTGTGGGCTGCTTCCAGCGCATCCTTGGGTGTGTTGGTTGTTAAGGCAAACGACAGGTTGTTAAGGCAAATCTGTATGTTTTGAGTGACATCTGAGATAACCTGTGAGAGTGGATCTGGTGTGGAGCACGTGCATTGATTTCAATTCATGGCAATTGTAGGCTACATAAATGATGAGGTAAGTGATATTTGCTTTAAGTATTTTTGCTTTGCTTCATGGCTTTAATTATTACAAGAGTGTTCAAATGTTTTCAGATATTTAAATTTTTAGTTGAGCTTGATATGTTTTGTGTTTTTGTCTCTACAACAGCTACAGTATATAATTTCAATCACACCATGCTGTGAATTCAAAAGCAGTCATGACTATGTCTCGATCCTAAGTAGAAATGATGTGAAACATGGAAAATTTTTTTCTTCCCTGTATAGTCCAGGAATTTGTACAATATTGAGAAATTTGAATAATAAAAGATATGGCTCCAGATTTTATTATCTTTATATTTCACTGATATTATGATACATATTATATAAAACCAGTCCTGCTGACTAAAAAAAAGTTAATGCAGTCATAACCTTGAAAATTGACAACTTAGTAAGATAAACTACATATTTGTTCTACAGCGATTCTTTTTCTTTAAAAACATAATGGCTTTTTGCATGTTCCATATAATTCTTACCTGAAATGGAATTTCTTAAGGTATCCACAGTATTGCCAACAGAATTGGAGTACAAAGAATTGTTTATCTTTTCCATATTTTTACATTTCTACTATAAATACAAAATGAATTATTTCTTTCTCTAATGTCAACTAGCATGACAGTTAGCGTAACACTATAGCAACAGTGACCGGGGTTCAATCTCACCACTGGCCATATGGCCTTTGTATGTTTTGCTGTGATTATGTAGGTGTCCTCCTGGTGCTCCTGTTTCCTCCCACATCCCAAAGGCTTATGGGTTGGTAGGTTAATTGGTCACTTGGGTGTAATTGAGTAGCATGGGATACTATTACCAGAAAGGCCTGCTTATTGTGCTGTGTCCCTAAATAAAATAAAATAAAATATTCATTAACATTACATTGATTTGTTGGATCTGTTTTTTTTTTACCTTCCAGACTCACAAACCCACCATTTTTAATCTGGATACATGAGGGCATTGAAGGATATGAAACAATTATTTGGCCTGTCTTCCACAGATCATGTTACAATACATATCAAACCTCACCCTTTTAATTCTAAGGATGTCTGCAGGAATGCTTCTTCCTTCACAATGGAATCAAAATGCTAGAGCATTCAAAATTCATCTGTGCTGACATGCCCATAATGTCATTGTCACTCATCTTCCAACTTCATTGGCTGTACTTACTCAACTCAGGCTGCACCCACTCATGATATTGAAACCAAATCAAAATTTACCTTATTTTCTTTGAAACATCAAATCTTTCTGGGAATTTCTGCCTTGGGGCTACCTCACATCATAGAAGGTATTACTTAAAGATCTTTTCTCAGTTCAAAATCTGTGATCTCAATCCAAGATAAAATTCTACTTATCCTGCTGGCCATGGGATTCTAGTGAGAAGAATTTCATCACATGTCCTCGAATAAATCACACTTTCAAATATTGGCAAATGAGTATCGAGCATAGCAACCTTCTTTTGTCTCATAACATTGGTGTTTTTCTTGCCTGTTTAAGGTAACCATATAAATCTGTTTCCTTCACTGTTTAGTAATCATTCACTGTGAATATCAAGTGGGTATACTTGAAGTACTTGAGGTGCTGTGGTAAGTTTTCACAGGAGTAACCAAAGGAGGAGCCAGAGGTTCAACAGACACTGAACTCTGAGCTCTGGCATGTTAATAATCATTTACATTGATTACAGAAGACCAGCAGATGTAAAACTTAAGAACCAATTTCTATACACACTTGCTGATGCCCATCTGCTGATAGAAGTCCCAATGATGTCTCCAAAGTAGCTAGCCACTCCCAATCACAGCAGCTACTGGGTAATTTTCCTTAAATGGTTTGGTATGACACTAAAGACTCTCACAAGTTTCTCCAGATGTGCCATGGGGAGCATTCTAACTGATTGCATAATCGTCTGGTCTGGAGGGTCGATTGCACAGGATTGAAAAAAGTTGCTGAAAATTGTGAACTCAGCCAGGTCCATCCTGGGTACTCAGCTCCCCAGCATCAAGGGCATATTCAAAAGGCAATGCTACAAGAAGGTGGCATCCATCATTAAGGACTCCAGAACGTATGCTCTTCTCATTGCTTCCATGAAGGAGGCAGTTGAAGAGCCTGAAGACATGCACTCAATCTTTAGGAACGGCTTCCCCTCCGCCATCAGATTTCTGAATGGATGCAACCTCAATATTTTGTTTTGCTCTCTTTTTGTGCTTCCTATTTAATTTAATTTTTAAAAATATTGTGACGCCCTTTGGGTGGGGGGGATGTGGGGGTTAGTCAGCAGGCCACCCCTGCACTTCTAATGACCAGCACTGTTTATTGTTCTTGTGTTAAAATGCTTTTGTGGGATTATGGTGTAAAGTTCCAGTTTGTTTATTGTTACATTTTAGCTTGGGTCATACAGTTATTCGCTAGTGTATTTGTGGGTCTCCCCCTAACTATAATCGGTGTGTGTGATGATCACCTCCCCTGTCTGTATGAGACTGGTTGGGTTCACTCTCCGGGTCATGGTGTCCAGTCTGCTTTGTGTTTATCACAATAAAGCTGTTGTTGTGTTAACGAGCTTCTTCGTCTGTCATTATGGACCAAGTGCTCACAGAAATACATTGCTTATTGTAATTTAACATTTTATTATTGTGTGTTGCAATGTACTGTTGCTAAAAACACACCATTTTCACAACATATGCCAGTGAAATTAAACCTGATTTTGGCTTGGCTATTTTTTTTCGTTTACTTATCCTTTTTGTTGGCTTCATTCCACTCCTGTGGCCATGACACTGAACTTGTGGGTCATAGTGTCTAACACTACCACTCACTCCTTCTCAGTAACAGCGCCACGCCCTCCTCCCAATAAAGTCTGAAAACTGATGTCGGTTGGAATTACAACATGAAAGAATCTGCAGTTGCTGGAAATCCAAAGCAGCACACAAAAAATTCGGAGGAATTCAACAGGTCAGGCAGTATCTATGGAAAAGAGTAACCAGTCACAGTTTCGAGCCAAAACCTTTCTTGGCCAGAAGCTTTTAACTGTTTACTCTTTTGCATAGATAATGCCTGACCTGCTGAGTTCCTCCAACATTTTGTGTGTGTGTGTGTGTGTGTGTGTGTTACTTTCAACTGGAATGAGTTTATTACTGTGACATGTACCAAGATGCAGTGAAAAGCTTTTCTTGCATATTGTTCATACTGATCAGACCATTATACGATGCACTGAGGTAAAACAAGGTAAAAACACTAACAAACACGAGAGATTCTGCAGATCCAGAACAGCAAGAATGCAGAATACAGTGTGATAGCTACAGAGAAAGTGTTCTATAGGTAAAGAAGAAGGTGCAAAATCATAACGAGGTAGATTGTGAGGTCGAAAGTCCAATTTATTGAACTAGGGAACTATTTAATAGTCTTATAAAAGTGGGATAGAAGCTGTTCTTGAGCTTGATGGTATGTGCTTTAGTTGTTTTTGAGCCCATGTTTTCCATTATTTGTATATACCAATGGAAGAGAACAATGTCCAACCACAAGGAATTCTGCAGATGCTGGAAATTCAAGCAACACACATCAAAATTGCTGGTGAACGCAGCAGGCCAGGCAGCATCTCTAGGAAGAGGTACAGTCGACGCTTCAGGCCGAGACACTTCCTGACGAAGGGTCTCAGCCCGATACGTCAACTGTACCTCTTCCTAGAGATGCTGCCTGGCCTGCAATATCCAACCAGCATCCTGGACCTGTGACTGAAAGTCGGTCATTGATAAACCAGCTGAGCATGATTGAATCACGGATACCAACCTGTGTATTATTCAACCAGAGCCAGCTTGGTTGATGTGTTTCTTCTTGTGCTGCATTGGATCTGGAGTAACAATTAATTCCACTTCCCACTCCCATTCCGATATGTCGATCCATGGCCTCCTCCACTGTCGTGATGAAGCCACACTGAGATTGGAGGAACAACGTCATCTCATATTCCATTTGGGTAGCGTGCAACTGATGGCATGAACATCAATTTTTCGAACTTCCGGTGATGTTTTCCACCCCCCCCCCCACCCTCACCATTTCCCATCCCCTTTTCCCTCTCTCACCTTATCTCCTTGCCTGCCCATCGCCTCCCTCTGGTGCTCCTCCCCTCCCTTTTTCCTTTCTTCCATGGCCTTCTGCTTCTTTCACTAATTAACTTCCCAGCTCTTTATTTCATCCCTCCCTCTCCAGGTTTCACCTATCACCTGGTGTTTCTCTCTCCCCTCCCCCCACCTTTTAAATCTACTCCTGAGCTTTTTTTCTTCTATCCTGCCAAAGGGTTTTGGCCCAACAGTACTTTTTTTCCATAGATGCTGCCTGGCCTGCTGAGTTCCTCTAGCATTTCGTGTGTGTGTTGCTGGCACTGTAGAATGATTGCTTTAACCGCTGGGCAACTGTGCCGCTCCTGTATGCTACTGTTACACAGCTATTGGGGCTGTATATTCACCATTATGGTAATATGAGCCAAAAACATGTAGTATTTTTGTGTAAAATGAGGCAATTGAGCTAGATTTTGGGACCTAATATTAATTAAATGTATAAACACTTTTGAAGAGTTTTTTTTCTTTCAACTTGATTTTCTTGGTAAAATATTAGAAAGCTGATATGCTGTAAATTGTGCAAATTGCAAATTTTACTGTAGATGACACAATGCCCACAAATATTTACAATATTTACAATACTCTGCCGGGAGGAGAGAGAGCAGCGCGCCGCGTGTGCGCAGCCCTCCAGTGAAAAATGATATCGTATCCGTTAAATAGGGGCTGTGGACAATTCTGATTTGATGGAGACAGACATGAAAGCACAGAGGAACATCTGGAGAAATTTCTGAAACGCCCGTTCGCTGCTGTCGTTACTGTGTGGTCGGGAATCTTCTGGAGGGAAGGCCTCAAAATCCCCAGCTTTGCCTGCTGTTGGCGACAGAGATTGAGGTCGAATCGTTCGGATAGAGATGGCACTCAGTACTCGGTGTCAGAGAGCTGAATCGGAGGCTCGAAGTTTTTGGATGACTCAGAGTCGGACTGTGGTCGGCATGGCAGGGAGAGTTTTTCTTCCTTCTCCCGTCTGCGTGAGATGTGGGACATTTGAGAGACTTTGAACTTTTTACTGTGCTCATGGACTTCTTCATCAAGTTATGTTATTGTTGCACCGTTGTAACTATATGTTATAATTATGTGGTTTTGTTAGTTTATTCAGTCTTGGTCTGTCCTGTGTTTCTGTGATATCACACCAGAGGAAATATATCATTTCTTAATGCATGCATTACTAAATGACAATAAAAGAGGATTGCGTGTCTTCATAATCTAAATATTCACCAACAGACAGATGCAGAGCTCCAGGAACTAAAAGTTAGCAGCAAAAAAGAATCAATCCGTCCAGTGTCTTCCAAGGAAGCCAGCATACGCCATTTTGATGACTTAATAAGGGACCTTGAGGTAAGAATGAGATGTTGTCATCAATTTTTATTCGAATACTTATTTGTACTTTCAGTGCATAGTGTTGGAGAAAAAATCTTTCCTACCTTGAGAAGGATGCCTGAAATTGCTGTTTGCTTATTCATAAAACTATGAATAGTCATGCCAAGCCAAAATCACTGTAATAAAATAAAATTTAGATTTCTTAGATCAAATTAATTCTATATCCTAAGTTTTATTCATGAGCAGCCAGTAGTAGTTGAATCTTTGCAGTCACTTTTCATTTCATGTCAGTACAATGCCTTCTCAGGCTGTAGCTTACTGTGTAACCCAGTGGGAGTTGATAACCTTTTTATTTTGGTTTGGATATTTTATATTTGAATTGAAAACTCCCTACCCCCATCAAGGCCATATTTTCCATTAAATTTCCCTTACCTATAAAGATCAGATCTTGGGTGGGCTTTGAACTGAATAATTCCAGAACAGTACTTAAAAAGACATAAACTACAAGAAGACATAGGCCTTCAAAGCCAGTTCCAGCATTCAACAAGATCATGGCTTATCTTCTTTCTCAGCACTATCTGCTTGCACTGCATCCTTTGCATAAAAAAGCATTCTCCTCATCTTAGTTTTATTTGGCCTTTCGTTTTCATTCTGGGACTGTAATCCCTGGTTCTACACTATATGATTTCAGCAAGGGAAACACCCTTCCAACATACTTCTGTTAAATCCAGACAAAGTGATGTAAGTTTGAATAAGTTTCTGAACTCTGGAAAATCCAGCCCAGTTTACTCATCTGTCCTCAAACCTGTCACCCCTGGAATTACTCCAGTGAATTTTGTTGCACATTTTTTCTATGGCAAGTATATCTATTTCTTTAGGTGAATGGACCAAAACTATACCAAATATTTTGGGAGCAGTGTCACCAGGCCCCTATGTAATTGCTATAAGACATCTTTAGTTGTATGTTCAAATCTACGAATAATGGCCAACATACCATTTGCCTTACCCACCAATTGCACATACATGTTGGGTATCATTGCCTGTGTCCCTTTTAATGTTAGGGGGATCTAACGTCTCCCACCATTGCATTTTCTGTAATTGTGCTCTAAAATGAACAATTTCTCATTTTCCAAATACTGCATTTCAATTTCTTGCTTCCTCACTGGGAGTGTTTATATTTGAAACCTGTACCATGTACCAAGAGATTATCAACTCCAGTAATTTTTTTTTTGCTTTCCATCTTATAACCAGTTTTCAATTCATGTCAGTCTGTTACCACCAAGTCAAACCTTCTCTCACCTTGTCCTGTGTGGGACACTATGAAAGCTTTCTGAAAATCCAAATATCCAATTTATCTTGGAATCAGTCAACATGTGAAATGGCTGCTGCTATGTATGAAAAAGGATCACTGGGAAATAGATAGGAAATAAAATTATGTTGAAAGCTGGCATTGATACTTGTACTGTGTATAAAAGAAATTAAGTTTCCAAACTATTATACTACATTACACATTGCACTATACAGCAATAGAGATACCTAATTTGAACCATGAAAATTGCCTGAAAGAATACCATGTATTGATCATATAATTTAGAAAAGTGCATTTGTGGTTATAATTATAAAAAAATAACTTGCCATAAATAACTTTTAAATAATATCTTTGGTGATAGGCTGATTTGGAGAATGGTCTCACAGAGGTTCAGGTGCTCGAGCGACGGCATAAGTTTGGATGGAATGATTTTGAAGTGGACAAACCTGAACCAATTTGGAAGAAGTACCTTGGCCAGGTATTAACCAGGATGGTTATTCTTAAATTTAACAAAAACCTTTACCTTTTAATGTGACAAGTTTCCTTTAATGTTGCTTGAACTTCATTATAACTTAATGTGTTAATTATGATTGTTCCCTCAATAGAACATAGAACATAGAATAGTACAGCACAGTACAGGCCCTTTGGCCCACAATGTTGTGCCAACCCTCAAACCCTGCCTCCCATATAAGCCCCCACCTTAGATTCCTCCATATACCTGTCTAGTAGTCTCTTAGTGTATCTGCCTCCACCACTGACTCAGGCAGTGCATTCCACGCACCAACCACTCTCTGAGTAAAAAACCTTCCTCTAATATCCCCCTTGAATTTCCCACCCCTTACCTTAAAGCCATGTCCTCTTGTATTGAGCAGTGGTGCCCTGGGGAAGAGGCGCTGGCTATCCACTCTATCTATTCGTCTTAATATCTCTATCATGTCTCCTCTCATCCTCCTTCTCTCCAAAGAGTAAAGCCCTAGCTCCCTTAATCATCCAAATGTGAGAGATGGTTTTGCTTATGATACATTTTATGTAATTCATGAAATTCATTTAGGTCCTGTTTTGTAAATGTAAAATGTGGAAGTTTTTAAATGTACCTGCAGTACATTTTCTCTTTGATGCTGTGCACTGTGAAGAACATATTGAAGCCACTGCATTAGTTGTAAGGACTGTAAAGTTGCAAGTATACAGAGCCTTGTGACAGTAGCCTGACAAATTTCAGAAGTGCATTCTTTTACATGCAAACTTTATTGAAATGAGAGATCACACTTTCAAAATACTGTATCTATCATTCAAATTGATAATGCTTTAATCTTTCTTCCCTCTTTCCCTCCACCACTTGAAGTCAGCCATTTACTGACAGATTAACTTGTCTGTACTTTAACCATGACATAATTTTATTAATAGAAAATGTCAAATATTCTTCAGATACAAAAGGAGAAAAGGTTGGTAGATCAAGTAGCATTTCTGGGGGGCTGGAGGTAGTTGAGTTAACATTTCAAGGCTGTGAGAAATGAGAGGTAAGGCAAGTTCATGCAAAGCAGAGAACGAGGAGAAATGATCAGAACTGAAGTTGAGGTGTGTATTGGGGTGGCGAAAGAACATGACATTAGGACTAGCTAGGATAGCATCATAGTTGGGATGGACTGAAGGCACTGTATCTGTGCTATATTACTCTGTGACCCATGACAATAGAAACTATAATGCAAATCAAAATCCAAACTTGGTTTTGCCTCCTTTCTTCCTTTCTCTGCAGATTAAAACATGTTTAACCATTCTGACCAAAGATCAGCAACCAAATATTTGAACCCTATTTCCTTATCTGCAAATGCTTCCTGACCTTTTAATGTAGTTTTACTACTGGATCTTACAATTTTTGCAATGGTCTCTTGACCTCACAATCCACCTTGTTATGATCTTGTACGTTATTGTCTACCTGCACTGCATTTTCTCTGTAGCTGTTGTCTGGTCAGGAGGGCTTTGGAATAATTTTTTTTTAAATTGAAGAAGAAAGTGCTCTGTTCTATTTATAAGATCTGTGGAAGGTATTTCCATTTTATTTCAGATTACCATCATTTATGATATTTTACTAAAAGGCTGATCCAGTCTGTGGGAAGCTAAAACAATGATCAGTTTCAGTAAGTGGTGAAAAGGAAGGCCAGGTTTTACAAAAGTGACATGGGGATACAAGGCTGGCAACTTGACTCTAGCATGTAACATTAAGGTTAAAATGGTGATCAGAGAAAGGGCACAGTAGGTGCAATGAGAGTGTGGATTTTAGAGCAAAACTAAAGACACTGGCTTTGCCTTTCTCTGTGTCAGATGCACTTACAAAAATCAGATTGAAAGTAACTAAGTATGTGAGTGTGACGGTCGGGGGGTGGGTGGGTGGGAGGGTCATGTATTATGTGTATTGATCCTTGGCTGTCAGCTACCGATATTAAAAGACAAGTTCATTGCCAGAGCAAAGAAAGGAGCTGGAAAAACTACTGCTGACTCCACCCATCCCAGCAGTCACCTGTTCACCAAATTGCCATAAATCAGGGAGATGCTACAGGTCCATCACCATCAGAACACGTCATCTCCAAGACTTCTTTCCCGTAGCTATCCAACTTCTCAACAAACTCACTCAGGTGGAATTCCCTAAATGTCCCTGTACAACTTTCATGAAATTCTTTCCTGCTCTCTTTGTTCTGCTGATAATTATTGAGTCTGTTCTTATCTTCACATTTATTTGCGTTTGATTATTGACATTTGTGCATGTGACCGTTCTACTAATTGTCAAGTGCTCTTGGCTGTTTGCACTATTTTATTGTAAATAGTTGGTTACCATTATGTTTTCTGTAATGGTATTGTCCTGTGTCATATGCTTAGCACCAATTCATAATTAGTTCTGGTATGTTTCATATGCTGGCAATAAGAGAAGCTGACAGCGATGCATGTGGATGCTTCCCTGGTGTCATGGATTCTTGATTACCTGACTGGCAGACCACAGTACGTGTGCTTGCAACACTGTGTGTCCGACAGAGTGATCAGCAGCACTGGGGCTCCTAGGGGACTGTCTTGTCTCCCTTTCTCTTCACCATTTACACCTCGGACTTCAACTACTGCACAGAGTCTTGTCATTTTCAGAAGTTTTCGGATGACTCTGCCATAGTTGGATGCATCAGCAAGGGTGATGAGGCTGAGTACAGGGCTACGGTAGGAAACTTTGTCACATGGTGTGAGCAGAATTATCTGCAGCTTAATGTGAAAACAACTAAGGAGCTGGTGGTAGACCTGAAGAGAGCTAAGGTACCGGTGACCCCTGTTTCCATTCAGGGGTCAGTGTGGACATGGTGGAGGATTACAAATACCTGGGGATACGAATTGACAATAAACTGGGCTTGTCAAAGAACACTGAGGCTGTCTACAAGAAGGGTCAGAGCCGTCTGTATTTCCTGAGGAGACTGAGGTCCTTTAACATCTGCCGGACGATGCTGAGGATGTTCTATGAGTCTGTGGTGGCCAGTGCGATCATGTTTGCTGTTGTGTGCTGGGGCAGCAGGCTGAGGATAGCAGACACCAACAGAATCAACAAACTCATTCGTAAGGCCAGTGATGTTGTGGGGATGGAACTGGACACTCTGACGGTGGTGTCTGAAAAGAGGGTGCTGTCCAAATTGAAAGCCATCTTAGACAATGTCTCCCATCCACTACTTAATGTACTGGTTGGGCACAGGAGTACATTCAGCCAGAGACTCATTCCACTGAGATGCAGCACAGAGCGTCATAGGAAGTCATTCCTGCCTGTGGCCATCAAACTTTACAACTCCTCCCTTGGAGGGTCAGACACCCTGAGCCAATAGGCTGGTCCTGGACTTATTTCCTGGCACAATTTACATATTTACATATTACTATTTATGGTTTTATTACTATTTATTATTTATGGTGCAACTGTAATGAAAACCAATTTCCCCCGCGGTCAATAAAGTATGACTATGACTATTGAGTGGTAACATTGACAAGAAAGGGATTTGAATAGTTGGGCTTACCATGGATAAATAGATTTTTCATTTTAAAAAGCATGCCTCTGTTTCATCTGATATTCTACATCAAACTATTTGTAAATAAATATCTCTGGTTTAGAAAATCTGTACATCTACCAGCAATGTTGTCAATCAGATTCATGGATGAATCAATTTAAACTTTTTGTCAAAGTTGTTTAGTGCCATTTCCTTCACACGAGTTTCAGAAAAATGAAGTAATTATAGCTCTGGACCTGATGCAGCATAACCTCCCCACACCCACCCACAAAAGTAAATAACATAATAATAATAAAAACACAACATAAACATAAATACATTAGATAGCTTATATACATAGATTAATTATATGTCCATAAAGTGATGCTCAGCTGTACATAAGCTGAATGATGGGAAATAATAAAGTAGTGCTGGAGTTGGTTGGTGGAGGTTTTGGATCAGTCTTACTGCTTGGGGAAAGTGACTGTTTTTGAGTATAGTGGTCCTAAGATGATTGCTATGTATTAGGGCATATTCTGGAGATGTGCAATGTAGCAAATATTAATTTCAATAGCAAAGTCTTCAGATCTGAACATGGATGTAGATTGAATTTAAAACATAGGTTGGAACAATGGTCTTCCTGGAGTTGCATTTTAGAGTAAATCACAGGCCAGGAAGCATCCAATTGACCTGAGATGTCTGCATGTGCATGAATGCAATTAACACCCCATTGCATGAATACTATGCACAAACAGTCCATGAACAGGATTTGTGGGATCCTTCATGATGTTGCTGGCTCTTGTCCAACACCTTTCAGTACATATATTCGTAATGGCGAGTAGGCTGGTCCTAGTTATGCGTTAGACCAATTTGACCTATATGTTTGACCAATTTGGTTAATCTATGGAATTTGTTGCCACGGGCAGCAATGGAGGCCAAGTCATTGGGAATATTTAAGGCAGAGATTGATAGGTATCTTAGTAGCCAGGGCATCAAAGGTTATGGTGAGAAGGCAGGGGAGTGGGACTAAATGGGAGAATGGATCAGCTCATGATAAAATGGCGGAGCAGACTTGATGGGCCAAATGGCCGACTTCTGCTCCTTTGTCTTATGGTCTTATGGACTACCCACTGTAGAGCCTTCCTATCTTCCACAGTGCAGTTTCTGTACCAAGCAGTGATGCAGCTTGTTGGGATGCTCTTTACCACACGTCTAGAATGATGTGAGTATGGATGCATAAAGCCCAGCTCTCTTCAGCTTCCTCGGAACGTAAAGGCATTGGTGAGCATTCTTGATTGTGTAAAGTATATTCTAGGACCAAGAGAGGTTTTGTGAAACGTACACTCCTAGGAGTTTGAAACTACTTACAGTTTCTACTGCTGTGCCGCCAATGTAAAGAAGGGTGTAAGTGGAGTGACTTCTCCTGAAGTGAATAACCATCTCGTTAATCTTGTTGACATGAAGGAAGAGGTTATTTGCCTGGCACTAGGTGACAAGCTCTTCTACTATCTCTTTGTAGACCACCTCGCCACTGTTGGTAATGAGCCTTACCACTATCGTGTCATCAGTAAGCTTGATGTTGTGATGGTTCAGATGCAGTCATACGTAAGCAGAGTGTACAGCAATGAGCTCAGCACACTGCCCTAAGAGGCACCAGCGATGAAGATGATGGGGAAGGAAGAATGGTTGTGCATCGTGACTCTCTAAGGTCTGTTGTTTAGGAAGTCCAACATCCAGTTGCACAGTGCTGTAGTTAGACCAAGGAGCAGTAAAAATTGATTTGCTTTCGTCATAATCTGTTATCTGTTATCAGATGTGTGTGTGTGTGTGTGTGTGTGTGTGTGTGTGTGTGTGTGTACTTAGTCAAGCATAGGCTTAAAGGAATTAGAAACTATTAGTTTTGTGTATTGATTTCGTATTGCACAGTTAGAAGTTGAGTGTTTAACTAAGATCTTAATCCATTTTATAAAACCTTGGTTCTTAAATTCTGCATATTTTCCTGTACTGAGACATGTTTTGCTTCTCTAACACAAAACTGATGCATTGTTCATTAAATTGTTGGTCACAAGGAAAAGTGAACCATTTTCAGAGCGGAACTATAGGCATATACTTTTGTTTCTGCCACCAATTACCCAGCTATGCTCTGCTACTGGATTCTACGTGGTGTAGCATAAGCTTACTTATTTCTCTGGGACTGGATGTAGTATCTGCCAACTAAACCTCTGTCGGTTCATGCTCAAGGTCCATGAACCCATTCACTTGGATGAATAGGATCAGCTGCAACAAAGAATTGTAAGTTGAAGTGTTTTATTATACTTAATTATGTCTCTGCTTTAACATTTGATTTATTTAAGTGTTTTACATAATTCAGATGTTTTATTTGTTTTTAAGTTGTTTAACTGATCTTTGACAGCTTTGAATGCATGTCATTGGAATCAAGTATATGCAAATTGTGGACAATTATAATAAGATGGGATTTTATTATATTCATATGTAATAAATTTAGTCCTATTATTTTTTTCAACTCTAGTTCAAGGATCCCCTTATTCTGTTGCTCTTGGCATCAGCTGTTATTAGCCTCATCATGAAAGAGATTGAAGATGCAGTGAGCATAACAGTGGTATGTAAAAGTATATATCATTCAATTAATAGTAAATATATTCTCTTATACAACTGAGACGTTGAATCGGAGTTGGGGAATTGGCTGAAGATATGTTCAGATAACTGGTCCAGTTGAATTTCTGGTCAGTGGTGGCCCCTTTATATAGATACTGGAGGTTAACAATCGTAATATGGCTGCAGGTCAAGAACAGCTAGTTAGATTTTCTCTAGTTGTACATAGTCATTAATAAGGAGAGAGAACACAGAACAGAACAACAAAGTATGGGTCCATCTACCCATGATGTTGTGCTGACTTATATAAAACTATACCATGATCAATCTAACCATTTCTTCCTACGCAACCCATAACCCTCCATTTTTTTTTCTTGCATCCATGCATCTTTTAAATGTCTCTATTGTATCGGCCTCTGCCAAAGGGGTTCCCAACCTTTTTTACGCCATGGACCAATACGATTAAGCAAGGATCCCAGACTGGGAACCATTTCTCCACCACCGCACCCAGCAGTGTGTTCCAGGCACCCATCACTCTTTTTTTAAACTACCTCCTGATATCTCTTTTAAACTTTTCTCAACTTACCTTGTGCTGATGTCCTCCGGAATTGGCCATTGACAGTGGGATAAAGGCACCAGCTGTGCACTCTTTCTATGCTTCTCATAATTATATACACCTCTATCAAGTTGCCTCTCCATCTCCGTCACTCCAAAGGAAACAGCCCCAGTTGCTCAACCTTTGCTCTTAAGTAATGTGCTCTAATTCAGGCAGCATTCCTGTAAAATGTCCTCTGCACTCTCTGTAAAGTTTTCATCCTTCTCATAAGGAGGCAACCAAATATGAACACAATATTTTAAGTGTGGTCTAACCAGACTTTTATAAAGCTGCAAAGTTATCTCATAGCTCTTGAACTCATTCCCCCAACTAACGAAGGCCAGCGTACCATATGATTTCATAATCACCTGATCAACTAGCAAGACAACTTTGAGGGATCTATTGGCTTGGACCCAAAGGTTCTTCTATACTGCTACATATCCTGCCCTTAACCTTGTACTCTGTCTTCAAATTCAATCTTCCAAAGTTGCTTTGCAATTTTCTGCACAGAACTCCATTTGCCACTTCCCTACATCCTATCAATATGCTGTTATTGTTGTGTCTGTGCACAACTACATATCAATTAAATAAAAGCACACACGTGGGAGATGGCTTTAACTGGTGTATTCACATTGCAGTGAGAGAGAGAGAGAGAGAAAACAATGTACACGTGTAGACAACAGATCAATACATAGTGCTCAGGGGGGGCATTACTCTAAAAGAAATAGACCCAGACATTACACTTCCTCCCACTTTAGATAAATGCAAAATAAAACTGTATATATACAAAACATTCAATTTCCCTTTCACAACCCATATTCTAAATAAACACGCTTTCACAGTAACAGTCCACAACTAACTTCACAGTTCTAAAGGTTCAGTCTTTTGAGTGGCGCTCTGTTTCAGTCATGATCGCGCCTCTGGACCCATGGAATGGCATCACTTTTGGCAGGTGTCTTATCAAAGACAACGCTTTCAGTTACCATTGTCATGTTGCTGTCAGTGACATGATCATCACTGAGGGGCAAGTCCGGTGGCTGTAATGTGTCCCATCTTGTCAGATGCAATTTAGTCAGTGCGTTCTTCAGTCACAAGTCCGGTAGCTGGTCCACGTGACATCTCCATGTATGATCTCCAGCATCCACTGTGTACATCACTGGTCCAGTTCTTGTAGCTATCCTACCAGGTGTCTACTTGTCTTCTGTAATCATGCCCTATGACTTCCTGTCCAATCATGAAGCTCTTTGCTGCTTTACTTGTCAACCAGCTGAACTGTTTATTCTGCACTGCCATCCGTAGGTCGGGTTTCAGGAGGTCTATGCTAGATCTCAGATTTCTGGTAATGAACAGCATGGCAGGTGTTCAGGAATAAACCCCAAGGGAAAAATCCAGACCCTAAAGCAGCCCTACATTGAGTTCAATACTGTTTGCAACTCCTGTGATGCTACTGGACCCAAACTATATTGGTCTCTGCCATCAGTTGTGTGGAGAGGGGGAGCTTGCTACATGGGCAAAAGCTTGCTCTCCATATTGTACTACCCAGGCTTGTATATCGAGACAGCGAGGATGCAATATCCGTGGTCAACTCTAACCAACGAAGGCCTCATGTGAACATCACAATGCTGGGCTGTTTTCCACGCTGAAGGGCAGAAGGCAGTGTTGACATGGTATTGAAACAGCTTGGGGCAGAGGTAGTTCTGGAGTGCAAGTCCTCAGTATTAAACAGCCCTTCCAGGTGAGGCAACACTTCACTTGCGAATCTGTTGGGGTCATCTATTGCATCCGGTGCTCCCAGTGTGGCCTCCTCTACATCAGTGAAACCTGACGCAGATTGGGGGACCGCTTCGTCGAGCACCTCCACTCCGTCCGCCACAACAGACAGGATCTCCCGGTAGCCACCCACTTCAACTCTGCTTCCCACTCCCATTCAGATATGTCCATACATGGCCTCCTCTACTGCCATGATGAGGCTAAACTCAGCTTGGAGGAGCAACACCTCATATACCGTCTAGGTAGTCTCCAGCCCCTTGGTATGAACATAGAATTCTCCAACTTCCGGTAATTCCCTCCCCCCTCCCTTCCTCTATCCCTATTTCACATCACCTCCCTCATAGTTCCGCCTCCTTCTACTACTTTGCATTGTTCCCCTGCCAATCACCTCCCTGTTTCCCCTCCCCCACCCCTTTGTCTTTCAAATTACTGTTTTTTTCCAACTACCAGCATTCTTCAAACCCTCCCCAAAGTTCTTCCTTCAGTCCTGACGAAGGGTTTCGGCCCGAAACGTTGCCTAATCTTTTCAACTGGTGCTGACTGACCTGCTGAGTTCCTCCAGCACATTGTGAGTGTTCCTTTGACAACAGCATCTGCAGATTATTTTGTGTTTACTTTTGTGTGCTGGCCCTTTTAATGTATAAGATGTTTTAAAAGTCAGAAGTTATGTATAATTTGTGAAGCTGCAATTACATCATTTACAACCTTTATATTTTTCCTTTTTACAGGCTATAGTAATCGTGGTTACAGTTGCCTTTGTGCAGGTAAGCTGTTAGTTTAATTTCATTCTTTGTGAAATTAATGACATAGTACATCAAAATTTTGTTTAGAAATGTTTTTTTTTTTCAGGAGTACCATTCTGAAAAATCTGTACAAGAGCTTGGTAAATTAATTCCTCCAGAATGTAACTGGTAAGTGTCACCTTCAGATATCTTGGACAGTTCAGGAAATATTGCAAAGAAACATTTTTTAAGAGATATTTGAATACTGTAATTGCAGTTTTTAATCCATGATAGGTACCTCCACAAAAGGGGGTTATGGTTTTCAGACAGTACGGTGAAATGATGGTTAGGAGCACTAGCAAGGCTGTTCCTGGCCATAACCTGCCAAAAATAGGAACAAAATAGCAGTTAAAATTGCGCTTTCAGTTATTTTCAAAGTTCTATATCTGAGAAGAGTGGCTGCTCATATTGCTGTGATTGTCCTCTCATTCGCAGCATCCGTGAAGGCAAAGTGGAACACATACCAGCAAGGGAACTTGTGCTGGGTGACACAGTGTGCATCTCCATTGGTGATCGAGTCCCCGCAGATATGAGACTGCTGGAGGTTTGTTCATTTGATGTTAAAATCAAAATGTTGGAGATTGTGAGCCCTTGCATCTTTCTGCCATTCAGGTAGAATATGACAGATCTGATCTTGCCGTCAGATGCTTATTCCTGCCTGTTTTCCATAACCTGATCAAAGATTTGTCTCTTGCTGCCTTAAATATGTACAGTAATCCAGTCTCCACTGCTCCATGTGGTAGAGAATTCCAAAGATTCACCATAACCTAGAGAAGAAATTCTTCCTCATCTGCATTTTAAATGGGTAACCCACATTCTGAAATTACATCCCTAACTGTAGATATCTCTGAAAGAAAAACAACCTCTCTGCATTTCAGCTCTCATTTTTCTTACCATTCGCAAATTGAAGAACCGGTCTGTAATTTGGAATTCCTGTTCAGTTCTATCTATTCTTAAAAGTAATGATGAATAGCAAATCAGAACTCCGGAAAACTGCACAGAGCTCTGGAGAATTATTGGTGTAAAGAACTGTAAAGAAGTGGAGAGAGTGAGCAATTTCAAGTTCCTGGGTGTCAGTATCTCTGAGGACCCAACCTGGTCACAACATATTAATGCAGCTATAAAGAAGGCAAGACAGCAGCTATATTTCATTAGAAGTTTGAGGAGATTTGGTTTGTCACCTAAAAACTTCTACAAATGTACCATGGACAGTATTCTGATTGGCTGCATCACCATCTGGTATGGGGTGGGCGGGAAGTGGTCTACTGCACAGGTCGAAATAAGTTTCAGAAAGTTGTAAAAAAATTAGTCAGCTCCATCATGGGTACCAGCCTTCATAGAATCCAAGACATCTACAAGGAGTGGTGCCTCAGAAAGGTGGCATCCAACATTAAGGTCCCCCGCCACCCAGGACGTGCCCTTTTCTCATTGTTACTGTCAGGAAGGAGGTACAGTCTTTCTGGCTGGTCTGTGTTAGATTTAGCCTTGGGGTCATGGGGTGGGGGGGGGGGGGGTGGGAGGGGCTTCACGTTTTAGTTTCTTTCTTCTTGGGCTATGTACGCTATTGAAGTATTGGTTGCGTTCTCCTTCCCGGTATCTCTTATTTGTTCTGTTCCCTTTCCGGGTTCATGGGTCGAGCCTATCGTCAATCCTCCTTGTTGCGGGTTGACTTTAGGGTTTATGGAGTCTATTATTAACTTTGTCTCCTGGAATACTAATGGTCTTAATCATCCTATTAAAAGGAAAAAAGTTTTTAAAGTGTTCCGGAGACTTAAAGCACAAATTTTATTTTTACAAGAGACCTATGTGTGGAGGGGGGACAGACTACGTTTTTTTAAATTCTGGAAGGAACAACAGTTTCATTCGAACTCCAATGCTAAGATTCGAGGCGTCTCTACTTTTATAGACTCCTCAGTTACTTTTATACAACATGATATTATTTCTGATCCGAATGGTAGATTTCTACTGGTTAGTGGTCTACTATTTAATAAAAAGGTAGTTTTGGTTAATGTTTATGCTCCTAATATGGACTGTCCGGAATTTTATAAATCATTATTCAATCAGTTCCCGAATTTGAATGAGTTTTCATTGATCTGGGGCAGAGATCTTAATACCTGTTTATCTCCAGCTTTGGACCGTTCGGCTCCTCTATGGACCTTACCTAATAAATCTGCAACTTTGATTAATTCATTCCTCTCTGATTCTGGGTCGACGGACATTTGGCGTTTTTTGCATCCTCAGGAAAAAGATTTTTCTTTTTTTTTCACATGTTCACCATTCCTATTCAAGAATTGATTATTTCTTTATTGACTCTCGTCTTATTTCTTCAGTGATTAAATGTGATTATGACTCTATAACCATTTCAGATCATGCTCCACTTAAGCTTTCTATTAAAATTCAGGCCAATACACAAAATAATAGACAATGGTGTTTTAATTCACTGTTGCTTCAGGACTCGGACTTTGTTAACTTTATGAATGAACAGATTGATCTTTTTTTTACAATCAACTATACAGAGGATATTTCTGTGAACATTCTTTGGGATACTTTTAAAGCTTATATTCGTGGTCAGATTATCTCGTATTCTGCTGCTTTGAGGAAGAAGCTGAAGCAGGAGGAGTTGGTAATTGTGGACAAGATTAAGGAAATTGATAAGAAATATGTTACAGCTCCCTCTGAGGAGTTATATAAACAAAGAACTGAACTTCAAATGGAACACGGTTTATTACTTTCGTCCTCGATTGTAAACCAATTAAAGAAAACAAGAAATGAATCTTATGTACACAGTGACAAAATTGGCAAACTACTGGCTAACCAATTGAAGTCTAATTATGCTAAATCTCAAATTAATCAGATTTATAATCAAAATGACCGACTGATACTTGATCATGCGGGGATTAATCAAACCTTCTGTGATTTTTATTCTTCCTTATATCAATCAGAGTCTCCTCGAGACTCTAAATATATGAATGATTTTTTAGATAACCTAGACTTCCCTGAGATTTCACAGGATATGTCTTCTATGTTAGATACTCCCATTACCACTGATGAGATTAAGAATGTTATTTCCTCTATGAATTTGGGGAAAGCTCCTAGCCCTGATGGGTTTACCGTAGAATTTTATAAATGTTTTGCACCTTCATTAATCCCTTGGTTCTGTAGGGTTTTCGAGGCTTCATTAAAACTTGGTAAACTTCCCAAATCTTTCAATAGAGCGTCAATCTCTCTAATATTAAAGAAGGATAAAGATCCTGCTCAATGTGCATCTTATAGACCAATATCTTTATTAAATGTTGATTCTAAAGTTTTTTCTAAGTTATTAGCAAACAGATTAGAAAAAGTACTTCCTTTTATTATTTCGGAAGACCAAACGGGTTTTATTAAAGGTCGTTACTCTTTTTATAACATTCGCACACTGTTAAATATTGTTTATACCCCCTCACAAAATGTTCCTGAGTGTGTTATCTCTTTAGATGCTGAGAAAGCTTTTGATAGGGTAGAATGGCCTTACTTATTTAAGGTGCTTGAAATGTTTAATCTTAGCTCGAAATTTATATCCTGGATCAAACTGTTATATCATTCTCCTGTGGCCTCGGTCCGTACTAACTCTCTAAGCTCACCTTTTTTCCCTCTATATCGAGGCACTCGACAAGGTTGTCCTCTTAGTCCTTTATTATTTGATATTGCATTAGAACCTCTTGCAATTGCCATTCGAGAATCTCCAAATATTACTGGGATAACTCGGGGCTTAAAGTCCCATAAAATATCACTCTATGCTGATGACTTACTTTTATATATTTCTAATCCTCAAAAATCCATCCCTGCTGTTTTAGAGTTATTAGCACAATTTAGTCTCTTTTCAGGTTATAAATTAAATCTTAGTAAGAGTGAACTTTTCCCGATTAATAAACAACTTCCCTTATATCATAACTTTCCATTTAAATTGATTAATAATTATTTTTCATATCTTGGGATTAAAATTACTTGTAAATACAAAGATTTATTTAAGATTAACTTTTTACCCTTAATTGACCATATTACTCAACTTTCATCTAAATGGTTTCCTTTATATTTAACTTTGGTCGTATTAATGCAGTTAAGATGGGTTTTTTTGCCAAAATTTCTATATATATTTCAGGCATTACCAATCTTTGTTCCAAAATCTTTTTTTTGATAAAGTTGACTCAAAAATTTCTTCACTTATTTGGCAAAATAAAAACCCGAGACTGGGTAAAATACATTTACAGAAAGCTAAGAGAGATGGAGGTTTAGCATTACCGAACTTTAGATTTTATTATTGGGCAATTAATATTTGACATATGAAATTTTGGTTACTTGACCAGGATATACTATCCATTCCTAAATGGGTAGCATTGGAATTACAATCTGTTCAGGGCTATACACTTGGCTCTATTTTAGGTTCCTCTCTTCCTTTTGATTTGAAACGCCTCAAACAGGTATCTAACCCGATAGTTAAATATACCTTACGTATTTGGTTTCAATTCAGAAAATTTTTTGATCTTAACCAATTTGGGCTAGCGATTCATATTTTAGGTAACATATTTTTTCCTCCCTCTTTTACGGATCGTGCTTTTCAAATTTGGAAGACTAAGGGTATTTCACGGTTTTTGGATTTATTTTTAGATGGTTCCCTTATGTCTTTTGAACAATTATCTAATAAATATAATTTACCAAGAATACATTTTTTTAGATATCTACAAGTTAGAAATTTCCTAAGTACTATACTTTCTTCTTTTCCAATGCTTCCTCCTACATACATTTTAGATACTATAATTAACCTTAATCCATGTCAGAAAGGTGCATCGGCTATGATTTATAATATTATTATGAAACTTAGGAAAGCTCCATTTGATAAGATTAGGGTAGACTGGGAACAGGAATTGGGGTCTATCATTTCTGTGGATGACTGGGGGCAGATTTTACAATTAGTCAATACTTCCTCTATTTGTGCTAAACATTCCCTAATTCAATTTAAAGTTGTTCACAGAGCACATATGTCCAAAGATAAATTAGCTCGCTTTTATTTCTCATATTAATCCTTTTTGTGATAGATGTCTGGGGCAGATAGCCTCTTTAACTCATATGTTTTGGTCTTGTCCTACTCTGGAAACTTTTTGGAGAGACATTTTTAATATTATCTCCAAGGTATTGAATATAGATATCTCTCCTCACCCTATTACTGCTATCTTTGGACTACCTAAAATTTCCAGTAATCTTTCTCCTTCAGCCCGTAGAATGATTGCATTTCTTACTTTAATGGCGAAAAGATGTATCTTACAACATTGGAAAGAGCTTAATGCTCCAATTACCTTTTTTTGGTTTTCTCAGACGATATTATGCTTGAATTTGGAAAAAAATTAGAAGCAATCTTTATGATTCCTCACTCAAATTTGAACAGACCTGGAGATCTTTTATTCAATATTTTCATTTAATGTAATTTTTTTCTCCTTTTTTTTGCTCCATATTTATATACCCTTCTTGTTTTTTTTACTGTTTTTTAACTCTGCTTGGTTCCAAGTTAGCCCATTGTTTTGCTTTGCTTTTAGTTAGTTGCACGGTGGGTTTTTTTGGGGTTTTTTTTTCCTTTACTCTATTGAGATATATATATATATATATATATATATAAAAAAAATTAGTATACTATTATGTTTATGTTTAAATTACATTGTATCATTTTTTTGTATTAATATCTCCTGTAATTTTATTATATTCTAACAGCGTATTAGTGCCTTTATGGCTTACCTTTTTGTATACTTATTCAATAAAAAGATTTAAAAAGAAAGAAAGGAAGGAGATACAGAAGCTTGAAGGCACACTATCAATGATTCAGGAACAATTTCTTCTCCCTCTGCCATCCGATTTCTAAATGGACACTGAACCTATGAACACTGCCTCACTACTTTTTAAAAAAAATTTACTTCTGTTTTTGCACTACTTATGTCTACGTCTCCCCTCTCACTGTGAAATGGGGACACCTCTTTCCCCCTTATTGGGGGAGAGAACCTGTGGTATGTCGAATTACTGGGTGAACGAGTAGTCTTTGGGGTACTGCAAGTCTGTGTCTTTATTGTTTCTTTGCTGCATGCTTGAGTGCTCAATGGAGGGCACCGATGCTTTTTTTTTGCTGGTGGGGGAGGGGGATTGTTGCTTTGCTGCTGCTTATGCGTGGGAGGGGGCAACTGAGGGGGTCTTTGGGGTTCTAGCATTTAACTGTCATTCATTCTTTGGGACACTCCTCTATTTTTGTGGATGTTTGCGAAGAAAAAGAATTTCAGGATGTATATTGTATACATTTCTCTGGCATTAAATGTACCTCTGAAACCTTTGAACTTATTTTAACTTGCCTACTTAATATATATGTACTTACTGGAATTCAGTTTTTTCTATATTTGTCATGTATTGCATTGTACTGCTGCCGCAAAGTTAAGTTTCACAACATATGCAGTGTCATTAAACCTGATTCTGATTCTGACCGCTAGTGACATTCTCCAACAGGGTGTGAGAACAGGAAAGTGGTATTTCTAGAGAAGTTTGTTTTCACACATTTATTATCCTTGATGTAGCACATGCTTCTCACTCATGCATTTCAGGATGTGATTTGGGAGCAGATGCAAGACTTTTTACAATACTTGCTTTTGAATAGATGTTGAAGCAGATATTGAGGAAGAGTCAACACACATGACTGCTACAGAAGCATCACTTTGTTCCAAAAACATTCAACACATGTCGTTGTCTTTGGGTGTCATAAATGCGACTGTGAGCATAATTTACCTTTAGTTTTCCATGATGCATTCAGAATTGGCATCAACTAATTGTATCCATCTACTGAGCTTATCGAAACAAACACCGTTCTTTTTATTTGCTTCCTTTTTTTTACAGCTTTCACTTAAGATAAAGCATAAAATATTGTTTTCTCTTGGTTGACCATTAAGTTTAATGGGCCTGTTAGACAGTGTTTACAGTATATAGTAAGAAGCTATATTAGAACAGGGAGTTTTAAGATCCGTTTCACCAAGTGCATTTCTAAGTTTCTCCCTGCCCCAGCCAAAAATTTCTAGTGTTTAAAGAATTTTTTCAATGAGGAATTTCCCCAACCTTTAAAATCTGCTTTAGAACTCACAGGAGGGAAGGTCCCAACATCTGTACTTCAGCAACCTGCCGTCAGCTGATTGCTATGGTCAGCAAAATCTTGCCGCGTAGAAGTAAATATATTAAAAAAAGAATTTACATAGACTTGATTCACAACACAAATTCATTTGGGATGATCTGGTATGTAAAAAAAAATACATTACTTGTTTTACCTTAAATGGATTTATAGGAAATTTGCTCAGGTATAAGGTGCAATTCAGTTTTACATTTGCTCATTCACTATGGTTTCAATATCCACTCATGTACTAGAATTTTGCTACTGACTAATAGCAATCACCTATCGGTTTTTGTAAGTAATGTATTTTATTTCCAACTGCATGTTACAACTAATTGGTTTATTGTTTTTGAATTAGGCTATTGATTTACTGATTGATGAGTCAAGTTACACAGGAGAGTCAGAAGCTAATAATAAGAGTACCACAGCCTTGCCCGAATCTGGTGATTCAACTTCTCCTCAAAATATTGCATTCATGGGAACCCTAGTACAATATGGAAAAGGAAAGGTACCTTCTTTATTAAACTGCTATTTCATAGTGCTGGTAAATGGATCTATACAAGCAACGTTAGCTTATATCATGCAATATTAGGCTAATAAACTCTTCTTTCATCTGTTCCTGTTAATTCCATATTTTTATTTTGAGGAAGTGCGCTCGCTTATACTCAAACTCTTCATTGCATTCAGACTAGCCTCTAGAAATGCACATATGCCAAGCTGGTAATGCAGAATATACATTTAATGCACCTTTCTTAGGCTGCATGGAGGAATGGACCATAAGAGTAAGTCATAACACTGTTAATGTTAAATTCCGAGAAGCCTTTAAACCACAGGAATATTCAATGATAGAGTTTAGTATTTTTGCTCCTCCTAATAAAGATCTCCCTTGATAAGCTTGGTATAAAGTATATGAGCCAAATGCCAAACATACAGATGGATTAACTTTGTTCTTTTGCATTGGTTTCAGTAACATTCATGTTCAATAATATCAGATATTTTAGGATCCATGTATTTTATTCCATATTTCCAGTAAATTAATTTACTTATTTCAGGTAATCATTGTGCATTCTTGCTTCCTACAGGCCACCACTCACAGTTTTCCAATTTTGTCATTGAATTGTTCTGCCTTTATTACTGACCTTGCTTTCTGCTCTGAATTTGGCCCTACCATCATCACCAGCCACTTTCTGTGTATCTCTAATTCCAGTTCTGATGAAGGGTCTGCCATCTGAAGCATTAAACTTGCTTCTGTTTCCACGGATGCTGCCTGACCTGCTGAGTATTTATAACATTTTCTGATCATATTTATCACTGAAAGTTCTGTAGATAAATAACTGAATGACTCAGAGACTTTAGTTACATAAACTGGATTTTTCTGTCAGAACAAAAATTTCAAACATTTATTTTTATCTTTTGGCTTTCTTTTATCCATACCTTTACAACTACTTTCATAATCGTAGTGGTTTATTGATTTGTTTCAAGACAAGAGAATGCAGATGTTGGAATCTGGAATAGCAAATAATCTGTTTGAGGAATTTATCAGGTTGATCAGCATCTGTGGGAGGAGAGGGAACAGAATTATTGATGTTTTGAGTCAATTCTGCATCAGAACTGAGAGTGAAATTGGGAGTTGGCCAGTACGAAAAGGGGAAGGTGAGTGGTGAGACCAGAATCCGAGGACAATTGAGGGGTGAAAGAATACAAGCAGGGTGTGCCAGGTAGGACATGGAAGACTGCAGCAGGTGAATGGCAGATGGAGACAGACAAAGGGAGAGAATGAGTGAGACATGCATGATTGACATATTACTCATTACTTTATGCCAAACTTACCATGGGAGACCCTTACTATATTCCTAACCAGTGAAGGTGTGTATTTATAAAATATACATGTATACACATACTTTTAAGCATCTTTTAACGTACCAGATTTGAAGGCAAAGAAGAAAAAAACTGTTAGAATCAATGTTATGGTTGACCTATATCGATGAATTCTGTGGTAAATCAATATATACTGTATGGCTCTATATATATTTATTTGTTACTTGCATTGTATCCAGGGCATTGTGATTGCAACTGGTGAAAATTCTGAGTTTGGAGAAGTTTTCAAAATGATGCAAACTGAGGAGGTATGTGTTTGCTAGCTTGTTATTCAACACTTCTGCTTTTAGTTATTTTTGTTTATATTTGTCCAGTGTATGTTGATCCTAATGTTTACCCCTCACCCTAGAGCACATTGCCCAAAGCTTGCTGCCCTCTGCCTGTGGGTAGTGCTCTTTATTCTAGTGTGACCCTGGGCACAATATTCAGCTGGGGACAAAACGTGGCAGTGGACAGTCATGGAACTTTCGCAATACAGACAGTCCACTGCATTCAGAATGGCTTTTGTCAGACTGTGCCTTTCTCAAAGATGTTAATGATTGTTATTGAATGTCCCAAGTGTGATTTCACCAACTGCTTGTATGGTTGTAATATGATGTCCCAATTCTTGTGCCCAATACCTGGGCTACTGAAGGAACACATGCCAAACACCTCCTTCAGCATCCTCTCTAACTATGTCGCAACTTCCAGAGAGACAACTATGTACTTGTACTTGTAAGTTGCACTTTTCTCCAGGGACCTGCCATTATACTGTCAGAGAATAAAGTAATGTGAAGAATTTGAAATAGCGAACAGTGGAAGTGTATATACTTTTAATCTGTGAATTATTATTTTTTTTCTCTTCTTGACTAGTCGCCAAAAACCCCTTTACAAAGAAGCATGGATAAGCTAGGGAAGCAATTATCACTGTTTTCATTTATAATAATCGGTAAGTTGAATGAAGTAAATTTAAAGCCTTAATTTTACTTCTGTCTCATAAATAATATTTCTGAGATCTTTTTAAAAGGAGTAGCAGCTTCTCAGAGTTAAACACTAATAGCATTATTCAGTAATACAGATTTCTAGTATCTTAATATCTCAACCTTAACTCAGGGCAAGTAAAGAGAAGGGTTCAACCATGAATGTTGATTTCACAACTGAGCAGACGTTGACTTAGACTATAAGACCATAAGATGTAAGGGCAGAATTGGCCCTGTCAGCCCATGGAGTCTGCTCCACCATTCCATCATGGCTGATATATTATCCCTCTCAAACCTATTCTCCTGTCTTCTCCCTGTGGTCTTTGATGCTCTTACTAATTAGAACTATCAACCTCTGCCTTAAATATATCCAGTGACTTGGCCTCCACAGCCATCTGAGGCAATAAATTGCACTAATTCACCACCCCCTGGCTAAAGAAATGCTTCCTCATCTCTATTCTAAAGGGTTGTCCTTCTATCCTGAGGGTGTGCCCTCTGGTAGTAGACTCCCCCACGACAGGAGACATCCTCTCCATGTCCAGTCTGTCAAGGCCTTTTTGTCTGGGGTTTCAATAAGATCCCCCTCATACTTCTAAACTCCAGTGAATAGCCACACCCCAAAGTGCTAATTGTTGCCTGAAGCACAGCAACATACAAGAGAAAAAATTAAAGCATGAAATGGGAGATTGTCTTGTGCAGCAGATTGCCCAGAGCAATCAAGTGAAAGTTCTAAGCGGACTTAAATCACACTTTTACAATATAAATAGAACAGTGTAGCATAGGAATAGGCTCTTCAACCTACACTGTGCCAACTATGATGCCACATGAAACTCGTGTCACCCGTTTGCACATAATTTGTACCTCTGCCTTCCCTACAAGTTCATATGCCTGTCTAAATGCCTCTTAAATGTCACTAGTGGATCTGCTTTCATCTTCCCCACCGCCCCCTACCACCAATATGTTCCAAGCACATACCAGTCTGTTTTATTTTAAACCAATGCTTAGCCTACATACCTCCTTTATATTTTCCCCCCTTTCTTAATGCTGTACCCTTTAGTATTTAACATTCCACTCTGAGGAAAAAGAGTCTGACTGTATACTTTCTCATAGATGTATAAACTTTGATCAAATCACCCCTCAGGCTCTGATACTCCAAAGAAAGCAACCCAAGCCTGTCCAACGTTTCCTTGATGCTAATGCTCTCTAATCCAGGCAACATCCTGGTGAACCTCTTCTGTACCCACACCAAATCGTTCACATTCTTCTTCTGGTGCAACCAGAATTATACAACCAAAGTTTAATACAGTTGCAACATGACTTGATTTGTACACTCAGTGCTCTAACTGATGAAGGCAAGCATGCTGAATGCCTTTTCTGTCATCTTATTTATTTTATTTTCACCTTCAGGGAGCTATGGACATGTACCTCTAAGATCCCTTTGTACATCAGTTCTCATTCTACTCACTGTATAATTTATTCTAACATTTCACCTCTCAAATTAAAACTCCTCGGGTTACAGACCCCTTTCCCTATAATCATCTTGAAACCAATATGTTATAATCAAGACAATGGTTGCATGTGATCGTGCTTCCCCGATGACATTGTTGATACGCTTCGCCACAAGTCGACAAACTTAAATTTCTGCATTTCTCTCCCTCAAGCCCAAGATTATTGCACACACCTTAGAATCTTGCACACATCTTAGAAGATTTGGAATTTCACAGCCCACTCTGTACCAATGTACCTAAACAACATAATTTCTCTTTTTGTTCTATCTTATTGCACTGACTACATGCCAACATTTTAATCTGCTGCACAAGACAATCTCCCATTTCATGCTTTAATTTTTTTTCTTGTATTTTTCTCGTGCTTCAGGCAACAGTTACCACTTTGGGGTGTGGCTATTCATTATCCATTGGGTAAATGAGTTCATTCAAAATTTAAAGTTAATGATTGGCTTTAGCCAACCTGTAGTGACAATCACTGCCCTAAGAGACTGTAAGATATTACAATGCATATTTCAACAAATTATGTATATTTTTCAATCACTGTTTTATGGGTGAATTTGCAAGGTAAATTGTGCTACGGTAATTAACTTGTGCCTATCATTGTAATGTCTGCAATAAGTTTGGTAATACATAATTTTAATATAGAATGGAATTTTATTGTCATTGCTCAAGGCAACAAGACTATGATGTTACTCTAGTCCATGCAAAAACAGTTATTTACAATGCAAGCAATAAGGCTTCATTTTAAAAATATAAATATTTAATTAATACCACTCCATGACACTCAAAGGCCATTGGCAAGCCAGGGTGTAGCATTATTCAGCTGCACAACAGCCCTTGAGAAGCTGTTTTTCAGTCTTACTGTCTTGGCTAAGATGTTCCTGTGTCTCCTGTGTCTCCTACCAGAGTGCAGGAGGTTGAACAGATAGTGCTCGAGATGGAATGTGTCTTTAACGATGTTACAAGCGCACCGTAGGCATTGAGAGTTGTATCTTCACATCTTTTGGAGGTCTCTTTACAGAAGTTAGAGCATACAGTTAGAAAAGCATATAGAGGCAATCAAGATAAAATTAAGCACTTTTGAAACTTCATTGCCAAGAAGTTATCCACAGCTATTAGTGCTAACTGTGCTAAAACATGTTATCAGCATGTACACCACTTCCATTGAATTCAGTGAGGTAAATGAAGATGGTGTTCCTTGCATTCCATTGCTGTAACTTCTCTTTCATTGATTTCACAGTAATAGTGAGTGGAGCAATCACTGTAAAATAGAAGTCTTAAGTAATAATATTAACATGTTTAAATATGGCTCTAAAATTGTCTCCTTCAGGTTTAATGATGCTGATTGGTTGGTTACAAGGAAAGCATCTCCTTGGCATGTTCACTATAGGAGTTAGGTAAGAACATAAACGTGTTGCTTATGAGCGTAATGGACTACAAATATCTATGGCTGTTACTCTGCATTGTATGATGCAAAATTCGTCCTGCACCAGGAAAAGCTCATAAAATTGGTGATCTACAGAGGACCAAAGTATATCTTAAGCATGGACTGCTTGCATTACTCTATGCAAAATGGAGGCTTTGTGTGCATTATTTTCAGCTTTGTACCTTTGTGGCCACAAAGAACTTTTGTTCATTCACTCCCCAGTGAATTATGGTAGATCTTGGGTTGTGGTGGCAGTAGGGTGATGTGAAGAAGGGCCCAGGTTATGGGAGGGCTGAAGGTTTAGGAGGCAAGAGGAATTGAAAACTTGGCCAAAGGCGCAATAGGCTGTGTAGCATTTTGGACTTCAATCAGAGACCCATATTGTTGCACAGGATCTGGAGTGCTTCAGGGTCTAGTTCCAGGACGGTGTTTTGGTAGAGGTGTGCAAAATGATATGAGGTATAGATGAAGTGGATAGTCAGTGGAATTTTCACAGCTTGTAATGATTAACATGAGAGCATAATTATAAGGTGATTGGAGAAAAGTATAGGGAGAGTGCCAGAGGTAGCAGTTCTTTACAGAGTGCAACATGGAGGCCACAAGCCCCATAACAGTGCGTTCCACAGTAAGTGCATGAAACACACTGTCAAGGGTGATGGCAGAGACAGATACATTAGGGACACTTAAGAAAGTCTTAGGAAGATACATGGATGAAATGCAGGGGGTTAGACTGATCTTGGAGTAAATTTAAAAAGTTGGCACAATGTTGTGAACTGAAGGGCCTGTGCTGTGCTGTAATGTTCTGTATCCCTACCAATATGCACCACCTTGCAATTCTCCACATGAAACTTCATCTACCCATGCTACCACCCAATTGCAATCTACTTGGGCGCCACGACAGCATAGCAGTTAGCGCAACACTATTACAGCTCAGGGCGTTGCAGAGTTCAGAGTTCAATTCCGGCACTATTCTGTAAGAAGTCTCTGTACTCCCCGTAGAATACGTGGGTTTCCCCCGGGTACTCTGGTTTCCTCCCACAATCCAAAGATGTACCAGGTAGGTTAATTGGTCATTGTAAATTGTCCCATGATTAGGTTAGGGTTGCTACGGTGATGTGGCTTGAAGGGCTGAAAGGGTGGAAGGGCCTAGTCCATTCTATTTCATTAAATAATTTATTTTTTAAATTATTCTTTTTCCAATTTACAATGTCAAGTTCTACTATATGTTGTCCTCAAATTTGTGGCATGCAATCGCAGGTTGTTGATAATGAATTTAAAAAAAAAAAAGTATATCAGTGGTCCTAATACTGATCCCTACTGGCGACAGATCACTTTACTCTGGTCAGAAAGAGAACCACGTACCGTGATCCTCTGTTGTCTGAAACTTAGCCATATTATTAATGTCCCTTTTGTGTAATGTGCTTCAAATTTGTTGATAAGCCAATCATAAACCCTTTTAAAATTGTCCAACATCTTCTGTGGTTACCATATCTGATTGCAATTCAGTGTCCCCTGCACCCCCCCCCCCCCAACTTACCTCCTCCATCCCCAAGTCCTGTTGTCACAGAGGTTGCAGACATTCTGAGCTGGAATAGTATCAGCCCTGAATGTAACATGGTTTCTTGTCTCTTTGGTAGCCTGGCGGTTGCAGCTATTCCAGAAGGCCTCCCAATTGTTGTCACGGTAACATTAGCACTAGGTGTGATCAGAATGTCAAAAAAAAGAGTCATAATAAAGAAACTTCCCGTGGTAGAGACGCTGGGTAAGTCAACAATTTATTTTGTTAACTTTAACTAATTAAATTTAATATTGTAATTTATTTTAGCGGTTGAATCATTTGATTTTTGTTATTTGCATTTAAAATAAAAGACATGCAGAGAGTTTACTGAATGCAGCTGAGTCAATTTGTTAAAATATACACTATGTTTATCAAGATATGTATAATTCTGTACACTTACATTCATTTTACCATGTACAAACTTCTCCATCTGTGAAAGAACTCTGAATTGCCAAGGCACCAGAAATACTCCGTCTTAGTAACTTAATTTCTGAATTAATCCTCGAGTATTGAGGTAATTGAGTACTGATTCTAATACAGGTAATTAATAATCATGCTTTTAAATTATAGGTTGTTGTAATGTCATTTGTTCCGATAAGACGGGCACCCTTACAGCTAATCAGATGACTGCAACGCGGTTACTTACGTCAGATGGCATACAGGCAGAGGTTGGTATTAAAGCACCTTGACATTAAACCATGAAGGAAGTTATAACCTTTATCAATAGAAGAAAACAGGTTGTGGAAAATACTCCAATTCTTACTGGCCTTGTACCTGATAGATACTGTATGTTTGCTCAGTTTGAGGCAGCCAACAGAACTTCTAAACTTTGCTGTGAACAGCAAGAAATGGCTTTAACTATTCATTGTGTACACAACTGTCCACAGATTCATTACTCCAGATATCCATTTCTCAGTTAAAGAAATGTTTTCTGTAAGGAATAAAAACCAGAGGTCATATAATCTTTTATTCCAGCTCTGGCATTCCATACGATCTCAGGTGATTTTTTGCCCTGTTGTCACCTCGCCTTCACTAATCAATATCTCTTGATTTCTTCACTGTCTAAAAGTCTATCAATCTCTCCTGAATATACTTTGTGAATTGAGCCTCTGCAGAACTTTTACATAGCGAATTTCAAACATTCATCATCCACTAGGGGAAGTAATTTCTTCTCATCATTGACCAGACTGGCTAACTAACTACTTTTAGAATGTGACCCTTGGTTCTAAAAATTCCAGCCAACAGAAGTCATTCCCACATTTAGCATGTTAAGCACCGTAAGAGTGTTGAATTTAAAAAGAAAAAAAAAGACAAGACACTTGAGAGCATCTGCGGAAAGAGAAACAGAGTTAATGTTGTTTCCCAGAAGAATGTTATAATGTGAGCCTATAGAGGTGGGATGCAGAGGTTTTTCTGATTGTTCTCTCTGCAGAACCTACTCCCTCCTTGGCATTGGGAGAGGGCTGCAAAGAAAAGAGTCATCAGAGCAGTGATAGAGGTTGCTGAGTGAGCCTCCAGATGGCTATGGATCAACAGGCATGACCCGTAGACCAATGCTGCCTGGACACAAGCCAGGGCCTGATCAACTCTGGCTGGGTCACCTGGGCAAGAGTATCTGATGTTGAAAGTCCCAAAACTACCCAATGACCCCAGGATACCTCACTAATGATGAGTCCCTGCGCATCCTAGGATGTATTTTAGCATCATGTTTCAATGAAATCATGTCTCATTCTTCTGAATAAGTAAGAAGAATGGGCGTAAGCAATCTAATCTGCCCTTGCAAGACAATTATCCCACCTTAACAACTGATCTGTTGAACTTTCGTTTTGCTCCCCCTATTGCAAATATAATATTTTTCAGCTAGTGAGACCAAACCTCTTCACAATATTCAAGAGCTCCAAATAATAGGGTGACATGCTAGCGTAGTGGTGAGCACAATGCTTTGCATTTCAGGCAACCTGGGTTCAATTCCCGCCACTGCCTGTAAGGAGTGTGTACGTTACCCCCATGAGCACATGGATTTCCCCTGGGTGGTCCAGTTTTCTGACAACCAGTTTGTAGATTAATTAGTCTGTGTCAATTGTCTGGCTCAAAGGGTCGGAAGGGCCTTCTTTGCGCTGTATTTCAATAAAATAAAAATAATTGCATTCCTACTCCTGAATCTGTAGTGGGTGGTTATCTTCAAACCACCAGACATTAGAATTCTCACTAAATCACATAGGTCTCTAAGTAGAGAGTAGAGACACATGCCTTGTGTCAATACTCAGCATTTTGGATGTGGATTATTAGTATTGCCATTATCCTTTAGCATACTTTCTGTTCAGTCATGCCCGTTAGGCCACTGGTGTTTAGGGCAGCAATGAAGGTCCTCCATCTCTGGTGGTGTTCAGGACTTACTTCAACATGTCAGTAACTTCCTCTTGGTTTTCACTACTGTCAGTCATGCAAGACCCCAGTCAAAACTCAGGAATACCATCGCAATCAGATGTAGGAGGAGTCTTCTTTGCTGTTTGCATAACAGTTTTGTTTTGACCAGTCAGGGTTGTTGACCCTGAGCTGGACCCCCGAACGTGGAGGACCAGTTGACCACCTTTAGTCTGGCTTGTACTCTCTGACCCCTGCCAAGAGCCAGATCATAAAGCCCTGACTCCAGCCAACATATCTCTCTGGGTCATTGGGGCATGCAAGCCTCCGAACTTGCCCCATATCTCAGAAAGTAAGTGTTGTCATTGGAGAGAGTCTAGAGGAGGTTCATGAGGATGATTCTGGGAATGAAAGGGAACGTATGAGGAGCATTTGGCAGCTTTGGGCCTCACTGGAATTCAGAAGAATGTGGTGGGATGTTATTGAAACCGAATGTTGAAAGGACTTGATAGGGTGGATGTGGAGAGGATGTTTCCTATGGTGGGGGTGACCAGAACTAGAGGGCACAGCCTCAAAATTGAGGGGCGACCCTTTGGAATAGAGGTAAAGAGTATTTGGTTTTAGCCAGAGAGTAGTAAACCTATGGAATTCTCTGCCACAGACTGCGGTGGAGGCCAAGTCCATGCATATATTTAAGGCTGAAGTTGATTGTTTCCTTATTGGTCAGGGCCTCAAAGGATATGGCGAGAAAGCAGGTGTATGGGGTTGAGCGGGATCTGGGATCAGCCATGATGGAATAGTGGAAAAGACTCGATGGGCTGAATGGCCTAATTTTGTTCCAAAGTCTTGTCTTGTGGTCTTAAACCCACTGACAAGGTAGTGGTCCTCTTGAAGGTCTTTAGCATAGTAAGTACTACAAACAACAGATGGATTCCAGGCATGAGAATGAAGCATGGGAGAATGGGGGGAGATCTTATAAGGGTATTCAAATTTATAAGGGGTGTGGATAAGCTGAATGCCTGCAAGTTTTCCACTCAGGTTGGGTGAGAGTAGCACTGGAGGTCATACGTTTGCAATGAAAGGTGAAATATTTAAGGGGATTCTGATGGGGGAATGACTTAACTTAGAGTGTGGTGCAATTGTAAAATGAGCTGCCAGCAGAAATGATAGAGATGGATTCAATTGTAACACTTAAGAGAAATTTGGCCAGGTGCATAGATGGGAGGGGTATGGAGGCTGTGGTCCAAATGCAGGTAGATGGGACTGAGTAAAAAAACCAGGCTGACATGAAGTAGATGGGCTGAAGGGCCTGTTTCTGAGCTGTAGTGCTCTGTGAATCTACAACTGTATGAAAATCACATTTGAAATGGTGCCTTTAACTTGAAAGTCAAAATGTTAGCTGTTTGTTCAACATCACAGACCCTTAGAGAATGTCTCTTTAGAGTAGAATGCAGAGGTGCAATCTGCACAAGAGCAGGCTATTACGAACACCAAGTTTAATATTTTAATTTTAACTGCATAGATAATATATGGGGATGACAAAAGTTACCACTGGTTGTATCAAAAAATAAGCACCAAGTGCAACGTGTCTCACGAAATGTTAGATTAAAGATCTAATCTTCAAAGATCAGATTTGTCACATGCACATTGAAACGAAGAGTGAAATGTGACTGTGTCATATCAAATCAACAAGGATTGTGCTGTGCAGCTCACAATTGTCAGCACGTTTCTAGTGCCAACAAACCATGCCCACAATTCACTAGCCCTAACAGTATGTCTTTGGAATGTGGGAGAAAACCAGAAAGCCCACCTGGTCACGGAGAGAACAGACAAAATCCTTGCTGTTAGCAGCGGGACTTGAAAGTTGATTTTACAGATGCCATAAAGTGTTGGGTTAACTGTGATGCTATCCTGCCACCTCTTTTGCCATGCCACTAGTAATGGTACACAGCAACATAACAACAGGCTCAGAGTTAGCAGGAATAGTCAACTAAAAGTGAGAAAAAGATGATATTTTGAAACCATGAGAAGTGATATTTGGCTTCAACAATACTTGTGTTAAAAGATTAGCAAACATTAAGATGGTGATAGCTAATATTACTTTAATGTTGTTTACATCATATGTTGACGTAAACAGTTTTAATGATGACAAAAGTACACTTGGTGGCCACTTTATTAAGTATACTTGTTCACTAAAGCAAATATCCAGTCAGCCAATTATGTGGTAGCAATTCAACGCATGAAAGCATGCACACATGGTCAAGAGGTTCAGTTTTTGTTCAGTCCAAACATCAGAGGGAAGAAATGTGATCTGAGTGACTTTGACTGTGGAATGATTGTTGGTGTTAGACAGGCTGGTTTGAGTACCTTGGAGACTGCTGATCTTCTGGGATTTTCAAACACAATAGTCCCTAGAGCAGGGGTTCCCATCCTTCATGCCATAGACCAATACCATTTAAGTAAGGGGTTGTTGGAAACCCCTGCTCGCGAGTTTACAGAGAATAGTGTGAAAAATAGAAATCAACTGGTCAGTGACAATCTGTGGGTGAAAATAGCTTGTTAATAAGAGAGGTCAGAGGAGAATAAACAAACAAGTTCAAATTGACTGGAAGACAACCGTAACTCAAATAACTACACATTACAACAGTGGTGTGCAGAAGAGCATCTCTGAAAGTACAACACGTTGAATCTTGAAGTGGATGGGCTACAACAGCAGGAGACCACAAACATACACGCAGTAGTCTCCTTATTATGTAGAGGAGGTACCGAATAAAGTGACTACTGAAGGTATATATGTATTTTACCCCAAAGAAAGTCTATTTCAAATCATTATAATTAAAATAACAAGTGTTTCGAGGCAGTTGTTTGACATCATTATTATTCTTACAAATATGTATAATGATCAGAGTACAATTTGAAATACAAATAACTGGAATTGTACTTCTAATGAAAATATATAATATCAAGCTACCTAAAGAGTCTCAGAGCAGAAAGAATCTTGGCTAGATGCTCTAAAGTCAAGTATTCCCGAGTAAAGGCTGACTGATATGTTACCTTGTGCGTTGTGAAATTTTTAAGCATTTCTTTCTTTTATTTGCTATAGGTAACAGGTACAGGATATAATGGAAAGGGGAATGTGCACTTATTACCTACTGGAGAAGTCGTAAAGGCATTTTCCAATGTGTCTATAGGAAAACTGGTTGAAGTAAGTTGCTTAAAATGCTCTATTTGGTTGTCTCTATTACTAAGGTGCAAGACTGAACTTTGTTGTCCATGCCAAGCTGTCAGTGTTGGCAGAGGTGCCAAGTATGGAATTAATGTGCTAAAAAGATTCCCACAGATTTTCAGGAAACATCTATAGAGAGGACTAAACAATCATGTTTTTGGCTGAGACCCTTCATCAGGACTCATCGGTCATGATGAAGGGACTCAGCCTGAAATGTTGACTCCATCTTCCTCTCTGTAGATACTGCCTGACCTGCTGAGTTCCTCCAGCATTGTGTGTGTGTGTGTGTGTATGTGTGTGTGTGTGTCTGAACTTGCAGCATCTGCAAAATCTCCTGTATTTATGTTCCATGTGAAGTTCTCTCTGAAAGTTAGATCTAGCATCCAGTGTTGTCCCAGAGTGTAATGCAATCTATCGGGACCCAAAATTATGAGTAGGGCTAACAGTGAGTGAGTGCAGAGAGGCAGCGTTTTCATCTATGTACTGATGGAAGTGAACACTTCTCCAACCAAAATTGTTTGTGTTCTGTAAACTATAATGAAGGAAAAAAAAGTTTTATGATTTAATTAAGGGCTGGTTCTGAGACCATTATATTGAGGGATCTGTGGCGTTCACACAGTATAGTGACATAAATGCTTCTCAGTGTCACCTGATCTGAATTGATTTTGATGAAGAATAGCAGTAAAATAGGGGTTTCAGCAGGACAGCTTAAAATCCACCCTCTCAGTATCTGAGAGACGTAGAGCACAGAAAAAGGCCCATTGACCCAGCAAGTGCATGCTGACAAGGAAGCATCCATTTACATTAATCCTTCATCAGTCCCATTTTATTCTCCCCACACTCACAACAAATCCTTACCTCCCCACCCCCACCCCCACCTTCCTGCTGCAAGATTCTATCACTTCTCAGCACATATGGGGCAATTTATAGCGGCAAGTTAACCTGCCAGCCTGTAATTCTTTGGGATATGAGCAGAATCTGATCACCTAGAGAAAACCCTTGCAAAGCAAGAATGGGTAAGCTTCGCACAGACAACATCTGGGTCACTGGACCTGTAAAGGATTTGCTCTTCGAGCTGCCCTATACTGAGTGCATGTGCTACTACATTTACAGTCAAATAAGGTGTATTATTTCAACATGTTTTAACATTAGTACCTAACCTGTGCTGAACACTTGTTTGTCATAGGCTGGATGTTTATGCAACAATGCTGCAATTACCAAAGATTCCTTGATAGGACAACCAACAGAAGGAGCTTTAATTGCACTTGCAATGAAGGTAAAGCTGAAGCAATTTTAATTTTAATGTCTCATCCGAGACAAGTTTTCAACTCCACGTCAGAAAGTGCACCTGCATAATCGGCATATCTTGAAAGATCAGAACCTTGATAGGTGAAGGACACAGCTGTTTGCCAAGACTTAAGTGGTTTACAATCACTATCTTGATGTGAACTCCGCTGAACAGCAGAACACCACGTGCACGGGCAAATGGCCACAGAGTTGGTTGATTTAACCCAACTGGAAAAGTAAATTTGCAATAGCTAAATAGTACTGAATCAGAATTGGAATCAGATTTATTAACACTGACATATGTCATGAAATCCATTGTTTGTGGCAATATTACAATGCAATACATTTAAAAATTTACTATAAGTTACGTTAAGAAATATATAAAGAAATTAATTTTAAAAAAAAAAGCAAAATAGTGAGGTAGGGTTCCCGGACCATTCAGAAACCTGATAACAGAGCTGTTCCAAAAGCACTGAGTGGGCATCCTTAGTTCTCTGTACCTCCTCCCTGATGGTAGTCATGAGAAGAAGGAATGTCCTGGATGGAGAAGTTCCTTAACGATGGATACAGCTGTCTTGAGTTACCACCTTTTGAAGATGTCCTTGTTAGTGGGAGTCGTCTTCCTGTGATTTAGCTGGCTGAGTCTGCATCCCTGTACAGCTTTATTCGATTCTGCACATCGGAGGGAGGTGAGAAAGTGGTGGAATTGGGTAACCAATCAGCTGTCCGTCACTAATAAGGAGGTAGTTTGCAACGTTTATCAGCAAGTTGGATTCAAGGTTACTGATGATGAAAAGCTTGGTGGAAGTATGGACTATGAGGAGGATGCATGGGGGCTATGGAGAGATTGGGTAAGGCAAGGACAAGACAGATAATGTGAAACATGATGTGGAAATATATAATATCATTCACTTTGGTAGAAAAAAATGGGTGGAACATTTCTTTAAATAGTAACTGATTGAAAGGTATTGAGAGGAACACAGGTCAGTTCAAGTTAATAAGTCAACTCTTGGCTTCCACCTCCAAATTCTTGATGTAGCCCAATTTAAAGTCATAAGCAGACTTGGAAATGGTATCCGAGACCCAGTCACTGATCCCTGTGGTTTCCTATTAGTTACTGCCAAAAATTCCTTCACTGTTTTGCCTTTTGGAGATTTTTCAACCTAGGCCAATGTATTACCCCCATTAATATGCTCTTTAATTTGCACACTGACTTTTGTGTGGAAAATCCATGTACTATACTTCACATCGTAAATGTTTCCAAGCATACTCATGGATGGTTTTTTTTTTGCTTATTTTTGTTTTGAGTGACATTTTCACTCAGTATAAATCTGAAAGAAAATTGCTTCACAATCATTGAAGAATCTTGATTTTAAAGTAAAATATTTTGCATTTTACATTAAAGATGGACCTTGATCAGGCTGGGCAGAGTTATACAAGGAAGAAGGAATATCCGTTTAGTTCAGAAAAGAAATGGATGGCTGTTAAATGTGTCCACAGAAATCAGGTAGGAGCTATCTTGGTGCTGAAATTCTAATATGTATGCTGTTTTAAAACACGTCTAAGTCAGCGCTAACCGTTTATTATGTGCTTTAAAGGAAAATGAAGAATTGTTCTTCATGAAAGGTGCATATGAGGCAGTTATTCAGTATTGTACCGATTATAACCTTGGTGGCACGTCAATACCACTCACACCACAACAGTGTGCTACATACCTTCAACAACAAGCAAAGCTGGGAGCTGAGGGCCTTCGTGGTAAGATCTTGAATTTTGCCAAATCTTCTAATCCAACGTGTGTAATTTTATATTTTAAATTCTATTGCATTGTGTATCATGATGTAGTGCAGGTGTCAAATGTAAATTTCTGCTCTGTTTTTCTATACTATGTTATTGTAATGTTGTTATCTATATTCTAACTTAGTGCAAAACTGTTAAATATATTTTCATCTATGTTCTGCCAAGATTAAAGGTAAATCTTATTCTAAAAATGGGATGGTTTGAACCATAGTAGAGATTATATAACAGTACATCTGGGACAGGAATCAAACCCACTTCATCTCCATTCAAATTGTAATGTAGTCAAAACAGCACAAGGTGATCACGAATCATTGCAGCCAGCATTCCCTCTATTTTTTTTTATATATAGCTGCACAGACCAACCGTTGCTCTAAGCACAAAATTTTTACATGCTAACAAACTGCTTAGCACTACTGGCAGTTTATTAACAATGAGCTACTGACTTCCATTGTGGCTTTATTGTTACAATTTGTAACAGGCCTGTAAGCTGAAAAACTGACAATACAAATACCTTGAAGCTCTGAAATGTTTTCATGTAAAAGTTGTGGTATGTTTATTGTTTAGAAAACGTATAGATTATATTGAAAGTTTAAAAAAATATACTATCAGTATGCATACACGTCACCAACCCTGAGATTCCTTTTCCAGCAAATCAATAGAACAGTAACTGTAACCAGGATCATTGAACAACAAACTGTGCAAATGCAAATATAAATAAATAGCAAGATAGAGCATGAAATAACAAGATAAAGAGTCCTCATTGTGAGATCATCGTTGTGGGAACATCAGAAATAGAATAAGTATAGTTATCCTCTTTTGCTCAAGAGCCTGTTGGCTGAGGACTAGAAACTGTTCTTGAACCTGGTGGTCTGAGTCCTGAGACCCCTGTACCTTCCACCTGATGGCAGCAGCGAGAAAAGAGCATGACCTGGGTGGTGTGGATCTTTGATGATGGATGTTGCTTTTCTATGACAACATTTCATCTAGATGTGCTCTATGGTTGGGAAGGCTTTACCCATGATGTACTGGGCTGAATCCATGACCTTTTGCAGCATTTTCCACTCAAAGGCATTGGCATTCCCATACCAGGCAATACTGCAGCCAGTCAATGCACTTCCCACACACATTGATAGAAGTTGGTCAAGTATATTCAATAACATAATTAATTACAGGGTGCTTCACAGTTGTATTAATCCAGATTTCAAAATTATATTAACATTATAAAAGGAAATTCTAGCTGCGTATCAACAAAAACTATGCGTGCAGGGGTACTTCAGCTACTGGGTGGCTGCATAGCCACACAGCTTAGAGGAAACAGTGGTTACAGTGGACTAGTTCATTATTTAAAAAATTATATTGAGACAGACGACCTCCATTTTAAGCAATTATCCTTAATTTATCTCAGAAGACCTAAATGGTGGATGAATGTGAAGGATTGAATCCATGAGGTTTGTGAATAAGACAAAGCTGCAATGGTCCCACTCCCAAGCCCAAATACCTTGCCTTTATGTGCACCTCTTGCGACCTCTCTACTCTTGAGACCTTTAACCACCATTGGACTCACCGTTCTAACACCAAATCTTCCTCTCAAAAACCTATTTGCAAACTCTCTCTCTTCATAATCCTATGAAGGCCTCACCTCACACCTGCTGATAAGGCAGCTTGTTCACAGGATTTTCCCTTAAATGTGAGCCAGCAGTTAAATTCTGCAACAGATTTGGAAAATTGGTTTGGGTTAACGAAGACCCAGGCTAGAATACAGGCCAACTTCTTTTTCTTTTAAACAATGGATGTGTTTCAAACTTTGATTGATCATCAGTATAAACCATCCAGGGTCGGTTGTGTATGATATCAATAATTATTGATCCCAAGTCCACAGGACATAAAGATGGAAATACATGCTGTCGCATTGTATTTGGCCATTATTACCACATGTACCGAGATCCCATGAAAAGCTTGTCTTGCATACTGTTCATACAGATCATGGGCCAAATGGCCTAATTGTACCCCTACGTTTTATGATCAAATAATAACACACAGCATTGAGGTAAACAAAGTAAAACAATAACAATGTAGAATGAAGTGTAACAGCTACCGATAAAGGTCATAACAGTGTAGGTTCCGAGGTTAAGAGTCTGTCTAATCATACTAATGGACCATTTAATAGTCTTATTATTACAGTGGAGTAGAATCTGTCCTTGTGTTTTCAGGATTGTGTATCTTTTGCCCAATGATTATTTTTTGCTCCATGGTGCAGGATATATGTACATTAAAAGATCGAGACTGGTATTAATTGCCAGTTTCCTGTTTGTTCTTTCCAGTGCTTACACTAGCCTCTGGGCATGAATTAGGTGAACTTACCTTCTTGGGATTTATTGGCATTATTGACCCACCAAGAACTGGAGTCAAAGCAGCAGTTCAAATGCTCCAAAGTTCAGGAGTTGCTGTTAAGATGGTCACCGGAGACTCCATGGCAACAGCCATCTCTATAGGTACAATGAATTTTGGCATATTTTGTCCTTGAGTAACTAATTATTCTGTCTATCTTCTTTTCAAAGTTTCAAAGGTAAAGTTAATGTCAGAGAAATGTATACAATATACATCCTGAAATGTTTTTTCTTCGCAACCATCCATGAAAACAGAGGGGTGCCCCCAAAGCATGAATGACAGTTAAATGTTAGAACCCCAAAGTCCCCCCCAGCTCCCCCCCATGAGTAAACAGCAGCAGAGCAACGATCCCCCCTCCCCCACCAACAAAAAAAAAGCATTGGCACCCACCACCAAGCACTTAAGTGTCCAGCAAAGCAACAGCAAAAACACAGACTTGCAGTGCCCCAAAGACTACTTGTTCACCCGGTATTCAACATGCAAATAACTCACTGATTTACGATGTTAAAACTCTATTGCATCGCTTTTTCTGACCTCAGGTCTCTGGGCACACAGCCAGCGATGTTCCGTCTCCAATGGCACACTGATTTCCTGCCAGGACACCGACCTTAGGTCTGCCCATGTCCGGAAGGACCTGGAAATCCAAAGGCAAGCTAATCTCTTAGGCTGCATCCTTGGCATATCGAATAACAGCCAGTCATGAAACCCCGAGAGCAGGTCCCATTCCTGCAAAGAACTGAAGTCAGTGTGTAACTCCAGGTCTTCAAAAGAACCCTGAAAGGGAAAAATAGAAATATTAAAGAAGGAAATAGAGCTGTTTCTGAAGAAGCAAGCAAAGGAATTGTCGTTAGGCACCATTGTTTCCTCCTAAGCTTGTCTTTAGGTTTAATGCAGTTGTATTTAAGTGTGTGCTGCTCTAACACCTGACAGAATTCAAAGCAACAAGAAGCTTTACATTTTATACCCATTACAATTTATAAGTTTCCATGTACCATCCTGTTTTTATTGTGGCAAATAGAAAATTAAGCTAGGAGACTGAAAAGGATGAGTGGTATCACATGCTTTCTAGCAGGGATATACAATGTTGGTCCTCCACATTGTCTAGTAGCAACCAATTGTTCCATTGGTTTAGTACTGGACAATCTCTTTATGTTTATTCATGAGATGCAAGCACTGCTGAGAAGTCCAAACATTTATTGCCCATCACCAAATGCCCATGACGGAATGACAAGGACAACCTCCTTGTACCACATGATGAAAGTACATTTGAATAAGCTGGTTGAATAGTGAGTTCTGTTAAGTGGACTCAGTGATGAGAATTGAGCAACAATATTTTTTCTGAGTTGAAGGGTAAGTGACTTGGTTAGGAACCAACGGGAAGTGATTTTCCTTTTGGCTGTTTGTTCCTCCTGGTGGAAGATGCCGTTGAAGACTTGGTGATTTACTGCATTGAATTATGCCGTCATAATGACCCCATGGTGTATGAAGAGAATGTTTAGAGTGTAAGATGGGAAGGCTATCAAGATGCTTTATCCTGGATAGTGTTAAAATTCTCAAATCTTGGCTTATGTTCAAGCTCTATACCATATGCTTTTGATTTTTTTAAAAGAAGTGTAATTACTGAACTGATAGGACCTGTGGTATGGACTAGTTAATGAATGCAGATTACTTCATTTAACACAAACACAGCTGTTATCAAATTTGAAATGCTGGAAACTATCATTCAGTGTAGCCCTAATTTTGTTCTCCGTGACTGAGTAATAAACTTGCATCCAATTAACAAGTCTTTATTTTCTCCTCTGTGATGCTTTGTACACTCCTGCATGTAATGAACCATGTAGTTTCTGGATGTTCTTGGATTATACTGACACTTTTCATATAGCTTTTATGCTGCTTTAGATCATTTAAATTAGTAATAATTTTAAGTGGATATTGAGTAGAACTTGAGTTATATCATTAAAACACAAAATTATTCTTTGTGGGTTACTTAAACTGTAATAGAGCTGGGAAATTCAATAAATAACTGAATCCAATAAAGGAGAATAATCAGCATGCTAAATAGCTTTGTTTATCCTCAACCTTTCCCTATTAACAAAAAAAAAGTTTGCTCCACTTTGTGCTTGTGTTTTTAAATTTTTTTATTGTAATGGTTAAGCTGTTGAATAACATTCTCATGATCAATGAATGATATACCATATTAATTGATCTTATTTCCAAAAATAATTGTTGTTGGTGCATGGCCAAGTGGTTAAGGTGTTCGTCTAGTGATTTGAAGCTCGCTAGTTCAAGCCTTGGCCGAGGCAGCGTGTGTGTCCATGAGCAAGGCACTTAACCACACATTGCTCTGCGATGACACTGGTGCCAAGCTGTATGGGTCCTAATGCCCTTCCCTTGGACAACGTCGATGGCATGGAGAGGGGCGACTTGCAGCATGGGCAACTGCTGATCTTCCACACAACCTTGCCCAGGCCTGCGCCCTGGAAACTTTCCAAGGTGCAAATACATGGTCTCAAGAGACTAACGGATGCCTATATAAAAAAAAAATTGAGGTTTGGGGGCTAGCAGGCTTTCAGTCATATTTCTCGTTTCCCTCATAAAATCCAGTCTACTGTGACTTTGAGTTTCCTCTTGCCATTAGCCTGGACAATTTACTCTCTCTCCATAGACCCTACCTAACCTTCTGAGTATTTCCAACATTCTCTTTTATTAACTTCTGTTTTATTGGCTGGGTGTTGACATTTCTTTCTTTGTGGTGCTTCCAGATGCTTGCTTTGGAATAGTAAGTTGAAGTAAAGTAAATAATTTGAACAATGATATTTAAATGAAGTAGTCCATGATGTAAAATATAACACCAAAGTATAGCTGGAAATAATCACTTTCAACTGCATATGCTCATACAGGGAAAAGTGTAGGACTTTACAATGACGATATGGAGGTTATGTCTGGGGAGCAGTTGGATCAAACAAGTGATGAGGACCTTTCCCATTTGGTCATGAAGGTATGATGCCAACTCGAAGTTTAACTAAATTTAATTTCTTTAAGATAATTTAAAGGCATTTCCTTAGTTGTATATTCTTCTTTAATAAATATTGAAAATTTAATTAAACATGAGTTTATTTTTCAACATTACAAGTAGTCATTCAGTGTTTTAGCCTCCAGGGTTTTGGCACTGCTGCTTTAATGAATTTTAGCAGTATGGTTAAGCGTCAAAATAGTTTCGCATTACACTTCCAGCAATTTTTCCCCCTGCAAAACAAATACCCCCCCATTTCCTTCATCATGATTTCCAGTGCAGTTTCACTCATTACATTCTATCTCACCTATAAGCAGTGCAGTTGAGATCTAATTAGCACTATTAATTCAGGTCCCCTTCTGGTGCATGCAGCAATTAGTGCAAGTGTCGTACAACAGTCATGATAATCATCTGACATCTAGGTTTACATCATACAAATATGAGCTGAATCCGCAATGCCTGCTGTGCTTGTTTTCAATCGATGCGGTTACACTGGGATCTTGTCACACCCCACCGATATAATTCTCGTTTATTACACATTTTGAAATAGAACATTAAAACTGTAGAAATAGTATTTTGTGGCAATTATCTTAAAAAGTAATGTATTTGCTTTTTTCTCCTCTCTTTCCTGCATATTCCTCCCCATTCCCTCTGCTTCCACTTTCAGGTCACTATATTCTTCCGAACAAGTCCAAAACACAAGCAGAATATTGTAAAGGTATTAAACTCTTTATAATGTATATTGTAAAAATGTGTTCTTCTCTCACACTTTCTAAATGTATTGGTCAACTATCTTGAATGACACAAAACTACTGTAATGGTAAGGTAATTGAAACTGCTAATAATAGAAGACATTCGAAATGTCCTTTGGCTATCTGTCAATATTGTTTAAACTTGATGTGCGTGTTGGTTGACCAGTAAAATATGCAACCGTTTACATCTTTACATGATGCCCTACAGGCTCTCCAGAGCAATAATGCAGTGGTGGGGATGACAGGAGATGGTGTGAACGATGCTGTTGCTCTCAAGTCTGCAGATATTGGAATTGCCATGAGAGGAACGGGAAGTGATGTCAGTAAGGAAGCGGCAGGCATGATTCTAGTGGACGATGACTTCACATCTATTTTGTAAGTATTCTAGTGGTTCTGCTTAACTTCTCAAAATGTTAGCAATAGCATGCAAATTGTTAATTACAGTATAATGTGTGTAGTGTTTGTACATTTTGATTTATAGGTCTTTATTTTACAAATGCAGAGTAAAATTTCTCTTGCTAAAGTGGTAAATGAGATTCCAGTGCAATGCTTGAGCATAGACTGTAACATCCTAAGTTCAAAGATGAAAAGAGCTATCTTTACACACTAGTAGGGGCTTCCTGCTGTTTTTCATAGAAAATCATGTTAAAATGTGAAAGAGGAGGGGGAAACCTAAACAAATACAAAGTACTAAAATTTATATAATCATTTCCATGAAGTGGAATAACCCGGCAAGCCATTATTTTGTAGGTCAGCAGTGGAGGAAGGCAAAGGAATATTCTACAACATTAAAAACTTTGTGATGTTCCAACTGAGTACGTGAGTATAAATTTAACTGTTTAATAGAGGACACTAATTTGTCTTTTTAGATTACACCCATTGTCAAACATCTGTCTAAAATTTAAATGCTTTGCTTTAAATATGCAGGAGTATTTCAGCATTGGGTTTGATTGCTTTATCGACTATATTCAACTTGCCAAATCCACTAAATGCAATGCAGATTCTGTGGATCAACATCATTATGGATGGTCCTCCAGCTCAAAGGTAGGGGTCAATGTTAGTCATCCCAGTTTTGTATTGAAGGCATGATCCATATCTGTGGGGCTGTACAGTTGGAAACATACTTCATTATCTATATGTCAAGGGTGAAATTAATTATTTAATTTTCTTCATACTCCATTTATAACTTGGGCTTAATTGTCTGTGCGCAAATGGAATTGAGCATTCGAGCACTACAGCACAGAAACAAGCCATTTGGGCCTTCTTGTCTGTGACAAACTATTATTTTGTCAAGTCCTATTCATCTGCAACTGGACCATAGCCTTTCATATATCCTTCCCATCCATGTATTTGTCCGAACTGTTTTTAAATGTTGAAATCGAACCCACATCCACAACTTCGACTGGCAGCTCATTCCACACTCTCATCACCCCCAAGTAAAGATGTTCTCCTTAAACACCTCACCTTTCATCCTAAGCCATGACCACTAGTTCTCGTCTCACTCAATCTCTGGTGGGTGGGTGGGGGGGGGACTTACATTTGCCCTATTTATACTCCCCTTGTAGTTGCTACCTGAACAAACCAGCATCGCTGTCAGAGACCAAGTTCGGGGAGTTAATCCAGTATGATGTGCCTTCTGATCCAACCCTGTAATAAGGTTCAACGTCGAAAAAATACATCTAATCCTTTATTAAGCAACTAGCAAAACTAACAATCTTGAAGAAATATTAAGCGTACTTAAGAGGCAAACAAAGAGATATCACACCCACCTGTCCTTAACTCTAACTGACTAACTAAATCAGGAAACATTACCAAACTCTTTGCTTTTACCACGCCTCCATCCATGTGACTAACTATCATAATGAACATAAAAAACGGGTAACACAGAATACAATGCAGATAGAAAACTGATACATGGCTCCTACGCCCCTCATAATTTATACCTTTATCAAATCTCCCCTCATTCTAATATGCTCCAGGGAACAGAATCTTAACTTATTCAACCTTTCCCAATAACTTGGGTCTTGCTATAGGCAAATAGTGACCCCGGGGACTCGGGAGACAGACAAGTGGGTAACAGGAGAGGGAAGGGCGAGAGTCAGATACTAGAGAGTACCCCTGTGGCTGTCCTCCTTAACAATAAGTACTCCTGTTTGAGTACTGTTGGGGGGACGACCTTCCTGGGGGAAGCAACAGTTGCCGCACCTCTGGCACAGAGTCTGGCCCTGTGGCTCAGAAGGGTAGGGAAAGGAAGAAGGCAACAGAGATAGGGGACCCTATTGTTAGGGGGTCAGACAGGTGATTCTGTGGATGCAGGAAAGAAACACGGATGGTAGTTTGCCTCTCAGGTGGCAGGGTCCAGGATGTTTCTGATTATGTTCATGATATCCTGAAGTGGGAAGGTGCACAGCCAGAAGTCATGGTACGTGTTGGTACCAATGACATAGGTAAGAAAAGGGAGGAGGTCCTGAAAGTTGAGAAGCAGAACCACAAAGGTAGTAATCTCAGGATTACTGCCTGTGCCACGTGAAAGTGAGTATAGGAATAGAATGAGGTGGAGGATAAATGCATGGCTGAGGGGTTGGAGCAGGGGGCGGGGATTCAGATTTCTGGATCATTGGGACCTCTTTTGGGGCAGGCGTGACCTGTACAGAAAGGACGGGTTGCACATGAATCCAAAGGGGACCAATATCCTGGCGGGGAGGTTTGCTAAGGCAATTGGGGAAAGTTTAAACTAGAATTGCTGTGGGGTGGGAACCGAACTGAAGAGACAGAGGAAGAGGCAGTTGCCTCACAGATAGCGAGAGCTTGGAGACAGTGTGAAAAGGAGGTGATAGAGAAGGGATGCGCTCAGACTAATGGTTTGAGACATGTCTGTTTTATCACAAGAAGCATCATGAACAAAATGGATGAGCTTAGAGCCAGTGCTTGGATCAATACTTGGAGCTATGATGTGTGCCACTACAGAGACTTGGATGGCTCAGGAGCAGGAATGATTACTTAGAGTACCAGGCTTTAGATGTTTCATAAAGGACAGGGAGGGAGGCAAAAGAGGTGGGGACATGGCACTGCTGATCAGAGATAGTGTCATGGCTGCAGAAAAGGAGAATATCATGGAGGGATTGTGTACTGAGTCTCTGTGGGTGGAAGTTAGACACAGGAAGGGGCCAACAACTCTACTGGCTATTTTTTATAGACCACCCAATAGTAACAGGGACATCGAAGAGCAGACAGGGAGACAGATTCTGGAAAGGTGTAATAATAATAATAGGGTTGTCATGTTGGGAGATTTTAATTTCCCAAATATTGATTGGCATCTCCCTTAGAGCAAGGGGTTTAGATGGAGTGATGTTTGTTAGCTGTGTTCAGGAAGGTACTTGATCTGGTATTGGGAAATGAACCTGGTCAGGTGTCAGGTCTCTCAGTGGGAGAGCATTTTGGAGATGGTGATCAGAATTCTATCTCCTTTACCATAGCCTTGGAGAGGGATAGGAACAGACAAGTGAGAAAAGTGTTTAATTGGAGTAAGGGGAATTATGAAGCTATCAGGCAGGAACTTGGAAGCATAAATTGGGAACAGATGTTTTCAGGGAAATGTATGGCAGAAATGTGGCAAATGTTCAGGGGATATTTGTGTGGTGTACTGCATAGGCATGTTCCAATGAGACAGGGAAAGGATGGAAGGGTACAGGAACCATGGTGTACAAAGGCTGTTGAAAATCTAGTCAAGAAGAAAAGAAAGGTTCAAAAAACTAGTTAATGATAGAGATCTAGAAGATTATAAGGCTAGTAAGAAGCAACTTAAGAATGAAATTAGGAGAGCCAGAAGGGGGCATGAGAAGGCCTTAGCGAGCAGGACTAAAGAAAACCCCAAGGCCTTCTACAAGTATGTGAAGAGCAAGAGGATAAGACGTGAGAGGATAGGATCAATCAAGTGTGACAATGGAAAAGTGTGTATAGAACCGGAGGAGATGGCAGAGGTACTTAATGCTTCAGTATTCACTATGGAAAAGGATCTTGGCTAATGTAGGGATGATTTACGGCAGATTGAAAAGCTTGAGCATGTAGATATTAAGAAAGAGGATGTGCTGGAGCTGTTGGAAAGCATCAAGTTGGATAAGTGTCTGGGACCGGATGTGATGTACCCGGGGCTACTGTGGGAGGCAGGGGAGGAGATTGCTGAGCCTCTGGCAATGATCTTTGCATCATCAATGGGGATGGGGGCGGTTCTGCAGGATTGAAGGGTTGCAGATGTTTTTCCCTTATTCAAGAAAGGGTGTAGAGATAGCCCAGGAAGTTATAGACCAGTGAGTCTTACTTCAGTGGTTGATAGTTGATGGGAAACATTTGGAGAGGCATAATATGAATGGCCTAGTAATGAATGCTTTGTCAAAGGCAGGTCATGTTTTACGAGCTTGATTGAATTTTTTGAGGATGTGACTAAACACGTTGATGAAGGTAGAGCAGTAGATGTAGTGTATATGGATTTCAGCAAGGCATTTGATAAGGCATGCAAGGCTTATTGAGAAAGTAAGGAGGCATGGGATCCAAGGGGACCTTGCTTTGTGGATCCACAATTGGCTTGCTCACAGAAGGCAAAGAGTGGATGTAGATGGGTCATATTCTGCATGGAGGTCGGTCACCAGTGGAGTGCCTCAGGGATCCATTCTGGGACCCCTTTTCTTCGTGATTTTTATAAATGACCTGGATGAGGAAGTGGAGTGAAAGGTTAGTAAATTTGCTGATGACACAAAGGTTAGAGGTGTTGTGGATAGTGTGGAGGGCTGTCAGAGGTTACAGCAGGACATCGATAGGATGCCGAACTGGGCTGAAAAGTGGTAGATGGAGTTCAACCCAGATAAGTGTGAGATGGTTCATTTTGGTAGGTCAAATATGATGGCAGAATATAGTATTAATGGTAAGACTCTTGGTAGTGTGGAGGATCAGAGGGATCTTGGGGTCTGAGTCCATAGGACACTCAAAACTGATGCACAGGTTGACTCTGTGATTAAGAAGGCATACGGTGCATTGGCCTTCATCAACCGCAGGATTGAGTTTAAGAGCCATGAGGTAAGGTTACAGCTATATAGGACCCTGGTCAGGCTCCTCTTGGAGTACTGTACTCAGTTCTGGCCACCTCACTACAGGAAGGACGTGGAAACGATAGAAAGGGTGCAGAGGAGATTAACAAGGATGTTGCCTGGATTGGGGAGCATGCCTTATGAGAATAGGTTGAGTGAACTCAGTCTTTTGTCCTTGGAATGAGGGAGGATGAGAGGTGACCTGATAGAGGTTGTAAGATGATGAGAGGCATTGATCGTGTGGATAGTCAGAGGCTTTTTCCCAGGGCTGAAATAGCTAACATGAGAGGGCACAGTTTTAAGGTGCTTGGAAGCAGGTACAGAGGAGATGTCAGGGGTAAGTTTTTTTTTATGCAGAGAGTGGTGAGTGTGGGGAATGGGCGGCCGGTGATGGTCGTGGAGGCTGATCCGATAGGGTCTTTTAAGAGACTCCTGGATGGGTAGAAGGAGCTTAGAAAAATAGAGGGCTAGGGGTAACCCTAGGTAATTTCTAAAGTAAGTACATGTTCGGCACAGCATTGAGGGCCGAAGGGCCTGTATTGTACTGTACGTTTTCTATGTTTCAAGTCTGGAAATATTCTTGTATATTTTCCCTGTATTTTTTCATTCTTATCTATATCTTTCCTGTAGGTAGGTAGGTAACCAATACTGCACACAATACTCCAAATTAGGCCTCATCAACATCTTGTACAACTTCAACACAACAACCCATCTCCTGTACTCTGTGTTTTGATTTATGAAGGCCAATGTGCCAAAAGCTCTTTGTGAACCTGTCTACCTGTGAAGCCACTTTTAATGACCTGTGTATCTGTATCGTCAGATCCTTCTGTTCTACCACACCCCTCAGTATCTTTCTATTTGCTGTGTAATTCCTACCTTAGTTTGTCCTCCCAAAGTACAACTGCTCACCTTAAATTCCATAAGTCCATTTTCCATCTAATCCAGATCCCACTGCAAGCTTTGATAGCCTTCCTCATTGTCCTTCCTTCTGTCATTCACAAATCTGCTAATCCAGATGACAAACAACAATGGACTCAGCACTGATCCCTGCAGTGCACGACTAGTCACAGGCCTCCTGTTAGAAAATCAACCAACTACTACAACCCTCCAGCTTTTAACTATGAAGCCAATGTCAAATCTTTCCTCCAATCTTTCAGAACCACACCCATGGCTGAGGAAGTTTTAAGTACCTCAGCTAAGGCCCCTGTAATTTGTGCACTAGCCTTCCACAAGGGGGCACCCTGTAAGGCCCTGGGGTTTTATCCACCCTAATTTACCTCAGAGCAGCAAGCACCACTCCTCTGTAGACCTCATGTGGCTCATGACATCACCACTTACCTCACCTGAATCATTTCATCATATGTGTTCTATGCTTTTGTCTCTACATTGTTTTCTGGGTTTGTTTCTGCAACCTATTTTGTTGTAAAGAAGTAATCCAATCACATTTCCCTGTTGTCCGTGGAGGTCGATGCCTTTCCTTGTCGTGCTTTTATTGCTCTGTGAGATTCCTCATTTCACGCTATTACCATAAACCTGTCTGTGTACTTTGGCATCATGTTAAGCATAGTCTTTTTTTTTAAACAAAATATACTTTATTCAAAAATAAAATTATGTACAATAAACCATTCAAGGACTCTCAATCCTTTACAGATGTTTCCATTATGGGCTTTACATTTCTACACTTTTAGCCACCCACGTGGCACTCTTTTGTTTCATCTTTTCCACACTATTGTTGAGGGGTATAGTCCCCACCACCCGACCCCTCCCACTCCCACGGGAGAAGAACCCTAAACCGTGGTCCTTCCCCGCCAGGCCCTTGCGGTGGCTGCCCCAAGTTTGAGTGCGTCCCTCAGCACGTAATCCTGCAGCCGAGAATGTGCCAGTTGGCAGCGTTCTCCCACGGACATCTCCATGTGCTGGTAGACCATCAAGTTTCGGGCCGACCAGAGCGCCCTTCACCGAGTTGATGAGCTGCCAGCAGCACCAGATGTTGGTCTCCGTGTGCATCCCCGAGAACAGCCCATAGATCGGGGAGTCCTCTGTTACGCAGCTGCTCGGGATGAAGTGACACTGTCCCTTTCATCCCCCTCCACACCTTAAGCATAGTCCATTGTGCTGTAACTTTAAAGCTGAAGTTTAAAGATGAAGTTGGATTACATAGGAAACCAGGGAGCAGTAGCACATGCGAAACCCCTTGATCTTGCAGTAAGATACAATAACTGTTGATCTGAACCTTATCAATTCACTTTCCTATCTAACCCCTATCATTCGTGATTCCCTTAAGGTGGAGAAACTTGTCTCCCTCAACTTTGTATATACTCATGACTTGTGCAGGGTAGAGATCTTCAAAGATTCCGAATCTTCTGAAAGAATTATGGGACGGCATAGTAATGCAGCAGTTGGTGTAATGCTATTACAGCTTCAGAGACCCAGGTCAATTCCACCACTTACTGCAAGGAGTTTGTATGTTCTCCCTGTTGCTATGTGGGTTTCCTCTGGGTGCTCTGTTTTTTCCCCATGTTCCAAAGACATACAGATTAGTAGGATAATTAGTCAGTATGTATCTGGGTGGGCAGGAAGACCTGTTACTGTGCTGTCTCCAAATAAAGAAATTTCTCCTCATCCCTATCTTAATGAATAGTCTTATTTTACAAGAATGCTCACTAGCTCTTGATTCACTAACCAGGGGAAATATTCTCATAATATCACCTCCCCTTTCATGGTCTTAGAGACCACCTTAGAATCAACGCTTGCTCTGCAAAACCCCATGCAGCATGGGCCTATTCTTCAAGATATTCTAACCTAACACTGCTATACAAATATCAAGTAAAACCTTCAGGAAGAGTAAACACTGGACTTAGAAATAAAAATACACTTGAGATGTTCCAAGTCATTGTGTCAAGCCAAGTCAAGTTTGTTGCCTTGTACACAAGTAGAGTGAAGTATAGGTACAACAAAAACTTGCTTTCAGCAGCTTCATAGGCATGTAAATTCAGACAACACACAGAACAGAAATCCTTCCACTTCCACATCCTCATCCTCTTCCTCTTCCGCTTCCGATCATGGTCTACAATCATGATTGTTCTTAGCAAATTTTTCTGCAGAAGTGGCTTGCCATTGCCTTCTTTTGGGCAGTGTCTTTACAAGACAGGTGACCCCAGCTATTATCAATACTCCTCAGAGACCATCTGCCTGGGGTCAGTGGTCACACAACAGGGAGTTATGATATGCACGAGCTGCTCATATGACCGTCCACACCACCTGCTCCCAAGGCTTCACATGACTGTGATTTGGGTGTGGGGGGGAAGGGGGCTAAGCAGGTGCTACATCTCACCCAAGGGTGACCTGCAGCTAGCGAAGGGATGGAGCACCTTACACCCCCTTTGGTATCTCTACGCAGCCGTGCACTATACTGTTTTACAAGATAATGAGAGAAAAAGACTGTGCAAAACAAGACATCAGTGTAGGTCAATTCAAGAATCTCACAGTAACATAGAACTGGGACAGGCCCTTTGCCCACAATGTTGCACCAAATGTATTAAACCAGAAACTAAAAGCCTAACTAAACTAATCCCCTCTGCCTACAAAATGTCCATACTTCTCTATTCTCCGCACATTTCTGTGCCTATGTAAAAGCATCTGTCATATTTGCCTCTATTACCACCACTCCAGGCACCCACCATTCTGTGTTTATATTTTAAAAATTGCCCCACACCTCTCTTACACCCTTCTGTCTTAAATATATGTTCTCCAATATTGGACATTTCATCCCTGTGAGAAGCACATCTGTGTTTCTCATAACCTTTTAAATCTCCACCAGATTCCCCCCCCCCCCCCAGCTGCCACTGCTGCAGAGAAAACAACCCAAGTTTGTCCATCCTCTCCTAATAGCACATTGCCTCTAATCCAGGCAGAACCCTGGTAATCCTCTTCTGCCCTTCTCCAAGGCCTTTATGAACATCCTATGAGGTAATCAGAGTTGAATCAATAACCCAGATGCAGCCTAACTAGTTTTATAATGCTGCAATGTCACTTCCCAACTCTTGAACCCAATGCCTCAACTGATATAAACAAGTATTTGAAATGCCTTCTTTACCAATCTGTATAGCCACCTTTTTTGGGGCTTTAGATCTGGACCCCAAAATCCCACTAAAGTGGTAGGAAAATAGCTGTTCCTGAACCTGGTGGTGTGGGAATTAAGGTTTTAAATACCAGTGTAAATACTATTATATATGAATTGAAATGTATAATCACCTATTTCATTGCGATAAGGTCTTCCCTTCTATTGAGCACACCTACATGGAGCGCTGTCACAATAATGCAGCATATATCATCAGGGACCCCACCAGCCAGGTCATGATCTCTTCTTGCTGCTGCCATCAGGAAGAAGATACAGGAGCTTTAGGACTCGCACTACTAGGTTCAGGAATGATCAGGCTCTTGAACTAGTGGGGATACCATCACTCAACTTCACATGCCCAAACACTGAACTGTCTTCACAGCCTAAGGACTCTTCATCTCGTGCTCTTGACACTTACTGCTTACTTCTTCTTTCTCTTTCTTTTTGTATTTGCATGGCTTGTTATCTTTTGCATATTGGTTGTTTGTCCGCCCTTTTCTATTGGTTCCTGGGTTTACTGAGTATGCCCACAAGAAAATGAATCTCAGGGTTGCATATGTACATGTACTTTGATAATAAATTTACTTTGAACTGTGAAATGGGATGAACTCTGGACTTCACAATCTAACTGTTATGGCCTTGCACCTTAATGTCTGCCTGCACAGCACTTTGTAACTATAACAATATTTTCTGCAGTTTCTTATTGTTTTTGCCTTGTTTTAACTTGATGTACCAATGTGATGAAATGATCTCTATGGGTGACATTTCACTGCACCTCAATACATGCGAAAAAAATAAGCGTATCAGTTTAGATCATTGACTCTGTACCAGACCTCTGAGAAATCCCACCATCCCTTCCATTTCTCATACACTAAATATATATTTTTACCAAAGAATTAATAATTCTGGTTGACTACGGAGCATCCAGATGAGTAGAAAATAAATAAAGTTTATTTTTTGTTCCAGATTCCAGCATTTGCAGTCTCTTGTGTCTCTCTAAAAATTAAGCATGTTGGATATGCATTTGGCTGATAATTTATTTCTGCTCTTCTTTCAATAGCTTGGGTGTTGAACCAGTTGATAAGAATGCAATTAAACAGCCTCCAAGAAATATGAATGACTCTATTCTGAATAAGAGCCTAATTATGAAAATATTATTCTCATCAGTTATAATGATGAGTGGTACACTTTTTGTTTATTGGAAAGAGGTGTGTACAATTACAAACTTTAATAAATAATCTATTATTAACTGCCTGAATCTCAATCAAATAATCTATATTCATGCTTCCTCTATTCAATCAATGCTCTACAAAATGTAACCTGTTCATTATTATTTTGGGGAATGATAACCCACTTGTAAATTGAGAAGTGAAAAAATGGGGATGTCTTTCAGAATTCAATGTGTTCTGTGCCATTGTACAGTGGAGGCCACACTAAAATGCTCCCATTGATTCTACAATGTGCCTAGTTCCCAGCTGTGCTTTTGGATCATGTAGAATCAGAATCTGGTTCATTATTTATTTATTTTTGTTTGTTTGTTTATTTATTTAGCACTACAGCACAGAGTAGGCTTTTAGCCTATGTCACCCCAGCAACCGACCTAATCATGGCCCGCCCAATGTGTGGAGGATGCAAAGCACTCTTTGCTTTTATTTCAGTCTCTAATTTCTTTCTATATTTCAGTCTACCTGAAAGGCTGAGATGAGCAGTAGTCTTAAAGAGTATTAGCTGGAAAGAGTGCGGAAAGGATCTGAAGATATTGCCAGGCCTAGAGGACCTGAGTTATAGGGAGAGGTGTGCCATGGTAGGTCTTCATTTCTTGGAACACAAGAATGGGGATAACCTTAGAGAAATGTTTAAAATTATGAGAGGGTTAGATAAGGTGGATGATAGGGTAGGCAATACCAAAACTAGGGAGCATGGCTTGGGTTGAGAGGGGATAGAGAAAGGACTTTTTCACACAGAGGGAGACAAATGTATGGAACAAATTGCCAGAGGAAGTGATTGAGGTAGCTACAATACTATCATTTAAGAAGCACTAGGATAGGGCTTGGAGGGATATGGGACAAATGCAGAAAATTGGGACTGACTAGGTAGGCACCATGGTTGGCATGGGCTTGTTGGACTGTAAGGCCTGTATCCATGCTGTATTGCTCTATGCCTCTATTAATTTTATGGTTATGTAACCTTAAATCTTTTATTTTATTTAAAATAGCTTCCAGAAGGGAAGATTTCCTCAAGGACCACAACCATGGCATTCACCTGCTTTGTCTTCTTCGATATGTTCAATGCTCTAAGTTGCCGCTCACAGGTACTAGGCAATACTTAATTATTTTAGAATTGATCTGTGTAAGTTTTAAGTGTCAATTTTTTAATGGAAGCACTTGACACCAGGGTCTGTATTCATGTCTTATTCTTATGACAAGCAAACTCTAAGCTGGCATATTACCAAGGAAGGAGCCACCTTTTGAGTGACAAGTCAAACCAAGACCACATCTGCACTTTCACATGCAAATGAAGAATTGGATCATATTATACCATTTGGCTTTTGTTCCTTTTGCTTTAGGGTATGGTTTAGCTAGCTACGTCAGCTTTTATTGTCCATCCCTAACTGAATGGTGAAGGAGGTGATGAGCCCTCATTTGAATCACCACAGTCCATCAGCCGAAAGTACCAACACTAAGGTGCTGGATAAAGAGTTCCAGGACTAAAGTGAGCAAAAATGAAATAACAGCAATATTAAATGGTTTGTGACTAGGAGAGTACGCTAGTGGTGGTGGTGCCATCCATGTGCTCTCCTTACTGTGACATGGCACTACTTGAAACCACTTGACCCAGACTTGCAAAGTTGAGAGAATGGAACTGCCCCAGTGTGATGGCTCTTCTGCTTTAAATACTGTCCCACTCAGGTTTCCTGTCATCGTTGGATAAGACAGACATCACCACTAGTGTAGTGGTTAGCGCAACACTTTACACCACCAACAACCCCCGATCGGGGCTGGATGTAATAAGTTTCTATATTCTCCCTGTGACCACGTGCATTTCATCCAGGTGCTCCGGTTTCATCCCATATTCCGTACAGTTGGGGTTAATGAGTCGTGGGCATGCTAGTTTGACACTGGAAGTGTGGTGACACTCGCAGGCTGGCCTCAGCACTCTCCTCTGGCTGTGTTGGTCATTGACACAAAATGATATTTCAATGTATGTTTCCATGTACCTGTGTCATATGAAGCATATAGCTCTCTGTGCTTCAGGTTGCAGGTTTGGGAAGTGCTTTCGAATTACTGGCACTGGATGGTTCACACTGTAAGTCAGAGGTGTAGGAAGTGACTGTTATTGGGGTTCAATGAGATGTTAGTCAGTGAGCTGTTTTGATCAGATTGTGTTGTGCTTCTAATGAGTTGCAGGCTCAGAGTCCTGATTTCTGCCTTGTAGATGAAAAAAAGGCTTTGGTCTGAAGGCGAGTCAATTGCTGTAGGATTCCCAAACTCTGACTGGGTCTTGCAACTACAGTGATATAGTTGGTCCAGTTGAGTTTCTAGTCAACAGCAATAGCCCAGTGAGATATATGGCAATGGTAATTCAATTGAAACACCAGGGTATGTTGTTGGACTTTTACATTGAAGTTTGCTATTACCTACCACTTGAATAAAACTGATAACATCCTTACAGAGCAGGTTTTCAGAAGTAAATACAAAATGCATGTGGGTCTTAACACTGAGTTATAAAGATTCACATAATTTGAACCAATTTTGTTCTCATTTCTAGACAAAATCAATCTGTGAAATAGGCCTATTCCGTAACCATGCATTTGCTTACACGGTGCTTGGCTCACTTCTTGGGCAAATGGCTGTCATCTATTTCCCGCCTCTACAAAGAGTCTTCCAAACAGAGAACCTTGGGCCACTTGGTATGTAATCGGAGAGGTTTTAGTGCCTATTCATTTTTTATTTACATTCAAAATTTTATTTTTATAGAAAAATGTTCCCTATTTTTATATCTCTGTTCAGTGAGCATAGTCTAGCTTTTATTGTACTTAAGTTGTTTCCAGTAAAGTTAATTTTATTTTACTCAGCAATTCAGGAACAGCTTCTTCCCCTCTGCCATCCGATTCCTAAATGGACATTTAAACTTTGGACACTGCGTCACTTTTTAAAAAATATACAGCATTTCTGTTTTTGCACATTTTAAATCTATTCAATATACCTAATTGATTTTCTTGTTTATTTATTGTTTTAGTTTTATTATTTTCCTCTCTCTCTGCTAGATTACGTATTGCATTGAACTGCTGCTGCTAAATTAACAAATTTCATGTCACATGCCGATGATAATAAACCTGATTCTAATCCCTTGGCAGAGTATTTCATCTTTTAATACTAGAAAATAAAGCAATCATTTTGAAAGTGGTTATTAGCTATAGGGATGGGATATGATATACCATTATTATAGTAAATATGGACAAAGTGCAACAAACTGAACATAGAAGAAAATGACACTTGGAAATTAATTATGCAAGTTAAAATAATCTTTATTATATTGTAGTACACGGAAAGATTTTTAGTCGCACCTGTATCCAGCAACTAAGGTTCAGATTGTACAGTAATTCTCAAAGTTTATTTATCCTATCCGGAAAGAATATAGACATTATAAATAACTTGGTCTAAAATACTACTGAAGTAAGAATCTACTGAGCATTCTGTTTATTCTTTAGGATCTAATCAGATTGATTGCATTCTTAATCTTTTACAGACCTGCTATTCTTGATTGGCTTGGCCTCGTCAGTGTTCTTTGCTTTGGAGCTATTGAAGCTAATTGAAAGGATATGGCTGGCAGCTGCTGAAAAGAAAACCAGTCCAAATTGCTAAGTCATCCATATAAATTGGAATGACAATAGACAATAGGTGCAGGAATAGGTCATTCGGCCCTGCGAGCCAGCACCGTCATTCACTGTGATCATAGCTGATATCCACAATCAGTACCCCGTTCCTGCCTTCCCCCCCATATCCATTGACTCCGCTATCAGTAAGAGCACTATCTAACTCTTTCTTGAAAGCATCCAGAGAATTGGCCTCCACTGCCTTCTGAGGCAGAGCATTCCACAGATCCACAACTCTCTGGGTGAAAAAGTTTTTCCTCAACTCAGTTCTAAATGGCCTACCCCTTATTCTCAAATTGTGGCCTCTGGTCTGGACTCCCCCAACATTGGGAACATGTTTCCTGCCTCTAGCGTGTCCAATCCCTTAATAATCTTATATGTTTCAATCAGATCCCCCTCTCATCCTTCTAAATTCCAGTGTATACAAGCCCAGTCGCTCCAATCTTTCAACATATGACAGTCCTGCCATCCTGGGAATTAACCTTGTGAACCTACTAAATATATGTTACAGGAACGTACACCTCCATTTTATGAAACTTAAACGTTTGTGAAATGTAATGCTGATTGACATGAAGACTTATTCTACTGAATCAGTGAAATTACACTCAAGGGGACTGCCTTTGTTTCCAGGAGGTACTAACGATGTTACATAACCTAAATTGGATTAGGGAATGTTGTTATTTACAAATCTTCATCACAAAAGGGCAAGGAAAGTGAGTGAGACTTGGAAAGGGGCCGTGCAGAATGCCACATATCAGCCAATCACACACTGGATATTTACAATACTGAAGGTGTAAAATTTGACTCCAGTCCTTGCATTTTTAAGAATGAACATTGCCAAACTGGTTCTAAACCTTTACCCAAGCACTTTTATCAAACGAGCACACTGGAAAATATTTGAGGGATTAAGTAAAAAGCAGAAGAATCAATTGTTAGATCAATTATTTTGGCTAATCAACATGCAATAATGGTTTGATACCCAGCATTGCTGTACTTTGAACCTCAACACCACCGTTAACTCAGACACAGACACATGATCAGTAATTGAACACACAGCCGGTGCAATTTAAAAATTATCATCAAAATCACTTGGACCAGCTGGAAAAATGGGCTGAAAAATAGCAGATGGCATTTAATACAGACAAGTATGAAGTATTGCACTTTGGAAGGACAAAACAAGGTAGAACATACAGGGTAAATGGCAAGGCACTGAGGAGTGCAGTAGAACAGAGGGATCTAGGAATACAGATACAAAATTCCCTTGGAAGTGGCGTCACAGGTAGGTAGGGTCGTAAAGAGAGCTTTTGGTACATTGGCCTTTATTAATCAAGGTATTGAGTATAAGAGCTGGAATGCTATGATGAGGTTGTATAAGGCATTGGTGAGGCCGAATCTCAAGTATTGTGTTCAGTTTTGGTCACCAAATTACAGGAAGGATATTAATAAAGTTGAAAGAGTGCAGAGAAGGTTTACAAGGATGTTGCCGGGACTTGAGACGTAGAAGAATGAGGAGAGATTTGATAGAGGTATATAGAATTATGATGGGTATAGATAGAATGAATGCAAGCAGGCTTTTTCTACTGAGGCAAAGGGAGAAAAAAAACAGAGGACATGGGTTAAGGGCGAGGGGGAAAAGTTTAAAGGGAACATTAGGGGAGGCTTCTTGGACAGATACATGGATGGGAGGTGTACGGAGGGATATGGTCCGTGTGCAGGTCAGTGGGACAAGGCAGAAAATGGTTCGGCACAGCCAAGAAGGGCCAAAAGGCCTGTTTCTGTGCTGTATTTTTTCTATAGTTTCTAAGTATTTTCAGTTTATTTGTTGATACACGTCCACAGGCTGTTACTATAATTCTCACAAGTGTTTTTTTTTAATGTTTGTAAAGAGTGCATTTAAGTTAATACATTCTAAATGGAATGTTGTGACAATTGCTGGAGGAATACATCCCAGTTTCTCAATTTCTTCCCAGAGTTGTGGATTTATAGGCATTCTTACAGTGCATGGCAATTTGGAAAAGTGAGAGATCACTGCAGAGTTGAATGAGGTTATTGGGGGTGGAGGGGTAGAGATGATAAAGGAACTCAAAGATTTATGGTGGCTGGGAGATGTGGTGGAAACAGATAAAATAGTGACTTTTAAGAAGTGTTAGATTGACATGAATATGCAGCGAATGGAGAGATATGGTCTATGTACAAGCAGAAGAGAATTAGATTAATTTAGTGTCTTGTTCAGTGCAGACATTATGGGTCAGTAGGCCTGTTCCATTACTGTACTGTTTTTTTAAAATGCAAGTCCAATTCTCCATTCACCAGCAATTTCACAACATGCCCTTTTGATGCTATCAACAAAAATGTTTGAAAACAAAATTTATGAATCAAGAAATCTCATCTGAAGGGTGATTGATAAGTTCATGGCCTAAGGTAGGAGTCAATTTTAGAAAACCTAGCACATTTGTTTTTCAACATAGTCCCCTTCTACATGTACACACTTAGTTCAGCGGTCGTAGAGCATACGGATCCCTGCTTTGTAGAAGAAGTTGGCATATTGAACCTCCAGAAAGTGGTCCACAGCAGGGGTAATTGATAAGTTCGTGGCCTAAGGTAGAAGGAGATGAGTTATACAGCTCTCATTACATACAAGTGCAGGTCAACTCTTTGAGTGATTATGCAGAAAGTCTGAAGTTAATAACTCATCTTCTACCTTAGGCCACAAATTTATCAATCACCCTTGCTGTGGACCACTTTCTGGAGATCCAAGACACTGACTTCTACAAAGAAGGGATCCGTATGCTCCACGACCGCTGGGCTAAGTGTGTAAGTAGGAGGAGGGGACTATATTGAAAAATAAATGCGCTAGGTTTTCTACAATTGACTCCTAATTTAGGCCATGAATTTATCAATCACCCCTCGTATTTTGGAAGAACTATGTACTTATGATATTTCTCATCTTGCACCACTTCAATAAACTGTAGTTTCTAAATTTACAAAAACTTTGGTAATCATTAAAGATTGTTGATTATTTTTAATATTTTTACACTGGCTTGGCTATAATTTATAATCATTCTATAACTGTACCAGATGGTTTCCTGGACCATTTTAGGTCAGTTATCTGAGAGCATGCATATAAACCAGACAAGTTAAGGAGCAGAAAATGTTCTAATATTTTCTCTCTAGTGAACTTGATGGACACTGTGATCACTATTACTGGTACTAGTACAGTTTTCCATTTTAGATTTATTTAACAAACTAATCTCTCATTCACACTAGTGCACTTAAATAAACAAATGAAAACAAACACTTTTTTTGGTAAATAGGTCAATGACTTATCTCCTTAAATATAAGATTCCAAATGACTATAGGTTCTCACCCTTGGAAGGACACAACCAGTTGCTGCAATAATAAAGCTGATTCCCTGGTGAAAATGGGTTGACTTCTATCAATGAACCTTTTCAGGAAGATGAATTGAATTGTACAAAAGGTGTTATGGAGTTCAGATTAAATTGTGATTTCCTTTCTAGTTGAGTAATATTCACTGAGTGACATTGACTTCCCTAATCAGAGGGTAGCTAGGAATTTGTGAATAATAGTACACTGTCCAACATACTGTATAATCCAACAAAACAGGTAGTCTGGCGTGCACTTAAATCTCAATTTACTTTTTAAGCTTCCAAGCCAATTTTTAAGTATATGTTGGTATTTCAAGTTTGGTCAATGACATCTGAGTTAATTACTTCCCATTCTATTCATTTTCCAAGTTGCTTAAATATCACAGTTATCATTTATAGGAGTGTCTGTAGAAACTGGGAATAGCTCAAGTGGACAACTTGATACATATGGACAAGTTGGGACAAAGGACCTGTTAAGTGTGCAATTCTGACTCTGTTTCTACACTAATCAATGAATTGCACAAGGTTAGCTTTAATACATGATACAGTACTGAACAGTAATTAGCCAAAAAGTCAAAATATTTTTCATACCAAATTCAAATTAAACAGTCTGAATTTTCAATGAATATTTTTAAACTAGGCAAGAAAATATTGAAGTTTAGAAAGAATTTACAAATAGTTTTAAATCAATCTGGAGCATTTTGAATAAGAGGAAATTGGATCAAAGACATTTGAGATTATAGTTTATAGCTGTCTGTATGTGTTTTAAGTCACAAAACCATAAAGTTTGAATATTGAAACTCACTGTTTGGTTTCTCCCTTTGATATTTATGCATCCCATTGCTTTTTTTTCCATTTTCTTCTTCACCTTTGCATGGATGTTGTCTGGAGTCAATTCCATTGGGGAATTAGCCCATACTGAACCTTTGTTAGAGTATCTATTCCATTGTGTTCAAATCTTCCCAGAATGGTTAAGTGCAATAACATAACAAATCATGGAAAAACTTTTAAATTTGGCTAAGTAGCAAGTGGAAAAGTACATTTCTAAATTTATAGAGATATTAGACAATTAAAAGAGAAATGAAACAAACTGTATCAGGGCACCTGATTCCAACAAATCTCAAACGCAGCAGATTCAAAATAAGTACTTGGTTGGGAGGTTGGCCAGGAACACCAGAAGCAGCAGACATTCAGTGGAAGTGGCACCATAAGGTCGTCTGCTGAATACAAAGAAAGTTGCAGAATGTAAGTTTCCCCCAAGTTGTACTCAATTTGGGACCAACTTTGACTTGGGGTAGAGAAAGTTTAGTTCTTAAATGCAAACAGACAAAGATCTTCAAGTCTGTTATATGAGCTCTGAATCTTTAGGTTGGCAGTCATTCTTCTGAATCTCCTTTGGACCGTTTCCAAGTCCAGGGAACACTAGAGAGTAAAACTAAAACTGGGCGTGGGTAACTCTGACAGGCAGCTTCTCAAATGTTCATAGTCCTTTGATATAGTTTTACATAAAGTTAGCAAAGGATTGGGTTACATTAGATACCAGAAATCTGAAATAAAGAAAATTCTAGAAATATTCAAGCAGCCTCAGTTAATTTCTGATCATTGATAATTCATTAGAAAAAAGTGTAGAGTTTCTTTGTTTTTCCAATCATTTCCAGTTTTAACTATAGCTTTTGCCAGTTTCTCCATAAGTCACTGAAGTTTCATAATCTGCAAACAGCATCACCTGGATGTTTTTCCTTCATAATCTCTTTATAATATTGATTTAACCAATATGCAAAACACCAAATTAAACACCATCTCCCATTCTACAGCACATCTGAATACATCTGAAATTTGACTACACTGTCAGCTGTCAAAACTTCGGCATCATCTACAAACTTCCAGTATTCTCGACACTACCACTACCCAGACCACTACTTAAAATTAAGTTTTAAAAAAAGTCAGGGTAAAGAAAGGTCTCAGCCAGAAACATCAACTGTTTATTCTTTTCCATAAGTGCTGCTTGACCTACTGAGTTCCTCCCGCATTGTGTGTGCGCTGTTTTGGATTTTCAGCATCTACAGATTTTCTCAAGAGGGTAATATCTGTTAACTGTGAAAATACCTTCAGTGATAAACTAGATTTGGATTGTGGGGTTGAAACCAGATTCTACCCAAGCATTTACCATTTCTATTGATACAAAGTATCATCTTGTGGTGCGAGACATCTTGTACAAAGCTTTATGCAAGTATACTAAATTTTCCTCAAATAAATGAACAGATTTGATGGAGCTGTTTACTTTGGAAATAATTTCGTTTATTTGTTAAGACCCTTTCTTTTTGTCATCATAAAACTCTCTTAAAGATTTGACTAATTGTCTAAACAGTATGTATCTAATTGTAATACAAATAAATTTCTGAGAAATAGGACTCAATGCACCTTTAAAAATTGGGTAGTCAATCAGCATCAGTGCAGAGAAAAAAAAAATCAATCAGTTAATCTATCAGGTCAATGATGCATGCGCTTAGGACAGCATGATCTTGCAATTGTTAATGCTGCTGACTTGCATCTATTCAATCTTACCCCTGTGTACTGTCTGGACAGAATCTGCACAGTTCCCCAGTGGTTGCCCGCAGGTGCTCCAGCTTCCTCCCAAGAATGCACGTTAGGTTCATCAACTACCGTAAGTTAATCTTCAGAGTAGGTTAATGTCAAAAAGAATCAAAAGGGCATTGATGGACATGGGCGAGAGACAATAAGTGAATACAGGGAGATAGAGAAGGACAATGGAACAGTTGTAATTTCTCCCCTAGAAGCCATAATGGAACCAATGGACCAAATGTCCTGTGTTATTATAAAATCCTATCTCTACCATTCTCTCTATTGCTAACACATTGTGGTATTTCAGTTATGATTACAGAAAGCAGGGTTTAATAGTTCAAATTCAATATAACAAGTGCTGTATTTTAGATTTTACTCCATTTCTATCCATGCACTTGATCCTATTTGTCATATTCAATGTAACATTAATTCAAACCAAAAACTGAGAAATTTCGCTGTTTTGTTGTTCAAAACACCACATTTAGGTGCAACTAGATATTATGTCAGTTAATAGTGTGTTAGCCTTTATTACAAGAGTATTTGAATACAAAAATTAGGGAAATCTTAATGCAAAGACTACGGCCTTGGTGTGAGCATACCTGGATACTCTTTTCATTTCCTTACCAAAGAAAGGTTGTACTACTCATAAACTGAAAGCAACTAAGAGGCACCAGAGTGATTCCTCAGGTAACAGGTGAAGAGAGATTAAGTAGATATGTTCTGTATTCCCTACAGATTTAGAGGCGATTTCAGTGAAACTTACAAACTTCCTATAGGACAGGCTGGAAGAAGGAAGAACGTTTCCCTGGATGCTGGTCAGGTTGTAGACTAAGGTAAAGGTACATTACAGCTGAGCTGAGGAGAAATTTCTTCACTCAGAATGTGATGAATCACTGTCACAGAGAACTGTGAAGACTCTGTCATAGAATTAATTCAAAAGAGACATTGATAAGATTCCTGGATGGTAAGGGAATCATAGGATATAGAGAAATTCAGGAAATGGCACAAAGGTATAAGATCAGCCCTGACCTTGATAATGGTTCAAAAGGCAGGATGGCCTGTTCATTATGCATCCTGTTAGTGGTTCTTCTAAATCAGTTCCTCTATTTCCTCATGATGCACATTATACTGACTCCTGCAAATGTGGAAGTCAGCAAACAGAAGAAAATGAGGAGCAATAAAGGGAAACTATAGGTTATGAATAACGGATATTCATGAGCTAGTTTGAGAATTAATGTAAAAAGATTCTCATAAAAAGATGAGAATCACTAATTGCATTGATACCATCCCAGAAATGTCATAAATAAAACCATTTTATAGAACAAACATAGATGTTTCAATACTGAGCATGAATATAGTCTTTTTTAAACATACTCAACTTTGTGAAGACACTTATGAAAACAGATTAAATTATTATTAAATGAAGCAGTATTAAATGAAACACTTTGCAGTTAGTAGCATTGTATTAATCACAGTACAATGTAATTAAATTCCATATCATGAAATTGTTGATTAAATATAGAAAATCTACTACAAATCTGAAGCCTCCCATCCAAGACAAATATTAATTTGGTACACATATTTGCATCCTTAGCAATTTATGCCTTAACAATCGCAACAAATTCAATTTGCGCTACTCAGTTCGGTGATGGGTGAAATATACTGAAATAGGTAGAATAACTTAGGTGGAATTTCTTGCTCTGAAAAAGTACCCAGATCTTCCTTTCCTCCTGTTTTCCTGCAAATCTGTTATGTTCAGATCAGAATCATCTAATTGCTGTTACCTTGCATAAAACACAGCTCAGGAATCAATTGACGATGCTTCTGCCATAAAAATAAGCAAATCTTTTAATGCGTTTTGTTTCATTATTATTTCTTAAACAGAAGATTGCCTTTATCAGCTGGTTCATTTATGATTTCTCCTCTTCTAAGTAATAATGGTGACATCATACTATTTATTCTGCACTTGATCTTCAGGAGTCACTTCATTCTTTCTCTTCATCTCCACCAGGATCTCGCAGTCCATCACTCACCCTCGTCTTTCCAATCATTTCCAACAAGGCCTGAGCTTCAGGGTCCGTGTCCAGTACACTCTTGGTTTTAGACTAGAAGCAAAATGAAGCAACTATTTGAAATTAAAACTTGAATTTGAGTATAGTAACTGAAAGCCACTTGAAATTTGGGTGACAATGAAAATTTGCCATAAGCATTACCAATAAATAAAATTTAGTTGGTAAGGAATACTTTCACCTATAAACAATGAATGGGGGTACATCAAACTGTGTTGAATGTCAGAATCAGGTTTATTATGACTGATGTATGTCATGAAATTTGTTGTTTTGAGGCAGCAGTACAGTACAATACATACAAAATACTCTAACAAATATAAAAAAAATGTAATGCAGAAAAGGAGCAAAATAAGGAGGTAGTGTTCATGGGTTCATCGTCCATTCAGAAATCAGATGGTGGAGGGGAAGAAGCTGTTCCTGAAACATTGAGTGTGTGCTTTCAGGCTCCTGTAACTCTTCCCAGATGGTAGTAATAAGAAGAGGGTGTCTACTGGGTGGTAGGGCTCCTTAATCAAAGGTCACTAACTAGCACAGATGACAGCGAATTACATTAAAGTCAAAACTACATTTTTCATTACTTTTAAAATCACCCAGTTTGAGAAAAATATAGACTGGGAAAACATAAAAGTCCAGACCTGATTCTGACACTTAGAATTAAGCTATTGATTTTGTAAAACATTAATTTTGTTCTACTTCCTGATTCAGAATATGAAAATTTGACAGTACCAGATGCAACTTGTATATACTAGTTTAAATACACACAAAGCTTACTTGTTTACCTGCTTTCTCTGAAACACTCAAGATATAAAGAAACAAGTTTCCAGCATTTATACTCAGGAGACCAAATGGTAGCCACAAACAGCTCCCAAACAGTAATTCATAAGCACAAGGGATTCTGCAGATACTGGAAATCCAGAGCAACACACAAAAAAATGCTGGAGGAAATCAACACATCAGGCAGCATCAATGGAAAGAAATAAGCAGGAAGGCGGGAGGAGAAGATGGCAGCGCGCCACGCGTGCGCGCCCTCCGGTGAAAAATGATATCGTATCTGTTAAATAGGGGCCGTGGACAATTCTGATTTGATGGAGAATGGACGTGAAAGCACAGAGGAACATCTGGAGAAATTTCTGAAACACCCATCCGCTGCTGTTGTTACTGTGTGGTCGGGAATCTTTCGGAGGGTAGGCCTCAAAATCCCTGGCCTTGCCTGCTTTTGGCGACCGAGAAAGAGGTCGAATCGCTCGGACAGAGATGGCATTCAGTACTCGGTGTCGGAGAGCTGATCAGAGCTCCAAGTTTTCGGATGACTCAGAATCGAATTGTGGTCGGCATGGCAGGGAGAGTTTTTCTTCCCTCTCCCGAATGCGTGATATGTGGGACATTTGAGAAACTTTGAACTTTACTGTGCTCACGGACTTCTTCATCAAGTTATGGTATTGTTGCACTGTTGTAACTATATGTATAATTATGTGGTTTTGTCAGTTTTTTCAGTCTTGGTTTGTCCTTTATTTTGTGATATCACACCGGAGGAAATAATGTATCATTTCTTAATGCATGCATTACTAAATGACAATAAAAGGGACTACGTGTCTTCATAATCTAAGCAGTTGGCATTTCCAGGCAAGACCCTTCCTCAGGACTTCAGAAAGGGTCTTGGCCCGAAAAATTGACCATTTATTCCTTTCCTGATCCGCTGACTTCTTCAGCATTTTGTGTGTATTGCCCAAACAGTAATTCTAGGAGTAGATTTAACAATAATTCCAGCACCTTCATCATTAACCTTTTGTAGTAAATGCTATCAGGAATACAATAAGCGTTCATGCATTTTGCAAATGTTCCTTTTTGTCAAATCATCATTCTCCCTGACATTTTGTGAACTTTTCATAACAGACTGGACTCAGACCTACAGAAATACAAAGTGTGTCCAATAAAAGGAATAATTTTAGCAAATATGTTCCTTGGCAAGGGGATCACAAATGGCATTCTCTATTGAAACAATAGCCTATTATTAAAGTCACAATTACCCAAAGATCTACTCTGTCTCACCAAAGGTGTATCAGTTGGAGTAATTCCACAATTTTATATGCATGTAAGCATTGGCTGGCCTTTGGTTCAACTCCAGTTCAAGATGCTCATTTGTTCCCTCCTTAACCACGGTCAGGTGTACAACTCTGAAATCCAGATTCAACTCTTCACACAAATGCAATCTCTCTATATAAATCTGCAGGTAAATTTCATTCTTGTAAAAAAGCTAATGTGTTATTGCTTAGAGATGGTGCAAAATTCCTTCAGGAATTAACTGGCAATGAAATTAGGGAGGAATGATGATGGATGACATTGCTGTTGTCGTTGGTTGAGAACACAAAAAATACATATTAGTGAAAAGGAAAATTAAAAGGGTGAAATATGAACAAGAAAAAAAAACCTTTCCTGCATGGTTTTCGATCACAGCTACCCACATCATACAACTTGTATTTTTACCACACTGTCTGTTGTGAAATGAGTCAAATCACTTCCCTCGAGTGTCAAAGTGCAACAGTATAAAAGGCTGCCATGTGGTAAGGGGAAAAGCTAAGGGGGTATCTTGCAGAAGGCGCACTGGCCTGGTTTTAAAAATCAATTTAAAAGAGTTTGAATGAGTTACGTATCATACTGCTGGCCAATTGAGCAGAGGGGCCGAGGTTGATCTGATAGTACCTCAATGATTCATTCTCCAAACACACACAAAGTACTTTTTTAAAAAAAAATTAGTTATTAACAAAATTCATAGATTTCCCCCAAAGGTTCCATTTTCTGTTGGGTGTAGGGGAAAGGTGTATAACGGTAGGCACCATCAGTAGCACTGAAATTACATCCAGGCGTACCCGGGACTGTTTCCTGATGGGCACCAATCAACACAGAAATGTTTGTTAATGAAATCTAACAAGCACAAATCAGCGTTAGTTCAAATGGGATCCTAATTAATGGGAAGGACATACACACTCCTTACAAAATGGTGCCAGAATTGAACTCCAAACTCTGGAACAGCCCAAGCTGTAATAGCATTGTGCTAACTACTAGGGAGGAATGCTCTGGTACTGACTCTGAAAACAACTTTGACCATGTGAAATGTGGAATCAAGATAAACTAGGCCAATGCAAAAAAAAAGGAAGAAAAACTTATACGGTTCTCACTGAACCGAGGAGCTAGAATTAATTTGAGAAGCTGATATTTTCAAAATTCCCACTACTAGAACTTGGATTTTAAAACTTTGGTGTACAAGTTTTGCTGATTTTGCAATCAATGAAGAGCCTACAGCGCTCTCTGCTGGCCTTGAGGGAAAAATGTATGTTCACCTTCCCTTCCATGATGTTGTTCTTAGGAAGTTCTTCAATGGAAAATAGTAAGGTGCAGGTATAAATAGAAAAATTAAATGGAACTGTCAAAACTAATCCTGCCCACAAAATCAGGATAAAGGAGCTAATCACCTAGAATAATTAAAAACTTAAACACTTTCAAAGAGCATTTAGAACATTCTAAATTAGCACCACATTATAGAGATATTTAAGATCAATTTTTCAAATTGTCAACCATGGAAAAATGTTTTTAAATTGACACACTGTGGAGTTGGGAACAGTTCACAGCTGTTCTTAACTGCTTGAGTAAGACCATAATACGATAAAATATAGGAGCAGAATTAGGCCACTTGGGCCCATCGAGTCTGCTCTGCCATTTCATCACGGCTGATCCATTATCCCTCTCAACCTCAATCGCCTGCCTTCTCCCCGTATCCCTTCATGCCCTGACTAATCAAGAATCTATCATCCTCTGCCTTAAATATACCCAATGACTTGGCCTCCACAGATGCCAACAACTTCCACAGATTCGCCACTCTCCGGCTAAAGGAATTCCTCATCATCTCCATTCTAAAAGGACACGCCTCTATTCTGAGGCTGGCATCACCTGGTCTTAGACTCCCCCACCATCCTCTCCACAACTGTGGAAAAACATTGCTTCATTTGGCTCAAAGTCATTGCAGAAGCTTCAAGCAAGGGAGGACTGGATGACTAGTCCAAAAGTGAGCTCAGTCATTGAACTATGTTGACTGTCCATTTCTGACAGCCATTTCAGGTCCTCGGCATTCAAGCATGCATCTGCAGAAATTCTGAAATTGCTGAAACATGTACGTTCACAAACTCTGAAAAATCTGAGCAAAATATGAGCCTGGTGGCAACTGCATTGGTAACCACACTTTCAACCATACATCAAAATGCAAAAACACCACAGCATCTCCCAATGCATATATAATTCCAAGCATTATTTTGTGCTTGCTCATTCTAGAAATAGACAAACTTTGCTACAACTCTGAAGTTCCAAAAATTCAAAGCTAAATCCACTTAACTCACTTTCTCATGTATAACAGCTTGTGTTTACCCAAGAAGTCAGTGCCATTCACCCAGCTTGCTATTATGATTAAAAGTCAAATTCAGTTCAAAATCTCACTATTTCAATATTTTTGGATCCAGAATGTGTTCTGTTAATACTAAAACATTTATTGTTACTGTTAGCAAATCAGAATTAATAATTTAGTTATTGATAATATACAGCAAAAGATTCATAAAAAAGATTCTAAGTGAATTATTCAGTTTAGTATTAAACCCCAATTAGAAACTCAAGTGCAAATTATGGATTGACAGATTAGTAAAAAGTAATCAAAATTTAAACTCCTGAGGAAAATACAAGTGGAGAACTGAACACTGGATTTCTGAGAAGCAAACATATTTGTAATTTTTTTCCTTCCCTCACGGAAATCTAGTGACGATTTGTAGGCTGTGTAATAGGACTGTAAAAGGAACAAATATTGGTCACTGTTTTGCCTCCTGATCTTTAACCTTTTGGGTGCAGTATAGAATTGTTTTAAAAACTGTAATTGCTGAGGGCATCAACAAAAAAAAAACAGCATCTATTACTAAAGCATAAGGTTCTCTTAAACACAAGAAGTTAGTTATAACGTACCAGATCACTTGCAGGGAGATTTCCCACCATCCAAACTTCCATGGTATCGATAGTAAAATGCTCCTCGGCAGACAGCTGAGGACTATTGTAAGTTGTACACCGTGGCTTGGCTTTGCTGTGACCTTTACCATAGTTACTGTCAATCCACAATCCAAAGTAATTGTGCTGCCCTCCCATGCCCTGTAACACCATAGGTAAGATGCAATTTATAATTAATCCACTTTAAATGTTAATATTGATCTCACGTATTGCAACCAGCAATTTTTTAATGTACTGAAAATGTGATCATATGTGCAGGGCGAGCTCCCACAAACCACCATGGATTATGAGCACACTATTATTGTTTTGGCATTGTTGAGGGGTATTAGACAGAACATTAGGGATAAGTGCGAGTAGTTCATTAATGTTGTGGAATTTTAAAAATTCACATTAGTATTAACAAAATGTGCTTCATTTGAAAAGTAGCATTTCCAAGAGTGCAACCCTTCCTTACTGCTCTATCAGATTTTATTTAAACCACCTATGCGACTACAGAAATAACTTGCTATTCCTAGCAGTTTAAAGCAACTGGAACTTAAAAACCAAAATTACTTGTCAAAACAATCGGAACTAAAAAGCTGTTGTTCTACCATTGAGCTGTGTGCTTAGCCCCCAATCTACTCACTACATACTTTTGACTGTGAGGCTATATTTAAGTTTGTTTGTTGTTGGCCAAAAAAAAAGGTGGTGACAAATCTGTATATAGGAGGGGGAGATTGAAAATCTGAATGAGCGGTGCCACAATAACTTAAGTTAACTCAATTAATGTAAGCAAAACCAAAGAGCTGATTTTCATCTAGAATTGGAGTAAGTCAGAGATCCATAAGCCAGTCTTCATTAAGGGAATGGAGGTGGACTGTGTCAGCAGCTTTAAATTCCTTGGCACTAACATAATCAGATGATCTGTCCTGGGACCAGCATATTAGTCTCATAATAAAGAGGGCACGACTGTGCCCCTACATTCTTAAAAGTTTGCGTAGATTCAGCATGTCAGCAAAAACTTAGTCAACCTTCGAGAAATGTGCAACGGAGAGAAACCCAACATTACTTTTCACTTCTACATTGGAGCTTGGCTAGCCCAATACTCACAAGTCCATTTGGCATGGTTTGCTGGCCAACATTCAGGTACATATAGTGTTCATTGTATCCCGTACAGCTGTAGATCCCCAGCTTTGGATTAAGAGTAAATAAAAAGCATCTGCTATCCCCTGCAATATAAATCAAAAAATGCAAAATTATTTATTACTGGAAAATAACAAATGTACATTTATATAACAATTCATCACAGCCTAAGGAGGTACCAAAGTGATTACTTGTTCAGGAATCATGTAATTGTTGGTCAAGTAAGAAAACACAGCAATCACTTATATACATTAGTTTTCAAAACCAGCTAATGAACGACTGACTGAATAACGAGACCATAAGCAGAATTAGGCCATTCGACCCATTGAGTCTGCTCCGCCATTCCACCATGGCTGATTTATTATCCCTCTCAGCCCCACTCTCCCGCTTTCTCTCCGTAACATCTGACACCCTCATTAACCTTTCAAAGTAAATTTATTACCAAAGTACATACACGTCACCATATAGAACCCTGATTTTCTTGTAGGCGTACACAGTAGATCCAAGAAACACAAAAGAATCAATGGATGACCACACCCAACAGGACGGACAAACAACCAATGTGCAAAAGACAACAAACTATGCAAATATAATAGAAAAAAATAGAAATAAATAAGCAATATACATCGAGAACATGAAGAGTCCTTGAAAGTAAATCCATAGCTTGTAGAACAGTTCAGTGATGGAATAAGTGAAGTTGAGTGAAGTTATCCCCTCTGATTCAAGAACCTGATGATTGAAGTGTAACAGCTATTCATGAACCTGGTGGTGTGGATCCCGAGGCTCCGGTACATTCTTCCTGATGGCAGCAGTGAGAAGAGAATGTGGCCTGGTGGGGGTGGGGGTCCTTCACGATGAATGCTGCCTTCCTGCAACAGCACTCCATGTAGGCTAAAGATGTCAGTGAACACTTCAGCCAATCGATCAGTACAGGTCTGTAGTACATGGCCAGGTACCCCATCTGGGCAGAATACTTTTTGTGGGTTCTCCCTCCTGAAGGATGTTCTCACATCGGCCTCAGAGGTTGAAATCACAGGGTCACTGAGACCAGTGGGAGTTCGTGAAGGTTCCTCCATGTGTTAATCGTCAAAGCGAGCACAGAAGGTATTGAGCTCATCTGGGAACAAAGCTTTATTGTCCCCTAGGTTGCTTGGTTTCACTTTGTAAGAGGTATTAGCATTAATGCCTTGCCAAAGCTGTCAAGTATCTTCAAGTGATTCATGTTTGGTCCACAATTGTCACTTTGCAAGTGAAGTGGCTTTCAAAGATTGTACCAGGACATCTCGATTCTTATTTGTTCACCAGACCTGAAGCCACTGACCGGGCTGGCCCCCAGCAGATTGTGTATCTCATGGTTCATGCAGGGCTTCTGGTTGGAGAAGACTCTGAATGGTTTTGTGAGGACACACTCCTCATTCAGATCCTTAAATGAATCTGTAAGCACAGCCCAGTACACAGACTTGAACAAATCCTGTAGTTGCTCCGCTATCTCCCGCAACCGTCTCTTTATTGTCTTTATCTCTGGAACTTTGATCTTTGCATCAGCCTCTATGTGGGTTGAAGGACAGCGAAGTGATCATATTTCCCAAATTGCAGTCTGGGCATGGAACGGTAAGCATTCCTTATTGTAGAGTGTGTTGGGTCTTCTAGTACTGCAGGTTATATGTTATTAATAATGACTGGGCAGAGATCAATACAAACAAGCCTGATTGAAGTCCCTGGAGGAAACACACATGGTCACGGGGAGAACGTACTAAGTCCTTACAAACAGCAGCGGTAACGGAACCCGGGTGGTATGATACTGTAAAGCATTATGCAAACCACTATGCTGCCATGCCACCCCTATTAGTCCTGTTAGTGCTTCTAGGAGGTTAAGTGGGGGGTGAGGAGTGCAGAAGCAGAGAGTTCATATCATAACCTTGTATCATAACATATTAGAGGTGCACTCTAAACTCATATTGCACATCTTTTTCAGCTCTGCCAAAAGAAACATTAAAACAAGTCAATGAACAGGGGGAATAGGCAGGTGATAGAGAAGGGATGCGCTCAGACTGGTGGGTTGAGATGTGTCTATTTTAATGCAAGGAGTATCATGAACAAAACAGATCAGCTTAGAGCCAGAGTGTGGATCAGTACCTGCAGCTATGATGTTGTGGCCATTACAGAGACTTGGATGGCTATGGGACAGGAATGGCTACTTAAGAGTGTCAGGATTTAAATGTTTCGGAAAGGACAGACAGGGGGGCAAAAGAGGTGGGAACATGGCACTGCTGATCAGAGATAGTGTCATGGCTGCAGAAAAGGAGGAAGTCATGGAGGGATTGTCTACTGAGCCTCTGTGGGTGGAAGTTAAGAACAGGAAGGGGTCAATAACTCTACTGGGTGTTTCTTATAGACACCCAATAATAACAGGGACATTGTGGAGCAGCTAGGGAGACAGATTCTGGAACAGTACAATAATAACAGGGTTGTCGTGATGGGAGATTTTAATTTCCCCAATATTGATTGGCATCTCCCTACAGCAAGGGGTTTAGATGGGGTGGAGTTTGCTAGGTGCGTTCAGGAAGGTTTCCTGACACAATATGCAGATAAACCTAACGCAGAGAGGCTGTACTTGATCTGGTATTGGGAAATGAACCTGGTTAGGTGCCAGGTCTCTCAGTGGGACAGCATTTTGGAGATAGTGATCACAATTCTATTTTCTTCACCATAGCATTGGAGAGGTATAGGAGCAAACAAGTTAGGAAAATGTTTAATTGGAGTAAGGGGAAATATGAAGCTATCAGGCAGGAACTTGGAAGTATAAAATGGGATCAGATGTTCTCAGGAAAATGTACGGCAGAAATCTGGCAAATGTTCAGGGGATATTTGCATGGCATTCTGCATAGGTACATTCCAATGAGACAGGGAAAGGATGGTAGGGTACAGGAACCATGGTGTACAAAGGCTGTTGAAAATCTAGTCAAGAAGAAAAGCTTACGAAAGGTTCAAAAAACTAGGTAATGATAGAAATCTAGAAGATTATAAGGCTAACAGGAAGGAACCTAAGAATGAAATTAGGAGAGCCAGAAGGGGCCATGAGAAGGCCTTGGCGAGCAGGATTAAAGAAAACCCCCAAGGCATTCTACAAGTATGTGAAGAGCAAGAGGATAAGACGCAAGAGAATAGGACCAATCAAGTATGACAGTGGAAAGGTGTGTATGGAGCCAGAAGAAATAGCAGAGGTACTAAATGAATACTTTGCTTCAGTATTCACTGTGGAAAAGGACCTTGGCGATTGTAGGAATGACTTAAGAGTGGACTGAAAAGCTTGGGCATGTAGATATTAAGAAAGAGGATGCGCTGCAGCTTTTGGAAAGCATCAAATTGGATAAATCACGGGGACCAGATGAGAAATACCCCAGGCTACCGTGGGAGGTGAGGGAGGAGATTGCTGAGCCTCCGATAATGATCTTTGAATCATCAATGAGATGATGCAAAGAGGTTCTGGAGGATTGGAGGGTTGCAGATCTTGTTCCCTTATTCAAAAAAGGGACTAGAGATAGCACAGGAAATCATAGACCAGTGAGTCTTACTTCAGTGGTTGGTAAGTTGATGGAAAAGATCCTGAGAGGCAGGATTTATGAACATTTAGAGAGGCATATGATTATTGCCTTACAAACCTGACTAAATTTTTTGAGAAAGTGACTAAACACATTGACGAAGATAGAGCCGTAGATGTAGTGTATATGGGTTTCAGCAAGGCGTATGATTGTATCCCATGCAAGGCTTATTGAGAAAGTAAGGAGGCATGGGATCCAAGGGAGCATTGCTTTGTGGATTCAGAATTGGCTTGTCCACAGAAGGCAAAGAGTGGTTGTAGACGGGTCATATTCTGCATGGAGGTCGATGACCAGTGGTGTGCCTCAGGGATCTATTCTGGGACCCCCTCTCTTAGTGATTTTTATAAATGACCTGGATGAGGAGGTGGAGGAATGGGTTAGTAAATTTGCTGATGACACAAAAGTTGGGAGTGTTGTGGATAGTGTGGAGGGCTATCAGAGGTTACAGCGGGCCATCGATAGGATGCAAAACTGGGCTGAGAAGTGGCAGATATTCAACCCAGATAAATGTGAAGTAGTTCACTTTGGTAAGTCAAATACGATGGCAGAATATAGTATTAATGGTAAGACTCTTGACGGTGTGGAGGATCATCAGAGTGATCTTGGGGTCCGTGTCCTGAGGACGCTCAAAGCAGCTGCACAGGTTGACTGTATGGTTAAGAAGGCATACGGTGTATTGGCCTTCATCAACCGTGGGATTGAGTTCAAGAGCCGAAGATAATGTTACAGCTATATAGGACCTTGGTCAGACCCCACTTGGAGTACTGTGCTCAGTTCTGAACACTTCACTACAGGAAGGACGTGGAAACTATGGAAAGAGTGCAAAGGAGATTTACAAGGATGTTGCCTCGTTTGGGGAGTATGCCTTATGAGAATAGGTTGAGTGAACTTGGTCTTTTTTCCTTGGAGAGATGGAGGATGAGAGGTTACCTGGTAGAGGCATATTAAGATGATGAAAGGTATTGATCATGTAGATAGTCAGAGGTACAGCATTGTGGGCCGAAGGGCCTGTATTGTGCTGTAGGTTTTCTATGTTTCTAACATATATAAATCTTAAAGAATGTCCATAGAAGTACAAACAGCAAATTATTTCTATATAAAAATTATTAGAACATTATTACTTTGAATTTATAAGTTCAGTGATTACACCCACATACTTTCCATAACATGGATGTAAAATGTATGCTAAAAACAGTTACAATGCTAATTTATAAACACAGTTGCTGCTCCAATCGTACTGTATCCCTGACAACAATCGTATAATATTCTACACCAAGTATGAATCTGGCCGTTGAGTGAATGCTACTTAGGGTGTGCAGAATCTCCTCTGCGTTCTTGCCAGTTAACTTTCACCATTGAAGCATGCTGGGAAGCTCATCCAAAGGAACCGTGAAAACATGTTCCTAAAAAAATTAACTTTATAGCAGTGTCTGGAGATGATTCTTTTGCACTTCCTTCTCACTATATTTTTCACAAAAATTAATAGGTAGTTTTCAATTTGAATCCTAGAGTGACATCCTGAACTGATGCTGTGTTGTCAGCCATAATTCAGATTCAAGGTTTGACTGTTTTTTCAGGGATGTGGTGCAGAATTCCTGAAGCAACATGTAGACTTAATGCATAGAATTCATGGTATTTAATGCTGACAACACCATTAATCTCCATCTCCTGGAACTAAATTAAAAGAAAATGGCTTGTTGTGTTGAATAAGGGTTGGAAATGCGTCTTGGACTTTCAACTTACTGGACACTTAAAACCAACTTCAAGTCAACTTAAAATTAATATTGATAGTAGGTACTTGCTAATTGGTTGCCTGAGCATTTAGACTGAGAACAATTCGTACAGTGAATGTGATTCGACATACACAGAGACCAGCCCAAGGCAAGAGTGTGAATTTTAATGCTGGGTCAGATAATAGCTCAGGATAAGAATTTTCAGCATAAATTTAACAATAGAAAAATAAACACTGTTCGTAATTAAACATTATACCATCACTTAATGATATTTTACCTTGGAACTGTGGCTTCAGCTCCCAGCTGCAGGAGGCAAAACCACCAAAGATGTGTCCAAGTGAATCCTTCACAACCAACAACGTTGGTCCTTTGTGAATAATCTGAGTGGAAAGACGAGAAAAACTTTCCCCGTGGGCTTGAGAGGAGAACAACAGCTTCCATTGTCTCTGGTTCCTTGAAGGCAAGTTGGGTTTGAGATAAATGACAGAAGGGATATCCAAAACAGTAAATATCCCAGAATATTCTATACCCAAACACAGTGGCAGCATCTGGTTTGGATTGAAGAGTTCACCTTGGTACTCTGATTTTGTAAGGTGAAGAGCCAGAGCAACCAGTGCATGGAGAAAACTAACGATCAGAGAGGCTCTGCACATCCAATCCTTTAAGGCATCCTGTCCAAGTTCTACAGTTTGCAAATGCTCCACAGATAGATCTTCTCCTGTCATCATCAAAAGAAAGATAAAAATATTGAACATTATTGATCAGTGTATCAGATTCTCTATGAAACTGAACATCATCAGCAAAAAGATTATCAGGTCAGCCAACCTTCTGTGCAAGAGATGATTTCTTTATAGCAATGAAATCTGAAAAGGTCAAAATAATTCTCCAGTGAAGTGCCGAGGCACCATTATATTATACTGAGAAATTCACTTTGTTTGCAGTGAAGCACTTTTCATTGGAGCAGAGACAGCTATGAGCAAACTTGACAGAAGTGTTTAAAACTGTAAACTGCCTTAAGTATAGGTGAAAAATGTGCTTTCAGTGTTGTGTCAACTAGCAAGGCCATCTGATGCAAGGTGAGACAACGGGGAAACAAAAACAGAAAATGATAGCAGGGCTCAGCAGGTCAGCTATTATCTGCAGGAGGATAACCTTTTAACCTTTTAAAAGACTCTTTCTCCTGACATAACTAAAACATTAACTCTGTTTCACTTTTCATTTATCATGTCTGATCCGCTGAGTGCTTCTAGCATATTTTTTTTCAGATTTCCTGCATACACAGCTTTATTTTTTGATTTTCAGATGATAAGGAATATTACAAGCTGAGATCAGGAATGCAATGTCATGATAGGGTATTTGATCGGATCTTTCAAAAGGATACTGAATAAACATTTCCAGATGAAGAGTCTTGGCCTGAAATGTCAACCGTTTACTCTTTTCCATAGATGCTGCCTGGCCTGCTGAATTCCTCCAGTATTTTGTGTGTGTTGCCAAATATTTCTTGGGATTTTTTTTAAATAAAGGAGGACTAGAGAGGAAGAGGAGTAGAAAAATTGTATATAAAGAAGTCAGCACAAGCATGATACAGCAGATACAGCAAATGGTTTCCTCTGCACTAGATCACAGGATGATTCTATGCTACATGGCCTGCTTGCAACTTAGTAATTCCATGGATCTCTACGGAGAGCATGAGTGAGAGATAATGATTAATAAGTCAATTACAAAGCATATTTTGTATCAATGTGGATAATTATTTGAAAAATCACTTCAATGGGTTTTTGACACTGCAAATATGGGCCTAGAATATTAAGATTCTGTTTCTTATCACCTGAAAAAGTTATGTCTGCCCTGTCCTCCAATTCCTTAATTTTGTTGCACTGCAAATGACGCACAAAATGCACCTTCTATTAACATCTGCCCTGCGTTTAAAACAAAAGCACAGGAACCATATACAAGCATCGCATTTCTCTGCACCAATAAAAATGTCCTTCAGGCAGTTTTAGTTTGTTCATCATTTACAAGTAGAAAGTTGATATTGACTTGAAACTTGAGCTCAATTTCTCTTTTCCCAGGACCTGCCAGGCTTGTACTGTTTCCAGCATTTTCTATTTGGACTGAGAAATTTTTAGGATGTGCTTTGAGCAGAGCCCAGTCGGAGGGATCAGAGACCTGAGAAGACATAGCTTACTCAGATTTATCAATTAAGTAGAAAAGGCAGCGACTTGCAGCAATTTGAAGCTTTGAGCAGCGGCCAATCAGCATTCGGGCTTGATGGGCAAGGACAAATTAAATTATACCCACCATTTTCAGAGGGGTCAGAGTTAGAGTGGAAGAGTTTCAGCTCTTCGAGGTTTCCACAAGTAGATGCTCAAGTCAGAGAGGGCAAAAAAGCTGTAAGTAGACTCTGGATCATTCAGGAAGATTGAGGGGTGTGATAGAGGCAATTATACCCAATGTCAGGAAGGGAAAGGGGTTAAGGAGCCAGTGCAGAGTAGCCCTGTGGCCATCCCCCTCAACAACAGTTATACTACTTTGAATATTATTGGGGTGGGGGGGCAGTGGTGACCTAGCCCGGGGAAGTCACAGCGGTCCAGTCTCAGGCACTCATTCTGACTCTGCGATTCAGAAGGGAAGCAGGGGAAAGGAGGCACACTGTGGTGATTGAGGATTTGTTCATTAGGGAAACAGAAAGGAGGTTCCGTGGACAAGAATAAGGTTCCCGATGGTAGTCTGGGATTTTTAGGATCGAGTCCCCAGCATTCTTAAGTGGGAGGGTGAACAGCTAAGAGATTGTGGTCCACGTAGGTACCAATGACATGGGTAGAATAAGTGATGAGGTTCTACTCAGTGAGTTCAGGGAGTTAGGTGCTAAGAAAAAGGGCAGGATCTCCAGGGTTATGATCTCAGGGTTGCTATGCATGCCACATGCTGTAAAGCCAGCAAAAGGAAGATAAAACAGTTTAACATACAGCTGAGAAGTTGGCATAGGAGGGAGGACATAAGATTTTTGGGTCATTAGGCTCTCTTACATCGAAGGTAGGACGTGTACAAAGGAGAAGGTTTGCACCTGAACTGGAAGGGGACTAATATCCTTTTAGGAATGTTTGCTAGTGCTGCACGGTGGGGTTTAAACTAGAGTTGTAGGGAGATGGGAACCAGAGTGCCAGAACAGTTAGTGAAGAGGTTGTGGAGACGGATGTTGTTAGGACTTCAGACAAAGTCAGGAATCAAAAGGATGAGCATGGTGTGACTAATGTCCAGAGCTGCATATATTTTAATACAAGAGGTATCGTAGGAAAGGCAAATAAGCTCACGGCATGAATCAACACCTGGAATTATGATATTGTAGCCATTAGTGCGACTTGGTTGCAAGAGGGGCAAGACTAGCAGCGCAATATTCCGTAGTTCCATTGCTTTAGATGTGACAGTGGGAGGGGTCACAGGAGGGGTGGTGTTACTAGTCAGGGAAAATGTCATGGCAGTGCTCAGTCAGGACAGACTGGAGAACCTGTCTTGTGAGGTATTATGGGTAGAACTGAGAAATAAGAAAGGTATGACATGTTAGTGGAGCTATGCTATAGGCTACCCAACAGTCCGAGGGACTTATAGGAACAAATATTCAGAGAGATCACAGACTGTTGCAAAAAACACATTTGTTTTTATAGGTGATATTAACTTTCCACATATGGACAGGAAATCCCAATCTGTAAAAGGACTAGATGGGATAGAGTTTGTGTCAAATATGTTCCGGAAAGTTGCCTTAATTAGTATGTAGGATTCCCAACCAGAGAGTGCACGATACTTGATCTATTAGAGAATGAGACAGGGCAGCTGACAGGGCAGGCTTGTGTAGGGGAACACTTTTCATCAAGTGACCACAATGCCATTAGTTTCAAAGTAACTATGTGTAATGTTTGGATCTATTTCTTTTTAACGTAATGACTCCCTTAGCACCTCTTATCAACTGATAACTTATGCATGAGCATTGATCTGTTGTCCTGCGCACGTGTCTTGGGCCATTCTCTCTCTCTACAATGTGAATAAACTGCCTTCCACATTGTTTAGTTTAATTGATATGTAATTGTACAGACACAAAAAAATGGCAACAAGTACAAACATGAACATCAGCACATATCACCAGTTGCACTGACGGTTACATGATGACACAATTTGAAGGAAGGGAGAGAGACAGTGAGTGGAAAGAGTGAATTAGTACAGAGAAGGCCATCACAGATACTAACAAAGGAGTGCATGAGTAATAGTGCACAGTACACAGTTAGAGACGCACAATGAGCAAAAGTTAAAGTGAAAATAATTTGACGATGGCCTTAGTCAGGAAACTTGATCAATGCGATAGTGCTTATGAGGACTGGGAATTGTATATCAAGAGGGTTGAACTATATTGTAATGCGACCAACATGGATGAGGGAAAGAAAGTCTCCATGTTTCTTAACTTAATGGGTGCTAAAATGTACAAGCTGTTACACAACTTAGTAACTCCTGAAAAGCCAGCAAGCATGCCATTCGATGAAATTGTTGCAAATTTACAAAATCACTTGAGCCCTAAACAGCTAGTAATAGCTGAGAGATTCAGATTTTACAAAAGGTACCAGTCACAAGATGAAAGCATTTCTGAATAGATTGCAGAACTGCTCAAATATTCCCAATATTGTGACTTCGGAGATGGACTTTTTGATACATTAAGGGACAGGCTTGTATGTGGCATGCATAGTCAAAGCACTCAAAAAGGGCTTCTGTCATAAAGAGACCTAACCTTAGAAAGGGCACTGATCATTACAATATTGTTAAAGACAGCAGAAAAGGAAGCATCAAAACTACAGAAAAAGGGTTTAGAATGTAAAACACGCAAAATGTCCTTGAATGGTGCAAAAAGCCAGCCATGTGTTTTTTTTTTATTTTTATTGAAGGAATGACACAATACAGAATATATAATGGATTACATTTTCCTCCATTTTGCTTTAGTATCGTACCCCCAAAACAAACCTCCCCCCCCACCCGCCCTCCCCGAACATATCATGGCAGCTAATATATCTACAACACAACAATTCACAAATACAAGTACGGACATTTCACAACCGTACCCCCACACTACTTCAATACGACAGCTCATACACATCTGCAACATGTCAGATGATCCAAAATACACTCATATTTACAATTCATCAACCACCCTGTGAGGTAAATTATAAGTGTGTTAAATGGGAGGCAACTTCCTAAGTACAATCAAATGCCCTCAACTAGTAGGTAATTCCTTAAGACTCCCAAAATATGATAAGAAAGGTCCCCATTTCGAATAGAACTTTTTCACAGACCCCCTCAAAGTGAATTTAATCTTTTCTAATTTCAGAAAAAACATTACATCTTCTAACCAAGCAGCAGCAGTTGGGGGAGTGGCAGATTTCCAAACCAGCAAAATTCTCCTATGGGCCAATAGCGATGTAAATGCAATGATATCCGACTGGCTTGCATTTAAACCCAAATCATCATCTGCCACACCAAATACAGCTATAAGCGGGCAAGGTCTCAGTGTCACCCCCAAAACCTCACTGATAATTTTAAAAACCAGTGCCCAACAGTCATCAAGCCGAGGGCATGACCAAAATGCATGTATTAAACCAGCCGGAGAGAAGGAACACCTGTCACAGCCAGCGTCTGTCCCTGGGTATATGTCTACCAGTCTGGCTTTACTTAAATGTACCCTGTGTAAAACTTTGAATTGTATGAGCCCCAGTCTAGCACATGATGATGAGAAATGAACCCTATTCAATACTTTTGCCCAATATTCTTCCACAAGGTCCATACCGAGGTCGTCCTCCCACCTACTCTTAGTTTTGTTTAGATCTTGAACTCCTAAAGACATCAGCTGAGAGTATAGTTCAGAAATCAGCCCCTTATTGTTAAAGCTAAGAGTGAATTTTTCCCATAACATAGCAGGTGGTAGAACAGGGAAAGAGGGAAATTTTTCCTTGACAAAGTGGCGAATCTGCAGGTATTTAAAAAAATGATTATGCGGAAGGCCATACTTACCGCGCAGGTTATCAAAACTATCAAATATGTTATCAGTATACAAATCCTTAATGCGCATAAGACCGTTCAAACCCCATTGTCTAAAAGCTGAATCGAATGTGGAGGGAGGAAATAAATGGTTTTTATGAATGGGGCCCAAAACTGAAGCTGATATGAACTTATAGTGGCAGCGAGATTGATTAAAAATTTTGAGGGTGGAGAGCACGACCGGGTTAGATGTGAATTGAGAGGATTTCAATGGTAAGGAAGAATACACCAAAGCTGGGAGAGACGAGGAGTGGCAAGACCGTGACTCAAGCAGGCACCAGATTATATCTGGCCGGTGAAGCCAAAATAATACTTTTTGAATGTTCGATGCCCAGTAATAATGAATAAAGCTGGGAAGACCCATTCCACCTACGTCACGACCTCTTTGAAGAATGCGCTTATTAACCCTTGGGACCTTATTTTCCCAAATAAAGGAGGTTATAGCTTGATCAACTGATTTAAAAAATAACTTAGATAAGAAAACTGGCAAACACTGAAACAAATAGAGAAATCTAGGAAGTATAGTCATTTTCACTGACTGAATTCTCCCAGCTATAGTAAGGGGTAAACTGCGCCATCTCTCGAAATCAGCCTTCATTTGGCTAACCTGAGGCCTGTAGTTAGCTTCAAACAGAGATGTAAAAGAGCGAGTAATATGTATTCCTAGGTATACAAAACCATCTTGAGATAAAGGAAAGGGCAAAGATTCCAGTCGGATCTGTAGGGCCAAGTTATTAATGGGAAAGCATTTGCTTTTTTGAAAGTTCAGTTTATAGCCAGAGAAGGCTCCAAATTGACCTAATAATGACACAATAGCAGGACTACTACCTATAGGGTCGCTAACATAAAGTAAGAGGTCATCAGCATATAGGGATACATGGTGTTCCATGTCCCCTCTTCTAACACCTTGAAATAATGTAGTTGACTTAATTGCAATAGAAAGAGGCTCAATTGCAATTGCAAAAAGAAGAGGGGGCAGTGGGCAGCCTTGGCGAGTGCCACGTGTTAATGGGAAGTAGCCAGATCGAAAATAATTTGTCTGTATACACGCTAAAGGCGAGTGGTATAATAGCTTAACCCAAGCTATAAATATTCTGCCAAATCCAAATTTCTCCAAAACACTAAATAAGTATACCCATTCCACCCTATCAAATGCCTTCTCCGTGTCCAAGGCGATAACAACCTCTGGACTTGGAGAATCACTCAGTGAATAAACCACATCAGCCAGTCGACGGATATTAAAAAAATAGCGATTTTTAATAAAACCTGTTTGATCATCTGAAACTATCTTGGGAAGGGGATGTTCTAAACGACATGCAAGCACTTTAGCCAAAATTTTCACATCTACATTCAAAAGTGAAATGGGGCGATATGATCCACATTGAGTCGGGTCCTTGTCCTTTTTAAGAAGTAGTGAAATAGCTGCCTGTGAAAGAGAAGGGGGTAAGGAGCCATTCTCCAAAGATTCCTGAAACACTTCTAGAAGGACCGGTGTGAGCTTATCCTTAAATTTCTTATAAAATTCTATTGGATAACCATCAGGACCTGGGGACTTACCACTCTGCATAGCCATAATGGCATTATTAATCTCTTCCTGCCCAAGAGCCCGATCTAGGTTCTCCACTTCCTCTGGTTCAAGAGTTGGTATTTCCAAATTATCTAAAAAACGTTCCATATTTGTTTTATCTGAGGAGAACTCTGAGGCATACAGAGAGGAATAAAAAGTTGCAAAGATGTTATTAATTTCTTTTGGATTGCTTGTCAAGTTCTGGTGTATGTCTCTTACCTGAGGAATAAGTCGTGATGCAGCTTGACGTTTCAACTGATGAGTCATAAGCTGGCTCGCCTTGTCACCATATTCATAATAGAGGCCACGTGTCTTAAGAATTAATTGTTCTGATAGGTTTGTAGATAGAAGATTAAACTTCGCTTGCAAATCAACCCGGCTTTTATATAATTCCGCAGTGGGTGCCTCAGAGTATTTTCTATCCAGGTCCCAAATAGATTTCAATAACACTTGCATTTCCTTCCTATGCTCTTTATTGGCATGTGAAGTATAAGATATTATTTGACCCCTCAAGTAAGCTTTTAAAGTTTCCCAAAGAGTACGATACCGACTCAGTTTTGTTAGTCTCGAAGAATGTGTCAATGTTAGCCGATATATAACTACAAAATTTCTCATTAGAAAGCAAAAGGGGGTTAAGTCTCCACAGAGGCCGTTCTCTAAAGTTTAAAGGAAAACATAGGTCCAGTTTCACGGGCGAGTGATCAGATATAACTATAGCAGTGTATTCAATTTGTCTAATCATAGGTATCAAGGAATTATCTATAAAGAAATAGTCTAGCCTGGAATAGGAGTGGTGAACATGAGAGAAGAAAGAGAATTGCCTAAGTGATGGATTCAAAAATCTCCAAGGATCCATATAACCATTTTGTTGCATAAACATCGAGAAGGCCTTTGCCACACCAGAAAATGCAGTGGGTCAATAGCACAGTTCAAATCTCCGGAAAAGATTAGCTTATGTGTATTCAGGTTAGGTATTAATGACAAAACCCTATTTGCAAATTGGACATCGTCCCAATTAGGAGCATAAACATTTACCAAAATAACAGGTATCTGAAAGAGAGAGCCAGAGACTATAATAAAGCGACCATTAGGGTCACTGATTACATCAGATGGTGTGAACTGCGTTCTTTTGGTGATTAATATTGCCACCCCCCTGGACCTACTATTAAATCTGGAATGAAAAACCTGACTAATCCATGCTTTACGAAGTCTATTATGGTCCTCCACTCTTAAATGTATCTCTTGTAGAAATAGTATATCTGCTTTTAATTGTTTCAGATGAGAGAAAACTTTAGCTCTTTTAACCGGACCATTGAGCCCCTTTACATTCCAAGAAATAAACCTCACAGGGTGGCCTCTGTCAGCAGCACTCACGTTAACCATATCAAAAGGCACACAGGGCCTACAATCCAAAACAGTGCAAGGGTATAAATTGCACACAATAATGCACAATGAAAAGAAAGTCTGATCAATCCGTAACACACAAAAGAATAAACTGCCATGGTAATCCCCCAAAACACTCCCCCACCCCTTTACACAAACAAAAAAACCCAATTAACCCCCGAAACCTGGATCTACCTCCCCAATTGAGGATAATCGCAGGCAGTACCCAACAAAAAACTTCCAAGGTGTTCCCCATACAACCCAACTTTCAATCTAATCTAGGGTGGCTCCCCTCCTTAAAATTTAGCCTATCACTTATACTACCTTTAATATAACATATAGGCTAAAGATGACACAGGTCAAGCTAAGCATTAAAAACAAAAACAAAACACTGGGCAACTTAAACACCCGAGATACAAATCCCAAATATTTACATTTTGCTGGTTGAAAGTTTTTGTTAATCAGTTTCGGCAGCATAGCAGTTCGACCCGATCGCGTTCCACAAATTAAACTGGAAAAAATGAACAAAGAAGTGGATTGTGAAAATTAACAGTTTGCCTCAGCATGAGGCCCCTTCAATGCTGCATGAATAACCTAAAAAAAAGTCATTGCTCTTCTCGTTCTTCTTCTCCCCAGCGCAAATGGTAAAGCCCTTTGGCCGCCTCTGGTGTATGGAAATAATGCTTTATACCCTCATGCATGACCTGGAGCTGGGCAGGATACAACAGGCCAAACCTGACCCCTTTCCCGTAAAGCAGGGATTTCACCTCCTTGAAAGCTGCTCGTTTTTTACCCAGCTCCGCACTAAAATCTTCATAAAAAAACACGCGGTGTCCGCAGAAATACAGCTCCTGCTTCCATCTATTGATGATGCGTTGCTTATCTTGAAAGGAGTGAAAGCAAACTAGGAACGTTCTTGGTCTCGTTTGCTTGGCTCCAGAGACACCGGATGGTTTACGTCCGACTCGGTGAGCACGTGAAAGTACGAGAGGACTTGGGAAAAAATCTGCCCCCAGCACTTCGTCAAAAAACTCGGTCATAAACTTAACAGAGTCCGAACCTTCCAAATTTTCAGGAACGCCGACCACTCTCAAATTGGATCTCCGCGACCGATTTTCGAGGTCATCTAGCTTTCCCTTCAGAACTGCGTTTTCGCTCTGCGACGCTGCAATGGCGGCTTCAGCGCCCACCAGTCGGTCACTGTAATCATTCAGGCTGTCTTCAACCCCACGAATGTGTTCGTTGTGTGACTCGTAAGCAGACATAATTTGTTCCATGGTAGCAGTCACTGGTGATAAAGCATCTTCAAGTTCTCTTTTTAGGGCAGAATGCACCGCTTGCGTCATGTCAGTAATAAGTACTAAACGAAGCCTCTCCAAGTCATCGGGTAGCGCAGGTCCGGGTCCAGCTCCAGCAGTGTGCAACGGCGCCATTACCGTAACATCCGCCTTCTTGCTCGAGGCTTCGCTATCTTTTTCCCCAGTTTTACTTCGAAGGTACATTCTACTTGCCATTTCAATGTCCAGCTATGTCCCGCGTTGTTCACAATATTAAGTATCCAGTTATCTCGAGCATACGGCAAAGATAAACAGGTAGATTTTCAATAAAAATCGGGAGCCACACTCACACGCACCAACTCACTCCATATTCGACCCCGGAAGTCCGCCAACCATGTTAATGATGTGGCAAATCTGCCCATGACTGCTGGTTCAAAGAAAAAGTCTGCAAAAAGAGTCACAGACAAGGTCACATAGAGAGTGTGTGCAAGTCAGATAAAAGCACAAAGGGAAAAAACACACAGAGTGAAAAGTTTCAAACACAAAACTGAACAAATCCACAAAGTGACTGAATGTGAAAATGAATCAGACAACACAGTGTCAGATAAAGGTGAGCTGTGATGCCTAGAACTGATAGCATTACTGAAGCAGATCGCAAAAATCATATGGATAAGAAATGTGTGTGGTATAAAACGGAAAATGGAGCTGGATACTGGGTCAGCCTTGTCTGTAATTTCTGAGGCTGACTACAACAGACTGCTTTCTAAGCTACTATTAGAAAAGACCTCAGTGATGCTAAAGACCTACACAGGCATAAAAGTGTCTCTCAAAGGCAAACTGAAATTAACTGTGATGTGCGGAGGCAAAACATAGCAGTTAGAACTTCATGTGTTGAAAAATGGAGGGTCAGCACTTTTCAGACGAGTGGTTGAGAAAAATCCGTTTAGACTGGCACACAATCAAGGCTCTCAATGTGTCACCACCAGGCAACTGCAGCCCAAACGGTAGCACTAACCAGAGACTGTCACAACTGTTTAACGTTAATGAGGTGTTTGAGAAGGGTACTGGTAAACTCAAAGCCATGAAGGCCAGAATTGAACTAGGTGAAGTAGCACCAACAAGATCCCATAAAGCGCGTCCAGTGCTTTACACACTACATCCTAAAGTAGATGCTGAACTTCAGAGCTTGGAGATGTCTGGCATTTTCTCTAAAGTTGAGTGGAGCAACTGGACCACGCCCATTGTCCTGGTGATCAAGAAAAGGAAGGCCAGAGCTGTTTGCATATGTGGGGACTTCAAAGTGAGCATCAACCCTGTGCTACATATTGTGCAGTGTCCCCTGCCACAATTAGAAGGTATTTTTATGTCTTTGGCAGGCAGGGAGAGGTTTTAAAAACTGACTTGTCACAAGCCTATCTGCAAGTGAAGACTGAGGAGTCAAGCAGGTTCCTCACAATCAATACTCACAAGAGACCTTTCCAGAATAAACATTTCATCTTTGGCATCGCATCAGCTCTAGTAATTTGGTAAAGATCAATAGCCCAAGTGCTCCAAGATATCCCAATGTTACCTTGGTGACATCATCATGACCGACAAGAATGATGTAGAACACCTCCAGAACCTTGGTAAAGTACTTACCAGGCTGAGTGAGTACAGGTCTGCGCCCAATGAGAGAGAAATGTGACTTTTTCAAGAATGAAATGTCATATTGTGGACATGTCATTAAAAAGCAGGGATTATACAAGTCAAAAAGAAGATGGAAGCAGTGCTACAGGCACCCAAACCGGAAAATATGTCACAACTGAGGTCATACTTGGGCCTTGTAAACTACTACACCGATTTCTCCCAAACATTGCTGCATCGCTGCATCCATTGAGCATACTGTCACAGACAAGAGCAAAGTGGGAATGGCCATAAAAAAATATGAAAGAGCATTCAAGGAAACAAAGAGACAAATAAGATCCGATGAACTGCTCACCCATTATGACCCATCTCTGCCCGTCTGACTGGCATGTGATGCATGCCCTTATGGCATTGGTCCTATTTTGTCACACACTATGAAAATTGGATCTGAATGTCCAATTGCATTTGCTTCAAGATCACTGACGAGCACAGAATGCAACTATGCACAGATTGACCGAGAGGCCTGTAGTCCAGTATGGGGAATAAAGTTGCACCGCTACCTGTATGGACAAAAGTTTACTGTAATGACAGACCACCAGCCCCTCGTGTCCATTTTCAGTCCCAGGAAGGGCATCCCAGTAATGTTTGCTACCTTTTTGCAACATTGGGCATTGTTCCTAGGAGCCCACTTTTATGACATACGAGTTCAAGGGTACCAACCAACACAGCAATGCTGACAGCTTGTCGTGTCTTCCACTGTTGACAATGGAAGAAGAAAAGTCTTCATTCTATGGCCTAGCAGAGGTGTTTCACACAGCATTGGTGGACCAGTTGCTGGTAACAATTTCTGAGATACAAAGAGAAACAAGGAATAACCTGACATTGTCAAAAGTCTATGAAATCACCATTCAAGGATGACCAGCTCATGGTAACCCTAAGTTTCCAGAATTCTCAGTGAGATGAGAACAACTATTGGTATGTCAAAGAATTCTGATGTGTGGATCTCGTGTTGTGGTTCCCTGTAAACTGTGCACCAGAATGTTAGAGAAGCGCATGAAAGACACCTGGGTACAGTCAAGATAAAGAATCTCGCCCAGACCTACATGTGGTGGCCAGGCATAGATAGACAGATTTAAGACTTGGCCAAAGTCTGTTCAGGATGCCACAAAATTCAAAAGGCACCCCCACAAGCACCGTTACACCCATGGAAGTGGTCATCTTCACCGTGGCCAAAAGTGCACATTGACTTTGCCGGGCCATTCATGAACTCTTATGTTTCTGATTGCTGTCGATGCTCAGTTGAAGTGGCCGGATGTAATACCAATTAAGTCAACCATCTCAGAAAATAATATTTCCTCTCTGAGGACTACCATCTTTAGAAATGGCTTAGCTGAACAAATTGTGAGTGACAATGGACCACAATACACATCAGAAGAGTTCAGACTATTCATGAAGAAAAATGGCATCAAACATTTCAAGTCATCTCCTCACCACCCAGCAACCAATGGGTTAGCTGTAAGGTTTATTCAAACCTTCATGAAGTCCATTAAAGCTATGGACAAGGAGGACATTTCTCTGCGGCACCAGGTGGACAACTTCCTTCTTGTGTATTAGAACTCTGCTCAGATGACAACAAATCAAACACCCACAATGCCATTCATCAGCAGGTATCTGAGATCTCACACAGACCCCTGAAACCAGACCTACGGAGGGAACTGCAGAAAAAATAGTTCACCCAGTTGCCAAGTAAATCAGCAACGAACTTTGAGTTTGGGTAGGAAGCTCTAGTGTGTAATTACTGAGAAGACAAGTGGACACCCAGTAGGATAAGTACAAGAACTGGACCACTGATGTACACAGTGGATGCTGGAGATCAGATGTGGAGGTGTCATGTTGGCCAGATACTGGATGCTCGGCCAAAGAGCACACCTGAGACAACTGCAGCCAACAAGATTACAGTCAGCGGACTTACCGCTCTCTGATGGTCATATCACCAACAACAATGCAACACTTGCAATAGAGAAAGTTGTCTTTGACAAGACAACTGATAAACCTGATACCACTCCACAGGTACAAAGATGCTCTCCTGAAAGAAACAGAGCATCACCAAAAGACTGAGCCTTTAGAACTGTGAAGTTAATTATGGACTGTTATTGTGAAAGCATGTTTATTTGGAATATGGGTTTATGAAAGGAAACTGAATGTTTTGTATATATACTGTTTTATGTTACATTAATCGAAAGTGGGAGGAAGTGTAATCTATGGACCTATTTCTTTTAGCACTGACTCCTCTAGCACTACTAATTGACTGATACCTTACCCACGCACAATGATCTGTTGTCCTGCACCTGCACCTTGTGAGAAGAATTCAAAAGTGAAATTTTGAGAGGACAAATCTTGCATGTGCCTGTTAGAATAAAAGTTAAAGATAATGGGTGGAGAGAACCTTAACTTTCGAGGCCCTGGTTAAGCAGGAATAGGCAGGTAGGAACACATTAGGTGCTTATAGAGTATAAGAAATACAAGAGAATATTTAAGAAAGAAATCAGGAGGGCTAAAAGAAGGCATGAGGTTGCTGTAACAGACAAGTTGAAGGAATTCTACAGATAGGTTACAGATGATTACAAGGGACAAAATTAGTTCTCTGGAAGATCAGAATGGTAATCCATGTGTGGAGCCAAAACAGATGGGGGGGGATCTTGATTTTTTTTTGCAACTGGATTTATTTAGGAGTCTATTGAAGTGAGGCAGAGTGGTATTAACTACATGCAGATTACAGAGGAGGAGGAGTTTGCTGTCCTGAGGCAAATTAGGGTGGATAAATCCCCAGGGCCTGACAATGTGCTCCTTTGGACCCCGTGGGAGGTAAGTGTAAATGTTGGCAGGGCCCTAGCAGTGATTCTTAAATCATCCTTAACAACAGGTGAGGATCATCAATGATTTTCCTTGTTCAAGAAATGCTCTAAAAATAAACAAGAAAATTGTAAGCCACTAAGCCTGGCATCAGTAGTGGGAAAGTTATTGGAAGGTATTCTGAGGGAGGAGAGAGATATATTTGAATAGAAATGGACTCATTAAGGACAGTCAGCATGGCTTCGTGTATGGTAGATCGTATCTAATCAACTTTGTAGAGCTCTTTGAGAAAGTTACCAGGAAGGTGCATGAAGGCAAGCAAGTGGATGTTGTGTGGACTTTGGCAAAGCCTTTGATAAAGTTCCACGGACAAGAAAGTTCAATCACCTGACATTCAAGATGAGGTAGTAAATTGGATTAGATATTGGCTTTATGGGAGAAGCCAGAGAGTGGTAATAGATGGTTGCCTCTCTGACTGGAGGCCTATGACTGCTGCAGGGATCGGTGCTGGGTCCATTGTTGTTTGTAATCCATATCGGTATTCTAGACAATAATATGGTTAACTGGATCAGCAAATTTGCAGATGACACCAAGATTGGGGGTGTAGTGTACAGCAAGGAAGGCTATCATGGCTTGCAGAGGGATCTGGACCAGCTGGAAAAATGGACTGAAAATTGGCAGATGGAATTTAATGCAGACAAGTGCAAGATGTTGCACTTTGGTAAGACCAGCCAGGGTAGGTCTTACACAGTGAACGGTAGGGCACTGAGGAGTGTGGTAGAACAGAGCGATCTGGGAATACAGGTCCATAATTCAGTGAAAGTGGCATCACAGGAAGATAGGGTTGTAAAGAAAGTTCTCAGCACATTGGCCTTCATAAATCAATGTATTAAGTATAGGAGGTGGGATGTAATGCTTAAGGCATTGGTGAGGACTAATTTGGAGCTTCTGTGCAGTATTTGTCACCAACCTACAAGAAAGATGTAAATAAGGTTGAAAGAGTGCAAAGAAAATTTACAAGGATGGAGGACCTGAGTTGTAAGGGAAGATTGAATAGGTTAGGGCTTTATTACTTGGAACTCAGAAGTTCGAGAGGAGCTTTGATAAAGGTATGCAAAATTATGCGGGGTATAGATAGGGTAAATGCATGCAGGCTTTTTCCACTGAGTTTGGGTGGGACTACAACCAGAGGTCATGGGTTAAGGTGAAAGGTGAAAAGTTTAGGGGAACATGAGGGGAAACTTCTTCACTCAGAGAGTCATGAGAGGGTGGAAGGAGCTGCCAGCACAAATGGTGCATGCAAACTTGTTTTCAATGCTTAAGAGATGTTTGGATAGGTTCATAGATGGTGGTAGTATGGAGGGCTATGGTCGTGGTGCAGGTCAATGGGAGTAAGCAGTTAAGTGGCTTGGCATGGACTAGATGGACTGAAGGGCCTTTTTAAGTGCTGTACTTTTCCATCACTCTAAGAATATTCCCAGATTCCTCAGACCAGTTCAATTTTCCATGTTTAAATAGAGCAGCAGTACAGTGCAGGCACAAGAGCTTTTCCCTCTGAATTCATCCTGCAGCTTAAGTTAGCTTAATAGGGAAATAGCAAAATTCAGAAAGCTCCAAACCCACGTTCTATATTGACTCCTCACCACTGATTTATTGCAAGCTTTGATCTGACTGAGGGTTGCCAATGAAATATACAAGGATGTAATCTAATCTTCCAGATATTGATCTTTCGTGTTACAGCACTAACAAAGTTGTAATCCAGGTTGCAATACAACTTTGAAGATGCACTCGCTCAGAAATAGCTAGATACCATTCTCCCAGTCTAGCTCCCATGAGAAAAGTACAGGGATCAGACAATGGGCTTTTTTAAAATACACAATTTTTTCATTAACTAAGTTTCAGGCGATCATTAAAGGGGATATAATTTAAAGATAAGATTTCACCAACAGGTCAGTGAGTACAATGCAACAGAGCATGCAATACACCAGCAAGGTCTCTGATTCAATGATTAACCTGTGCCAAGTTATTGTCCTCTTTAAAATAATAACTGTGGCATGTTGAACACATAGAATTTTTAGTCATTTAGAGATACAGAATGGCAACAGGCCCTTGTGGCGCAATAAGCCCATGCTCAACAATTATATCCATGTAGCCAGTGGACATGCTAACCCATACGACTTTGGAATATGGGAGGAAACCTGAGCACCTCTACAGACAGCACAACAATACCTTTAGCCTTCAACTCTGCCATCAGATAAGCAGTCAGACGCGATGTACCCAAAATGCAATCTCCAGTTTTTTCCAAGCTCCAACCCATTAGCATCTTCTCTTCATTTAATAAGTGGATCACTGATACGATCATATCCTCTGTGAACTACATGGGGACATACAACAGTAGTACATGTCATGACGATGCAAAATAAATCGAGCAACAGTAAAAGACAGATAAAGCACTAGAACTGGCCTCAGATTCTTTAATCTTCTTTCCATATAAAAAAATTAGAAATTACATTATACAGCCACAGTGGAGGTTACATCTGAGCACTTAAGCACAGAGCTCAAGATAATTTGGGGTATAAGTAGCAGTGGATCTGGTAAGAAACAGATGGGTTGTCCAAACAACTGCACCAACCTTTTGGTACTCTTCAGGGAAGAGCAATGGCAAAGCATGATAGATTGGGCTTTCAGTTGTTGATCAGCACCAGTATGAATTTATATTAAATACACAGTTAGTTTCTGCAACCGAATAAAAGGGGTTGCTCGTTGCTCTTGGTGACCTCACACAAAAATTGCTGATAGATTCAATGGGATCATTGACTTGAAACATTAACTCCACTTCTCTTCACAGATGTGGTCTCTGTCTGACCTGCCAAATACATCCACCATTTTTCTTTTGTACTTAAACTAGACACTATGGGCATTGTATCAATTTAATTAATGCTAATTCAGCTTCTACAATTTACTGGAGTCATTGTTATCCAGGCTAGTTATTTTAGAGTTTAAAAGATTTTAAGATCACATAAATTTATGCTTAGACGCTGAGAAAGGTCAGAGGAGGGTGTAAATATCCAGATCAAAGAAGCAGGCAAGCTAAATCGCTACGGATGCTACCCACCCAGCAAACTGCCTTTTCAAAAAGCTCCCTTTTGCAAAGCACTATAGGACCAATAAAAGAAAAACTTTCACTCCATTTTGGAAGTTATTTCCCTCCAGGCAGTTAATCTAATAATCCATTCTAGTTAGTCCCCTCTAGCTATTACCTCTGTCGCTGTACAGGAACACTTTAAACCATTTTTATAATGATGGTTACATTATGTATTTACCACATCATACTCCATTTCTGTACATCTAACTTTATTTTTATATAATTCTTTATTCTTTACAATTGTGGAATTGTCTTTTTGTTGCATTTAGCATCATCACACCACAGCAATTTCCTGATAGAAACATACACTCAGTGGCCAGTTTACTAGACACCTCCTGTACTTCCTAAAGTGAACACTGAGCATACGTTTATGGTCTTCTGCTGCTGTAGGCCATCCACTTCAAAGTTCGAAGTATTATGCATTCAGAGGTGACTTTCTGCACACCACTGTTGTAATGCATGGTTACTTGAGTTACTGCGACCTCGCCTTCCTGTCAGCTTAAACCAGTTTGGCCTTTCCACTCCGACCTCTCTCATTAATAAGATGTTTTTGCCCACAGAACTTCTGCTCACTGGATGTTTTTTTTTTGCATCATTCTCTGTAAACTCTCGAGACATGCATGAAAATCCCAGAGATCAGCAGTTTGTGAGATGCACCCCATCTGACACCAACAATCAATCAATGTTCAAAGTCACTTGGATCACATTTCTTCCCCCATTCTGACATTTGGTCTGATCAACAAGTGAACCTCTTGGCCATGTCTGCATGCATTTAGGCATTGAGTTGCTGCCACATGATTAGCTGATTAGATATTTGCATTAACAAGCAGGTGTACGGATGTACCTAATAAAGTGGCCACAGAGTGTAGATGGAAAATAAAGCCTAATCCTTGAGAATGAAGTTGAAAAGAATCATCCCCTGCAGACAGCCACTACACAAGCTAAAAAAAACTCAATGTCTTGTAGAGGCTAGAGGTCCTGGCATGCATATTTTCCTACATAAAAGACAGACAACTGCTGAAAATTAGGGCAACTTTAGTGGCCTTACCTCTTTTACTTGCCTCCCTGTTACAAGGCTGTCAGGTTCACTGGAAATCATATGCTGAACAACAAAACTTCTTTCTTCCACGCAGCCTCGCATGGTGTAATAAAGAAAGGAAAGAAACTGTTTCTTGCTTACAGAGTCAGCGACGTTTGACTTTTTCATTGGATGAATGTTCCTCATTCCATTGTACATTCGAATAATCATTCTTCCTGTTACTGCTCCATCAATATAGGCCTAAAGAGAAGTAAAACAATATCACCCGCCTTTGTACAAAATTGGGGCAGCAGTGTGCAGTTAGAAGAGCTGTGCCTAATAGCTTCAGAGATCTGGGTTCAATCCAGTCCTCACGTCTCTATACTTTTTGCATGGTCACCCCAAAACCGCATGGGTTTCCCCCGATGCTTGTGTTTCTTCCAATATCCCAAAAATGTGCAGATGGTAGGTTAATTGGCTCCTGCTTTGTAGTTAAGAATTAGAAGCTGGCTGGAATCGAAGTGAATGTGGAGAGAACAAAATGAGTGGGTGACATCTAAAACTTCGGCAAACTGGTTGCATCACAGCCTGGAATGTAAACATCAAAAGCCCTTGAACAGAAGATCCGACAAAAAGTAGTAGATATAGCCCAGTCAATCATGAGTAAAGCCTTCCCCACCATTGAGCACATCTATGTGGAGCATTGCTGCAGGATCCATAATCAAGGACCCCACCACCCAGGACATGCTTTCTTCTCACCGCTGCTATCAGGAAGAAGGAACAGGACACTCAGGACTCTCACTACCAGGTTCAGGAACAATTATGCCCCTCAACTATCCAAAGGGGATAGCTTCACTCAACTTCACTTGTCCCATCATTGAAATGTTCCCACAATCTATGAACTCATTTTCAAGATCAGGACTCTTCATCTCATGTTCTTGATATTTATTGATTTTTTTTCTTTTTGTGTTTGCGCAGTTGGTTGTCTCTTGCACAATGGTTAAAATGCCCAAGTTAGTGGAGTCTTTCCATATAACCATAACAGCACGGAAACAGGCCATCTCGGCCCTTCTAGTCCGTACCGAACTCTTACTCTCACCTAGTCCCACCGACCTGCACTCAGCCCATAACCCTCCATTCCTTTCCTGTCCATATAGCTGTTCAATTTAACTTTAAATGACAACATTGAACCTGCCTCAACCACTTCTGCTGGCTCATTCCACACAGCTACCACTCTGAGTAAAGAAGTTCCCCCTCATGTTACCCATAAACTTTTGCCCTAAACTCTCAATTCATGTCCTCTTGTTTGAATCTCCCCCACTCTCAATGGAAAAAGCCTATCCACGTCAACTCTATCTATCCCCCTCATAATTTTAAATACCTCTATCAAGTCCCCCCTCAACCTTCTACGTTCCAAAGAATAAAGACCCAACTTGTTCAACCTTTCTCTGTAACTTAGGTGATGAAACCCAGACAACATTCTAGTAAATCTTCTCTGTACTCTCTCTAATTTGTTGACATCTTTCCTATAATTCGGTGACCAAAACTGTACACAATGTTCCAAATTTGGCCTCACCAATGCCTTGTACAATTTCAACATTACATCCCAACTCCTATACTCAATGCTCTGATTTATAAAGGCCAGCATACCAAAAGCTTTCTTCACCACCCTATCCACATGAGATTCCACCTTCAGGGAACTATGCACCATTATTCCTAGATCCCTCTGTTCTACTGCATTCTTCAATGCCCTACCATTTACCATGTATGTCCTATTTTGATTAGTCCTACCAAAATGTAGCATCTCACTTTTATCAGCATTAAACTCCATCTGCCATCTTTCAGCCTACTCTTCTAACTGGCCTAAATCTCTCTGCAAGCTTTGAAAACCTACTTCATTATCCACAACTCTAGCTATCTTAGTATCATCAGCATACTTACTAATCCAATTTACCACCTCATCATCCAGATCATTAATGTATATGACAAATGATAATCGGACCCAGTACAGATCCTTGAGGCACACCACTAGTCACCGACAATCTGACAAACAGTTATCCACCACCACTCTCTGGCGTCTCCCATCCAGCCACTGCTGAATCCATTTTACTACTTCAATATTAATACCTAACGACCGAACCTTCCTAACCAACCTTCCATGTGAGACCTTGTCAAAGGCCTTACTGAAGTCCATATAGACAACATCCACCGCTTTACCCTCATCAACTTTCCTAGTAACCTCTTCAAAAAATTCAATAAGGTTTGTCAAACATGACCTTCCACGCACAAATCCATGTTGACTGTTCCTAATCAGACCCTGTCTATCCAGATAATTATATATACCATCTCTAAGAATACTTTCCATCAATTTACCCACCACTGACGTGAAACTCACAGGCTGATAATTGCTAGGTTTAGTCTTAGAACCCTTTTTAAACAATGGAACCACATGAGAAATACACCAATCCTCCGGCACCATCCCCGTTTCTAATGACATTTGAAATATTTCTGTCACAAGCCCCTGTTATTTTCACACTAACTTCCCTCAAGGTCCTAGGGAATATCCTGTCAGGACTCGGAGACTTATCCACCTTTGTATTCCTTAAAAGCTCCAGTACTTCCTCTTCTTTAATCATCATAGTTTCCATAGCTTCCCACCTGTTTCCCTTACAATTCAATATCCTTCTCCTTAGTGAATACCGAAGAAAAGAAATTGTTCAGAATCTCCCCCATCTCTTTTGGCTCCCCACATAGCTGTCCACTCTGATTCTCTAAGGGAGCAATTTTATCCCTCCCTATCCTTTTGCTATTAATATAATGGTAGAAACCCTTGGGATTTATTTTCACCTTACTTGCCAAAGCAACCTCATATCTTCTTTTACCTTTTCTAATTTCTTTCTTAAGATTCTTTTTACATTTGTTTTTTTTCTTTTTACATTCTTCCATGATTATTATTTATGATTATTATTTTATTATGGATTTATTGAATATACAAACAAGAAAATGAATCTCAGGGTTGCACACATTTTTTGTCCCTCTTCCCTCCGGGAGAAGGCTCAGGAGCTTGAAGACTCGTACGGTCAGATTTGGGAACAGCTTCTTTCCAACCGTGATAAGACTGCTGAATGGATCCTGACCCAGATCTGGGCCGTACCCTCCAAATATCCAGACCTGCCTCTCGGTTTTTTTGCACTACCTTACTTTCCATTTTCTATTTTCTATTTATGATTTATCATTTAAATTTTTAATATTTACTATCAATTTGTACTCCAGGGAGCAGGAAACGCAGAATCATATATCGATGTGATGATTGTACATTCTAGTATCAATTGTTTGGTGACAATAAAGTAAGTATATGAAGTATATGGTAACATATATGTACTTTGAAAATAAATTTTCTTTGAACTTTTAAGTGTTAGTATACAAAAGGGGTGCTTAATATGCTGTTGGGCCGGCTTCCATGTTGTTATTCTTCTATGACTACCTCCCTAACTTGGATTCATTCCTGCACATTAGCTTAGCAAAAGTTCCTAGTATCCTTCACTCTGTTGTTTATCTCGAGATATTAAAATTAAGAACTTAAAATTACATAGTAAAGTGTCTGAATCATTGTGACCACCATTAAAACTGTGGAACAACCTCCACCATAGCATTATTTACACCACCATTCAGAGGTGCCAAGCAAAGTTAATAGCATGGGAACCCATGGGAACCCATGAAACCCGTCACTAATACTTTACTCACAGAGAGGCTTACATTGTACAAATTTCAAGAAGTTGACCATAATTTAATCACTTTCCGGTATTAATCAATTAGAGATGCAAGCTAGCAGGTGTAATACTTAAAAGTAAGGAATTACTCTCATAACTGTGGGCAATAAATGGTTTTGCCTGCATCACCTATACCCAAATTCACAAGAAATTCTAATTGCACCACAGTCATTATGGACAGAAACTTCAATTTTAATATGTCTCAGGATAAAATCAGCTTCACAATAATGGTCAATTTCTGGATTTTAATTTGAATTATATCTATAGTTGCAAATTGGTCTCATTTAGGTTCTGCCAAAGTAGTATATCTCAGCCTGTAACATCCGAAACATTTCTATGTATTCAGTTACAAATCTTAAATAGGTAAGGGGTGGTAACATCACTGGTAGTGACAGACATTCTCCTCAGGCCTGGAGATCTTCTGAACTGCAGCCATATAGCTCAAAGGCATGGTAAAAATCCCAGCACAGAATCAGGGCAAAGTCAGCAGCAGCTAGTTAAAGGGATATCGTAGAGTAAACAAAGGAAAACTGACATTTCTTTTTGTTTTTAATATATTTGCATGTGAAGTTTGCAGACCTACAGCACTGCCCCTAACCTAGGGCAGCGTTCTTATTAATTCTTTCTCTGAGTGCTGGTAACCAATATTTGTATAGTGAACATCCCAGAGAAAGGCAGCAGGAAAAACACTTCCTTCATAAACTTCTGCAAAAGAAATGGTTAACACTTGGCCTACGTTCTACCACCTCACTTCTTTTGTTAGAGCTGTCCTCCAGCAAAAGAAGTCGTAGAACCAAGGCAAAATGTGAATGTGAGGATTTCACCATGTTCCCATCTCACTTGGGCAAGTTAAACTCTGCGCTGAAGCTGGAAAGTTGTACAAAAAGGATACTATTTTACAGATTTAAATAAGAGACCACCGATAGTGACCATGCTCTAACATTTTAAGGCTGACATATGAGTCCATTCTTTTTCCAAGTGCATACTTTTTTTTTTACATATAATCAAAAGCTACCTGGAAAGCAAATATCCATTGTCGTTAGTGTTACAGAACACAACCACAACCTTGATCGGGTGATCTATTACTGATGAAAATGTTATCAGGAGAACTCTTATCTACAGCCAAATACGTTAAAAAAAAATGTACTTGCTTATCAATGTACTCTCTTCTGTCAATAAGAACTATCTTATAAGCTCCAGAATTTCATATTATCCACAGCAGTCTCAGAGTCACTGTCATAAAATTATACAGCATTGGTCCAACTCATCCATGCTGGCTAAGCTATCTACCTGAACTAGTTCCATTAGCTCGTGCTTGGCCAGTATTCACGTATCCATCTAAATATCCTTTAAATTTTACAATTGAACCTTTCTTGCATAATTGTAACTTTCTCGTGTTTATAATTGTACCTGCCTCTATTACCTCCTCTGACAAGGTTCCTTGTATCCAGCACCCTCATTAGAAAATGTTACAGCTCAGATCCATTTTTAACCCTTTCCCCTCCGACCTTAAACCTATACTCTGTAGTTATAGACTCTCCTTTCAGACTCATTTCTGCAGCAATTAACAGCCACAAAAAGGTGATGGATGTCCAGTCCTCAAGCCGCTGAGCACAACTGTATTCCAAACTGGTCAGTAAATGTGCTTTGTAAGGAAAAATGACTATGAAATTTGATTCTATATAAAAACAGACTTTCAGAACTAAAGAGCAAAGAACAAACAGGAACAGGCCCTTCAGCCCACCTTGTTCATGCTGATCATCCTATCAATACACACTAATCCCATCTATCTGCATATAGTCCATATCAGAATCAGATTTATTATCACTGACATAAGTCATGAAATGTGTTGTTTTATGGAGCAGTATAGTGCAAGACATAAAAAATAAGTTGCAATAAAAAACAGATAATTCGTTCTAAAGAGGAATACTGAAGTAGTGTTTATGGGTTCATGGACCCTTCAGAAACCTGATAGCCGAGGGGAAGAAGCTGTTCCTAAAATGCTGAGTGTGCACCTTCAGGCTCTTAAACCTCCTCCCTGATGCCAGTAATGAGAAGAGGGCACGAACCACACAGTGGGGGTCCTTAATCATGGATGCCACCTTCCTGAGGGACCGCCATTTGAAGATTCCATGATGGTGAAGAGGTTTGTGTCTGTGACGCAACTGGTTGAGTCTACAATCTGTTTAGATCCTGTGCATTGGAGCCTCCACACCAGGTGGTGATGCATTCAATCAGAATGCTGTCCACACTACCTCTGTAAAAATTTGCTAGAGTATTTGCCCTTGTTAAAATTCTTTTCCTCTAGTTTTAAATCAATGGCTTCCTTCACTAGGCAATCCCAAAATGCAATGGTGCGGCACAGTAGTGTTGTGTCGTCAAAGTCAATCCTATGGCCATTACGAATGTAATGTTCTGCTACCGCCAACTTCTCCGGGTAAGCCAAACAGATACATCTGTGCTTCTTGATGCAGGTTCCTACAGAGTCTGGCCAATATACACTGCTCCGCATTCACAGGGAATCCAGTAAACATCAGCTGTCTGAGTCCCAGGTCATCTTTGACTGGCATAAGCTGCCATTTGAGCAGGACGGCTGATGAAGGAAGCCACTGATATAAAACTAGAGGAAAGGAATTTTAACAAAGACAAAGGTCTCGCTCTAAGTTAGAACTGGAATTTGATTGTAAAAGAGGTGGGACAGTGGAAACCTGATTGGATGAGGACTAACCAATCAGGAGCGATTGATAATGGGGGTATAAATACCACCAGACTAGACATGTCCAGGCATCACCCCTGATGAAGATGGCAGAGTCTGTCATTGATACATCATTAAGGACTCCCATTATTCAGGACTTGCCCTCTTCTCATTGCTACCATCAAGGAGGAGGTACAGGAGTCTGAAGACACACACTCAACATTTCAGGAAGAGCTCCTTCCCCTCCACCGTCAGATTTCTGAAAGGACATTGAACCCATGAACACTACCTCACTCTCAGTTGACTCTGCATCCATCACATCATTCTCTGAAACCTTATCTCTAAAGGGATCCTACCACCAAACATATCTTTCCCTCACACCTCTCTCCATTTTCCACAGGGATCACTCACTGCATATTTTCTTCTCCATTCATCCCTCCCCACTAACCTCCCTCCCAGCACTTATCACTGCGAGTAACCAAAATGCTACACCCTGCCCATTCACCTTCTCCCTCACCTACATTCGGGGCCCCAGCACCTCACCTGCAAATCTGCTGGGCTTGTCTATTGTTTCTGATGCTCCTGATATGCCCTCTTCTACAATGGTGAGACCTGCCATAAATTGGGGGACCACTTTGTTGAGCACCTCTGCTCAAGCCACCAAAAGGAGAACTTCCCAGGTGCCAAACATTTTAATTCCACTTCTCATTCCCATTCTGACATGGTGGTCCATGGCTTCCTCTTGTGCCAAGATGAAGTCACCTTCAGTGTGAAGTAACAACACCTTATATTCCATCTGGGTAGACTCCAACCTGATGGCATGAATATTGATTTCTCCCTCCATTTAAAATAATTCCCAACCCCTCCTTTCTTCTTCTATTCCCCATTCTGGCCTCTTACATCTTCTCCACCTGTCTATCACTTCCCCCGGGTCCCCTCCACCTTCCGTTTCTCATATGGTCCACTCTCCTCCCCTATCAGATTCCTTCCTCTCCAGCCCTTTACCTTTCCCACCCACCTGGCTTCACTGATCACCTTCTAACTATCCTCCTTCCCCTCCCTCCCACCTCTATATTCTGGTGAATTCCCCCTTCCTTTACAGTCCTGAAGGGTCTCGGCCCAAAACATCGACTCTTTCTTCATTTTCATTGATGCTGCCTGACCTGCTGAGTTCCTCCAGCATTTTGTGAGTCAATATTATTTTTTTGTTCCCTTTTTTGGCTAATTTACTTTTTATATTTACTTCTTTTTGTAACATATAGTTTTTTACTATAATGTACTGCTACTGCAAAACAACAAATTTCACGATGTATTCCAGTGTTATTAAACCCAATTCTGATTCTTCCAGCGTTATTTGATTTAAACTCAACCTCTCTCCACTGGCTGATCTGCTGCTCTGATTCCCAGACTTCGCTTCACATCGCCTGCTTGCTTCCGCTGCATTTCAAGTATGCTAGGACAGAAAGGCAGAAGTGCATTTATGCTTTGTGAACAAATGCAGATTTAATGCAACTTACATTTTGGACAATTTTCAAGTAATATCTTTGAAAATTCAGCAGAATCTCAGGATTAACTTATTTTCACTGTTTACCATTTTGGTTCATCTAGACATTTACCTTTAACATGCTGAGTGTAAGCTGCTGCTTGGGAGCTTTTCCGCCCTTTGTTTCTTCAGTGGTATTGGATCCACACATAACCTTAAAAAGATCACCCAGAAATGTCTGTTCTTCAGCCGAAAATTGACTTTGCCAGACTCCCTGCATAGAGTGACTCTCGGAATTGCCCATCTTTCTTCACAGGTATCCGCCAGGTCTCCGCAAATATAAATTGCATTCAAAAAAGGATGAGGCACTCAATTTTCCAAGCCGCCCTGCATGCAGAGTGTAAAGTGAATCAATCTCTTGCAAGCAAAGACTGATCAATAGTTGTTACTAATTTTTACCCATGAAACAATTTATCCTGAGGTGCAAAATAGATTAGTACACTATTTCAGAATTATACAATGCACATGAAGGGAGGGGTACATAAAATTATTGTAAACAAAAAGGTCTGAATATAGCTTTTCATATCCAGTTGCCAGACAATCCTTAGTTTGAGTACTAATGTAAAATTTTATTTTTCACAGAAAGTCTTGCATCTATATGACGCCTCCCAAATCTGTCAAGATATTGCAAAGCTAATACTCACAATGATGTGTTCCTGAAATGTAGTTGTAATGTAGGAAATGTAATGATCAATCTGTATGCAGCAAGCTCCCAGAAACAACAGTGAGATAATGACCAAATAATCAGTATCAGCAATATTGGAACAGCTTCTTCCCCTCTGCCAGCTGATTTCTGAATGGACATTGAAACCCTGAACACTACCTCACTACTTTTTATTTCTGTTTTTATTTTTTTACACTACTTATTTTTAACTTAACTATTCAATAGACATATATTGTTACGTACCCCGTAACTGGGTTGCCAAACCAGCAGAAATGGATCACTCAGTTGGAGTCTGGATTACTAGAACTAAGAAAGTTTTATTAAAGAAACAAGCAACACAGTAATCGAAAGGATAATAAATGCAACAGTTCAGCAATGATAAACACACATGTGCACAGAATTCAGATAACAGCATCAATCAAGCTCTATCGTTGTCTAGGGGTAAATGACCAATTTCAAAGTGACACAAAAGTCCAGTTCGATTTAATAGTTCAGTTCGCAGTAATCGTTGCCAGAGCGATGGACAATGTGGGGGGAAGGAGAGAGACAGCAAGAACGAATGATCATTCAGAAACGGCTTCCACTCACAGACCGGCGATATTGCTCACATGCAGCTTTTGGGCGGGTCCTTTGTGATGTCACCTGAGGTCACCAACTGTGACCCCTCCTCCAGATGCGGTCGATCCTCTGCAGTGAACCCGGCACCCAAGCGAGGGTGGACACGCACCGGGTTCCCGCTGATCGTACCTCTCCACCCTGTGCGTTTAAGGCTGATCCCCCGATCAGTCTTCCAAGAGCTTCCCACCGACTCACGAGAGGTGCACCGCTTCCAGGGTCTCGTTACCTCGAGTGTCGTGTGTGTGTCCTGCCTTAGCGAACCTGTCCCTTTTTATCCCCCTGCTGGGGTATCGCCTGTCCATCACTTCAAACAGTTCAGTGTTCAAAGGGGGAGCCGCTCCAGACAGCTCTCTCTCCCGTCCCTTCATTACACATCTCCAGATGCTGCTTCATTGTTCCTTATCTCTCCTTCCCCTGAGGACAGGTGGCAGACCAACTGCTGATGCCACTGATGCTAACCCAGGCCAGCAAACATCTTGATTTTATGTGTATTCTCGTCACAATATATACTTCATGTAACTCAGTTTTTTTCTCTGCAGTTACAGTATTTATCATGCATTTTATTATACTGCTGCCGCAAGTTAACAAATTTCACGACATATGTAAGTGATATTAAACCTGAGCGACAAACACAAAATGCTGGAGGAACTCAGCAGGCCAGGCAACATCTATAGAAAAGAGTACAGATGACGTTTCGGACAGAGACCCTTCATCATGAGTCTTGATGAAGGGTCTCGGTCTGAAACGTTGACTGTTTACTCTTTTTCATAGATGCTGCCAAGCCTGTGGAGTTCCTCCAGCATTTTGTGTGTGTTGCTTGGATTTCCAGTCTCTTGTTTGATACTAAATCGGATTCTGATTCTGATATCACATCTGTCGTGTATAAATTACTGGAAGGTATTCAAAAGGGGCAGGGTAAGGTCATACGACATGGGAGCAGAATTAGGCCATTCAGCCCATCAAGTCTGCTCCACCAATCCATCATGGTTGATCCACTCAACCCCATACACCTGCTTTCTCGCCATATCCTTTGATGCCCTAACCGATCAGAAAACTATCAACTTCTGCCTTAAATAGGACTTGGCTCCCACTGCATTCTGGGGCACAGCATTTCACAGATTTTCTACTCTCTGATTTAAAAAATTCCTCCTTACCTTTGTTCTAAACGGTCACCCCTGTAGTTCTGGATACCCCGACCTTAGGAAACATCCTCTCCACATCCACCCAATCTTGTCCTTTCAATATTTGATAGGCTTCAATGAGATCCCACCCCCCCATTCTTCTAAATTCTAGTGAATACAGGCCCAAAGCTGCCAAACATTCCTCATATGTTAACTCCTTCATTCCCAGAATCATCCTCAAGAACTTCCTCTGGACTCTCTCCAATGACAATACATCCTTTCTGAGATACGGGACCCAAAACTGTTGACAATACTTTAAACGCGGCTTGACGAGTGTCTTATGAAGGCTCAGCATTATCTCCTTGCTCTTATATTCTTTTCCCCTTGAAATAAATGCCAACATTGCATTTGCCTTCTTTACCAAAGACTCAACCAGTAAATTAACTTTCTGGAAGTCTTGCACAAGGACCTCTGCACCTCTGATGATTGAAACTTCTCCCCATTTTGATAATGGTCCACACTATTGTTCCTTTTACCAAAGTGCATCACACAAGTACATGGATAGACAGGGCCTTATTAGAGACAATCAATGTGGGTTTATGCATAGCATGTCATCTCTCACCAATCTTAGAGTTTTTCCAAGAAGCTTGATGAAAGAAAGACAGTGCAAATTGTCCACATAAATATTAGCAAGGCTTTTTACAAAGTCCCACATGGAAGGCCAGTCCAGAAGGTTAAATTGCTTGGCAATCAGAATGAAGAAGTCAATTTCATTCAACGGTGGACTGGCGGGAAAAGCAAGAGAGTAGTAGTAGATGGTTGCCCCTCTGACTGGGAGGTCTGTGACTAGTGGTGTGCAACAGGAATCAGTGCAAGGTCTGTTGTTGTTTTTCATCTACATTAATGGTTTGAATGATAATGTGGTAAACTGTACCAGCAAATTTGTGGAAGACACCAAGATTGGCGTCAAAGTGTATAGTGAGGAAGGCTATCAAAGCTTTCACAATAATCTACGCCAGCTGGGAAAAATGGCCTGAAAAATGGCGGACGGAATTTAATGCAGACAAGTGTGAGGTGTTGCACTTTGTGAGGGCAAACCATGGTAAGACTTACACAGTGAAAAGTAGGGAACAGAGATGTGTGGTTGAACACAAGGATCGGGGAATATAGAACACAGAACATAGAAAATGACAGCACAATACAGGCCTCTCGGCCTACAGTGTTGTGCTGATCTTTTAACCTTTTCTAAGATTAATCTAACCTTTCCCTCCTACATAGCCCTCCATTTTTCTATCATCCATGTGCTTATCTATGAATCATTTTAAAGTCTCTCAAGTATCTGCCATCCCTGGTAAGGTGTTTTTCCCTTCAGGTTGGGTGGGGCTAAAACTAAAGCTCATAGGTTCAGGGGAACTACTCTGAGGAGGAACTACTCACTCAGAGGGTGGTGTGAGTGTGGAACGAGCTGCCAGTGGAAGTGGTTGATGCAGGTTCATTTGTAACATTTAACAGCAGTTTGGATAGGTACATAGATGAGGGAGGTATGGAGGGCTTTGGTCGAGATGCAAGCAGATGGGCACACTTTACCAAGAACCCGACAAGCATGGGCTAGATGAGCTGAAAGGCCCATTTCTGTGCTGTAGTGCTCTATCCCTCTATCAAAAAAAATCAAATTTAAGAGATAAATACTGTCCAGGATGCAATAAATAGTACTAATACCTGTCCTCCATCCCCCAAAAATAGTCTCACACAAACTTTTTATGTCGAAGTTACAGAGGAGACAGACTGTTAGTTTAAATCTCAGCCAAAGGACAGAACTTTCAGCAAGCCATCTTCTGCTCTGTGCTCAAGGGCTGAACAACACTGCGGTGCTCAAGTACCTGGTGAAAGATTTGAAACTAGAACTTTCTGATTCAGAAGCAAAGGTACTATCAACATGGGCATCTCTGACTGAACCTCAGGAATTACCCAGACAACTTCAAGAACTCTAAAAATAGTAGTTTGTTTTTTTATAGCACCCTTAAGATATTTGAAAGAGCCAAATACTTCCAGAAATCAGATATCATTGCTTTGTAGATAATTACTATGGCCCATTACTGTTAATTTGGGTCCTAAGAAACACCACAACGGCTTATTAAAATGTTTTCTGACATTCGGTCTGGTCAGAACAGTAGAGTGGTTCAGTTTCAAATTAAAGGAAATTGGTGTGCGATCTTTTTCATCCTCCAAAAGCAAGTGGGTTGCAATCTCATTCAGATTTTTAACAACATAGCCTACCTTAATGAAAAATTTCAAGCTTCGATCTCAGGGCCAAGGCAAAGGTAAGACTGAATCCATAACTTCCTGGCTCTGAGACCATGGTAACTACCACTGAACATGCTCACAATCAGTTCCCAACAATACAGAAGAGCTAAGGTTTGTCCCACCCTGAGTCATCTTCCAAATGACAAATGTATGTGGTCATACATACTTAAATATAATGCTTTACTTCACTGAAATAAATTCTTGACAATATTAGCAGATGACTTTTCAAGAATAATTATCAAGAAAACAGAGACCAGAGAAATTTGTTTGAATACCAAACATTTACTATTTTCAGATTAGACAAAATGCTTTATTTACTAGAAACTATAAAACACACACAGTCATTCCTACAGCTCTCCAGGAAGCCAAACAAGATCATGACAGAAAACAGAAAAATTTAAGGTTCCTTACCTGACATCAGAACTTTTCAATTATTTCCCAGATTCTGATTGATCTTCAGTGCATTTTGCCATCATGTTCTGTTTTTGATTTAGTAGTTCATATTTCTTTATGGTTCTGAAATTTTATTTTCAGCAAGGTGAAGCCATCAATAGATGAAGGAATACTGCCTTGATAATGGGCAGAAAAGACAGCAATCACATCAAATATCTAGTTGAAATTGCCATCATAACAACAAGTGGCAATCTACTGTGACATTCAATAGCATTACTGCTACTCTAGAAACACAATTATCTGGACAGATCAGGGATTGGGTACAGTGATTCAGCTCCTAATAGTCCAAAGCCTGATTACCAGCTTCTCAGTGTGATGGAATACTCTCCACTTACCTGGTGATGCTCATGAAGTAGCCGCTAATTGGTATCCCATCTACCATCCTAGACTTTCATTACCTCTACCACTATGTCTTTTTTCTGTAACATCTATGAAATAAACTGCAGTTACACACCCAAGCTACTTTGACAGCATCTCCCAAACATTCAATCTCTGCCATTTAGGACAGGGGCAGTAGGCATTTAGGAACACCACCTGCACACACCACCCAAGGTCAGAAATGTATTCTTCACTGCTGCTGGGTTGCGTTCCAGACAGTATTGTAAGTAACCTTCGTGACAAGTAACAGCAGGCATTTAAGAAGGTGGGTCACCACCAACTTTTCACTGTACTGTTAAGACTGAAAATAAATACTGGCCATGCCAATAAAACTCACACCCGGAGAAAACTTTCAAAGAGTGGAATTTCCACACATCCAAATCTTAACATGCAAATTCAAAAGTTGTGACCTGCATTATCCCTTCTTCAGCTGTTTTACTAGAATTAAATTAAATATCTGTTGTTTGTTAAGTAGGATGCCGTACACAATCCTGATTTGATGCAGACGGACGTGAGAAGCACGGACGAACATCTGGTGAAACTTCTGAAGTGCCTGTTTCGCTGCCGCTGCTACTGTGCGATCCAGAATCTCCGGAGGGGAAGGCCCCGAATCCTCGGCTTTGCCTGTTGCTTGGCAGCCAGGGCCAGGGTCGAAGCGCTCGGCAGGGATGGTGCTCGGTGACAGAGGGCTAGTCGGAGGCTCAAAGTTTTCGGACGGACTCAGAGTTGGCTGTGGTCGGGTGCTTCCAGGGTGCTGCATCAGCAAGTTTGCGGCGCTGGAGGTTCATGGCAGGGAGAGTTTTTCTTCCTTCTACCGTCTACGTGACATGATGGGGCTATCGGGACTTTGAGGCTTTTTTTTTTTACTGTGCCCATGGTCTGCTCTTTATCAAATTACGGTATTGCTTTGCACTATTGTAACTATATGTTATAATTATGTGGTTTTTGTCAATTTTAGTCTTGGTCTGTCTTGTGTTTCTGCGATATCATACTGGAGGAACATTGTATCATTTCTTAATGCATGCATTACTAAATGACAATAAACGAGGACTGAGTGTCCTCATAGTCTAATCTAATCTAAAACATAAAAGTAATTATTTCATTCTTTTTACATTAGATATGGATGATGCTGGCAAGGCCAGTGCTTTTCATCATTTCACAGATAGGAGAAGTAGATCTTATACAAGGTTAAAAGGTCAACACAACGCTATAATGTTCTATGTTCCATGCTCTTGAAAGAAAAAAAACAGGGAGCCTAGATTTAAAACTAGAATATTTAGGTTAAAAGAATAAGCATCAGAAATCTTGGCAGAGACTGGAGGAAGAAATATTTTTTCACCCAGAGAATGGTTAGTATCTGGAAGGTGATATGGTGGAGGCAGAGACTCGCTCAATGTGTAACAAGATCTGGGCAATCACTTGAAACATTACCAAGGCACAGAAGGCTAAAGACCAACTGCTGGAAAGTGGGATTAATGAAGATGGGAGTGGATGGTTGGTATGGACATGAGAAGACCCACTTCTGGGATGTATAACTATAGACTCAACATTTTAAAGTACAACAGTCCTCATCTTCAAATGGTCATCCCCTTTCCTTCCTGCTTTAGATACATGAGGTGTTCTTCACACTGCAAATTAGATTCCTTATATCCTCTTCAATCACAACCTTGGTAGTTAATTACTGCTTTCAAAGATACCCCTTCATTGAAAATACCCTCTCTACTCCTCTTTGGATCACAATCAGTAGATTGTGGAACATTGTTGCCATGGGAACCCAAAACCTAAAGCCTGGATGCTGACAACAGTGGCTATGATTTTCCAGCATTTATTGAAATTGGCAGTGCCATTGATTACCAGCAGGAAAAATATATACAGTATGCTGGCTCTTTATGTTGTTTAAACAGTGTGCCTGAAGCAACAACTGGAGGTCACCTTGGGTGTACAATTACAATGTGACTCAAAGCCTATCTGTTCAAAACCATCAAAACCTGACCTGAGCCTTGGAACTTAGTCTTTTCCAAACCCAACTATTACTATTATTGTAACAATTTCTAACATGTTGTTCATGTGCAATAATAGAAAGCAAATCACCCTGACTGTGATAAAGTACTGAGCTAATCAGGCAAGGTATTACCTGAACATTTATCAGAATATATACTGATGCTATCCAGTTACAGTGCAATTCAGCTGTCAAGCTCTAATAATGATTGGTCAAAACTAAAATTACAAACCGGTGCTATCTCCACAGACCCTGCCGACTTGATGACTGTTCCATTGCTTCTTTCATTAAACAATTATCTGTTTCAAATGTGATTCTAAGTACATTTTTATTTTTATTTTACAAAGTTCTGAAGGCAACAACTGTCAGATTGAAGTACACGGTAACTGGCCTCAAGTGCTTTCCCACTCGTGAATAAAGTGAACAATAAAATTGTCGACTCTGACAACATCCTTGCTGTAGTAGAGACATGGGCCAGATGAGCCTGTTCTGGTTCAGCATTCAACAAGACTTCAGAGAGCCAGACAAATCTAAACCAGCTAATCACCACTCAATTAGTTCACTCTTCACCAAAACAACAGGAAGCATCATTAACAGAGCTTTTTAACACCTGATTATCAACCAGTAACCATTTGCTTTTCTCATTTTGGCTTCTGCAGGGGTCATGCCTCTAAACTTTTATCCAAAACGAGGGTAAAACAGCCAAAATACGAGGGAGGTGGAAATGGCCAAATTTACTCTCAGTTCCATATTTGACCATACACAGATCAAGATGTCATAGTAAAACGCAATGCATACTATCAACGGAATCCTGAAATCTGTACCAATTCCGTAGCTGTCAATACTGGACAACATTCCTTTCCCCAGACATTAACTGGATAACATAACTCTAAAGAGACAGTTGTTCTGCCCCCCAGAAACAACTCTTCACACCAATAGGCCCGCAGATGTTTTTTACTTCAGCCTTTGATATCTCGTAAGTATTCCAGACCCCTCTTGACACAAATACGCAGTGACTTTGAGGAAAGTGTGGGATGAAACCATCATACAAAGTAAACAGCTAATTTCCAATCCAGTTATGAAGATACTTATTTTTCATTTAATTATTGAGATTCAGCAGAGAATAGGCACTTCCAGCCCTTCAAGCCACGCTGTCCAGCAATCTCCAAATTTAATCCTAGCCTAATCACGGAATTGATTCCCCAATGACCAATTAACCTACCAATGTCTTTGGACTGTGGGAGGAAACTGGAGAACTGGAGGAAACGGTCAAGGGGAGAATGTACAGGTGGAAATTGAACATGGCTCGCCTGTACGGTAAAGCATTACGCTAACCACTACACTGCCCTGCCCTGCCGATGCATTGATATTGATTTGATGCCTTGTGGAATACATGACAGACTCTTATCCAGATGCTAACGAGCCATAGTTTCTTCAGCCACTTATTAAAACAGAAGGCATGTGAAGTTTTCCACAGAAAGTGAGTATAGCAGACCTGGTTAAACAGTGCACCCAAGACTAACTCAATGGTGGCATGAGAAACCACAGAAGCGGGAATCAAGAACCAGAGATAAACTGCTGGAAGAACTCAGCGGGTGGAACTACATTTGTAGAAATGAAGGGGTAACTGATGTTTCAGATCCTGACCCTGATGCAGATTTAACTGGTTAACCACCTTCTAAATGTACTTACAATTGTTGCTTCAAGCAGCTATGCTGAGCAATTAAATCTGTAATTTAACTGCACTATTTAAAAAAGATAGAACTTGTGGGAAACTACAGTCCGCTGGCCCAAAGAGTCTATTATAAATACTATAATAGTATACAGGATACAGGATACTCAGGAGTATTATTGGAAATAGACAAAGACAACATGGATTATGAAAGGGAAATTCCGTTCGACAAATCAACCGTAGCTTTTTGAAAATGTAACTGAGAGAATAAAGAGGGGACAACAACGAATGTGGTGCACCCACCTGGATTTTCTTAAGACGTTTTGATAAAGTCTCACGTAAGAGTTTAGTGTGAAAAATTGGAAAAAGGTACAGAAAATATTCATAAGAATGATTCTGGGGCTAAGGGGCTTAAGTTATGAGGAGAGGCTGGATAGGCTGGAAATTTTTTCTCTGGAGCACAGCACAGGAGGCTGAGGGGTGACCTCGGGTACATGATATCATGAGGGGCATTGATTAGATGGATGGTCACAGTCCTTTTCCCAGAGCAGGGGAGTCTAAGGATAGAGGATAAAGGGTTATGGTGTGAGGGGGAAGGTGTAAAAATGACCTGAAAGTCAATCCTTTCCCCGACAGAGGGTGGAGTGTATATGGAATGAACTACTAGAAGAAGCTGTAGAGTAAAGTACAATTACAATGTTTAAAAGTACATGGATAGAAAAAGTTTAGAAGGATATGGGCCAAATGGAGCTCAGGAGGACCTGCTCAGATTGACGTCTTAGTAAATCTGAATCTAATTAAAGCAATGGAGTTGGGGGTAATATATTTGCAGAGATTTTTAAAAAATTGATTGACAGAAAGAAACTGTGTGTCTAAGTACAAAAAGAAAAAGAAAACACACAAAATAATAATAAATAAACAATGAACATCCAGAACATGAGATGAAGAGCCGTTGAAGGCGCATGCATAGGTTGTGGGAACAGTTCAGTGATGGGGCAAGTGAAGTTATCCCCTCTGGTTCAACAGCCTGTTGGTTGAGGGGTTCCTGAACCTGGTGGTGTGGGTCCTGACTGTGGTGATATGACGTGTCAGAACGTGATTGGAGAGAGTTCTGAGCATGCGCAGAAATGATAGAATAATCGAGAACATGGTACTGTAAAAATGTGGTTTGGTTGTTGCTGTAAATAGAAGTTCTATTTCTTCAAGAACATGATTCTTTATTAGCAAATAATGAACACAACATGGTTTCAGAAGTCGGTCTGGAAGACAACATGGTGTCAGAGGTCGGTCTGGAAGAATAATACATTTCCTAACACGGGACAATCGAAGATAAAAAAAGAGTTCGAACTGTTTTGGTGTTTGCTAACAGTTTACAAATGGGTTTGCAGCCTCTATCGACAATTCAATAATCTGGGAACGTAGCTGAGAACTGGAGAAAATTCAAGTAGCATTTTGAATTATATTTATCGGCGATTGAAGTGGATCGAAAACCAGAAAAAACTAAAGCTGTGCTTCTACTCCACATGATATGTGACTATGCAATTGAGGTATATAAACATTTTATTTTTGAAAATGGAGATAATTTAAAAATGGAATCGATAATGGACAAATTTGAATCATATTGTATACTGAAGTGTAATGTGACGTACGAGAGGCACAGATATTTTACATGTGCGCAGAGAGCTGGTGAAGCAATTGATCAATATGTTATGGAGTTGAGACACCAGAATAAAACATGCATTTTTGGAGAACTGACAGACTCTCTCAATAAACACAGAATTATTTGTGGCATTCAGGATAATGGTCTCAGAGAAAGACTGTTAAGAGAACAAGGCTTAGACTTGGAAAAAGCTTTGATGCTCTGCAAAGCTTCGGAAACAGTGACGTCACAGGCTAAAGACCTTTTCATTGAGAGCTGCAACGTAGACTCTGTAAAAAAAAGTGCAAAAATATTAGAAAAAAATAATAAATTGACAACAAAACCTACAGAGAGCAAGACGTCATCTGAGAGAAAAAAGATACGTGATCGCTGTGGGTGGCAGCATCAGCCAAAACGCTGTCCAGCGTATGGGAAAATGTGCAACGACTGTGATAAGAGTAATCATTTTTCACACTGTTGCACAAATAGGAAGAAAATAAAACAAGTAAAACAAGTAAATGCAGTGCTTGAAAATGAACTTGAGTTTTATATAGATGTGCTTTGTGAAAACAAACAAAGTAAGAATGACTGGACTATTTCATTGCAAGTGAACCAAAACAATATTCTGTTTAAACTTGATACGGGAGCACAAGTAAATGCACTTGCAGAATCTTGCAAATGCTTGCAGAATGCATTAAAGCCAAGACCAAAGTTACATAAGACAAATATAAAAGTGACTGGGCATTCAGGTGCAGGCATTCCAGTTAAAGGAACATGTGTGGCAAAAGTATCACACGAAAATATTGTGCACATGCTTTCATTTGTGGTGGTGCCAAAGAATGTACAGTCAATACTGGGTTTATCTGCCTGTGAGAGACTGAATTTGGTGATAAGAGTCTTAGTCTTGGACAGTGACACAAAGTCAGAATACAGTGACTTGATGCAAGAGTATGAAGACTTGTTCAAAGGGCTTGTTTGTCTTCCAGGACAGCACACGATTAAAATTGACAGCACAGTGCCACCCGTAGTACATCCATGTAGAAAAGTACCTTTTGCATTACGTCAACTAAAAACAGAGCTTGACAGAATGGAACTGCTAGAAGTCATTAAAAAAACTGATGAACCCACTGAATGGGTCAATTCACTTGACATTGTTGATAAGAAAAATGGAAAGCTGAGGATTTGCTTAGATCCAGGAGACTTGAATCGAGCCATTAAAAAAAAGCATTTCAAATTGCCTACTCATGAAGAAATTATGTCACAGTTTGCTAATGCAAAGTGCTTTAGTAAATTAGATGCATCCTCTGGATTCTGACAATTTAAACTAGATGAACCAAGTTCAAAGTTGTGTACCTTTAACACTCCTTTTGCCAGATACCGTTTTCTTCGGCTTCTGTTTGGAATTGCATCAGCTTCTGAAGTGTACCATAAAACCACTCACATGCTATATGAGCACACTGAGGGCGTGGATACTTCCATTGACGATATTGTTTGGGGAATCATCTAAACAAGAGCATGACGCCAGACTCAGACAAGTCTTTGAGGCAGCACGCAAGGCAAATCTGAAGTTGAATAAAGACAAACGTCAGCTAGGAGTGACTGAATTTACCTTTGTGGGTGATATCATCAGCAATGAGGGTGTGCGTCCTGATCCATTGAAGGTTTCTGCTATTGAGAACATGCCAAGACTGCAATGTAAAAACGATGTTCAAAGGTTCATGGGAATAGTCAGCTACATGGGAAAATTCATACCCAATCTTTCAGGAACAACTTGCTCCTTTGAGGCAGCTAACAGAAAAGAAAAACGAATGGAGCTGGAATCATGAACAGTAGAAGGCATGGCAAAATCTCAAGAAAGTGCTCACTAATAAACCTGTGTTGAAATTCTGTGATGTTGAGACGCCCATCAAAATGTCATGTGATGCATCTCAAGCAGGCTTAGGGGCAGTATTACTCCAGAAACATGATCAGGAATGGCTACCAGTGGCATACGCACCTCGTTCATTATCTGATCCAGAAACAAGGTATGCCCAAATTGAAAAAGGATTTGCTCAGCATTATGTTTGCTTGTGAGAGATATCATCAGTTTGTGTCAGGGCAATCTATTGATGTTGAAACTGATCATAAGCCTCTGATTGCATTGTTCTGCAAACCTTTAAGCAATTGTCCTTCGAGAATTCAGTGAATGCTGATCAAATTGCAAAGATATGCATTGAATGTGTCATACACACCTGGAAAATTCGTGTACATGGCTGACACACTTTCCAGAGCTGTGGATCCAATAACAAGAGACAGTCACAGGAACGTTATTGCCGTTCAGGTGTTTATTGATATGGTCATATCATATCATTTGGGGTAGTGGAGGTACAATTTGTCCATGTGTGCTGATCACCCCATCCTTGACTAAGTTGTTCCACCGTAAACACAATCTGTTATGAGTCAACATGATGCTTTCAGATCAGGTCATGCATAGCATATAACTCTGCCGCACCGCTCCGGTGTGTTTCTGGGGTACAGGGGCTAGAGACCCTTGTGCCTGTTTTGTGCTCTATCGCTGAGCAGCAGTGAACTATCTGATTGGCCTATCAGAGTTCTCTTTGGGAACTTGTTGACCTGATCAGCATTTCTGATCTGGCTATTTTTCACGACTGCACTTAATTAAAAAAAAGAAACTATACCTATTGCTCCCAAAAAGTTGGAACTGCTGCGTCTTGAGACAGAGAAGGACAAAATTCTCAGTCAGGTAATACAAGTGGTGATGGATGGATGGCCAGATAATAAGCATGACTGTACCTCAGAAGTACAAGAATATTGGAACCACAGATCAGAACTTTCTGTTGTGGATGGGATATTGTACAACGGTAGCAGAATTGTGATTCCTAAAGGTCTCCGAAAAGAAATGCTGGGGAAAATCCATGAAGGCCACCCAGGTATTGAAGAATGCAAGAGAAGGGCTCAGGAAGTGACGTTTTAGCCCAGAATGAATCAAGAAATTGCAGAATTGATGTCTTCTTGTCAAATATGCCTTTTTGATGTCTTCTTGTCAAATATGCCTTAAGTACCAACCTAGCAACCCTAAGGAGCCACTGTATCCACATCCTAGTCCTCAAAGACCTTATCAGAAGGTAGGCATTGATCAAGTGACAACAAAGATTATCGATTAACAACAGATTACTACTTATTGTATAAGTGTGTGGTCTGAGCAGAACAACTGCAGAGAATGTAATTACATGCATGAAATCAGTTTTTTCCAGAAATGATGTACCTGATGAAGTTTTCACAGACGATGGTCCACAATTCAATGGTGAATGCTTAAGACATTTTGTTCATGAATGGGGCTTTGTTCATACAACATCTAGTCCATTTTCCCCTCAGTCCAATGGATTAGTTGAGAAGTCGGTAGGAATTATCAAGAAACTGATGCACAAAGCAAAAGATAATGGAGGTGATTTTTATAAAGCTTTGTTAGCCTATCAAGGTACTCCACTCGAATGTGGATTTTCACCTGCTCAGCTCTTGATGGGACGCTGTTTGAGGTCCAATCTGCCAATAGATGAGAGCCTTCTGAGAACAGAGGGAGGTGAACAAGTGAAAAGACAGAAAGATGAACACAAAGCAAAGCAGAAAACATACTTTGACAGATGTTCTCGTCCATTACCTGAACTGCAGCAAGGAGATGAAGTAAGGATACAAGACAAAATGAACACATGGACCAGAAAGCTACAGTACTTGAAGAAGTACAACCCAGATCATACATGGTCCAAACAAAAGGAGCAGTGTTAAGAAGAAATTGCAAAAGACCTTAAGAAAGAGCCAACTTCAGAGTTTCAGTTAACTGATGCAGACCTGACAAAACATGGCAATAACAAAACGCAAGAACTGTGTGAACCACTTTGAAGGTCTACTCGCGTTCGTAAACCCCAAAGAGACTGATAGAGACATGTTAAATTATGCTTTTTCTCTGGTCAATGTTGCTAATTGTTTCTCCTTTTAAGGAAAGGAAGATGTGGTGATATGACATGTCAGAACGTGATTGGAGAGAGTTCTGGGCATGCACAGAAATAATAGAATGATCAAGAACATGGTACTGCAAAAACATGGTTTCGTTGTTGCTGTAAATAAAAGTTCTACTTCTTCAAGAGCATGATTCTTTATTAGTAACCCATGGTACATATAAAGAACACAACACTGACGTTTCCTGTACCTTCTTCCTGACTCCAGCAGCCAGAAGAGGGCATGACCTGGGTGGTGTTATGGAGAGTACAGATAGTGCAAATGCAAGCAAATGCAAGCAGGCTTTTTCCACTGAGGTTGAGTGCGACCACAGGTCACATGTTAAAGGTATCAACTGAAATGTTTAAGGGGAACATGAGGGGGATGTCCTTCACTCAGAGGGTGGTGAGAGTGTGGAACCAGCCGCCAGCAGACGTGGTGAACGGGGGTTGGAGTCAACATTTAAGAGAAGTTTGGATAAGTACAAGGATGGGAGGGGTATGGTCCAAGTGTAGGTCGAAAGAAATACGCAGAATAATAGTTCGGCATGGACTAGACGGGCTGAAAAGCCTGTTTTTGTGCTGTAGCTAACTATCAGCTAACTGGGACACAGACTGTGACCCTGTTGGCTCAAGAGCTGATGAGTGTTGTAAACTTTTGGTGGAACTCGGGTTTAAGAACGGTAGATTATGCAGAACACAAGCAAATGTTTTATATATCAATTTAAAAACTTGATAATGAAAGACGCATACAATCAATGGAACTTCTCCACCAGGGTTAGACATTACTTAGTACTCCTTAAATGTCCATTAAACGCACTTACGGTGCCAGTACTTTCGCCTGCGTGAGTTCTTTTCAGGCAGTCAGTGGAAGTGAAGGGGTAGCATATAGGACCATTGGTGACCGCCGCACAACACTGTTGGTTCGACACCCTGACAGCAACACGTCACTACGGAAATAAAACAAATTGACATTGACAACGACCAATGCAACTGTCGGAAAGTGTTACCGTGCCTCTGGAAATCAGGGACTTTCCGTCCGGAGGACCAGTAGTTCCGCTCAGACACTGAGCAGAATGAGTTCATGTTACAGCGATAGGGATAGATTTCCACAAACATATTCAGAGATGGTCTTTGCCAGTTGAGCCTGCACGGGGGATTTTTAGGGGGCCCTAGCATTGTACACTCATCTCACACTGACACCTTGTTAGAGAGCAGCTTAGTTCATATTACTAGTGCACTCCAGTGGTCTGGGAGAGGATTCCCACCCTGTCCGGGGTTCCTGCCCTGCAGCCTCTCAGTTCAGAGCGGTACTGTAGCTGTGTAGAACACCCCGACCGCGTCTGTTACCGGGTTCCAGCGCTGCATATCCGCCATCGATTTCAAACGGCCGCCCGCTCTACAGCAATGACGGCCAGAGTGGTGGGATGGTGTATATAATATTATAAATAATTTTGTGCATTAAACAATTACCTTAAAGTTTCACTTCGTCGTGATAGATCTTTGCTTGTTTCATGATCAGCATTCCGTCAAGCGGCGTGTGTTCACTCCGATGCTGACGAATTAACTCATTCAATACACAACTTCGCTTTAAGCAGTGTTTTTCTATTTTCCTTGAACTTCTGTTCAATACTTACGTGAGGTCACTCTCAGAACTGTATGTGAAGTCTTGTAATTTTTTGAATTTGTGACATCATGTCAGCGCTCAAAAAGTAGGATTTCGGAGGTTTTCAGATTTTTGAATTTCAGATAAGGGGTACTCAACCTGTAATGAGTAGAGGGCATGGCCCTGTTGGTGAAAGTTGATGGATGAACTGAGGCACTGCCTGTTTAGATGTCATGGATCTTTGGGAGGTCTTGTGCAGACTAAGTCTGCAACATTTGCTGCTGTTGTTTATTTAATATTTGAGTAATTTTGTAAATATTATTTGTTTAAATAATTCATTAAAATACATGAATTGCATACGTCATAATGCTACCACGTGATAAGTGTGTGCCTCGTTCAAAGTAAAGAACAAAGTTAGAAACGTATTTCATGTCTTCCTTTGAATTAGTTTAATGTTTTGAAATCACAAAACATAACAGTGGCAACGAGGTGTTTTTGAAACAAACATATTACAACAACCGATCTTTTGAAGTGCAGCAAAACATTCGAGTTTTAAAAATAACAGATAAAAGTTGCATCTCTAGGAAGAGGTACAGTCGACGTTTCGGGCGGAGACCCTGCGTCAGGACTAACTGAAAGAAGAGCTAGTAAGAGAGTTGAAAGTGGGAGGGGGAGGGGAGGGGGAGGGGGAGATCCTAAATTATAGGAGATACAGGAGGGGGAGGGATGGAGCCAAGAGCTGGACAGTTGATTGGCAAAAGGGATATGAGAGGATCATGGGACAGGAGGCCTCTACTGATGTCTACTATAAGCCTACTGACTCTCACAGCTATCTGGACTATTCCTCTTCTCACCCTGTCTCTTGCAAAAATGCCATCCCCTTCTCGCAATTCCTCCATCTCCACCGCATTTGCTGTCAGGATGAGGCTTTTCATTCCAAAACAAGGGAGATGTGCTCCTTTTTTAAAGAAGGGGGCTTCCCTTCCTCCACCATCAACTCTGCTCTCAAACGCATCTCCCCCATTTCACGCACATCTACTCTCACTCCATCCTCCCGCCACCCCACTAGGAATAGGGTTCCCCTTGTCCTCACCTACCACCCCACCAGCCTCTGGGTCCAACATATTATTCTCTGTAACTTCCACCACCTCCAACGGGATCCCACCACTAAGCACATCTTTCCCTCCCCCACTCTCTGCTTTCCGCAGGGATCGTTCCCTACGCGACTCCCTTGTCCATTCGTCCGTCCCCCCCATCCTTCCCCACTGATCTGCCTCCTGGCACTTACCCTTGTAAGCGGAACAAGCGCTACACGTGCCCTTACACTTCCTCCCGTACCACCTCCCGTCCTTCCAGGTGAGGCGACACTTCACCTGTGAGTCGGCTGGGGTGATATACTGCGTCTGGTGTTCCCGATGTGGCCTTCTATATATTGGCGAGACCCGACGCGGACTGAGAGATCATTTCGCTGAACACCTACATTCTGTCCGCCAGAGTAAGCAGGATCTCCCAGTGGCCACACATTTTAATTCCACATCCCATTCCCATTCTGATATGTCTATCCACGGCCTCCTCTACTGTAAAGATGAAGCCACACTCAGGTTGGAGGAACAACACCTTATATTTCATCTGGGTAGCCTCAAACCTGCTGGCATGAACATTGACTTCTCAAACATCCGCTAATGCCCCACCTCCCCCTCGTACCCCATCCATTATTTATTTATATACGCACATTCTTTCTCTCTCTCTCCTCTTTCTCCCTCTGTCCCTCTCACTATACCCCTTGCCCATCCTCTGAGTTCCCCCCCACCTTTTCTTTCTCCCTAGACCTCCTGTCCCATGATTCTCTCATATCCTTTTTGTCAATCAACTGTCCAGCTCTTGGCTCCATCCCTCCCCCTCCTGTCTTCTCCTATCATTCCAGATCTCTCCCCCCCCCCACTTTCAAATCTCTTACTAGCTCTTCTTTCAGTTAGTCCTGACGAAGGGTCTCGGCCCGAAACGTCGACTGTACCTCTTCCTAGAGATGCTGCCTGGCCTGCTGCGTTCACCAGCAACTTTGATGTGTGTTGCTTGAATTTCCAGCATCTGCAGAATTCCTCGTGTTTGCGTGGCTAAAAGAAGGCATGATGTTGCTATAGCAGACAAGGTGAAGGAGAATCCTTAGGGATTCTACAGATATGCTAAGAGCAAAAGGATTGCAAGGGGCTAAATTGCTTCTCTGGAGGATCAGAATCGTAATTCATGTGTGGAGCCAAAAGAATTGGGGGAGATCTTAAATATATATATGTGTATGTGTGTGTATATATATATATATCAGCTCTATTTCAGGAGATGGACACAGAGTCTACAGAAGCAAGGTAAAGCGGTATGAACTTCATGGACTCTATACAGATTACAGAGGATGACATGTTTGCTGTCCTGAGGCAACTAGGGTGAATAAATTCCTAGGGGCTGATAAAGTGTTCCCTCTTACTCTTGCAGGGGGCAAGTGCAGAAATTGCCTGGGCCCCAGCAGAGATACTTAAATCATCCTTAGCAATAGGTGAGTTACCAGAGGACTGGAGGATAGCCAATGTTGTTCCGTTGTTCAACAAAGGCTCTAAAAATAAAGTAGGTAATATTAGGCCAGTGAGCCTGACATCATTGGTAAGAAACTTATTGGAAGGTATTCTGAGGGACCAGATATATAATTATTTGGATAGACGTGGACCGATTAGGGATAGTCAGCATGGCTTTGTACTTGGTGGGTCATGTCTGACCGATCTTATAGAGTTTTTTCAAGGAAGTTACCAGGAAAGTTGATGAAGGCAAGGCAATGGATATTGTCTACATGGACTTTAGTAAGGCATTTGACTAGGTTCCACATGGGAGGTTGGTCAAGAAGGTTCAGCTGCTCGACATTCAAGATGAGATAGTAAATTGGATTCCCATTGGCTTTGCAGAAGAAGCCAGAGTATGCTTGTAGATGGCTGACTCTCTGACTGGAGGCCTGTGACTAGTGCTGAGATCAGTGCTGGGTCCGGTGTTATTTGTCATCTATATCAGCAATCTGAATGTGGTTAACTGAAATGATGTTCATGACAGTGAAATACAACAACCAACAAGCCACATGTGGTAAAAACAGCGGGACCAGCATTGTGGAGGCATGTTTGGCAAAGACAACTACAATGTAATTGCAGATCCATTTTCCATTTGCCTGCCACATCCCCTGCAAAAGAGTCAACTGAAAGTGAATTAAGGCAGTTACTGAATGATGCCACAAAAGTCTCCATGCCGAACACCATGAATAGTTGCCCGACAGGGAATAAACAGGTGTTGGTGCCAACCTCTGTACTTCTGTTTGGAAAACAAGTTTGAGCAAAAAAGGACCATGCTTTTCAGATAAATCATGAGAGTGCAGTGATCAAGCTACAACAATTTTTGTTGGCAACATGTCTGAGGAAGCTTCCGATATGCTAATCAGGCAGTTACTTCTGAAATGAGGCTTGGTTTGAAGTAGGAAGAGAGTTCAAGGAGCTTCAGGAAAGTTGCAAGCATTCAGCTTTTGTGAGCAAAAGGAACCAGTGTCTACTCTGTGTGCATTAAGGTTATTACTTTAAGTGAGAAGCAAAAAGCTCCTTGTAAAAGTAGATGCAAAGACCAAAGTACAGCTGGACGAGTGGAAGGCCAAAACGAAAGGGGTATATGAGCGGTATAAATAGTGTAAATGCAAGTAGGCTTTATTCACTGAGGTTGGGTGGGACTACAACCTGAGGTCATGGGTTAAGGGTAAAACGTGAGGAATTTAAGGGGAACATGATGGGGCAACTTCGTCACTCAAAGGCTCATGACAGTGTGGAATGAGCTGCCAGCACGTGGTGCATGCGAGTTTGATTTCAAATTTTAAGAGAAGTTTTGGATAGCTGCATGGATACTAGGGACATGGAAGGCTCTGGTCCTTGTTCAGGTCGATGGGAGTAGATGGTTTTGGCATTGACTAGCTGGGCTGAAGGGCCTGTTTCTGTGCTGTGCTTCTCTATGATTCTATAATGGAGTCAATGGAGATATGAAAGCAGAGGATTAGTCAAATGATGTTGTGAATGCAGACACCAAGAGTAGAGATCAGATTGTCAAGGGAGCAATAGAAGGATTAATAAGAGAATACTCCAGTGACCTAAATGCCCTTCCCAAGATCAAGATACATATCTTCGAAAGAGGCAAAAGAGCAGGAAAGGCCAAGAAAATGGGAAGAAAGTTGTCCAGAGCTGCCTGAACTACTTTCAACAGTCTCAGAGTCAACTCCTCTAACCTCCATGAAGGAGGCCTCACAACCTGAGATTGTTTTCACAGCCATAAGTCTCACCTGTCAAGCAGAATGATTTCCTTTGTCAGGAAAGATGTTATCCACAGGACTGAGAAAGCCTCCACAGCAATTAAATCTTTAGGCCTAAATGGAACCATTTAAAATTTACTGTGCTGTGGTTGTCTGTATAATGGTTGTATTATATAGAATGCTGTGTATATAGTTGTGATGCATTCTATATCGTTGGATTTTACAGCTAAGCAGGAAGGAATGTTGTGTATTTAATAGTTCAGTAATATTTGAGTAATATTGTAAATATATTGTTTGGGTAAGCATTCTTTATTTGTTTGAATAATTCATATGGGTTTATGTAAAAATACGTGAATTGCATACCTTGCTTAGAGTAAAGGACAAAGTTAGAGTCACATCTTGGACTCCTGTGTTTTCCTTTGAATCAGTTTAATGTTTTGAAGTCACAAAACATAACAGCAGCCTCTTTTGATTCTATGCATTGGAGCATTGCACCAGGCTGTGATGCAACCGGTCAGAATGCTCTCCATTATACACCCGTAGGCATTTGCAAGAGCCTTTGGTAATGTACCAAGTCTCCTCAAACTCCTCATGAAGTATAGCTGCTAGTGTGTTGCCTTCATGATTGCATCAAAGTGTTAGATCTTCTAAAATGTTGTCACCCAGGAGCTTAAAGATACTCACCCTAACCATCGCTGACCCCTTAAAGAGGACTGGTGCATGTTCTCCCAACTTCCCCTTCCTAAAGTTCACAATCAATTCCTTTGTCTTGTTGTTGAGTGCAAGGTTGCCGTTGCACCACCACTCAATCAACTGATCCATCTCACAGCATCCCTTTCAGGACATCTTGCTGTGTTGGAAAACCAACATGTTTCAGGCCGATTAAAGGCCGTCTTTCACCAAGTTGACAATCTTCCTGCAGCAGTTGAAGTCTGACTTTTGTGCTTCTCTGAAAACAGCCCAGAGATCTGACACAGCTGCACAAGGAGAACCTTACATCCTTTTTCAGACCTTCTTCATAAATACACTGTCCACAAAAGGTTGGGTGATAGTCACCTTGCTAAAGCAATTGTGTCAAGAACTATCCTGCTGTTATCAGACTCTGGAATAGATCTCTTATATAAGATGGACTTTTGACCTCACTATCTATCTTGTTATGACCTTGTACTTTATTATTTACCTGCACTGCACTTTTCAATAGTTTTTACACTTTAGAAAGAGTAAAAGTTGGGGAGTATACTGACTAGTTGCATCACTTCCTGGTATAAAACCGCCATTGCCCTTGAATGGAAAAGCTGACAGAAAGCCGTGGATACAGCTCAGTCCTTCACAGATAAAGCCCTCTCCACTACTGAGCACATTTACAAGGAGTGGTGTTGCAGGAAAGCAGCATCCATCATCAAGAACCACCCTCCCCCCACCATCCAGACCAGCTCTCTTCTCACTATTGCTGTCAGGAAAGAGATACAGGAGCCTCACGTCCCACTCCACCAGGCTCAGGTACAGTTATCACCCCTCGACCATCAGGCTCTTGAACCAGAGGGGATAACTTCACTTATCCTATCATTGATCCCACAACCCATGCACTCACTTTCACTGACTCTTAACTCATGTTCTTGATATTTATTATTATTATTATTTACTTTTTTGAACTGTATTTGCACAGTTTCTTGTCTTTTTCACTTCAGCTGTTTGTTCATCTTTGTTGTGTATGGCTTTATATTGATTCTGTTGTGTTTCTTTGTATTAAGTGTGAATGGCCAAAGAAAATGACAGTGACTTATATACGTTGCTAATTAGTTAACCTTGAACTTTATTCTGAATTGTTATTACTTTTTCCTTATTCCAGCTCAATGCACTGTGTAATGATTTGATCTGTATAAACAGTATGCAAGATGAGCTTTTCCCTGTATCTTGGTACATGTGACAACAATAAACTAATCTCAATAGCATGTATTGGAATGAGACTTTGGCCATACAGGGAGAGCTCCTCTATCAGCCAACCAAGCAAGGTCTGGAAGTTTGGTGGTGAGCTCTGGTGATAACAAATGGTTTTGATGGTCTACTTAAGAAAACATCTCACTGGACCTGGCATGTACTTCTCATGCAGGCTTTCCATGCTGACCACAGTCTGATTAGACTTGTTGTCAAGTGTACATTCCGGAAGGAGCTTTTCCCCAAAAGACAGATAGTGAAAGAACTGAATGTAAAACTGCATAGCAACAAGGCTCAGGCCCATCTTTCACACACTGTGGCAGCAGCGATCTCAGTGAATACCTTGTGAAACTTGATATTTGTGTACTTTGGTTCTGTGCATGCTGAACCAGCCATTCAGAGCCCCTTGGAAGCTGAGGATGGGATTACGATGAGCCTCACATTTGATGCCTGATGCCAGGGCCAACCAGTGCACGAGTGGGAAACCCATTCATTTGAGTCAGGTTGCTGTCCCAGCAAAAAGCAGTCTTTGACCTGTTTAACGTGGCTTTCGTGAATTATAATTACTCATTAAGAATGTAGCATATTTTACATTCTTAATATTTGAGTGTCATTTCAAACCTGTTAAAGGCTAGCAGGACCTCAGGATACCATATGACGCTTCTACCCTGACCCCTCCCTCCCCCCACAAACTCACTGCTCCGAGCCCTCACTTGGTTACAGAGGGGCAGCTTACACAGCCTCCACTCTTGGAAGTTTGCTCTTTCAGACAAAATGGCATTAAATTGAGATGCACGTTATTCACATATGGTTGTTCGGCAGATGTTGTGTACAGTACTTGGATTTTCAAAAGGCCTTTGACAATGAGCCGCACATGAAGCTGCTTAGCAAGATAAGAGCCCGTAGTATTACAGGAAAGATTCTAGCATGGATAGAGCACAGACTGATTGGTAGGAGGTAAAGAGTGGGAATAAAGAGAGCCTTTTCTGGTTGGCTGCCGACGTTTACTGGTGTTCTGCAGGGGTTGGTGTTGGGACTGTTCTTTTCACGTTATATGTCAGCGATTTGGATGATGGAATTGTTGGCTTTGTGGCCAAGTTTGCAGGCAGGTAGTGTTGAAGAAGCAGGGAGGCTGCAGAAGGACTTAGATTAGGACAATAGACAGACAAGTGGCAGGAGGAATACAGTGTCAGGAAGTGTATGCTCATGCACTTTGGTAGAAAGAACAGAAGCATAGACTATTTTTTAAATGGGGAGAAAATTGAAAAATCCGGGGTGCAAGCAGATTTGTGAGTCCTTGTGCAGGATCCCCTAAAGGTTAACTTGCAGGTTGAGTCAGTTGTGAGGAAGACAAAAACAATGTTCGTACTCATTTTGAGAGGACTAGAATGTAAAAACAAGGATGTCGTGCTGAGGCTTTACAAGGCACTGCTGCGGTCTCACTTGGAGTATTGTGAGCAGTTTTGGTTCCTTTATCTAAGAAAGGACTGCCCTTGGAGAGGGTTCAAAGGAGGTTCACGAAAATGATTCCAGGAATGAAAGGCTTATCATATGAAAAGTGTTTCCTAACTCTGGGCCTGTGCTTGCTGGAATTTAGAAGAATGAGGGAGGATCTCACTAAAACTTAACAAATGTTGAAAGGCCTAGATAGGGTGGTTGTGAAGAGGATGATTCCTATGGTGGGGAGTCAAGGACCAGAGTGCACAACCTCAGAATAGAGGGATGTCCATTTAGAACAGAGATTAGGAGGAATTTCTTTAGCCAGAAGGCGGTGAGTCGATGGAATTCATTGCCACAGGCAGGTGTAGAGGCCAGGTCATTGGGTGTATTTAAGTCGAAGGGTGATAGATTCTTGATTAATCAGGACATGAAAGATTACGGGAAGAAGGCAGGAGAATGTGGGCTGAGAGGGAAATGGATCAGACATGATGAAATGGTGCAGCAGACTCAATGGACCAAATGGCTTAATTCTGTTTCTATGCCTTATGGTCTCATAATTCCCTTACCCCATCTACCTGGAATTCCAAACTGAGGGAGCCTGGACCTAGGGAAAAGGTGAGATCGTACTCAGTAGTCCACCTGTGCTAAAAAATGTCTACTAGGGTGGCTTTATGATGATGGTACTCATTGATACAAAAACAGAACAGGACTCTGGGCTCAGCTTATTTGCTGCAGATTTTAGTACTCAGCCTGTTGTGTTTTCTCTTTTCCTGGAGTCCTGCCAAGTCAAGAAATTTACTTTTTGACAAAATCATTACGTATTTGAATTCACTTTGCAACACTTTTTCTGCATGAAGCTAGTTTGGCAACTGACAGGTCAGACAACAATTCTCTGGTCTTGAGTATTTATTAATCTGAAGCTTATGAAGTTCAAAGTAAATTTATTATCAAAGTACATATATGTCACAATATACAACCCTGAGATTCATTTTCTTGTAGGCATAACAACCATTTCAATCTAAAGAAGTTTGTTGAAGTTTTAGACGTCATGCCAAATCTTCACAAACTCCTAAGGAAGTAGAGGTGCTGTCATGCTTTCTATGTAATTACACTTATGTGTTGAGCCCAGGCCAGGTGAGATGCTCCAAAATGATAACACTGAGGAGGTTAAAGTTGTTGACCCTCTCCACCTCTGATGAGGACTGGCTCATGGACCTCTGGTTTCCTTCTCCTGAAGTCAATAAACAGCTCTTTGGTCTTGCTGACATTGAGTAAGAAGTTGTTGCTGTGGCACCACTCAGCCAGATTTTCAATCTCCCTCTCATATGCTGATTCCTCACCACCTTTGATTCAGGCTACGACAGTAGTGTCATTAGCAAGCTTGAATATAGCATTGGAGCTGTCCTTAGCCACACAATCATAAGTGTGAATCGAGTAGAGCAGGGGGCTGAGCACACAGCCTTGTGGTGCACCTGTGTCGATGGAGATCTTGGAGGAGATGTTATTGCTAACCCAACTGACTGTGGTCTTCAAATGAGGAAATTGAGGATCCAATTGTACAGGGAGGCTTTGAGGCCAAGGTCTTGGAGCTTATTGATAAGTTTTGAAGGGATGATTGTTTTGAATGCTGAGCTGTAGTCAATAAAGAGCATCCTGATATATTCTTTTTTGCTGTCCGGATGTTTCAGGTTTGAGTAAGGAGCCAAAGAGGTTGCTCCGGTGGGCAAATTGGAGCAGATCCAAATCGTTTCTTGGGCAGGAGTGATACATTTCATCACCAAACTCTCAAAGCACTTCATCAGTTTGGATGTAAATCTTTGATAAGATGGATAGATATATGGCTTCTTGCATGCCATATTTTGGATCTGGCAATAAGTCAAGTTGAACAATGATGTCTCACAGGTGGAGTAGGTGACCTTTGAGTATCTCCTTTCAGCTAGAATTTTAATTTATATGATCAATAATTTAAATTCATGCAGTCTAGCAACATATTGATTTTCAATGGTGACAGCAATTTTACTTTACTGCTCATTAAAAAATATTTTCATCTGATTTGTGGTGGAAGACTTACATAAATGCCTTAAATGTTTTGCTTGAAGTGTTACGAAAGAGATTGCAATTGCTACATGTCTTACATCATGTCAGCAAGCTCCAGTATTTATTGGAAAGTGTTGGCTTAGCACACTTTGCTGATAACATTACACTGAATACATTAATATGGAAAGCCTGTAAATTTACTGTAGTGAGCATATCAGCTATCTTCCCTTTACAGCTAAGATAATATTGAGATGCAGTTTAGTTTGGATGCAGTCTTATATCAACTATTCATAAACCAAATTCGTGGTCATGGCTTAAATTATTATGCAAAGATGAAGGGATGTCCAATTGTCGCAAACTTGAAATGCTGGACCAGTTTAGGTAGAAAATTAGCAAATGATGTTGACAAGGATCTTAGGGGAGATTCTTCACTCTCTCAGGTGATTTGCATAGATTTCTGTAAGTATAAAAGCAGGCTGTTTAGCCTCTTGAGAATGCTGACATTCAGTGAGATCGTGGCCGACCTGTCACAACATCCCAGTCCCACCTGAGTATCCCTTAAAACCTCTGGCTGTAAAAATGTTTCAGTCTCAGGTTTTGAATTAATAATTCTCCTTGCATTGAGTTGCCAATTGCTGAGATAGTTTCAAATTTCTGGCATGGGTGTATACAGTTATTTCCTCAATTCACTCCTGGAATGACTGACTGTAATTTTTACTTATTGCTCCATAGTCCTGGAGTCTATAACCAGTGAGTATAGTTAGCTTCAATAATGTCATTAATATCTTGATTAAACTTTCTAAGTTGTTGGGAATACACCTGCAGTTTGTCTCATCACTCCTAGTAACTGGAGTCTTAGTACAGATCTGTTAAATATTCCCTTCATTCCCTCAAAGGCATTTATATTATTTCAAAACAGTAATGTCCATTCTGCTTAGCATGAGAAAGAAGAATCAATTACCAACACGAGATTCTACAGATGCTGGAAATCCAGAGTAACGCACACAAAATGCTGGAGGAACAAGCAGGTCAGGCAGCATCTATGGAAGGGAAGAAACAGTCAACGATTCAAAATCAGAATCATAATCAGAATCAGATTTAATATCACCAGCATATGCCATGAAATTTGTTAAATTTATGGCAGAGGTACAATTAAATACATGATAAATAAATATGGAGAAAAACAAACTGAGTTACATTAAATACTTAATTTAAAATAAGTAGTACAAAATAACAGAAATAAAAAAGAAGTGAGGTAGTATTCATGCGTTCAATGTCCATTTAGAAATCGGATGGCAGAGGGGAAGAAGCTGTTTCTGAATCACTGAGTGTGTGCCTTCAGGGTTCCGTACTTCCTTCCCCATGGTAACAATATGAAAAGGACATGACCTGGCCAGTGGGGATCTTTAATGATGGACGCTAGCTTCCTAAGGCACTGCTCTTTGAAGATGCCTTGGATACTACGGAGACCCTTCATAAGGACTTAGTAGCCATCTTGATTGAGCATCTGTAGACCTCTGGATTAAAGAATGTTAAGATTTACAACCTTCTGAGTTGTCTCAATATGAAATGGCTGACCTGTTCATGAGTGCATGCCCCAGTGTTCCAGACTCATCAACTTCAGTAATGCCTTGCAGAATCTTACATGTTTCTGTGAGACCAGCATTGTTCTTGTAAACTCTATAGAACAAGAGCCAATCAAACTCAATTTCTATTTATCATCGTAGAAACTAAATTAATGTAACTATGCTGCACTGATTCCAAGGTAAACATCACTTTCCTCAGGGGGAAAGAGCAAACCTACACACAACCTTCTCAACTGCAGCAAGATTTCCTTAATGTTGCATGTGTATTAACTTCCACTGAAGATCAACGTACTCCTTACCTTCTGAGTTGCTCACTGTCCTTCTAAGTTTGTGCATGTTGTGAACCAGCACATTGGTAACTCTTGTAAATGCACACCAATGTTTTACTAACTTGTTTGGCGGTTAAGTTGGCGGTTAAGAACAAAACCTATGCTGCCATTAGTTAATGGATAATAATTAAGTTTTAATTTTGAGATTGTTATAGAAGTGGTTTTGAGGTAAACGTAACAATTTGTATTATGGCCTGAAGTGTTAGGCAAAATATTGTAAAGTTTACTGCCTGAGATATGCATATTAAGGCATCTGTTAGTCTTGCGAGACCATGGATCTGCGCCTGGAAAGTCTTCACTCTCCAGGGCGCAGGCCTGGGCAAGGTTGTATGGAAGACCGGCAGTTGGCCATGCTGCAAGTCTCCCCTCTCCATGACACCGATGTTGTCCAAGAGAAGGGCAAGGACCGATACAGCTTGGCACCAGTGTCGTCGCAGAGCAATGTGTGGTTATGTGCCTTGCTCAAGGACACAACACGCTGCCTCGGCTGGGGCTTGAACTCACGACCTTTAGGTCACTAGTCTAATGCCTTAACCACTTGGCCACGTGCCCAACAGATATGCATAGACAACTGGGCATATTGCAGATAGCTGGCAACATTTGCTTTCTTCTCTGCACAGTCTTTTCCACTCTGACCAAAATTACTTTATATACACCTCATCCAGAACCACTCTGGTAGGACTGGAAACAAGGAATAGAGAGATGATGAAGTAAAGAAATATGGAACATTAAAGGTAAGGACATAATTTTGAAACTCAATGGAAAGTGGAGTTCTACAATATCTACTTTGGGAAAAGATCAAAATTGTATAAACAACCAAAATTGGGAAATCTCTAGTGAGTCATTGCTAATTATCCAATGTATAATGCTTGCATTTGTTATCTTTCTTGTTTACAGTGACATTCCTAACTCTAGAAGCCACTTAGTTTTCTGGATAGAGATCCAGTAGTAAATGGATCACCTTTCCCAAGTGACCATTCATTATTCATTGTGGATATCCAGATCGTAGCTGGGAGGCAACAAAGATAAAAACAGCCGAGGCTCAGATCCCCGGCAAACATCACAAACATAAATGTACCACAGAGTGTTAATCGTGGCCAGACGGACTAATAGTTCAAAGATCAAATTAAATTTATTGTCGAGGAACGTACAGTATATATGTCATCATATTCAGCACTACCCTGAGATTGATATTCTTGAAGGCGTTCACAGTGGAGCAAAGAAATACAATAGAATTAATGAAAAACTACACACAAACCAGGACAGATAAACAAACAATGTGTAAAAGAAGACAAACTGTGAAAATACAAAGAAAATAATAATATTGAGAACATGAGTTGTCGAGTCCTTGAAAGTGAGTCCGTAGGTGGAGGATACAGTTCAGGGTTGAGGTGAGTGAAGTTATCCACACTGGTTCAGGAGCCTGATGGCTGAAGGGTAATAACTGTTCCTGAACCTGGTTGTGTGGGGACCTAAGGCTCTTGACCCTCCTTCCTGATGGCAGCAACAATAACAGCTTCCACTTGCATATAGAATACCCTTAGCAAAATACCTGCAGGATTTTTGGCCATCTGTCATGGAAAAATACTTTGCTGGTATTGCAGCATGATAATTATGTCCCCTTGTTCGATGTTTAAATAATTAATTAATATATATATATATATAAAGAGCAGCAATTATTGTTCTCCTATTTTATTCCATTGTTTGTTAAAGCTGTTCAATGCCCAGGTTAAGATTTCCACCGCAATGCGGCAGATATTTCATTTTAGCAGTTTCTGCAAAAGCAGTGTGTCCCGCTGGTAGAACGCTCTGGTTTTGGCAGAGATAAAAAGCCCTGCTGTTCAATTTAGGAATATTGCATCAGCCAGGCAGAATTAGGAGAAAGTTCTAGAGAGCGCAGGCCAGAGAGAGATTTGTGGTGGGCAGTGGTATGGTTCGGAGCCTTCTTGCCAGGAGCTGTAGAGAGGACAGGAGGGAAGGTGCCTGAGATTGCCGTAGGAAGGAGTGACCCCATTGCACGAAGTGAATGACCCCATTTGTGCAGATGAATGGTTCCAAGGAGGAAGGTTTCATACTACTGAGAGAGAGCCTGTTGACGCTGCCTGGCCTGCTGCGCTCGCCTGCAACTTTTATGTGTGTTGCTTGAAATTCCAGCATCTGCAGATTTCCTCGTGCTTCTGTTTGTTCAAGATAGATTTTGAGTGAAGTTTGAAATGTGGTGTGTGCCTTCACAGAGACCGTGGGTGTGGCGTTTGAGTAAAGTCAATCCAGAATGCACACCAACTTTATGTGCACATTGAACTTGTTTAACCGTAACAGGCCCTTTTATTGTGTTTTTTTTCCCTCTTTTTCCTACTAACTGTTCGAAAAAGCTGAAATTTGTAAATATTGTTTATAATTTTATGTGTTCTACAATCTGTTATTTCTTGCTGACCGACAATTGTGTATGGGCAGTATTTACACAGCATTTGCTCCAATCAAGGTTTTAATTAATCTCAACATCACTATGTTCCCGTTTGGTTGAACCTCAAATCATACTGACCCAAGCCGTACATTGTTTATGAAAGGTGGCCTTCTCACCTCTGAGTCAGGGGCTACAGCTGTATACCATATATCCCAAACACACGTCATCTCCACTCTCTCTAATGTTCTAGGACCTTGGTTAGCATCAGGATCAATAGTTTCTGCTTATCTTACCAGGTTTCAAGTGGGGAAAAGAAATAGAGAAACTGAGGTGAATTAGAGTCAATCAAATGCAAAAAAGTGAATTAACAAGAGGGGAGAAAAATACAGAATTGAAGAGAGGCAAAACAAATATTAAAGTATCAGTATGCAGGAACAACTTACTATTTACAGGAATGAGGGACTGCAGTTTAATTTTCCTCTTCTGGGGTCCAAATTGAATGGCATTATTAAATTAATGTTATTCACTACTATCCAATATTTTAAAATAATCCGATATCCAGCAACAGGATGGATGGTCCGGCATCCTTAGTCCAGAAGTCGGACTGGTGATCTTGAGCGCAAGCGAGGTGTATGGCCAGGATTGGAGTCTGGGGTGTAACTGCCACCAGGATCCCGAGGGTTGGCCTTGGTGTGTGGCTGAAGCTGAGGCTGGGGACCTGAGCACAGTCAGTCAGAGCATGGGTGGGTTTGCAGCAGGGTCAGAGCCTGCAGTGCTCTCGTATTTCCTGCTCCTTTTAAACTTACTGGTTTCACTGGAAATCTATTCTACTATTGCGTAAAAAATTAAAATATGTGTAAAGTATAGGAATAACATATAATTTTCTGAAAAATGTACTTGTCAGTCATGACCAAAGTATGAAATATACTGGATGATCAGAGTTTTGCTATGGTTAATGTACCTACCTTTCTCATTACTTCTGTTTTCATTTTTTTTGTCCACATGGTGGCAACATTGTATGTTTGAAAGGTTACACAAAGCACTGAAACTCGGTGTCTGCTAAGAACATCATCATACTTCCATTTCTCTAGACACTCATAAAGGATTTGGTATGTCCTCCAAATAATATATATATATCTTGCACATCCTACCATATTTCCTGAAATTGTAGAGCTCAAAATATGAATTACTTATGACTCCCATCCATTAGAAACTCAGTTGTAGCCAAGAAGATAAAATTGCTCTAGTTTCCAGATTTAATGCAGGTATTTCTTGATACTGTTTGTGTGTGTGCATGTATGTATGTATATATATGAGAGGCTATTCAATCAAATCCCTGGAATAGGTCCATCTACCAAGTTGAAGAATACTGTGCTGTGTTGTGCAAATAATTAACGTATGTACATATAAGAGCAACAATGATCATAATCCCATTTTATTCCCTTATTTGTTAAAGCTATATATGTCCTTAACACACAGGTCATCTGCACTCTCTCTAATCTACTATCAGATGGCTAATATAGATGCAGGTTAATTGTAATAAAAGATACTACTATTAAGTAACTGTAACCTCAACATTAACCAACATCTCTAATCTTTGAGTCGATCAGCACAGCAGGTCAGCACAACATTGTGGGCCAAAGGGCCTTTACTGTAATGTAATGTTCTATGTTATAAGAAAAAAATGGGTTGATTAATTCTCCGCCTGCCATCCCAGGGGCCACAGTTTTGTGTCGTGTTACTGACTGCCAGCCAAATAGACTCAGAGTTCAAATGAGTTTCTCAGTCTGGATTATCGGCCCTGGCTATGTGCAGAGGAAGGAGGAGCCATTCATTTGTCAGAGTGGGAGGAGCACGTGGAAGGAAGCATTAACCCAGGCTGCATCACTGAAGGAAAACAGATGGTAAAGCTATCAGTGCCATTCCTGATAAGATCCTTGGAATGTCAAATGTCTGGAGGAATGGAGGGCTGATAACAAGTCGAGAGACTGATAATGTTGTGTTATCATTAATTGTCTGAGCATCCCAGGGAAAGCCTTGCAACAGTAATTAGCCTTTTTCTTTTGAATTACAGATCTAGCTAGGACAACTATAATTTATTGCCTCTTAAACTTGCTGGGTCATTTCAGAGAGCAGAGAAGTGTCAGACAGTTTGTTATGAATTCAGCTAAACAGGTAGGCATGACAGATCCCCGTAGGAGGTTAATGAACCCAATCGGTTTCTACAGGCAAACCACAATTATTGATCAAATTGATTAAATTTATATTCCCCAGAGTGAAGGAATGCTCTTAATTTATTAGTCCTGATTGTTGCCAGGTAAGCAGTTAGTAAAGTTAATCATCCAGCAATGAAAGTATTCCAAAAATTAGAAAAGAAAAATTAAGTCCATCATTAATGTTTTATTGATCCTGAAGTAGAATAGATGCATCTCTATATGCCCCATAGAGATAGAAATAATTCAAGTTAATCTCTGATCATTTCAGCTAAATTGCTTGATGTAATTAATGTATGTTGATGGAAATTCAATGTTCAGAGTAAATGTATTATTATATATATATGACCTAAAGTTTCATTTTCTTGCATGTAAGAACAAATAAATACAATAGAATTCCTCTTTTGAGTGCAAAGAAGAGTTTTTACCTAGACTTTTGTGAGCCTGCTGGTTTTGTTTTTGCCCAAAATAAGTATAATATTTTACTTAATTCTGACTGAGGTCGTAAATCCTTTCAAGTGGTTATAAGCATACTGATCAGAAATTGAGAAGGTAAGAAGGAGCTTCAAAAAACTATTATCCCTGCAGAGCCCAAGTATGAGTCTTTTACCCTAACATCTCAGGCAACTGTAACGCCTGTCTATGTTAACCTGATGTGTCCATATTTGATCTGTATCCCTCTACTCCCGTCCTATTCAATAACCTGTCCAAAGGCCTTTCAAACACAATTGTTGTACCTGCTGTGCTCAGCTCCTCTGGCCACATGCTATAATAGTCACAACCCTTTGTATGACAAATGTGCCCCTGAGTCTCATTCAAATTTCTCTCATGTCCTTCTCTTCACCATTTACACCTCGGACTTCAACTACTGCACAGAGTCTTGTCATCTTCAGAAGTTTTCTGATGACTCTGCCAAAGTTGGATGCATCAGCAAGGGAGATGAGGCTGAGTACAGGGCTATGGTCGGAAACCTTGTCACATGGTGTGAGCAGAATTATCTGCAGCTTAATGTGAAAAAGACTAAGGAGCTGGTGGTAGACTTGAGGAGAGCTAAGGCACTGGTGACCCCTGTTTCCATCCAGGGGTTCAGTGTGGACATGGTGGAGGATTACAGATACCTGGGGATACGAATTGACAATAAACTGGACTGGTCAAAGAACACTGAGGCTGTCTACAAGAAGGGTCAGAGCCATCTCTATTTCCCGAGGAGACTGAGGTTCTTTAACATCTGCCGGATGATGCTGTGGATGTCCTACGAGTCTGTGGTGGCCAGTGCTATGATGTTTGCTGTTGTGTGCTGGGGCAGTAGGCTGAGGGTAGCAGACACCAACAGAATCAACAAACTCATTCGTAAGGCCAGTGAAGTTGTGGGGATGGAACTGTACTCTCTCACGGTGGTGTCTGAAAAGAGGATGCTGTCCAAGTTGCATGCCGTCTTGGACAATGTCTCCCATCCACTACATAATGGACTGGTTGGGCACAGTAGTACATTCAGCCAGAGACTCATTCCACTGAGATGTAACACAGAGCGTCATAGGAAGTCATTCCTGCCTGTGGCCATCAAACTTTACAACTCCTCCCTTGGAGGGTCAGACACCCTGAGCCAATAGGCTGGACTGGACCTATTTCCTGGCATAATTTACATATCACTATTTAACTATTTATGGTTTTATTACTATTTGATTATTTATGATGCAACTGTAATGAAAACCAGTTTCCCCTGGGATCAATAAAGTATGACTATGACTATGTCACCTTCAGATTATGCCTTCTAGTTTTACACTTCACCATACTGGGAAAGAGACTGACTGTTTACCCTTTTCTGTGGCCCCTCATATGGATTGCAGTAAGGAGACCCCTCAGCCTCCTATGCTCTAGAGAGAATAAATCCATTCTATCCAATCTCTCCTTGTTGCTAAATCCCTACATTCCAGCAATGTCCTGGTGAATATCTCCTGCACTGTACCTAATGTTACCACATCCTTGCTGGACCACGCACGATACTGCAAATGTGGCCTAAGCAATGTGGCAACACAGCGGCAACATGATGTCCCAGCTCTCTTACTCAATGCCCCAGCCTAGGAAAGCAAGCTTGCCACATGTCTTCATCATTATCCTATCCACCTGGGTTGCAATCTTAAAGGAATAATCAACCTGCACTTTATGGCCACTCTACACATCAACACTCCCAAGGTCCCTGCCATTTCTTGTAAATGTCCTGTCAGTAGTAGATATCACAAATTGCATTATCTCACACTAAATTCCATCTTCAACTGTTCCAGCAACACACATCAAAGTTGCTGGTGAACGCAGCAGGCCTGGCAGCATCTCTAGGAAGAGGTACAGTCGACGTTTCAGGCCGAGCCCCTTCGTCAGGACTAACTGAAGGAAGAGTTAGTAAGAGATTTGAAAGTGGGAGGGGGAGGGGGAGATCCAAAATGATAGGAGAAGACAGGAGGGGGAGGGATGGAGCCAAGATCTGGACAGGTGATTGGCAAAAGGGATATGAGAGGATCATGGGACAGGAAGTCCGGGGAGAAAGACAGGGGAGGGGGGGAACCCATAGGATGGGCAAGGGGTATAGTCAGAGGGACAGAGGGAGAAAAAGGAGAGTGAGAGAAAGAATGTGTGTATAAAAATAAATAATGGATGGGGTACAAGGGGGAGGTGGGGCATTAGCGGAAGTTAGAGAAGTCGATGTTCATGCCATCAGGTTGGAGGCTACCCAGATGGAATATAAGGTGTTGTTCCTCCAACCTGAGTGTGGCCTCATCTTTACAGTAGAGGAGGCCGTGGATAGACATATCAGAATGGGAATGGGACGTGGAATTAAAATGTGTGGCCACTGGGAGATCCTGCTTTCTCTGGCGGACAGAGCGTAGGTGTTCAGCAAAGTGGTCTCCCAGTCTGCGTCGGGTCTCGCCAATATATAGAAGGCCACATCAGGAGCACCGGACGCAGTATATCACCCCAGCTGACTCACAGGTGAAGTGTCGCCTCACCTGGAAGGACTGTCTGGAGCCCTGAATGGTGGTAAGGGAGGAAGTGTAAGGGCATGTATAGCACTTGTAAGCAGGATCTCCCAGTGGCCACACATTTTATTTCCACGTCCCATTCCCATTCTGATATGTCTATCCACGGCCTCCTCTACTGTAAAGATGAAGCCACACTCAGGTTGGAGGAACAACACCTTATATTCCATCTGGGTAGCCTCCAACCTGATGGCATGAACATCGACTTCTCTAACTTCTGCTAATGCCCCACCTCCCCTTCGTACCCCATCCATTATTTATTTTTATACACACATTCTTTCTCTCACTCTCCTTTTTCTCCCTCTGTCCCTTTGACTATACCCCTTGCCCATCCTCTGGATTCCCCCCCCCCCACTTGTCTTTCTCCCCGGACCTCCTGTCCCATGATCCTCTCATATCCCCTTTGCCAATCACCTGTCCAGCTCTTGGCTCCATCCCTCCCCCTCCTGTCTTCTCCTATCATGTTGGATCTCCCCCTCCCCCTCCCACTTTCAAATCTCTTACTAACTCTTCCTTCAGTTAGTCCTGACGAAGGGTCTCGGCCCGAAATGTCGACTGTACCTCTTCCTAGAGATGCTGCCTGGCCTGCTGCATTCACCAGCAACCTTGATGTGTGCTGCTTGAATTCCCAGCATCTGCAGAATTCCTGTTGTTTGCGTTCAACTGTTCCACCCAACTTTCCAGCCATTGTAAATCCCTCTGTAGCCTTAGACACCCTTCTTTGCTATCTATGCCTCTCGCAATTTTCATATTGTCTACAAACTTACTGATCATGTTCGTTTATATATGACTACTGTTCACTAATCCCTACAGTACATAACTAGTTACAGAATTCCAGTCAGAAAAAGGCACTTTGATTACTCCCTCTGCTTCTGATACCAAGCCAATTTTTGATCCAACTTGGCAATACAACTCAGATTTCATGTGCTTTAATCTTCTGAGCTAGTCCATCATATGGGACCTTGTCAAACACCTTGCTAAAGATGGTATACCACATCTACTGCCCTGCTGTCTGCTCTCTGCTCTCCTGTCATCAATTCTCTTCCTTATCTCCTCAAAAACTCATTCAGATTTGAGAAACAAGATTTTCCCTCCCCAAACCCTTTTCTGAATGAAGTTAATCTTCATTCTGCATTCTGTTATTGTTTTACCTTGTACAACTGTAGTGCTCTATGTAATATCTGCGTTTACACTAACAAGATTTTCACTTTACCTTGGTACATTTGACAATAATAAACCAATTCCAATTCCAATCTGCTTTTCAAAGTGAACAAAATCCCTCGGATTTTTTCCTGATAATTTCACTGGCCTGTAGTTTCCTGGTTTATGCCTACTGCCCTTTTTGAATAAGGGAAAAAAATTGTGTGCTACAAACAAGAAGAAAAAAATGAAATTTGAATAACACTCTACATCCAAATGTGATAAGTACTTTGGGATCAAATGAATTACAAGTAAAAGCGATCACTAGATACAGAGATATTAAATTGGAATTAGCTTATTATTGTCACAAGTACTGAAGTACAGTGAAAATCTAATCTTGCATACCGTTTATACAGATCGTGACATGCTTGTGTATATGTCTGTATGCAAATCCATACAGTTGGGGTTCGAGAATATGTTGATCCAGAAGTTAGTTTTCATTTTAATTTTAAATACAGGTCCTAAATACTTAGTACAATTAGTTGATGAGTAGTTTTAATTACTTCAATGGAATTAAGTTTATTGTCATTTAACTACATACAATTATATAATGTATATAGAAATGAGCCAATGTTTCTTCCAAAGATAGGACTTTCAAAGGCAGAGCATAACAGGTGCTAACAGGCAGCACATACAGTATTACCACTGGAAGTTGTACAGTTAGTCAAAGCAATTTTAATTAAGTTATCACAAATTGGTTGTTCAGTGCTACACGCATGCTGACCGTGACTTCGGAATTGTTTTTCTATGTGAGGCAAACTCCAGCCATTTTGGTGAAACTAGAAGGTTAAATGGAGTGAGGTAAAGCTGTTGAAGGTGAGGGGTGGAATGTATCTTCTTCTTAAGAGAAACAAGTCACAATAAATGGTTTCTTATAGCAAGGCTGACCCAACCCATGTTAGTTCCTATTTATGATTTCACATTTGGAAACCATTTAGTTCATTGGAAACATCTGAAGACCAATCTCTTGATAAAGTATTTTATTGGTAGGGAAGAACATTCATGAAAGTCATCAATATAAGATAATCTACCAGAAAATAGAACAAAGATTTCAGAGTTTTATCTAAAACACAGTGACAATATGGAACTCACTGCCTCAGAAAGTGGTTAGAGAGAATAGTACTGATACATTTGTAGAGAAGCTGAAAAAGCATAGAAGAAAGAAAATAACAGAAGGTAGCACTGGCATTGGCTGAGATTAAGTGGGGAAAGCAGGAGTGGAACATAAGTGCCAACAAGGACAATTAATATTCTGTGTAATCCGATGTAAAAATGAATTGAGAGAGGTTACAAGAGGTTATTTGGTTTAGAAATATAGGATAAAAGTATCACTAAATCCAGAGCTCATTGCCTATCCTTTCTTAGCCTTGAGAAGCTGGTGGTGAGCTGTCTTCTTGAATTCCAGTGGATCTAATCAAGATGCACTAACAGTGCTGTTGGAGTTCCAGGTTTCCTACAATGAATAAGAACATAAGAAATTGGGGCAGGATTAGGCCATTTGACCCATTGAGTCTGCTCCGCCATTTGATCATGGCTGATCCATTTCCTTCTCAACTCCATTCTCCTGCCATCTACCCGTAAATTTTCATGTCCTGATTTATCAAGAATCTATCAACCTCCACCTTAAATACAGTCAATGACCTGGCCTCCATAGCTGCCTGTGGCAATGAATTTAACAATGCCTCTGTCTAAAAAAAAATTCCTCCTCATCTCTGTTCTAAATGGACTAGATTATGAAGACATGCAGTCCTCTTTTATTGTCATTTAGTAATGCATGCATTAAGAAATGATACAATATTTCCTCCGGTGTGATATCACAAAACACAGGACAGACCAAGACTGAAAAAAACTAACAAAACCAGATAATTATAACATGTAGTTACAACAGTGCAACAATACCATAACTTGATGAAGAAGTCCATGAGCACAGTAAAGTTCAAAGTCTCTCAAATGTCCCACATCTCACGCAGATGGAGAGAAGGAAGAAAAACTCTCCCTGCCATACCCGACCACGGTCCGACTCTGAATCATCCGAAAACCTCCAGCTCTGATCAGCTCTCCGACACCGAGTACTGAGCGCCATCACTATCTGAACGATTCAATCTCCTTCTTGGTCGCCAACAGCAGGCAAAGCCGGGGATTTTGAGGCCTACCCTCCAAAAGATTCCTGACTGCACAGTAATGACAGCAGCGAACGAGCATTTCAGAAATTTTTCCAGATGTTCCTTTGTGCTTTCATGTCTTTCTTCATCAAATCAGAATTGTCCACGGCCCCTATTTAACAGATACAATATCATTTTTCATCGGAGGGCTACGCATGCGCAGCGCGCTGCTTCTCTTCTCCTCCCACCAATAGATGTCATTCTATTCTGAGTTTGTGCCCTTTGGTCCTAGACTCCCCCACTTATGCTCTTATGGTCCTATAGGAAACATACCCTCCACATCCACTCTGTGTAGCCTTTCAACATTGAATATGTTTCAATGAGATCCCCCTCCCCCCATTCTTCTAAATTCCAATGAGGACAGGCCCAATAGCCAGTGATGTTTTTAAGTCAGGTGGTGTGTGGCTTGAGATGAAAAGAGTTTGTACTGTTCACAGCTACCTGCTCTCCTTGTTTTTCATGAGAGTACAGAGATTTTTTTTTGCATGATTGATCTGAAATCCCTGAAGTAATCATTTTAGGAACTATACTCACTAAAGCTGTGGAGCAAAAAAAAACTGTAACTGCCACATAATTTAAAGTGGTCAAAATTCTTCTTTGGAAAGACCTTGTGCCATATGCAATTTATGTTATGAAACTTAAATAATGCAAAGAAACTTTAAGAGTTCACTGTTACCTTGAAAATAAATTTGTTTCCACAGTATACTCGAACCTTTAGAGAGAGCAAAACACTTGTTTATTTTATAAAACTGTGGCGTTATTTGATATAAATCAAAATAAATAAAGGGTATTGAAGAGGGCTTAGGACGGACATTTCGTTATTATTCATTTTCTTCCTCGTTTTCCTGCTGGTCTCCTCCCCACTTTCTGAAAGACTGAGATTTTAACAGATTTCCATTGGTTGTCCTGCAGAACCTTATCTTTTGATTCTCACGATAGTTGAGCACAGGCAGTAAAACAAAATAGAGAACCCTAGCTGAGCAAAAACCTCTTGGCATCCATGAATTCCTGAAACATTCTTCCAAAATGAACAATTCTGGACAGTGATCAAACTCACCAAATGTGTTCTTCTTAAAATGAAGGCCAACTGTGCTAAGTTCCTCTTGTGTTTCTCAGCTAATCATTGTCATTATATAATACTATACATCTGGGAGCTGAATCTTAATAAAATGCAATAATATGGATTAACTTCTAACTTTTTATTAATTTTTGCTGGTAAGAATTGTTTAATATTAACTGATAATTGACAGATTTAATACTATTTTGTAGCCTGATGGTTGAAATGTTAACCAGCCTATCAATTTAAATGCTGCTGTTCATCCAATCTCTTTGGGGAAATGGTCAAAATAGATCCTCATCTCAATTAGAGACAAATTATTATTGTTATTGGAAATTTCCCTAGATTGGCAGATGCTTGGCTCCTCTACAGGTTATTGCAAGGCCCAAAAACAACAGGACATAGCTGTGGTTCTTTCCTGTGATTTTTAAAAAGATTTTATATAAAGTGTAATATCCTGTTTCAGATGTCTGCTGTGTGATGTCTAGAGCAGGACACAACTTCTAACAAACATCAATAGAGTAACTTTTTCACTGATGTTTCAGTTGATCAAAAATATTAAATGGAAATTTTGAATATGATAGGATGACTAATTTGAGTTCATGTGAAGCCCTTAAAAATACTCTACAAACAACAGTCAGCACAGAACAAAACCCGACAATTGTTCTTTAGCTCAACCCACATGACCCTATTCAGAGTTTCAAAGTCTATTTATTATCAAGGAATGTATACGTTATGCAACTCTGAAATTTGTTTGCTTACAGGTAGCCAAAAGGAAGAAATCTGAAAGAAGCAAATTTAACAAAAAATTACCAACACACAACATTCAAAAAAAAGGGAAAAAAACAACAAATCATGCAAACAATAGATGCGAGCAACATTCCGAACCAAATTGAGTCCTTAGATCCAAACCCCAGAGCAGCCTGGAGTAGGCCCAAAGCCTCAGTATTAGTTAATCATATTAGCAGGCACGGAGCTCAGCAGCCAAAGCAGCCTTTTTAGCCTCAGTGCCACGGAGAGAGGAGTGAACACCGCGGAGAGCAAGCAAAATCCTAAAGCTCTGTCTTTCCAATCTATTTGATTCAGCATTAAAATTGTCCAAACAACACATAATTCCTCACATTAAGACTCAGGCACCGCAGCAGCGAAAGGCTCCGGGCCTAGACAATGCTACCCAGCGACTCACTCCAGGCCCAGATTTCGCTACCCAGCCCGAAGCTGCTCTAAAACTCTTCAAGTTGGCTCAGTGCCTGGAGCGATCCAACCTCGCACCTGGGCCAGTTGTATGGGCATCAGAACCCCTCTGCCTCAACTTCTCCTCTCCGAAAGTTTCACTCCTTCTGCATTGATTCTGCACTGCACTAACAAAGGTCATCCGCCAAACTTGCTTCACCTTCGCTCACTTTTTCATTGTTTACAGTGATAATTTACCATAATTTACCTCAATTAAGGTATTACTAGTAATGTTTTTAGTCAAATTTCTTGCTTTTTGAACTACCAGTAAGCTGTCACATGTGTCGGGTAGCACCATCTTCAACTAGAACTGATGATTCTTTAAGCATTGGCCTTTGAAGGAGGCATGGAGAGACCAAATTATTGAACAAGTCATCACAGCTCAAATCTGCAGTGCTGTGGGAATAAAGCTCGGATGAATATTTTGAAGAATTAATGAGGACAACTTCAAGAAGCTGATCAATACACTGTTGTAGAGAAATAATTAAACTGAAGTCTGAGTGGATCATAACAAAAATACAAGTATGTTTTAGAGCTAAACTGGGCTTGTTCTCAAAAATAGTTACAACTTTCCTTATTGATAGTGCGTTCTGCGCTGATTTCCAAGCTCTCTGAATTACCTGTATCCAGTTTCAGATTCAGATTTATTTAGTTATCACATATACATCGAAACATACAGTGAGGTGCCTCATTTATGTTAACAACCAATACAACCCAAGTGTGTGCTAGGGACCACCCATAAGTGTCACCATACGTTCCAGCACCAACATAGCATTGCCACAGCGTCTGGCACAACAACAGCAGCAAAATAAGCCCTTTCCTCCCTCCCATCCTCCCACCCACCCACTCACACACATAGACCGTCCTCAAGCCCAAGACATAGTTAGATATGGCCCTTGTGGCTACGGGGGTCAGGGGGTATGGAGGGAAGGCTGGGGCGGGGTTCTGAGTTGGATGATCAGCCATGATCATAATAAATGGCGGTGCAGGCTCGAAGGGCCGAATGGCCTACTCCTGCACCTATTTTCTATGTTTCTATGTTTCTATACCAGCTGAAAAGAAAACACTAGAGCTTTAGTTCACCTGATGTCTGATGGCTCCATCCAATTGTTTAAGTGGAAGAGATCCATTATGATTTCCCAAATTATCTACCATCATATCAATCTCCTAAACTGCAGTGGTTCTGCAGAGCAGTGTCCTAGGCTTAACCATTATTTGCTGCTTCATTAATTTGCTGTTGTATTTATTTGATCAGAATTATCAATGTTCAGTGATGATTGAACAATATCTAAACCCCAGCTTGACAAACATTTCAAAACTGTGCCCAACAAGATCTTAGCAACATTCAGAGGGGCTGATAAGATGCAAACAACATTTGTGCTGCAGAAATTATCACTCAGTGACCATTTTTAACATGTAGCAGTCTAAACAGCTTATAATGCATAATGAACACTATTACCATCTTTGAATTTGCCACACCAAAACCCTAGGTGCCAATGTTGATCAGAAAAATAACTGGTGTTAAGTAAGAACATAAATAAATTTCCTACAAGAGTAATTCAGAACCAGGGGTATTCTGTGATGAATGTCTTGCCAGAGCCTATCCTCCATCTACAAGGGCAAACAAGGAATGTGTTGGGCAACTCTCTGCTTGCCTGGATACACACAATTCCAGTGACACCGAAGAATCTAAACACCATTCTGATCAAAGCAGCAAACACCTATCATCCAAAACATTTATTTCTCTACAAACCTGGGGCACCAGATCTATAATATACACTATGCAACGTGCTATAAAGATAAGAATATTATAAAGGAAATGCCATCCCAACATCCACACTTACAAACCTCCTCAAAAATCTTGTTTCAGCAAGATCATACAGCCTTCTTTTGCAGAAGATTTCCGATACTCACCATGTTCTGAAGAAATTTCCCCTCACTTCAGAACTAACCAGCCCACTCCTTATTCTGAAATTCTGTCCGTTGGTCCGGGATTTTTCAGACAGGGAAAACAACCTGCCTACATCTAGCCTGTTGGGATCTTTGTAAATTTTGTTAACACTCCTCATTCTTCAGACTTGAGAGATTACAGTTCCAGTTGACTCAATCTCCATTGAAATGGCAAAGCTGCCATGCCTGGACTCCTTGCACTTTAGATTAGATTAGATTATGAGAACACTCAGTCCTCATTTATTGTCATTTAGAAATGCATGCATTAAGAAATGATACAATGTTCCTCCAGAGTGATATCACATAAAACAGGGCAAACCAAAGACTAACACTGACAAGACCACATAATTATAACATATAGTTACAGCAGTGCAAAACAATACCATAATTTTATAAAGAGCAGACCATGGGAACAGTAAAAAAAAGTCTCAAAGTTCCGATTGACTCCTGATAGTCCCGATAGCAGGCGGCAGAAGGGAGAAACTCTCTCTGCCATAAACCTCCAGGCACCGACAACTGTCGATGCATTGGAAGCTCACGACCACAGCCAACACTGAGTCTGTCTGAAAACTTTGAGCCTCCGACCAGACCATCTCTGCCGAGCGCTTCGACTCAGCCCCGGCCGCCGAGCAACAAGCAAAGCCGAGGACTCGGGGCCTTCCCCTCCGGAGATTCAGGATCACACAGTAACAGCGGTAGTGAAAAGGGCATTTCAGAAGTTTCTCCAGATGTTCCTCTGTTCTCTCACATCTGTCTCCATTAAATCAGGATTGTGCACGGCACCCTACTTGACAGATAACAGATATCGTTCACCGGAGTGGCTGTGCAAGCTGCGTCACGCCGCCATCTTCTCCTCCTCCGTTTTCATAGAAACATAGAAAACCTACAGCCCAATACAGGCCCTTCAGCCCACAAAGTTGTGCCGAACATGTCCCTACCTTAGAAATTACTAGGTTTATCTTTAGCCCTCTATTTTTCTAAGCTCCATGTACCTATCCAGATGTCTCTTAAAAGACCCTATCATGTCGCCTCCACCATGTTGCCAGCAGCCCATTCCACACACCCACCACTCTCTGAGTAAAAAACTTACCCCTGACATTTCCTCTGTACTTACTCCCCAGCAACTTAAACCTATGTCCTCTTGTAGCAACCATTTCAGCCTTGGGAAAAAGCCTCTGACTATCCACACGATCAATGCCTCTCATCATCTCATACACCTCCATCAGGTCACCTCTCACCCTCCATTGCTCCAAGGAGAAAAGGCTGAGTTCACTCAACCTATTCTCATAAGGCATGCTCCCCAATCCAGGCAACATCCTTGTAAATCTCCTCTTCACCCTTTCTATGGCTTCCACATCTTTCCTGTATTGACAATTACTAAAGTAGGGAGGTCAAAATCATGAACAGCACTCCAGTTGAAGTCTCCTGAAGCCCTATAGAATACAATAAGACTTTCTTACCCTTGTACTAATACCATGTCATATTAAAGGCTAACATATAATCTGCCTTCTTACACATGTACCTTCAGTAACTTGTATACCAGCACTTCCAAATCTCTGACCATTTCTCACGATTAAAATATGTTCTGTTTTTCTTTGTTATGTGCCAAGGGTGATGACCTCATATTTTTCCACATTATGTCCAATCTGCATATTCCCATTCCTTTGCTTATATCTCTTCAGTGCCTCTTTATATCCTTTGTACTGGCAATTCAAAGGTTCAAAGGTTAATTTATTATCAAAGTATGTATACAATATACAACTCTGAGACTCATGGCTATCTGGAGACTTTTATACTGCAGTGTTGTATACTGCATACATACTTTCATAATAAATAAACCTTTGTACAATTTCATCAAGTTTAGAATCATTGATAAGCCTGAAAATATGATATTTGGTTCTCTTAGCCAAATTATCGATATATATGTTTTAAAGCTAGTGCCTAACTGTACACAACTAGTCAAAGCCTCCAACCTGAAAACTCTCCCCTTTGTTTTGGGACCAAACTGAGGAAGATAACAGAGCAGTTTAAGCAATGGTCAGTGTAGCAGTCGCCAATAACTAAAATGGCACTGTGTTGCTCAGATGATAATACAGATGAACAGCTGCAAGTGCTTGGAATGGGATTGCCGTCCCTCTCAAACAACTCAGTAAGGACTTAGTTTGGGGCCAGTTTTGGATGCAAAATTCATGTGGCCTTGGCAGTGAAGTCCACACCTCATGCATGAATAAACTTAAAAAGAACTTCTCAAAAGACTAAATCTAAACTTCAGCCAAGAGGAAACAGGAAATGTCTGTGTAACTATTAATCTAAGACAAATAACCTCTCCACTTAGAATAAAATTTGATAACCATGGAAATAGATCGCTCACTGGAAGGAATTTGACCCAATCATACGCAGTAAAACATATTAATCTTAAACTAATGTTGAATGAGGATGTTCTGAGCATTTCAAATTAAGCAAGTGATGAAGAATAAGAAAACAAGATAAAAAATTTAATACTAACATGTGCATCCAAACTCTGCCAAGGATGGTCCCATGCTCGACTGCAAAAGGTGGAGATCCCACCCTATAAAAACCCAGATCTACACCAACACCAACAGCTCCAAAAAATTCATCATCTCTGGGAGAGGAAGGAAACCAAGAAGATGGGCTTACCTGGGGACAATTCGAAACAGGACAGACAACTCTGGTGAACTGCTCTCAGTGGCCTATAACCTGGTAGGGATGACGAACAAACGATGTGCATCTATTTCCTCTTTTGCATGGCTTGGACAAGTAATTTCAGAAATGTGAATGTTAAAGTTGAGGTTCGAAAGCCAGTTCTTTTCATCTGGGACAATTAAGTGGATTGTTTCAGTCTATCCGTTGTACACAAAGGCTTTGAGTTGCAGTGCCACTGACAGAATGCATCTTTTGATGAGTCTTTGATGTCCCATTTCCTCAATAATTTGCACATTGCATATAAGAATACAAGTATATGTTGCTGGCAGAAACCCAGGACCCTGAAGTAAAGACCCTTGTGTGAATTATTGTCTGAGATTGGTGTTACAGAACAGAGATCCCCTGTCACCTCTCAGCACCCAACTGACAATTGTGTGTAACTGGAATGATTTTCAGCTGCCAGTCTGAAAATATACTGTGGATTTGATTTTAATGCAGCTCTGAATAGATTCACAGACTAGTAGACCAGGAAACCGGCACTTAGCTGATGGGTCTGCATCTGCATGAGGCCATTCAACATTCCACTGCATGGATGCGACAGCGATTAACGCTTATTTTGGGTGTGATGGTGGGAAGATTGTAAATATGAATTTGTTTGAATTGTTCTTTAGCACATGAAATGTGTGTAGTGCTGGGCAAAGTCAGACCTTTTGACTGAAAGCATCTCCATATGACATCCGTGGTACCTTGTGTTGTTGAATAAAGAAGCTGCTTTGTATCTTCCGGCACTTTTCTCCAATTACTTCATTTATGCAACAACAACAATGCTTACAGACATCATATATGTGGGTAGCACCCATTTCTAGTGCCAGGATCAACCTACAGAGGCAGGGCATTGCTTACAAGACTGTACCAGCTTGAAAGGTCATTGATCTGACCATTAACCTTTCTCTCTCCACAGAAGCTGCCCATCCTACTGAGTGTCTCCAGCATTTTCTGTTTTATATCAGTTTTCCAGAAACCAATTTTTTTTACTTTCATTGTACTAGTTTTCATTTGATCTCAGCCCTGATTGCTATCTTCTCAGTAGTTTCAAGTATTCGAGATTGTTGAATGTGATTTCCTCTACACAAGTGTAAAGGGGAACAAAATAATTGTTACTCCTGATCCAATGTAGCTCCAAGTACCCAATAAATATAAGTACATAGTGTACCTCCCACGCTGAGGTGTTGTAACATCAACTACAGACAAACTCCATTCCAAAATCGCATGAGAGTCAGGATATAGCCTCTTAGCGCCTTCGTTTTTTTGCTGACTCAAAGCCATGACACAGTGAATAAGGAGTGAAACTGAGAAACAGCAAAATACAGTGCAATTACTGTAACACAGCACAAAATGCTGGAGGAGCACTGCAGCCCAGGCAGCATCTGTGGAAACAAACATAGTTGACGCTTCATCAGACTAGAGAGAAAGAGATGAGGAGTTAGAAGGTGGAGGGAGGGGAGGAAGAAACACAAAGCGATAGGTGAAACTGGAGTGGGGAGGGGTGAAGTACAGAGCTGGGAAGTTGATTGGTGAAAGAGGTACAGGGCTGGAGAAGGGGGAATCTGATAGGAGAGGACGGATGGCCATGGAGGAAAGAAAGTGATGAGATTACTAGGAAAGTTGATGAGGGTAAAGCGGTGGATGTTGTCCATATGGACTTCAGTAAAGCCTTTGACAAGGTTCCACACAGAAGGTTAGTTAGGAAGGTTCAATTGTTAGGCATTAATATCTAAGTAGTAAAATGGATTCAGCAGTGGCTGGATGGGAGACGTCAGAGCATAGTGGTGGATAACTATGTGTCAGATTGGAGGACGGTGTGTAGCGGTGTGCCTCAGGGATCTGTACTGGGTCCAATGTTGTTTGTCATATATATTAATGATCTGGATGATGGGCTGGTAAATTGGATTAGTAAGTATGCAGATGATACTAAGATAGGTGGCGATGTGGATAATGAAGTAGGTTTTCAAAGCTTGCAGAGAGATTTAGGCCAGTTAGAAGAGTGGGCTGAAAGTTGGCAGATGGAGTTTAATGCTGATAAATGTGAGGTGCTACATTTTCGTAGGACTAATCAAAATAGGACATACATGGTAAATGGCAGGGCATTGAAGAATGCAGTAGAACAGAGGGATCTAGGAATAATGGTGCATAGTTCCCTGAAGGTGGAATCTCATGTGGATAGGGTGGTGAAGAAAGCTTTTGGTATGCTGGCCTTTATTAATCAGAGCATTGAGTAGAGGAGTTGGGATGTAATGTTGAAATTGTACAAGGCATTGGTGAGGCCAAATTTGGAGTATTGTGTACAGTTCTGGTCACCGAATTATAGGAAAGGTGTCAATAAAATTGAGACAGTACGGAGGAGATTTACTAAAGTATTGCCTGGGTTTCATCTCCTAAGTTACAGAGAAAGGTTGAACAAATTAGGTCTTTATTCTTTGGAGCATAGAAGTTTGAGCAGGGACTCGATAGAGGTGTTTAAAATTATGAGGGCGATAGATAGAGTTGACGTGGATAGGTTTTTTTCCATTGAGAGTGGGGGAGATTCAAACAAGAGGACATGAGTTGAGAGTTAAAGGGCAAAAGTTTAGGGGTAACATGAGGGGGAACTTCTTTACTCAGAGAGTGGTAGCTGTATGGAATGAGCTTCCAGCAGAAGTGGTTGAGGCAGGTTCGATGTTGTCATTTAAAGTTAAATTGGACAGATACATGGACAGGAAAGGAATGGAGGGTTATGGGCTGAGTGCAGGTCGGTGGGACTAGGTGAGAGTAAGAGTTCGGCACAGACTAGAAGGGTCGAGATGGCCTGTTTCTGCGCTGTAATTGTTATATGGTTATATGGTTATAAAAAGGGGAGGAGCACTAGATGGAGGTGATGGGCAGGTAAGGAGATAAGGTGAGAGAGGAAAAAGGGAATGGTGAAGTGGGGGGGGGGGGAATTGCCTGAAGTTTAAGAAATCCATCAAGTTGGAGGCCACCCAGATGGAATATAAGGTCTGCGTTGTTCCATGCACACATGCAAATATACACAGTTATATAAGAACTTAGTTACATTTCTTGCAGGTAAGTATTATAAGAATCTGACAAGTAAATACTACAGATAAATAGTATGTGTAAACAATTATCATATAGGTTAGTGCCTAATAAACTCAAAAATAGCATTCTATTTCAGCAAAATCTTATTGATACCTTTAGGTTAACATCTCAACAACAAAACACCAACTTAAAAGCAATGCTGAGGAAACAACAGGATGGCTTCAGGAAGAAACTTCTTTCGCTCCTAATATAAACCTCTGGCTTTCTGCCAGCAAATGTGTTTTCCTACTTACTACTTTCTAATTGCACAGGAAGTGACCTAATACAGATCTGAATCTGCTCATTTCAAAATAAAAGCTGGATGTGCTTATTCACATAGTAAAAGCAAATCAATTGCCCAAAGGGCAGGTCAGATAGTTTATATACATAGATTGATGGAAAGTCATGGTAGGCACGGATGTGCTTGTATGAAAGGTGGCTGACAGAAAATAATAAAATAGTGGTATTTGGGGTGCGGAAGGTTCATTAGTGAGTGGAGATGCTACTCAGCCTTACTGCCTTGAGAAAGTAACTGTTTTTTAGTCTAGTGCTCCTGGCATGGATACTGCGTAGCCTTCTCTCTGATGGGAGTGGGACAAACAGTCCAGGAGCAGGGTGGGTGGTATCCTTCATGATGTTACTGGCCTTTTTGTGACAGTTTTCTGTATATATACATCTTTGTTAATGAGTGGGCTGGTGCTGGTGATGCTCTCCACGGCTACTGCTATTAGTGATAACTGACAGTCCCACCGAAGAAATGAATGTATTTATTGTGTTATGGTTGTTCACAAAATAGTGCTGAGACTAGATGAGGTGGTATAAAGAAGTGATTACCATAGATGCAATGGAATATGAGCACTAGTATTCTTCCATGATGTGCAGAATGATTTCAAACAATGAATGCTATTAGCTCAAAAAGCATTACTTTGTGTGGCTAATGCAATATCATCACAAAAAGTAGATTTATTTGAGAAATTAACTTGCATGTTCATTGCATTATGCACCCTGACCTATGCAAGAGGTAAATTAAAACATCCAATTAAACTTTGATTTAGATTTTTCCACTTTAGTGACTTGAAATTAGTTACTTGACAGATGAGATGACATTGCATTGGTAGTGGTAAAAGCTGGACCAAGCTACTCAGAAATGAAACAGAAAGGCACAGTTTAATGAGACTGAACTGTACTGGAGACAGTTCAGGAGAGAATTGAGAATTCAGGGAGTCGTCATCAGTCCTGGGCTGTCATTGCTGAAAGGTCAATGGGTTTTCTAAAATGTACAAGACAGCAAAACAGAAGTCGATTAAAAGAGACTGACGAAGTTCAACTGCAGTAAAAACAAGATGTTTCTCCTTGTCTTGGATTCCTGGGATATGCTCATCACCAAGAAGCCATTCGTAGCTGCTATTGAAAAATGAAAATGAACAACCTTCCTAAAAGTACCAAGTACAAAGTAAATATAATAGTAAAGTACATATTTGTGTCCATATACAGCCCTGAGATTTGTTTCTTCCAGACATACACAGTAAATTCAAGTAAAGACCAGACCCAACAGGACAGACAAACAACCAATGTGCAAGAGATAACAAACTGTGAAAATACAAAAGGAAAAAATTATGGTAATAAATAAATAATCAATAAATATCGAGAACATGAAATGAAGAGTCCTTGAAAGTGAGTCCACAGGTTGTGGAAGCAGCTCAGTGATAGTGAGAGTGAAGTTGAGTGAAATTATCCCCTCTAGTTCAAGAGCCTGATGGTCGGGGGTTAAGTACTGCAGTTTGCATAATGATAGCACTGTTCAATATACAATGCAATACCATGTCTGAAACCAGCCACAATAACACAGTCATAATAGTCAGAATGGTTGGTGACTTGGACCAGTTAAGACTTCTGTGAATCTACTGCTCTTGTTCTTTTAGAATATGGATATAGGGGTTTTGGAGATGCTATTAAATGGGAAAGCCAATTAAAAACAGTAAGGAATTTTAATATGATGAAAGCAAAATGAATAAGCAGTTGGAAGCAAATACCTTCATTACCCTGGAAACTAAACTAATAAATTGACATTGAGATGTCATCATTGTCGTTTTATAGAGTCACAGGGTCATAGAGAAGTACAGCAAAAAAACAGGCCCTTTGGCCCATCTATTCCATGCTGAAACCATTTAAGCTGCCTTTTCCCAACAAATGTTTCACCTTCCAGCCTTAACCATGACCTCTAGTTATAGACCCACCCAATTTCAGTTGAAAAAGCCTGTTTGCATTTACCCTATCAATGCCCCTCATAATTTTGTATACTTCTATCGAATCTCCACTCAATTTTCTAAAGAGTCAGCCCCAACTTATTCAATCTTTCCTTATAACTCAAGTCCTCCAGACCTGGCAATATCCTTGTAATTTTCTCTGCACTCTTTCAAACTTGTTTACTTTTTTCCTGCCTCTTGACCTTCTTGACTAGCCTCTCACGAAGGACCTTGTCAAATGCCTTACTAAAGTCCATGTAGACAACATCCACTTCCTTACTTTCATCCCTTTTCCTGGTAACTTCCTCCAAAAACTCATTAAGATTGGTTAGACTTGACTTAACAGACATGAAGCCACTCTGACTATTCTTAATCAGTTCCTGTCTATCCAAATACTTATGTATCTAGTGCCTTAGAATACCTTCCAATTACTTTCCCACAACTGATGTCAGACTCACCAGCCTATAATTTCTTGGTTTCTGTTTAGAACCTTTTGTTAAACAGAACAACTCTCTGGTGAACCCTCTGGTATCACTCCTGTTACTAAGAACGTTTTAATATCTCTGCAAGGGCCCCGACTTTTTCTGCACTTTCCTCCCATAGGGTATGAGGGAACCCCTGGGAAAACACCTTGTCAGGTCCTGGAGATTTATCCACCATGATTTGCAAACACTTCCTCCTCTGTAAGGTATAGGCATGCAGTTGATGTCACTCTGCCTCAGTTCTATAGACTCTGTTTCCCTTTCCTGAGTAAATACAGATGTGGAGAATGCATTTAACATCTCCCCAACCGTTGTGGTTCCACACATGGATTACCATTCTGGTGTTCCAGAGAACCAGTTTTGTCCCTAGCAATCCTCTTTTCCTCTTAGCGTACCAGCAGAATCCCTTAGGATCCTCCTTCACCTTGTCTGCTAGAGCAACTTCATGCCTTCTTTTAGCCTTCCTGTTTTCTTTCTTAAGTGTTCTCTTGCACTTACTGTACTCCATCAGCACCTCATTTGTTCCTACTTGCCCACACCTGCTCTGCACCTCCTTTTTTCTCTTAACTAGAGCCTCAATATTTCTTGAAAACCAAGGTTCCCTACACTAGTTATCTTTGTCTTTTATTCTGACAGGCACATATAAGCTTTGTACTCTCAAAATTTCAGTTTTGAAGGACTCGCACTTTCCAAGTGCACCTGTGCCAGAAAACCACCTATCCTGATTCACACTTCTCAGATAATTTCTGATACCATCAAAATTCGCCTTTCTCCAATTTAGAACCTCAATCCACGGACCCAATCTATCTCTTTGCAAATCTACTTTAAAACTAATGGCATTGTGGTCACTAGATGCAAAGTATTCCCCTACAAAATATTCTGTCACCTATCCTGTCTCATTCCCTAATATCAGATCAAGTATCAAACACTCTCTTGCTGGGACTTCTACGTATTGATGAAGGAAACTTTCCTGGACACACTCTCCCCCATCTAGTCCCTTTACAGTGCAGACACGAGGAAATCTGCAGATGCTGGAATTTCAAGCAACACACACAAAAAATGCTGGTGAACACAGCAGGCCAGGCAGCATCTATAGAAAGAGGTACAGTCGACGTTTCCGGCTGAGACCCTTCATCAGGACTAACTGAAAGAAGAGATAGTAAGAGATCCGCCACCCCACTAGGAATAGGGTTCCCCTTGTCCTCACCTACCACCCCACCAGCCTCCGGGTCCAACATATAATTCTCCGTAACTTCCACCACCTCCAACGGGATCCCACCACTTAGCACACCTTTCACAAAATACTCTGCAGATGCTGGAGTCAAAGCAACATTCACAACACGCTGGAGGAACTCAACAGGTCGGGCAGCATACGTGGAAACGATCAGTCAATGTTTTGGGCCGGAACCCTTCGTCAGGACTATCTTTCCCTCCGCTCCCCGCCCCCCACTTTCCACAGGGATCACTCCCTATGCGACTCCCTTGTCCATTCATCTCCCCCTCCCATGCATTCCCACCAATCTCCCTCCCAGCACTTATCCTTGTAAGTGGAACAAGTGCTACACATGCCCTTACACTTCCTCCCTTACCACCATTCAGGGCCCCAGACAGTCCTTCCAGGTGAGGCGACACTTCACCTGTGAGTCGGCTGGGGTGATATACTGCGTCCGGTGCTCCCGATGTGGCCTTCTATATATTGGCGAGACCTGACACAGACTGGGAGACCGTTTCGCTGAACACCTACGCTCTGTCTCGCCAGAGAAAGCAGGGCCACACATTTTAATTCCACATCCCATTCCCATTCTGACATGTCTATCCACGGCCTCCTCTACTGTAAAGATGAAGCCACACTCAGGTTGGAGGAACAACACCTTATATTCCGTCTGGGTAGCCTCCAACCTGATGGCATGAACATTGACTTCTCTAACTTCCATTAATGTCCCACCTCCCCTTCGTACCCTATCTATTATTTATTTATTATTATTATTATTAATTTTTTTCTCTCCCTCCTTTTTCTTCCTCTGTCCCTCTCACTATACTCTTTGCCTGCTCTCCATCCTCTGGGCTTCTCCCCTCCCCCTTTCTTTCTCCCTGGGCCTCCCGTCCCATGATCCTCTCCCTTCTCCAGCCTTGTATCCCTTTTGCCAATAAACTTCCCAGCTCTTAGCTCCATCCCTCTCCCTCCTGTTTTCCCCTATCATTTCTGATCTCCCCCTCCCCCCCCCACTTTCAAATCTCTTCTTTCAGTTAGTCCTGACGAAGGGTCTCAGCCCAAAACATCGACTGTACCTCTTCCTATAGGTGTGTGTTGCTAGTCCTCTTACAGTATGGGATTCCCAGTCAATATGTGGAAAGTTAAAATACATATTACAACAAACTTAGGTTTCTTCAACAGTCTACGATCTCTTTACAAATTTATTCCTCTAAATCTCTAGAACTGTTGGGTGATCTGTAATAAAGCCCATTAACATGTCATACCTTTCTTACCTCTTAGTTCCACCCATAATGCCTTACTGGTTGAGCTCTCCAGTCTGTCCTGACAGAGCACTGCTGTAACATGTTCCCTGAGTATTATTACCCCTCCTCCTTTAATCCCTCCCACTCTGTCACATCTAAAACAAAGGAACCCCAGAACACTGAGCTTCCAGTTCTGCCCCTCCTGCAACCAAGTCTTACTAATGGCGACAAAGTTATAATTCCAGGTATTAATCCATGCTCTGTGCTCAATGCCTTTCCTACAGTACTTCCTCCATGGAAATATACACAGCTCAGGACACCAGTTGCACCATGCTCAACTTTTTGATTCCTGACTTTGTCTGAGGCCTTACCAACATCTGCCTCCACAACCTCCCCACTAACTGTTCAGGCAGTCTGGTTCCCATCACCCTGCAACTTTAGTTTAAACTCCACCATGCAGCATTAACAAAGCTTCCCGCTAGGATATTACACCCCTCCAGTTCAGATGCAAACTGACCCTTCTGTACAGGTCCCACCTTCCCTGGAAGAGAGGCCAATGATCCAAAAATCTTAGGCCTTCCCTCCTACACAAGCTGTATGAAACTGTATAATCTTCCTGGTTCGGGCTTCACTAGCACATGGCATGGGTAGAGTCTTGAGGTCACAACCCTGGGGGTCCTGCCCCTTAGCACCTTACTCCCTGAACCCTCAATGCAAAACCACTTGTCCTACCAATGTCATTGGAACCTACATGGACCACGACTTCTAGCTGTTCATCCTCCCTGTTCATCTCGATGCAAGATGTCCCAGGCCCTGGTACCCGGGAGGCAACACACCATCCAGGAATCTCGTTCTCACCCACAGATCCTCCTGTGTGTTCCCCTAACTAACAAATCCCCTATCGCTACAGCATTTCCCTTCTCCCCGAGTCACAGAGCCAGACTCAGTGCCAGAGACCCGACCACTCTGACTTTCCTCTGTTAGGTCAACCACTCTGTCCCCAGCAGTACCCAAAGTGATATACCTGTTGTTGAGGGGAATAGCCACGGGGGTACTCTGCACTGACTGTCACCCAATTCCCTGTGTCCTGTGCCTTGGGTGCAACAACTCTATATCAGAGTCAGAATCAAGTTTATTATCACTGGCATGTGACGTGAAATTTGTTAACTTAGCGGCAGCAGTTCAATGCAATACATAATCTAGCAGAGAGAGAGAAAAAAGAATAATAAATAAAATAAAACATAATAATAATAAACAAGTAAATCAATTATGTATATTGAATAGATTATTTTAAATTGTGCAAAAACAGAAATACTGTATATTTTAAAAAGTCAGGTAGTGTCCAAAGCTTCAAAGTCCATTCAGGAATCGGATGGCAGAGAGGAAGAAGCTGTTCCTGAATCACTGAGTGTGTGCCTTCAGGCTTCTGTATCTCGTACCTGATGGTAACAGTGAGAAAAGGGCACGTCCTGGGTGCTGGAGGTCTTTAATAACGGACACTGCCTTTCTGAGACACTGCTCCCTAAAGATGTCCTGGGTACTTTGTAGGCTAGTGACCAAGATGGAGCTGACTAGATTTACACCCTTCTGCAGCTTCTTTCGATCCTGTGCAGTAACCCCCCCCCCCCCACCCCACCAGTCTATTACCTCTTCAGCCTCTTGAATGATCTGGAGTTCATCTAGTTCCAGCTTCAACTCCTTAATGCAGTTTGTTAGAAGCTGCACTTCTCGCAGTCGTAGTCATCAGGGAAGAAAGAAGATTATTATAGAATTATTGAGTGACTATTATCTTTTTAAATGCCTACCATTGCGATATTACCTCATTGCCTCTGGACCTAAATAATGGACCCTCCCTATCCTTTAGCATTATCTTCCCCTCACCAGTTCATCAGTTCACTCTCACATTCTCCTGGCAGTTCGAGCAGGAAGTGCTTACTGGTCTTGGCAGTTATGAGTACATCCTGTAAATCAGTATAAGAAGATTCTGAAAGAACATGTCAATTGTGGTTCAAGGTGACGTAAGACATACTTGGCAGAGTACTATTCAAGGTCAATGATTTGAGGAGCTAGCTTACTTTATCTAAAAATTGGAACTTACACAGACGACGGTCAAATTGATTATTTATTTGTTCCAGCATCACCTACACATCCTCATGGACCACTTTGAGCCAAGCCCTTCTTTGTGACATTCATTTTCAGGTGGTGAAGGGAAGGCCACGTGAGCAAGGCATTAATATGCTTGAACATTCCAAAAAATGTACACCCAAGACCAGTTCACGTCTTTTTCCCTGCACCGTATAAATACATGAAAAGAATTCCCAGCCGATATACTCTGTGAACACAACAAAAATTAATCAAAATGAATTTAACCCTTCCTTCTCTGGACTAGGAGTTCTATGCCATAATTAACATGTTTAAGTAAATCGTTTTGGACGAGTCAAAAATTAAAGGAGCTTAGTCCAAGAAATAGAGTTGGGTCTTTTGCAAATTAGGGTTTAAGGTCATCAGGTGAAGAAGAATATATTCTTTTCACAGAATATAGTGGAACCCTAGATCTCTGTTCACCAAAAAATGATAAAGGTAAGAAGCATCAGAACTTGGATTACTGGGAAAGCATTGTCAGTGGCACACATGTAAAAATTGATGATGTGTTCTCAAGCAGTGTTGTGACAAGAAGAATGGTGATGAGCAGTAGAATAGAATGGGTCAGCGGCTGATAATAGTGGGTGATGTATGGCTGGACTGAGACATAACTTGATCAATAAGCAAATTAAAGTTGGACATTTTTTAGTCAATTATTTACATACGTCAGGGAAAATACTGTATTTCAGTTCCATTCCACTAGAGAAAATACTTGTTCATAATTTTGTAATTGGTAAACAAAACATGCAGCATTCCATTTCAAATAAGAGACTTTGTAGAATATTTTCTTTAAGAGAGTGGTCAATGTTTAATTATTAGAAAGGGGCAGAGGACTGGCTCCCTTCCACAAGGAATACAAAGGTAGTCAGTGTACTGGGACCAGTTATCCTTGCACCAACCTTCACTGGGAGTCTCTGACATACAAGGAAAGAAGAACTAAAATTACTAATTTAAGCTGTAAGCTATTTCAAGTCATTTGCCTTACAACTCAGTTTTAAATATAAATTATCACCACTATTTAAAAACTGTGTACCGATATTCAGAGAACACAAAGGCCAAAGGTTCTTAGAATTTCCAGCTCACTGCTACTACAACGCCAACGGAAATTGGGTCAAAGAGCAGCATTTCATCTTAGTTTTTAAGGAAAGGCTCATTGGTTGAATTAGAAATTCAAAGTTGTCCCTGTTGGGACAAATCCATTTTTAAGTAAACAAAATAGAAGAGCTCTCAAGAGGCAATGAACAATCTGCAGGAAAAATTCAGCGTGTTGAGCAGCATCTATTAGAGAAAAGAACGGTCAATATTATGACTTGAAACCCCACGTGGAGAGATGATACCCTAAGAACTTTGGTACAGTCATCAATGAAGCCACAGATGGATTTATTTCAAAAATTTACACTAATTCTTCACCCTATCCCATTTCAGATCAATGGTAATGTTAACCGCCCTCCCCAGTTCAGATCAGGCACAAAAGCTGTCCTTTTGGGAATTTCAGCCATAGTTAGATACTGCTGAGTGTTTTAATTTCCTAATTTTCTCTTTTCTTTTGGAATTCTGTTTAACCGGTGTTGATATTATTCAGATTATTCGTATGTCAGTGAGCATTGGTGCATTAACTGGCCAGCAACTTCAGCTTTGTAATTAATTCTAGGTTTTTATTTAGGGTACCAAACTATGCACTTTCCAATTGGAATTACTTGAGACCTGTGAGGCTAATAGTTGTCTGCCACCTGCTGTGATCTCTCATTTCAAGTGGGCTTTTGATTGAGAACAGATGTAGTTTTAAATAGCATTTTTAAACATTTAACATTATAAAGAGAAAACATATGTCAGCTCAGGTTAAAGGTTAATGAGGATATTAAGGATCAGGTACATTCCAGTCAATCTGTGGGGATTATTTCTTCCAATAGAAGTAATGTCGGCCCTCCATGGGGTCTTAGGATGGTCAAGAGCCACGAACATTGTAGTTTTCTCCTGCTTGTGAATCATTCTGTGAAATATCAACAACATGAGTTATAATTTGATTTACTATAACAAAAAAAATCAATACTTAACCGTCCCAATGGCCATTTTATTAGGTACACCTGTACACCTGCTTGTTAATTTAATTTTTTATTTTTATTTAGCACTACAGCGTGAAATAGGCCCGTCTGGCCCTTCAAGCCATACTGCACAACCCCAGTCAAACCTGACTAACCCTAACCCAATCACAGGACAATTTACAATGACCAATAACCCACCTGGTTCATCTTTGGACTGTAGGAGGAAACTGGAGCACTGGGGAAAACTCACGCATTCCATGGGGAGGGCGTACAGACTCTTTGCAGAACAGCACCGGCATTGAGCCCTGAAGTCCGGAACACTGTGCTAACCACGATACCACCATGGCACTCTTGCAAGTTTCTAATCAGCCAATTATGTAGCAGAGGAAGGTTTAACTTGTTACTGAGGTGTTTTTGAACTCACAGAAGTCTTCAATAAAGTGTCACACCAGAGATTATCAAGCAGAATTAGAACATGTGCATGTAGATTGCTGATTTTTTATGGGTTATTTTTAATTTTTATGTGTTCTTTTCTTATGGGCATGATGTGGTTTTTATTCCCTGCACATTGGGTGTTTGACAGTCTTCTTTTTTATCTTTTATATATTTTTGGGGGGAGGGGAGTGTCTTTGTTTCGTGGCTGCCTATTAGGAGACGAATCTCAAGGTTGTATAAAGTATACATACTTCGATAATAAATGTACTTTGAACTTTGAGATAGAAAACAGAGAAGAATAAACAGAGCATTTTCAAGTTGAGAGGCTGCAGCCAGTTGATGGGAGGGCGGAAAGTGTTGTGTGCTGGAATTCGGCTGTTTCCAATTTATATCAATGATTTGAATGAAGGGATCAAGTGTAGTGAACGCAGCTCTGTGGATGATACCAAGCTGAGTGGGAGAGTAGTGAGATGGAAGGATGGATGCAGAAAAGCTTCAGGAAATATGGACAGGTTAGATGAATGGGTGAAGACATGGCAGAAAGAAATATAATGAAAAACACGGGAAACATGGACTGATCTTAAGTGGTGAAAGACTGAAAACTGCTTGTGTCCAAAGGAACTGGGTGGTCCTTGCAAATGAATCACTGAAAGTTGACATGCTTGCATTGCTAGTAATTAGGATTGGTCATTATTGCAAGAGGATAAAAGTACAAGAGTAAAGAGGTATTGTTCCACCTACATAGGGTCGTGAAGAGACTGCTACTGGATTATGTAACGGTCTAGTCTCCCTGTTTAAGGAAGGAGAAGATGTGACAAAGGTTCACAAGGATGAACCCTGGGATGAGACAATGCCCTTAAAGGAGAGATTATGCAGGCCTATTGAGTTTAGAAGAATGAGAGATGATCTATCTGAAATGGGTAAAATTATTACAGGACTTGGTAGGGCAGATGCAGAGATGATCATCCGGGGTTTCTGGAATCAGGGCTTGATACTCAAGACAAAGATGAAATGAACTTTTTTCACCCAGAAGGTGGTGAATTTTTGGAATTGTCCACACAGAGATCTGTGAGAGATCAGTTGTTGAATATATTCAAGACAAAGATCAATAGATTTTTAGATCCCAGGGGAATCAAGGGATATGTGGTGGGTGCAAGGAAATGGCTCTGAGGTGGAAGGTCTGTCATAATTTTATTGAATGGCAGAGCAAGCACGAGGGGGTCAAATGCTCCCTCCTCCCTTTACCACAGAGAAACTTTTGAAAACGACAGAGACGTTGATGTCTTTATTATTTGTCACATGTACATCGAAACATATAGTGAAATGTGTCATTTTCCTTCATCTACCAACATGCTCTGGGGATGGTGCTGGAGACAGCTCACAAGTGTCACCATGCTTGTGGCACCAACATAGCAGCACACAACTGATTATCCCGAACCATGTGTCATTGGAATGTGGGTGGAAACCGGATCATCCGGAGGAAACACAAGTGGTCATAGGGCGAATATACAAGCTCCTTTGGCATGGGCATGAACCCCAATTGATGATAGCTGCTGCTGTAAAGCAATTGCGCTAACCACTACGCTACTGTGCCAAGAGGAAACACCTAAAAGGTTATAGGGAAAATGGCAGCAAATGCGACTTACTTAGAGAGGCATCTTGCTCGGCAGGGACTAGCAGGTCTGAAAGGCCTTCTTATGTGCTATATGACCCTAAAACCCTTAGATTCTACATAGCTGGGAAGGACAAGGAGACTGAATGCACTCTGCATAATCGGTTTGGACGTTGTTTTCGTCGCAGTCTAATTGACATCAGTCTAGTTGGTAACTATTATCAGACAAATCTCTGTCTCAAAACCAGTCCTTGAGGTGCAAGGTACTTCCACATCTCAGTTTCATCACTAATCTCAGCCTGAACTGGCAGCAACACATCTCCGTTTTATTGCCACTGGATTCCACATGGAGTTCAATGGAATATTCTGATCTTCCACAGGCTTCCCAGCACTCAGGCTGAGATACCCGTCTACAGAGCCTGGTCCGAGCGAAACGCTGTACAAGCGCAGCAATGCCCGTCCAAATAAATGGCAGACCTGCCCCAATACTTATCATTACTTCCAATTTATTAAAGGCCGATCCACTTAAAGGAAATTTGCTGAGCCAAGTTCAAGTTCAAGTTGAAGATCAAATTTCAGTCATATACACATACAAAGCAGCATTCCTCCAGACCAAGGTGCCCAATCCAGTACTGTACATATAACTCACACACAACACATAAAGTAATATTACCACAAATACACTAACAAATATTACAGTGCCTTTATATCACAAATTAAAAAGTAAACAGCATAACACGACTTTCATTACATACGTGGTGAAATCTGGGTGGTGGCAGGGTGTTCAGTCACCTCACAGCCTGGGGGAAGAAGCTGTTTCCCATCCAAACGGTCCTTGTCCTAATGCTACAGTACCTCCTGCCTCATGGTAGGGGGTCAAAGAGATTGCTAGATGGTTGGGAAGGATCATTGACAGCCATCTTTCATGCTGCTTTTAGCAAGTACAAATATTATAAGGTGCACCAATGCAAGTCAAACTGAAATAGTTAACTGCATTGCAAAACTATCTTTGTATAATCTGTAACCAGATTGAACTAAAATTATGTTGAGCTTTGTTTTTGTAGTGCCATAAAGCAATGCTGGTTTAAGGTCCAGTTCACTGAAGCGGAACTTGGGGCTTGGTGACCTGGTTGCTTCCCTGAAATAGCCAAGATCAAATATGTATTTCTCCGACACCACTAGAGGTCACTGTTGAGCAATAAGTTATCACAGTGTCCATTGATACAAAGCATTTCTGCTTTTCCAATTGGCGAATGAGGTTATTTGCTTGCCTTTTAAGGAAATATATATCTGCTCACTGCTCTCTATTTCTCAGTTTCACTTAGAAGGAGCAAGGGATTTGGAACTCTTATTGCTGCTGATTCTGTTTGAACATGGCATCTAGTGGGCACGTGCACATTCATGATTGAGTTTCACCATACACCTACCGGTGAGGGGCATGAGTAGGTGTGTGGCCAGTGCTCACCAGAAACGTGCAAATCAGGCAGATTCTGATATCAAGCAGCATGAAATACCAGTCTAGTCCTGGTGCTGAAGCTTTGGAGATGAACTGCCCGGTTAACGCCTTGTATTATTGCTGAGTGTCCGTTCGCACTAAAAGTATTTGTCCCATCTTCAAGGTTTCTGCACACTGGTTATCATACTTTCATTAGCAGGCATTTCTTTTGAAACGCAGCATAATTGGGAAACTAAGCGAAAGGCAAATGGAGCAGACTCCCTTGGAGAATATATTTTGGGTACACTTAAAGCAGAGGTTGATTGGTTCTTGATTACTAAGCTCATCAAAAGCTATGGGGAGTCGGCAGGAGAATGGAGATTAAGAAGTGGAAAAAATCCAACCATGATTGAATGGCGGAGAAGACTAGATGGGCCAAACATAATTTTTATGTTCTTATGGAGAAGGGAAGAGGAGGGGGAAGCTGATTCCTCAGTAGGGGGTCATATCTATCCATGGTGCTCTTGAAGCAATTCTCCAAATGGAACTTCAGGATACAATATTGCTTCACTAAGACCATTCTCATTGATTGTATCTTGTTCTTGCAAACCATGTGAGCTGTGAACTAGTGATCATATCTGTTAATGTCACTGCGACCATGAACTTTACTACTGTGGACTGGGGTTGGAGATATTTGCAACACTGTTGTTCCTCTTTTGCATCGGTTTAAAGGTGTACAGTAATTCAAAGAGAACTGTCTACATTTCATTCCTCCTGACAGAAAGCAGAGAACAGCAACCTCACAAGAATATTGCAGGTTCTCCTACAATGCTGGCTGCATCAAATATATTTGCATAATTTGAAGATAACCGAATTAGTGTCTTGAAGCCATAAAGCATGGAAATGCTGTCCATATAGAAAGGGTTCGGTCCTATATTACGTAGCCAATGTGCAACCAAGGGAAATGTCCAGCTTGTTCCTTGCCACCAGCTCAATGATAATCTGTAAGGAATATAAGGAAGAGAAAGGCAGGAGGTAAAAGACTGTAAGATCATAAGACATAGGAGCAGAATTAGGCCATCTGGTCCATCAGGTCTGCTCCACCATTTGATTATGGCTGATTTATTTTCCCTCTCAACCTCTTCTCCTGCCTTCTCCTCCTCGTGTCCTGGAACATCCTTACTAGTAAAAAACCTATCAGCCTCCACTTTCAATACACACAATGTCTTGGCCTCCATAGCTGCCTGTGGCGATTAACTCCATAGATTCACCACCCTATGGTTACAAATTTTCCTCCTCATCTCTGTTCTTACTTACTTACTTTCTGCCCTGACTGGCACTGAACATAGCATTGAAGGTCCTCCATCTCTGTGTCCCTGGCCATCTTTTTTATTGTGCCCCAGATCTGGTTCAAGGTCCTTACTTCTGCCTCTTATGGTACAGCACCAAGTTGTCTTCGGTCTCCCACGTATCAGGGGTCCAACGATGGAGTTGGCCTCTCTTCTCATCACATGCCCAACCCATCTCCAACGTTTCTTCATGGTGATTGTGGCCATGTCCTCTTGACACCGAAGGAATAGGGCGTGGCTGGAGATCTTTATTAGCCAGAAAATACAGAGAATCTTCCGGAGGCTCATGGTGTGGAATGGTGACAGCTTACTCTTGTACAGATCAGAATGCTAGTGCATGACAGAGAGCAACCTTGCCAAGCTGTCGTCATCTCTATTCTAAAACATGTAAGTACAAGCTGCTGTTCCTGCTTAGCAGGCAGAAAATCTGCTGCTAGTATCTGCCTAAAAGGACATATACTGGATCTTTTTCCAATATGGAGTGCCACTCTACAGAATCTGTAGATAACCTGTACTTTACTCTGATGAGGTTCCATGCCAAGAGGGAAGTCCTGTACAATTTGTTCTTGGCTAAGTGTAGGACTTCCATTATTGTCTGTACTGCAGTGGTCTGAGTTCTTCAACTGGCTTTCTGTGGGAAGTACCAAATTTCACATTCAAGTCAAATCAATAGAACATCACACTGAATAGATTGCTGATGAATGGGAGAATGCTTATAGCTAGCGAACTAAAAAGAAAAATTATTCAACTTGTTATAAAACTAATAAATCTAATATTGTCCCTAATTTTTTCCCCTTTATCAAACTGTCTATCTGGATCAAATGTTCATATCAATTATGCATAATGTAATATCCACAAATTGCATGTTATTTTGAGTCAAAAATTAAATAAAATAATGTGGTCAGGTATAGTTCCTCCACTATAGTGCTTTGGATATGCCAGGGATGTTAATAAATATTGTTATCTCATTAACAGATAAAATGACATACTCATGAGATCCTGTTTGCCGGTCCAAAGCAAAGTCTCAGCTGACCTTTCTACAGTTTTGTGGATGCATTTGTCATCCATCAAATGAAGCAAGAGGAAATGGGAACAGAATCAATGTTACTGACGATGCATGGCGTGCCATTCTTCTTCGTTGCTCACGATGGTAGGATGTGGTTTGTACCTCAACGCACTTTGAGGTTTCGTTCTTGATTGTGCTTTCACCAGATGTCTTCTGAGAACCATAGCTAAATTCTATTTAAGTAGGGCGGGAAAACTGAAGTTGGATTATATTAAATAGGTGGTACTCACAGAGCACTATGAAAACTGAAATGGGTTTTCCCTCATGTGAGGGATAACAGAAATGGGAAACATTTATCAATGAAGAAAGAAATCAGTAATACTTCTGCGGGCACTAGCAATGACATAAAAGTAAAAGGCTCCAAAAATAACTTTGCTATAATCAGTCAGTGATGAAACATTTAGGTAATTCCTCTGTCAATCAAGCTTGGCGACCTCCCCAAGGTATACAGGATGCCTGTGAGGCCACACTTGAAGTATTGTCTTCAGTTTTGCCGCTCTACTACAGGAAAGATGTTATTAAACTGAAAAGAGTGCAGAAAAGATTAACAAAGACTGGAGGGACAGAGTTATGGACAGAGATTGGACAACCTAGGATCTTCCTCCATGGAGCATAGGAGACTGAGAGGTGATCTTATAGAGGTGTATAAAATCATGGGGGGCATAGATAGGGTGAATACACTTAGTCTTTCTCCCAGGGTTGGAGAATCAAGAAATAGGGGGCATAAGTTTAAGATGAGAGAGGAAAGATTTAACAGTACTTGGGGAGCAACTTTTTACTCAAAGGGTTGAATATACATATAGAGAACGAGCTGCCGGAGGAAATGTTGAAGCAGTTACAATAGCAAACTTCAAAAGACAATTTTTCAGGAATGCTGATTGTCAAGGTTTAGAGGGTTATGGGTTAAATGCTTGAAAATGGGACTAGCTTGGATGGGGCATCTTGGTTGGCATAGATCAGTTGGGCCGAAAAGCCTATTCTTTTGCTGCATCACTCTATGGCTCAAGGATTATGAATCTTTTTGAGAGCATGTGCCCAAATTAGCAATAGTCTTCTAAAAAAACCTATCTCATGTGCCATGGTAATTTTCAGTAGAGATTATTGTTGATTAATGAATTAGTAAAAATAATTATGATGCCTTTTAAGGAAAAAGGATGAGTCCTTTTTCTTACTTAATGTATTCATTGTTTTACAAAACTATAAGAGAGACAGATTGAAACAAATGAAGCTTTTAGAAATCCTGTTTAAAAATTGTTAATATTTGTCTTGTAAAAAGACAATTGAAAAATACATCATTTCTAAATAGAATTGTATTGTAACCATTTACTATACCAATACTGTTGTTTACACCAGGTCTATGAAGATTCCAAATGTATCATCCAACGTCACATATTCTCCCAACTGTCCAGCTGGCACAAGCTGGCCGGACATTTCCTGTGAAAACATCTCACAGCTCTCAGCCTGTAAAAATTGTTTGTTGCTTCACTTGGCAGTAAAGAAAATTATTATGTATCTTTTTATTACGATGGGGGTTTAAAGAATTGAGGTGTGACACTGCAATACTGTATATGCCCTCTTGAATGTGCGTGCCATAAGTTCATCGTCCCTGCTCTGTAATTTCCTGCTGCAAATTATCCCCACATAACTTCAATGTGACGATCCTCCACTTACTGCAGTTTCTAGGAAAATTATTCTATTTTCATTGGCATTTACCATTCATTCTTAATTTGTTTATGCTGTCACCAGTGCAATGAAATTTTCTTCACTTAAAACAAGTTCATCAGCATGGAGACTTCAGGGGACAATTGAAATTGTTTTACCACAACACAACAGGATACTTTGGCTACAGGTTTTCACCATGAGTACTGTTCACTCGATTTTTCTATCCATTCAGTCTGTAAAGTGAAAACAAGTTTTTAGTTCTCTAGTCATTTCTGTTGTGTTCATCTGACCCTGTTCCTGAATGTCACAGAGCACAGAAACAGGCCCTGCCAGACCATTTAAACTGCCTACTCCCAGCAACCTGCACTGGGTCCGTAGCCCTCCATTCCCATACAATCCATGCACATACCCAAACGCCTCCTGAACATTGAAATCGAGCTTGCCTGTGCCGCTTGTGCTGCCAGCTCATTGCACACTCTCATGACCCTCTGAATGAAGAAGTTTCCCTTCGTGTTCCCTTTAAACTTTTCAGCTTTCACCCTTAACCCGTGACCAATAGTTGTAGTCCCAGCCAACCTCAGTGGAAAAAGCCTGCTTGCATTTCCCCTATCTATACCCCTCATAATTTTGTGTACCTCTATCAAATCTCCTCTCAATCTTCAATGTTCCAAGGAATTAAATCCTAACTTATTTAACTGTTCCTTAGAACTTGGGCCCTTGTACATTTTTTTCTGTACTCTTTCAATCTTCCCTGTAGATAGATGACCAAAAGTACACACAATACTCCAAATTAGACCTCACCAATGTCTTATACAACTTCAGCATAACACCCCATTTCTTGTACTCAATAATAAGTGATGTGTTAACACATTCGTTATTTTTCCAAAAGCTCATCCATATACCCGTAAATGATTCCCTGAAATGTCCACCTCATGCCAATTGCAAAGAGGACAGATTTTAGTTATTTGATTGGATAATTCTTGATTTTTTTTGTCAGGACAATTCCATGTGCACCAATTTTAATCATTATCTTTAAGCATAAGACCATAAGAGATAGAATTAGAATTTGGCCATTCAGTCCATTGAATCAGCTATGCAATTTGATCATGGTTGATCTATTCTCCCTCTCACCCCCATTAAACTAACTTCTCCTACTCACCTTAAACACCACTAATAAATAAGTACATATCAACCCCAGCTTTAAATACACCCATATTCTGTGGCAATGAATTCCACAGATTCATCACCCTCTGGCGAAAGAAATTCCTCCTCATCTCTGTTCTTAAGGGACATTCTTCCATTCTGAGGCTTTGCCTTCTGCTCCCAGACTCTTCCATTATTAGAAACATCCTCTGTATGTCCACCCTGTCCAGGCCTTTCAAATAATAACTAAATATTTGTTCTCTCACTTTTCACACAGCAGCATTGAAACATTAGTATAATTCTTAGATTGGTGCTATTGTCAGAAATTAAATTCCAACTTTCAATTGGTCAGAGCTTTAATGACCCCCCCCCCCAGGACCTTGACACCCACCATCATGAAGAGTTTCAAGTGGCTGGTAATAACAAGCATAAACTCAAGCCTCCCGAACAACCTTGACCCATTGCAATTTCCCTGCTGCCAAAACAGATCTGCAACAGACACCATCTCCTCAGGCCTACACACATCTCTGGAGGATCTGGACAGTAAAGACTACTCTTTGACTACACCTCTACCTTTAATACTATAAATTCAAACAAAATCATCTTCAAATTCCGAGGCCTGGGAGTCAACACTTCACTCTACAAATGAGTCACTTTCTTCCTGACCAACAGACCGCAATCAGTAACGATAGGCAGCAACACCTCTGCCATGATTATTCTCAAAAATCATGACTGCATTCTCAGCCTGCTTCTCTGCTCCTTGTACACTCATGACCGTAAGGCCAGATTCTGCTCTAACTCCATCCACAGGTGACACCACTGTAGTGGGCCTTATGCCAAATAATGATGAACTGAAGTACAGGAAGGTCATAGTGATCTTAGTAAAATAGTGTCGTGACAACAAACCTTCCCTCAATGTCATCAAAACAAAAGAGCTTGTCATTGGCTTTGGGTAGTGGGGAGGGGGAGGTGCACATGCTCCTGTCTACATCAACAGTGTTGAGAGCTTTAGATTCCCAGGGATGAACATCATCCATGTTCACACCACAATCAAGAATGCTCAACAATGATTCTACTTGCTCAAGATGCTAAAGCAATTTGACGTGTCTCCATCGACTCTTATCAATGTTATCATTGCACCACAGAAAGCATTCTACCTGGATGCATTACAGCTTGGTATTGTAATAGTGACTGGAAGAAACTGTAGAGAGTTGTGGACACAGCTCACCACATCACGGAAGCCAGCCTCTCCCCTATCTGCATGCATTGCTGCTCAGTAAAGCAGCCAGCACAGTGAAAGACTCCACTCTCTCTTCACCCCCCCCCCCACTCCCATTGGGCAGAAGATACTGAAATCTGAAAGCACACATTGCCAGGCTCAAGCACAGCTTCTACCCAGCTCTTATAAGACCATTTTAATTGTTCTCTAGAACAATAAGATGGAGTTGTGACTTCACTATTCACCTCATTCTGATCTTGCACCTGAACTGCGTTTTCTCTGCACCTTCTGCACTTCATCCTCTGTTCTGTTATTGCCTTGTCTTGTACTACCTCAATGCACTGGTAGTACAAGCTGCATAAACTGTATGTAAGACAAGCTTTTCACTGTATCTTGGTACATGTGACAATAATAAACCAATTCCAATTCTAGTTTTCTTTGTCTTGATTTCAAAATTAAGAAATTCATTACATACAAGTAATAGTATTTGGTTCATCAGGTTGACTCTAGTCCCAACACCTCATTATTTATTTCCTGCTCCCACCATGCATTTGGTCACTGTGTTTCCCCTTTGCCACAGTGCTGTGGTAATTTTACGTAATTGTACTGCTGCAGCAATTTAAAAAGACACATTTCTTGACATATGTCAATGAATATAAACCTGATTCTGATATGGGTCTCTATTGTGGACTGAGAGTGGGAAGGAGACAGGGAGAGGGGAATCATAGTTGGGAAAAGGGGAAGGGAGAGGGGAGGGAGCAGGAAGAACCCGAGAGACATTCTGTAATGATAATGAACTTATTGTTTGGAATCAAGCGACCTTGCTTGATGTTTCAGGGCTGGTGACCTGCCACTGGCACCCCTTTGCTGTCACCTGTCCCGCACCTCTACTACAGCACCCCACCCTCCCCATTCCCAACATCCTTTGCTCCCACCAGATTTACAAACACACTCTCGGCTCCATGTTGACATACGCAGCACTGTGCCAAAGTCTCAGGCACCCTAGCTATATATATGTGCCTAAGACTTTTGCACAGTACTGTATGTTTGTCAGGGACCATCTCATTCATTTCAGGATTAATTTTGTATGATCAATTCTTTGATGCTTAAATCTTGGTACTCAACAAGATAAATATTTAAATTATGCAGTTTAATATGCATTGAAGCATACTCCATGTTGGTCAATAAAGACTTTGTTGTATCACACTGATCATGATATAACCTAAAAATACATAATAAAATACAAAGACCTTGAAGCTCTGTATGCATCATGAGTTGTAATAAAAGGTAAGACAGCTTTTGTCATCTTTTGTATGTTGTAATGAGATAGAATTTTGATACAGATCTTAAAGCTAATTGAACTTCACTGGGTTTCACATTAAAAATCCATTGTAATACTTTGAACCTGAGCTGAATTTGTAACTAAGCAAAGTGTTTTTTTTTCCCTTATTAGGAATAAAGATTTCAACTAATGAGCCTGACAACAGGACTGATGTGTATCTATGTTTCATTCATCCCTATTTCAGTAGTCTGTGGTTAGCTCTGCCTTCTCCCCAGTGTCTACTTGTAACCACCTACCTACAGTGTCACTCTGTACCTATTACCATATATGGTAAAATCATCCAAGCTTCCAACTAATCAACCACTCACTAAACCCACCGTCCCTGAATGCAGCTCAGAATGAGCATAAATTATTGGTTTTATTAGCAAAATCGTCACAGTTATTAAAAAGTGACAGTAGCATTGTTAAAATATTTGTATAGCGAGATGCATGAGTTGTTAAATGCAATGGCTTTAGTACTTCTGCTTTTTATATGCAAATGAGTTCAACGTCAACTCACACAATAGACATTGTGTCAGTCTAATGCAGACAACTGTCTTGAGGAAATGTTTTTTGAATATATATAATTCAAAGCTCATTCAAACCACCATTTCCCTTCCAAGATTACCATAAAGCATAAAACACAGGAGCAGAATTAGGCCATTTGGCATCACAGGTCTGTCCTGCAGGATTACTTTTCTAATCCTCATATAAAAATAAGTTAATCTGTGGTATGTTTTCATCAGTTATAGTTCACATCATGAGCACATAATTGTTAAATGTATTGATGAAAATCCTACTGCCCTTACATCTAAAAAATGTGTTAAATATATTCAACCTCAAAACCAAAACCTTCATAGCTAGGGTTAAATTGGTATGACTAACTTACAATTTACAGCTTTAAAGCAGATATAATGTCAACTGATTTCTCCCTCAAAACACTTAAAAGAAACACCAATAAAAACAGAAGATATGTGGAGACACTCAGCAGGTCTGGCAGCAGTAGAATTAATGTTTGGAGTCAGACCCATCATCCTGTATGACTAGGCATAGCTTAAATACCATCTGTTTATTTGCCGATGACATACAGTAACTATCATTGACAAAATTTCAGATGGTAGCAAGAAGGCATACAGGAGTGAAATAAATAGCTGGTTGAGTGGTGTTGCAATAACAACCTTGCACTCAGCTCAGTAAGACAAGGCATGATGGTAGACTTCAAGAAGGGGAACACATGCCAGTCCTATTCCAGGATCAGAAATGAAGTGTGAGCAGTTTCAAGTTCCTGGGTGTCAACATCCCTGAAGATCTATTCTGGACCCAACTTATTGATGCAATTGCAAAGAAGGCAGGACAACAGCTATATTCATTAGAAGTTTGCAGAGACTTGGTATGTCACCAAATGCACACACCAACTTCTACAGATGTGCTGTGGAGAGCACTGCTCTGTCCAGTTATATCACTCTCTAGTATGGAGGGGTCAATGCACAAGATCAGAAAAAGCTGTAGAAATTTGTAAACTCAGCCAGCGCTGTCTTGAGCACCACCCTCCCCAGCATCAAGGATATCACCAAAAGGCGATGCTTCAAAAAGGTGGCATCTATTAGTAAGGAATCCATTCCCCAAGACATGTCCTCTTCTCATTGCTACCATCAAGGAGGAGGTACAGGAGCCTGAAGACACACACACAATGTTTCAGGAACAGTTTTTCCCCTCTGCTATCAGATTACTGAATGGAAAATAAACCCATATGCACTACTCACTATTTTTTTTCTTTGCTCTCTTGTTGCACTACTTAGTTACTTTGTTTTATTACTGTAATTTACATTTTTATTATTATGTATTGCAATGCACTGCTCCTGCAAAACAACAAATTTCGCAACACATGTCAGTGATATTAAACCTGATTTTGATTCTGATTCTGATCCTTTGACCCATTGTTAAAACTATAAAAAAGAGATAACAGGTTAGTTTTAAGTTGCAGAGAAGGTATGGTGGGTTAATGCAAGGGGTGGATAGAATAAAACAAATAAAGCAAGGCCACGATTGCTGCTGAAATAAGTTGTTGGGTTCAACTGGTTGTTAAATTATTGGGGACAAAAAGAGAGAGAGTTGATCAGAGCAAAAACTCACTTTCTCTGTAACAGCACTTCCTATTTCTGCTCTAATTCATCCATCTTCTTCTTCATTTGACTTTTAATGGCGGTTGGCAGTGCACCTTAAAGGTTCATTACTGCCACCAGCTGGACTGGAGTGTAGTGTAGAGAATTAGCTACCCTTTTCAAATGAAAGCAAAATTACCCCAAAAGCCGTGTAGATTGTAAGTAATGAAAGAGGATACTGTCAATTAAATTAAATTCACTCTCATAACTTAACAAAGTTTTTAGATGTATACTATCAACCCCAAAACGTTGTAATGAAGCCCGCACTTGAATTCTTTCAACCTTATATGCTTCACACTGTAATAATATATGTTCAACTGTTTTATGATGATGACAAACCTACTCAATCCAGAATGTTGTTTTCCAACAAGATGTAAGGAATGCCCAATTCTAAGTTGTGTCAAAATAATTGCTTCCCTTCTTGTTTCACCCCCTTCTCCCATAAGCCCAACAGTTTTATTAATTCTGTAGAGGGGTCACCTCTTGTGCCCATTATCCCACAAGTCTTGCCATAACCCCCTAATCCTTAACCCTACCAACTCCTTAGCTCTGATTAATTCATCCATCTATGATATTGGCTCAGTTTTTCTATCTCTATTAATATGCCTGATATATTAGGTATGCACTAGAGTTTTGCATTTCTCTGTTTTTATACCTTTTGTTAATATTATCACCTTCTAACTGTCTTCATTTCCAGGCTTTCTCTCAGTTTATTAGCCTTTAATAAATCATCAGATAATCCCCATAAATAATCTTCTCACCATCCCTGGCCTCACCCAATGAGATGTACACTCAGTGGCCACTTTATTAGGTACACCAGTACACCTGCTCGTTAATGCAAATATCTGATCAGTCAATCCTGTGGCAGCAACTCAATGCATAAAAACATGCAGACATAGTCAAGAGGTTCAGTTGCTGCTCAGGCAAATTATCAGAATAGGGGAAGAAATGTGATTAAAGTGAATATGATTGTGGAATGATTGTTGGTGCCAAATGGAGTGGTTTGAGTATCTCAGAAACTGCTGATCTCCTCGGATTTTCATGCACAATAGTCTCAAGAGCTTACAAAGAATGGTGTGAGAAACAGAAAATAACAGCATTCAGTGAGCAGGATTTCTGTAAGCAAAAATGCTTTTTTTTTCAGCGTGTCGCATCAGACAGTCAGCCATTCTTGTCTGGCGCGTGGTGTCAGGATTGATCTCCTTTCAAATTAACCGGGTCACGATATGAACATTCCTGACTCGACCTTTTTTTTTTACAAGGCCGAGTGGCTAGCTCGACGCTTGACCCAGCACGGATGGAAAGCGGCTCAGGGGGATGGCCCAACTTGGATTCGAACTCGGGAGCCTTCACTCCGGAGTCCGGCGCTGATGCCACTGCGCCACCAGCTCTCTACTTATTAAAGCCTTATTATGCTTTAATAAGGAGAGAGGTCAGAGGAGCAGCTGACATTAACTCAAGTTACCGTACGTTACGACAGTGGTCTGCAGAAGAGCATCTCTGAGCTGACAACACATCAAACCTTTAAGTGGAGAGGCTACATGAACAGAACACAATGAACGTACACGCAGCAGCCTCTTTATTAGATACAGGAGGTAAGTAATTAAGTGGCCACTAAGTGAATTCTTCCTGCCTTATGAATCCCTTCCCCATCTTTTCTGCAGCTTGAAGTTAACTTGTATCCCTTTTTTCCAAGATCTTCAACCTGAAATTTTAACTCTGTTTCACTTTCAATCAGTATTGCCTAACCTACTTAGTGCTTCTTCCACTTTGGAGTTTTATTTCAGATTTTCGTCATCTGCAGTTTTCTTGATTTAAAAAAATATGTCGTTCATCATGTTATTTCTTCATATGGCAGGCAAACGACAATTCTTCAGAGTAATCTAGAGGAGTGCATATTATGCCAGAAAAAGTATTTTGTGGTGACTTTCCTTTCATCAGATGCCATTTGTCCACTGATAACAGAAAGTCATAATTCAGCTGAAACTATTGTTCCACAAGCACACAGAACTGGAAGACTGAAAGCTGATGTGTCTGTATATACTTGTCATAACTGTCAAGAAGAGTGTTTTTATTGTTGCTGCTGTCCTGGGATACAGTATCAGTATAAAACAGGCTGTAGTGACTAGAGAAATGGCATCACGCGCATTGAGGCAAAAAGCTACTGGAAATCCAAAACTAAAACAGGAAATGTAAAATGCAATAGCAGATCAAGCAATTGTTGTTGAGAGAGAAACAAAAACAAACCTTCCAACTCAATGACTCCCTCATCAGCATGTTTCCCATATCTTCTGTTTTTGTTTTATGCTTTTTGGTGCAATTGTTACTGCAAATATGTCTGAAACAGTGTTCATGAAGACATTTCTGTACCAACTTTTGGATGGAAGCCTTAATTTAACACTCAGTTGTTAAATCAACAAATCAATTCATTGCTTGAGTCGAGTCTTGATTCTTTCTACTTTTACTGTGTTGTCTAATTTTCTTGCTCATGTGTTACGTGAAAAGTCTGGGGAAAATCTGGGGCTTCCAGTTTAAGATGGTGCTGGTAAACTTCAGCGATCTCTGGCTGGTGGCTAATAAAACAAGGAAAACAATTAAATACTTTGTTAAATCGCACTTTTTCTGGCAAACAATTGTCACAAGTAGTAGCCTGTAACTTCCCTTTGGATCCGAAGGCAGTTCATCATGGCAGAACCAAGGCCAAGTGAGGAGGACCCAAAGTGCCATAGGCTGAATCAAGGCGGCAGGGTTCAGGCACCAGAAAGTACTGATTTGACTGAACTCGATGTTTGGATGGAAACTTAACCACTGTGCCAGTTACAGGCAGGATCGAGGTGGTGAGCTCCAGTCCCCAGAGCATAATGATTTGACTCAACCGAACTTAGTGTTTGGACGGAGACTTAAGCACAGCGCCGAATTGGAAAAGTCAGTTACAGGCAGAATCAAAGTGGGGAGGGCCAGGTCCCAGAGCATATCGAGGCGATTTAACCCAATGTTTGGCCGTCCATTTAGGTGCTGGGCCAGATTGAAAAAGTCAGGGTGTTAGGGGTCGAAGCAAGGGACAAGCCAGTTCAAATCACTGCTCCATGAGGTTTTCTCGTCTGTGTGCTAAACTCTGGGATGCTCTTGTGAACTTCAGTTCTGAATGCTATTTGCTTGCTTTCTTTTTCTGCACATTGGGTATTCAACAGTTTTTTTTTACGTTTCTTTTTGGGTGTCTTTGTTTTGTGACTGCCTGCTAGGAGGCGAATCTCAAGGTTGTATAATGTATACATACTTCGATAATAAATGTACTTCTAACTTTGAAATAAATTAATTTGAATAATAATAAATAGTTGGTTTTGCCTGTTATTAACTATTTTCACCAGACATATAGAGAAAGCTTATCAGGCCAATTGTTTAAAAAAATGCATCACTTATCTTTTCCAAAGAAAATTCCCTTTGCAACATGACCACTGTAATGTTGACATTGTTCTTTAATGTGTTTAACATACCTCTGTGCTATTTGAGTACAAGTATCAACATGTTAGTGCTTTACTCCGATACCTTACCAAGTATTGTACAAAAGTAAATGAAGCTCTTACAATGTTACTTCCTATTAGCATAAACCCCTGGTTTTCTTTCTCTTACTTGCCTCTCTGTTGTCTCTCGGTTTCAAGCTCTGATGGACACCGATGGTTCTGCCATTGAAATAAACATTAAAAGTGGCACAACCATGGCCTTCTCTCTGGCACTTAAGATAACATTCATTAGAATTGTGTGCTATTTGCTCCATACATGAAACTAGATGATTAGAAATGAAAACAGAAACATTCCATCCAGAAGCAAGGAGTTAATTGATTGGTTTAGCTATGACTTTCCATGGTTTGCCAACACCAATTAAATGCAAGCAGCCATGTTTTTGATTTGCTTCCACGAGCTGAGGCAAGAAAATTTGACAACGTGGAACAATTTTCTATTTTAGGCCTCTATCGTCATCGTAGAGCTCCCCTGGTGTATCTATAAGAAGGACTGTACAGAATGTACCTCTCTGTACTCTGTCCCAACACAATGGTTTAACCCAGTCCAATGACTGCACGTCTGCTGAATTGGTCTAAAGTGTACCAGCACTCAAATGATTTCATGGGCTGATGCTCATGAAATTCTGCCAGTTATGTGCCAGATTGTGTACTAGCTTTGCTCTGAGTACTGACTCTGCAAATCGAATTGTGGTAAGTCATCAATCAGTTTCTCAGCAAACTGCATAACATTTTCATAACATAATTCACGGGATCATGTTAAACCTATCCTTGACTCATTCCTGTAGGAAAAAAGCATCAAAGACGCAGATATGTCAACAGCAAGTTGTTACGATGTAGTGGAAGTCTGCAGAGATATTGAAAAATAGCATTTTTCATTTTTACAATATTAGCTAATCTTGTAATGTGCTACTGACATAATTCTGAAATTTAACAGAAAAGAGGAGCATTAATCCCATCTCAAACACTGCACTGTCACAAATTCACTGAGACAGCAAGGGAGTAGTTAGAAGCCTTATCAATATGTTGATCTGAAAAATAAAAATAAAATTTCCATTGTCTGAAACAACTTCTGCCTTTAGATGTTTCTTGGTTAGAATAACAACTTGCAAAGATTTCCTTATTTGTCTTCCATTCCTAATAACTTGTTAATGTGAGTCTTGATTGGAGGCCACAGTCTCACCTGACATGATCTCCAGGGGTTTCTCAAGATCTTTCAGGTGTTTCCAAAGCTCTCCAGGGCATTTTCTGACCCTCAAATAGCAGCATGAAATTCCATGCTGTTGATCAACAAGTCACACAAACTAATCTACCGTATTTTTACATTGCTAGCTGACTTCCTGTTGTGCTGCTCAGAGTAAATCCATGGGTACATGTACCTACCTATTACAAGAGTGCTGCTACAAAGGACAGAATGAATGGAAAGTGCCAGGAGTGTGTTCAGTATTGCAAATCCTTGACCAGTTATATATGGAACAATTTAGCATTCATTTCCGTATGTTATCTATTATAGGTTAAATTCCACTTAACGTGCAGTTAATGTTTCATTAATGGAATTTTTAGGTGAAGACAGTTTTGTACGACTGCTGAATAAAGCACTTTTCCCATTGGACTTGCCCATGTGCAACCAAGTAGTGTCTTCCATACATTATTTATTTATTGAGCTACAGTGCAAAATAGGTCCTTCAGGCCCTTTGAGCTGCGCCACCCATTGACCCCAATTTAGGTTCAATAAGTACATTTAACGTCAGAGAAATGTATACGATATACATCCTGAAATACTTTTTCTTCGCAAACATCTGTGAAAATAGAGGAGTGTTCCAAAGAATGAATGACAGTTAAACGTTAGAACCCCAAAGTCCCCCCAAGCTCCCCCCCCACGCACAACCAGCAGCAAGGCAACGACCCCCCCCACCGCATCCCCCACCAGCAAAAAAGTATTGACGCCCTCCACCAAGCACTCAAGCGTGCGACAAGCAACACAGACTTGCATTACCCCAAAGACTACTCATTCACCCAGTAATCGACATACCACAGACTCTCTCTCTCCCTAATGAGGAAAAAAGAGGTGTCCCCATAACCTAGCCTAATCACAGGGCAATTTACAATGACCAATCAACCTACCGACCAATATGTCTTTGGACTGGAGGAGGAAACCGGAGCACCTTGAGGTAACCGACACAGTCATGGGGGAGAACGCACAAACTCCTTACAGACCGCAGTGGTATTGAGCCCCATTCACTGGTACAGTGAAGCGTTGCGCTAACCACTATGCTACCATGTCGCATACATTGTTTAGTAGAGAATAACACTCCATTGTACATGTTATTTAAAAAATGGGAGAATGGCTTTGAAAGTCTCTCTTAGGGTTTAGATAAAACAAATCTATTATATTATTTCCTCTACTGGTTCTGAGTAATCCCTTGTGGTCCCACTGGACATCCTTAACACTTGCATTAGAGGAATTAGCATGGAAGCAGGTATTGAAGTGTGGTGTTATTCAGCGATATGGAAGCTCGAAGGGGTAGTGATGACTGTGGAGAAAAGGAAGAGCAGCATGAGAAAGACATAAAAACTTCTTCTGATTCCTCCAAACATTTATTCTGCATTCATCAGCAAACATCATCACCTTGGATAAAACGATGGAAGGGAGGTCACTGATGAAGCAGCTAAATATGGTTCAGCATTGGACACTTCCCTAAGGAATTCCCACTGTGATGTCCTAGCAACGGGATGACTGACTTCCAATAACCATCTGCATTTCCGGTTGGCTCATTATGGGAAGAATATGGAAGCTCTGGACGAAGGTACAAAGAGGTTTAACAGTATGCTGACTGGATTAGACAGTATGGACTTTAAGGCGAGGTTGGACAAACATGGGTTGTTTTCTCTGGAGTATCAGGCACCAAGGGGAAACCTGAAAGAAGTTTATAAAGTTATGGGAGGTGTTGAAGGGGTCAGAAAGAGTCCGAATTTTGCTCCCATGGTAAGAATGTCCAATACTAGAGGTCATCTATTTAAGGTGAGAGAGGTGAAGTTTAAAGAAGATGTGCAGGTCGAGTTCCTTTACACAGAGATTGGTAGGTTCCTGGAACAAACTGCCAGGAATGGTGGTGGAAGCAATTATGATTGTGGCACTTAATAGGCTGCTGGACACATGAATTTGCAGGGAATGGAGTGATCGTGTGCAGACAGAAGAGATTTAGTTTCATTTTGCATCATAATTGGCACAGATATTGGCCGAAGGCCCTGTTAATGGTCTGCACTTTTCTATATTCTATAATCATGATTATCTTCCCTTGTCTGAGAAATGAGTCCAGCCGTCAGGGTGCATCCCCCTTGAGACCCATCGACTTCAGCTTTAACAAGACTGCCTGCTACCACACATTCACTCCCTTTGGCCTCTTCTGGCTTCCTTGGAGCTTCCTGCTTGATATCAAGTTCATCTTTGTCACCAAGAGTCCTTACACAAATTTAATTGTGGTACTGGTGGTGTAATCAGGGTGCAGCTTTTCACAGTCAATTTAGACTCTCTGCCATCTGAAGCAGAAACGTTGCCAACTTTAAATACATGGCATCTGCAAAATGCCATGTCTCAAGAAGGTGGCATCATCATTAAGGACTCCACTACACAGATCATGCGCTCTTCTCCTTGTTACCAGCAGGGAAGAGGTATAGCTGCTTGAAGACTCAAACTCATTGAACAGCTTCTTCCCCTCTGCCATCAGATTTCTGAATGGTAAACTATGATCACTAGTTCTCTATTTTTTATCTCTTTTTGCTCTACTTATTTATTTACCTATATACTTATTATAATTTATAGTGTACAGTTTTTTATGTTATCCGCTGTATTACTGCTGCAAAACAACAAATTTCACGAGATATGTCAGTGATTATAGACCAAAACATATGGCATGGAGGCCTGGAGGTGGGGCACGGGCCCATGATCAACTCCATTCACACTTATCTCGCCAATTATAAGGAAGATTGGAGCCATCAAGGAGGGTGTAGAAGCCAAGAGATTATTCGGTGCCATCTACCAGCCTCTCGCCCGCCGCTTCCGGAAAAGGTGTCTGCGTGTGGTGGTCCCTCTCTCGCCCGCTGCTCCCAAGGGAAGGTCCTTGCGTTTGATTGATCTCTTTCTCCCTCAGTGATGTTGACGGATGGCTCCAGGGCAAGGCTTAATTAACACTAATTGGTCTCTAATTCAGGTTTATGATGTCTTCCAGTTTCTAGTTCTACTTCTGGCCACTCTGTTTTTGCTGCTATTTTTGGGCGATTTTTGAACTGGGGAAGCCTGTAGGTAATGAACACTGAGCTGAACAGTACAGAAATATGCCTTTTGATTTTGTGTTTTTTGCTCATTTTTTGTCCCTGTTTGTGCAATTTATTTTGCGCTGGGGGGGGAAGGGGGTTTGATGTTCGATTAGTTCCATTGTTCTTTGTTTCGTGACTGGCTGTGGGGAAGATGAATTTCCAGGTTGTATTCTACATACACACTTTGATAATAAATGTACTTTGAATCCTTGATTCGGATTCAGTTGCTGTGTAAACCCAGACTGATCCTAATTGGTCCCTCACACTATTGCACTAGAAAGAGGGGTATCAAACTTACACCATTAAGACTATTAATTATCTTTTTACCTCCACCCTTTGATCTTCTATTGGAATAGATATCTTAAATATCTAAAACACTCTTTATAAACATGTGATTTTAGTGCAAAGCTATCAGAGTCTTTTCCAGATAATGCAGTTTGCAAAAATGGAAATATTAGATAATAGTATCAACATCCAACACATCATTCTCTGCATTTCCGCCATCTTCAACATGATCCTACCACCAAGCACATCATTACTTTTGCGCGCCCCCCTCCAACTCTGCATTTCCTCAGGGATTGCTCCTTCCATGATTCTTTTGTCCATTCATCTCTCCTCACATACATTCCTGCAAACAACAGAAATTCTCCACCTCCCATTCACCTCTCCCCTTACCTTCATTCAGAGTCCCAAAGAGTCCTCCCAGGTGAGGCAACACTCCACCTGTGAATGTGTTGGGGGTCATCTATCATATCCGGTGCCCTTGATGTGGCCTCCCCCCACATTGGTGAGACCAGACGTAAAATTGGGGGACCGCTTTGTCGAGCACCTCCACTCCATCTGCCAAAAGCTGAATTTCCCGTTGGCCAACCACTTTAATTCCTTGCCGTATTCACATTCCATCACGTCAGTCTATGGTCTCCTCTTCTGCTATGATGAGGCCACCCTCAGGATGGAAGAGCAACACCTCATTTTCTGTCCATGTAGCCTCCAACTCGATAGCATGAACGTTGATTTCTCCTTCAGGTAATTTTTTCTTTCCTCCTTCCCTCTTTTTCTGTTGTCTGCTCTGGCCCTTTACTTCTCCTCTTCACCTGCCTATCACCTTCACCTGATGGGCTTCCTTCTTGCCCTTGCTCCTGTGGTCTATTCTCCTCTCCTATCAGATTCCTTTTCCTCCAGTCCTTTACCTTTCCCACCAACTGGCTTCACTTATCACCTTCTAGCTAATCTTCCTTCCCCTTGTCCACCATTTTATTCTGGTGTCTTCCCCCTTCCTTTCTGGTCCTGATGAAAGGTCTCAGCCTGAAACATTGACTGTTCATTTCCTTAGATGCTGCCTGACCTGCTGAGTTCCTCCAGCATTTTGTTTGCGATGCTCTGGATTTCCAGCATCTACAGAATTTCTTGTTTTCAACATCAAGTAAGTGCTTATTTTCAAAAATTAACCACTTGGGTTGCATCTCATGATTAATTATAGTATTCCTTGACAGTGTCTCCCAAAGCCGCAGCTTCACCACTTAAAAGAACAAATCGCACTGTATCCTAATTTGAAAATATCCTTAGTCAGGTTGCAGTCTTGAACTTCATGAACAATCTCACCACAAGGACTATAGGAGTACACAGTATGGAAGGTCAGACCAGACCAGCAATCCAGAAACCTGGATGAAAAATCTAGAGATTAGGTTTAAATCCTACCATGAATTCAACCACTTAGATTCTGTGGATGGAGACACAAGAAAGTCCACTTTCTGAAATCTGGAGAAACATTAAAAATGCTGGAAGAACTCAGCATTTATAGAGGGAAATGGACAGTTGACGTTGTGGGTCATGAAGTCCAGATGAACTGTCTCTATTCAAGGTGTTCACTACCCATTTACCTACATAAGTGCTGCCCAATCTGGAGAGTTCCTTCACAATTTCGAGGATAGATCTTGCTGATGACAGGCATGTGCTCTGTTCATGTCAGGCAAGGGAATCTTTCCCCTGTTGTAGCTATGACTTGAAATGATTTTATTGCTGGGTAATTTTAAATTGCACTTTGGTTTAAACTGGTTTCACTCAAAGAAAGTTTCGGTTTATGAAACTGTAAAGTATATTTGGTGCAAGTCATCTTGTTAAAAATTACTCAGTTTGTATTTGTCTCAACAGTCCACAGATGCCATCCTTCAGAGTCAATGACAGTCACATGGCAAGTGACATCGAAACCTGTGTTTTAAAACAGAACATTAATTATAATTAGAGCCCTAAAGCCATAGAACACTCCAGAAATGAAACAGGCCCTTCAGCCCTTCAGACCTATCAATAAAATCGTTTCAAGTCATAGCTACAACAGGGGAAAATTCCCTTGCCTGACATCAACAGAGCACAAGCCTGTCATCAGCAGAATCTATCCTCTAAATTCTGAGGGAACTCTCCAGACACCTATGGATCAGGCCCATCTAGTCTGTGCCGAACCATTAAACAGCCTAGTCCCATCAACCTACACCCAGACTATAGCTCTCCATATCCCACCCATCCATGTACCTATCCAAAGTTCTGGATAGGTAAGATTTAGAATCAGATTCAGGTTTAACATCACTGACATATGTTATGAAATTTGTTGTTATGGTGGCAACAGTCCATTGCAATACATAATAATAAAAGCTGTAAATTAAAGTAAGAAGTCTTTATTTTTTTTTAAAGTTAAATTAAATAAATAGTACAAAAAGAGAAAAAGTAGTGAGGTAGTGTTCATTTACTTTTAAATTTGAATTGTGGAAGTAAGTTGGACGTGCGCTTCTCTTTCTCGCACTGGTACTTCCTTATTTAAGTGTCTTAAAGCAGTTCCATTGCCATAAAAAATTCAAAGCAGAAAGTGGTCTTTCTTTTGGAAAACCTTTTCTTACATTCCCTTACATTGGTGCAACCGCAATAAAGGTCAGAATTTATTTTCAGTGGATGCTTACTTGTTCAGTGATGTATAATGTCAGGTCTTTTCTGCAATAACTGCTTGGAGTTTTCTGACTTTGACTTCATCCTGTCATATTACAAATGCAACCATGCACCACTTCCTCTTTCAGACACCACATCCCCCTCTCTGTTCAAGAAATGATTAGTTACTGTAAGCTCGAGCAGTTCCTGTACAATACCAGTGGCTACTTCATGTGTTTTGCCTTAAAGGTGTCTGAACTTGAAGGAAGATAAAAACTAGGTTCTGCATGTAGAAGGACAAATATTCATTTTGCAAAATATCTAGGCCATTGAGTTATATTTGAATACTGAGAAAAATGACTTAAGTTAACAGTTGCTATCCCCACTATCACACTCCCTCTCTCAGAATGGTTGAGAATATTGATGATTTTAATATTTGTAACTTCTGAGAGCCACAAAATCACTGTCATATTAAATAATGTTTCAAAGTCAATGCATTTCAGAGAATTTAAATACAAGGAAGGTATTTTGGAGAGTTACTAAGAAAAATGATCGAACGTGATATAAGGTCAAACATTTCTTCCTCTTCTAATATTCAGCAACAAGTTCCATTACAACACCAACAAGAGAAGATCTGCAGATGCTGGAAATGAAAGTAATACATCAAAATGCTGGAGGATCTCAGCAGACCAGGCAGCAGCTATGAAAAAGATCACACTGTCGACCTTTTGGGCCAAGACCCTTCATCAGGACTGGAAAAAGAGATTAGAAGTCAGACTAAGAAGGTGGAGGAGGAGAGGAAGAGGTACAAGATAGTAGGTGATAGTGAAACCAGGAGAGGGGGAGGGGTGAATTAAAGAGACAGGAGGTCAATTGGCAAAAGAGATAAAGGGCTGGAGAAGGGAGAATCTGATAGGAGAGGACAGAAGGCCATGGAAGAACAGGAAGGGAGGTGTTAGGCAGGTAAAGAGGTAAGGTGAGAGAGGGAAATTGGATTGGGGAATGGTGAGCATAAGTGCTCGGCGAAATGGTCTGCCAATCTACATTGGGTCTCACCGATGTACTGGAAGCCACACTGGGAACATTGGATACAGTAGATGACCCCAACAGACTCGCAGGTGAAGTGCCACCTCACCTGGAAGGACTGATTGGGGCCCTGAATGGTAGTGAGAGAGGAGGTGTAGAGGCTGGTGTTCCATTTGCAAGGATAAGTGCCAGGAAGAAGATCAGTGGGGAGGGACAAATAGACAAGGGAGTCACGTAGGGAGCAATCCCAGCTGAAGCTGAAAGTGGAGGGAAGGGAAAAATGTGCTTGCTGGTGGTATCTCATTGGAGGTGGTGTAAGTCATGAGGAATTATGTGCTGGACACAGAAGCTGATGGAGTGCTAGGTGAGGATGAGGAACCCCCTCCCTGGTGGGTTGGCTGGAAGATGGGGTGAGGGCAGACATGATAGAAATGGAAGAGTTGTGGGTGAGAGCAGCATTGATGATGGAGAAAGGAAACTCCTATTTTTGAAGAAGGAGGACATCTCATTGGTTCTGGAATGAAAAGCCTTATCCTGAGAACAGATGTGGCAGAGACAGCGGAATTGAGAGAAGCAGATAACAGTTTTACAAGTGACAGGGTGGGGAGTGGTATATTCCAGGTTGCTGTGAGAATCAGTGTGTTTATAAAAGATATCAGTGAATAAACTGTCTCCAGAGTTAGAGACAGAGATCAAGAAATGGGAGGGTGGTGTCAGAAATGGACCAAAGTAAATTTGAGGGCAGGGTGGAAGTTGAAGGCAAAGTTGATGAAGCTGATGAACTCAGCATGGGTACAGGAAACAGCACCAATGCAGTCATTGATATAGTGTAGGAAAAACTGAGGAGTGATCTCTTACTATCTCTTCTTTCAGTTAGTCCTGACGAAGGGTCCCGGCTCGAAACATTGACTGTACCCCTTCCTATAGACGCTGCCTAGCCTGCTGTGTTCCACCAGCATTTTGTGTGTGTTGAGTGATATAGGTGTAGGCTTGGAACATAGACTGTTCCACGTAGCTGAGAAAAAGGCAGGCACAACTGGGACCCATGCAAGTGCCCATGGCTACACCTTTTGTTTGAAGGAAGTGGGAGGATCCAAAGGAGAAATTATTGAGAGTAAGGACCAGTTCTGCCAGATGGAAGAGAGTGGTGGTGGAGGGGAACTGGTGGGGTCTGGTGTCCAGAAAGAAGCGGAGGGCTTTGAGGCCTTCCTAATGGGGGATGGAGGTGTACAGGAACCGAATCTGTAGTGAAAATAAGATGACCAGGGCCAGGAAGCTAAAAGTTGTTGAAAAGATCAAGTACATGTGAGGCATCAGGAATGTAGACAGGAAGAGACTGAACCAGGGAGGATTAAACAAAGTCAAGTTACGTATATGTAAGTTTGGTGGGGGACGAACAAGCAGAAACAATGGGCCTACCTGGATAGACAGGTTTATGGATCTTGAGAAGGAATTAGAAATGGGAGGTGCAGGGTAAGGGAACTATGAGGTTGGTGGCAGTGGATGGGAGAGCCCCAGAGTTAATAAGGTCAGTGATGAAACATTAAATCTGGAGATCTCCCATCAATGACCCTATGGCTCTACAAATTATCAGTTCTGTTATCACCTCACTCTGGTGCTCCTCACCCTTCTATTTCTTCCATGGCCTCTGTCCTCTCCTATCAGATTCCCCATTCTCCAGCCCCGTATCTCTTTCGCCAGTCAGCATCCCAGCTCTTTACTTCAGTCCTCCCCCTCCCCTGGTCTCACATATCACTTTGTACGTCTTCCTTTCCTCCTCCCCACCTTCTTTATCTGACTTTTAATCTCTTTTTGCCAGTCCTGATGAAGGGCCTCGACCCAAAACATTGACTGTTTATTCTTTTCCATGGATGCTGCCTGGCCTGCTGAGTTCCTCCAGCATTTTGTGTGCATTGTTTCCATTTCAACACCTACCGCTTGACTGAATTCTTCAACATTATGACGCCCAAAAGGGTAATGCAGTCTTCTGATATTTACCTTTAATAAAAAACCACAATCTGTTTTATTGAGTATCATTCAGTTAGTGATGTATTTTTTCATTTCAGAGCGCATCACTTGTGCTCCTTCTTATTAGTCCTTTAAAATCATCACATTATACTTCTATAAATTTGGAATAAAATAATGTAAAATTCAAACATATTAACTGAGCTAAGTTTCATTGTCAGTGATTTTAATGTCTCATACACCCACAACTTCACAAATATTTTAAGAACTTGTCTTCAAGCCCACCCATAGAGCTGCCGAAAGATCATCCACAATTTTACTTCAGTCCATGGTTCCTAACCTTTATATATGCCGTTAGTCAAAGGGTCTGTGGACACAAGGTTAGAAACCCCTCCTTTTGACTTAGTATGGTTACTTCAATAGTGTGGTTACACTCAAACACTGATCTCAACCCAGCCTCAGAAACAGGTCATTTAAATCAGGGGTCCCCAACCTTTTCTGCACCACGGACCGGTTTAATATTGACAATATTCTTGCGGACCGGCCGTTGGGGCGGGGGGGCGCAGGGGAGGGCAGGTGTTCAACTTGTTCAAGTTCAACAGTGCGTGACGAGGAATGAGGAAAGGTGCAGCTGACTCATATTGCTTCATATCGCCAAATCATATCGTTTCCTCGCAGCCCAGTACCGGTCCACGGCCCGGTGGTTGGGCACCACTGATTTAAATGGCTACATTGAGTACAACATGAACAACACAGACAAACTATTCCAAGCATCCACCCAGGATACTAAATCCAATACCCTGATCCAATAGCAGAGAGGGCACCTAGCAAAACCTATTAGAGATTCTCCTTGTTGCAATTCATAATAGCACAATCTTCAGACTGGTAACAAACCTCCTCCAAGACTGGTTCCTTTGAGGACTGTTAAGTCTATATGAGAGTAGTCCTCAATAGACCTGAGATCCTCCGCAAATGTGTCATTTGCTGGGGAGGGTTTGAAGGAGGTGTGCACCTGGTCAACTCCTCCTCCCTTTCCCTTTCCCAGGTAGAATTAATTTATCAATTTACATCACTGCTACCATCGTGAAGAAGGTAGAGGAATCTTTGGTCCTACACCACCAGGTTCAGGAGCCATTATTACCCTTCAACCACCAGGCTTCTGAACTGGCGTAGATAACCTCCCTCAACTTAACTCTGAATGGATTCCACAACCTATGGACTCACTTTCAAAGATTCTACAACTCATGTTCTCTATATTATTTACTGTGTTTTATTATTATTATTCGTTTAGTTTTGTGCTTCTACAGAATTCCTTTTGCACATTGGTTCTTTGTCCATCTTTGTGTGTAGCTTTTCATTAATTCGATTGTGTTTCTTTGTATCTACTGTGAATGCCCACAAGAAAATAAATTTCAGGATAGTATATGGTCATAGATATGTAGTTCAATAATAAATTTACTTTGAACTTTGAAGTAAATGATGTATAGTCCTACTACAGCTCCTACCAATGGAAGAGATAAAGCTTTGTTTTCTGTGTTGTCTCAAAGTCTCTGCATTTGATAATATCGAACAGGTCCTTACATGATTGAAAAAAGCATGCCTTTTAATTTTACAAGAGAGAGATCCTGCTTGTTTGATGTGTTTCTAGGCATAGCTCTGACATTATCTCATGAGTTGCTTAACACAGTTTGCTGTTGCCAATTGTTAGCTCATGAGGAGGAGGAATCATGTCAGCACATTTCTTTGCAGTGATGGTTAAGCTGTGTTCACCGAAATGACTAACTCTGTGCAATTACTTGCAACTGATTTCACTTGCAGTGTAAACCATGTAGACTTCCTGTTCAATAACTAGAGTACGGATTACTCAACTTGCCACCAAAAGTCGGTGTTAGGAATTTGCAAAAGAAAAGGAACTGGCCACTAAAGAAATAGCTGTAGCAGTGTGTAATCCTGGTCATTAAGAGTTCCAGTTGATCCACTTAGTATCCTGAGGAACGCTTCTCCCTGCTGCCCAGCAGTAAAATAACAAAACCTCTTCTTTTTTGTTGATTAGTAAGGATGTTAAAAGTTACGGGAAGAAAGAAGGAGATTCGTGTTGAGAGAATGGTGTTGAGAGAGATAATCAATCAGCCATGATGGAACAGCAGAGCAGACTCAATGGGTCAAATGGCTTAATTCTGTTCCTATATCTTATGGTCTTACATACAGAGCCCATAAAAAGTATTCAACCCACTTGGAAGTTTTTATGTTTTATTGTTTTACAACATTGAATGACAATGGATTTAATTTGGCTATTTTTGACACTGATTGACAGAAAGAAACTCCTTTGTGTCAAAGTGAAAATTCACAATCCCCATGCAATCTTACAGAGCTTGAGCAGTTTTGTAAAGAAGAATGGGGGAAAATTGTAGTGTCCAAATATGCTAACTTGAAGGAGGTGAATACTTATGCAATCAATTATTTTGTGTTTTGTATTTGTAAGTAATTTAGATCATTTTATAGAGATCATATTTCACTTTGACACCAAAGAGTATTTTTCTCTTTGCCAAATTAAATCCACAGTAATTCAATGTTGTAAAACAATAAAACATGAAAACTTCCCGGGGGGGGGGGGTGGGCGGCGATGAATACTTTTTATAGGCACTGTATAAGCAGTTACCTTTCATGACATGATATTTCCTTGGGTCCAACATTGTAGGGAACCTTATGTTTAACCAAAAAAAAAATGAGTTCAATGTGAACTTTTTCTTTTATTTATTTCTAACTTGATGTGTCTTAAACATACTCTGCATAATAATGATCAGTTTAGATAATTAAACACAGCACAACTCAAAGATAGAAAAAGAAGCCCCCTTTTCCTGACATTGATTTTGTGTTCACATGCTCTGGATCTGACCTCACATTGTAAGTTAATCAGGAGTTTTGTATCTACATTATCAATTCCTTTCAGAATTTTAACTACCTTATTTCTATCCCCTCTTAATCTTCTTTTGACATATTAAGACATACTTTGTTTTGCAATTTTCTCTTCACTCATCTAAATCCTTTCAGGTCTTTGTAAAGCATTAGCATTCAACACTGTGAAGAATTCGTCACATGTGGCATCCCCCTGATCTGTATAATGTTAGAATTATTTACTGTGATTAGTTGCCAAATATTCTTGGCATACAACTAAGTATCTAGCCAGATATTCAATCCTGCAATTAAGCTCAAAAGAAATCTGATCAACCTATTGTAATTCAGGACTCAGCTATTAGACAGAAAATGGTTAATTTCAAAGTATTTCCAAACAAGCTATTTACCATTTTGCTGCTGAATCTTTTCAAGATGAGGCTTGAAATGTGTGCAAGTTCCAAACAAGAATGAGGAACAGATGCATTGAACATGTCCCCCACCCCCCCCCCACCCCCATGGAAGAGTCTGCTGTAACTTGGTGTGTGGAAAGAATGTGCTTTTGCCTTTGAGACTTGGATGACTAACTTTTACAGAATCTGATTTCACACTAATGACAGAGAGATAAAATGGGCCAAAATATTTATTTACAATTCTGGAAGATCAATCTTTCTTCAAATAACTTGCTTCAAATGCTGGAAACACTCATCGTTATCAGACGGTATCTGTAAAACGAGAAAAAAAGAGTAATAATTTTAGCTTGGTATAAAGAAATAGAAAGCAATTGTCTGCTGAAGGTAAACAATATGCAAGGACTGTAAGTCTATTTACCCAACCATTATATTTCAACAATGTTCTACCAGCAATGAGTGAGCAATCAGTTAACCACTAAATTAAGTGCTTTAATAGCAGTTCTGCCACATTAATAGGCTCATAAAACCTTTAACACTATTTCATCATTCCTATCTGCTTGGTAAGTTTTAGAGAGAATATCAGGTTATTTATCCTGAACCAAAAGGTTACAAAACTTAGTTCTATAATGTTTGCCCTTTGAGTTTTATCAGTCTGAAATCAATGTCAATCAGGCCACAAAGTGAATAAAGCCCTGTGAATTATGCCAGTCATCATTTTGGGGTTGATGTCAATGAGAGTGCTTTATTCATTCAGTGTACGAACCGGACTTGATACCTCTACTGCAAAGTTGATGATTTAGCTAACATTCTCTCTTGCACAACTGGACACGCGTTTAGAGCTGAGATGGATTCAAACTTCACAAACCCCGAATCAGCACCATTTACAGGAATCAGTAGATTGCATGTAGATCAGCTGCTGACGGATTTCTACAAATTGCTGCAACAATTATACAGGCATGAGGTTAGCTAAAACTATTATAAGATTACAGGATGTGTCGTGGCAGATTCTGAATTGACTTTTGCAAACCCGGAGCTCCCCAACATTGGTGCATTAGTAGCAATTTTCTTTGCAGTGTGTTGGGAACATGTTGGAGGGCATGTGGAGAATGATAAACTGCTAGAAGGTGGATTAAACTCTTGGTGTCTCACATCTCCACCCATGTTGTTCAGAGAGCAAGCTTTCCTTCTAAACCTCAACATGGAACTTCTCTCAAGGTACTTCAGTAGTATGCTGAGACTTAGGGAGGAAAGTCAGTCCCTGAATACCCTGGCTAGAAATGATTTCTTATTGAAAGCAACGAGTAACTTGCCAGGGACAATATGGACATTAATTCTTATGTGTTGGTTCCCTAAGGCTGAGATGGTAAAACCAGAAACAACTCCTAGTCTGCAATTTGCAGTGACATAGCAAGTTACGTGGTGATAACTAGATCTCGGTCACTAGTCGGAGTGGGGTATTGACTGTGAGTATGACACATCAGTCTGAAGGTGTCCCTAGTCAATATTTCAACTGAAAGGGGCTCCATTCCCACAGTGACCAATAATATTCAGCAGGGCATCAAGATTGGTTCCAGTCATGTGTCCCTTCTTCAGAAAGTCATAGAGTCATGCAGAGGAGAAACAGGCTCTGTTTTAGTGGGAGTATATTGTTCCATCTCCATTTCACCCACCATGACCAGCCTAAGGGTGGCTTTGGGTTACAATGATAATCTGGTTACCTCCTGACAACCTGTGCTCCCAAGAAACATACAGCAAATACCATGCTGCCATAGAAAAATATGATCAGTTAACCTCTATTAGTTTGCTATTCCACTTTATGGACCCCTCTGAAAGATTCCTGCAGCACGAGGCTTGGGATCCGTTAGCGATCTGCTAAATGCTACACAAATCGCCATTACAGGACCAACAGACAGTGAGAGAGAGAAGTGGGCGCAGTAACAAGAGGAAGTGAGCAGACAAGTGCGACACACACAAAATGCTCGGGGAACTCCACAGGCCAAGCAGCATCCATGGAAAAGAGTACAGTCGATGTTTCGGGCCGAGTCCCCTTCGCAGCACCAGGATCTCTTTTCCATAGACGCTGCCTGGCCTGCTGTGTTCCTCCAGCATTTTGTGTATGTTGCTTGGATTTCCGGCATCTGCAGGTTTTCTCTTGTTTGAGACAAGTGCGACAAGCATTTCCAGGCCAGTCCATGAGAAATACAGCTAGCCGTGCTCCCCAGGTACAGTGCTTCAGAGGTTCAATGTCTGGGCAATTAGGACCTTGTATCCAGAGATGTGAATTTAAATTCTAGTATGGCAGCTGTGGAAAGTAGTCTGGATTTTAAAGAGAGCTGAAACTCTCTTTAACAATGAAATCTCTGGAACTATCAGTTTCTCACGAAAGGAAATCTGTTATAGAAACATAGAAAATAGGTGCAGGAGTAGGCCATTCGGCCCTTCGAGCCTGCACCGCCATTCAGCATGATCATGGCTGATCATCCAACTCAGAACCCTGCACCAGCCTTCCCTCCATACCCCCTGATCCCTGTAGCCACAAGAGCCATATCTAACTTTATCCTTATTTATCCTTATTTAGTGTGAACTAAATGTGAGTCCAGTCTTAACAGCCTGTCCCTTCCTCAGTTCAGGGACAAATGTAGATGCTGGTGATTCCAGCAACATTAAGATCATGTGAATGAATAACTAAACAGTAAACCCAATACCCCATTTAATTACAGTCCCAAACTTTACCCCTCTTTGCAGTAGACCAAAATCTGCTCTCCTTGGCTGATATTCCAGGATGAAAGCCAGGAAAAAATAAAGATATCAAATAAAATTTATAAACCAAAGCATGCCAAATACCATACAGGCATCAACAAGCCTTTCACGCTCGCATCTTCCTGGTACCAGCCTTGAGCACAATGCCTTATCAATGGTCCCACAAAGCTGGTGGAAGGCTGATGACAGCCTTGAGAATAACATCTTTCCCATTTAGAACTCAAATCTGCAGATGCTGGAAATCTGAAATGGAAATAGAAAATGGCGGAAACCCTGAGCAGGTTAGGCCTCAGCCATTGAGCCTGTTCCTCTCAACACCAGACCTGCTGTGTTCCCAACAGTTTCTGGGTTTGCTTCTAGCAGGTCTAGCTCGGAATTGCCTGCCTTATGATTGTACCTTTTTGAGATGAACGAGAGAAGTCTTTTCCAGACCGGCAGTAATGCAGGTATCCTAAGTGAGAACAACAGATTGGTGGAGGATGGAACTGCCACCGCTCACTCAGGCGGTACCTTGGCAACCTTAGTAAGTAGCTGCAGGGAGCGATCTCTCTCTCTCCCTCATTAGTGAGAGAGAGGGCCTGTTGAGATGTCAAAGTGTTGGGATGGGCAGTAGTTTTTGTTGGACTCCAAACCATGGTCCCCTTGGGGGCTTTTCTGTGCTTGCATGGTGAGAGGTGGGGCTGATGCTCTTTGCTAAAATAAGTGGAGGGAGGGGGAGGGGGGAAGGATGATGATTTTGTTGCTGCTTGTGTGTGTGAGGGGGGAGGATGAGCTTTGGGGTTCTTATGTTTTATTCCATCATTTGTTCTGTGGGGCTTTTCTTCTGTTTTGTGGTTGTCTGCAGAGGGTAAGAATTCCAGGTTGCATATTGTATACACTCTCTGAAATAAAATGGAACTATTGAATAATTGAGTCTTTGAACCATTGAAATGTGTGACGTTTGCAAACCAATTGAACTCTGGTACTCACAATAGTAATGATAAATGTCTGAGCTTGCATGGCAAAAACCTAACTGAACTGTGAGAAATCTTGTATAATATCCAGAGGTCGAATGCCTACTGCCAATCCTGCAGTAAAAGCTGGAACATCAACCATCATATGTCACGGTTACGTGAAATAGGGTTTCCTCCCAATTCTATGCTGGAAAGAATGGATTCCAAGCTCTGCATATAGCCTGATACAAGGAAGTTGTTTGCCTCCACTGATAGCTGGAATGAGTTGCTTATCTCCTGAGGAAATCCAGGATAGACAAGGCTTGCAGCCGCTGGAGTTCAAAAGAATCACTGAGTCATATAACATGACTCACCACGTGCTCACCAACCAGTTGACGCTCAGCTGCATTAACCCTATCTTTCAGCTCCAGGCCCGTGGTCTTCATTTGCCCATCTAGACCCTTCTTAAATGCTGTCAGTGACTCAGTTTCCAGCAGTACAGTCCAGGTAATTCCACCTCAATTCCCTCAAAATGGTTTATTCCTTACTTTAAATTTATGTAATTTAATTTAATTACCTCTGATAAAAGGAAATAATTCCCACAGTCTACCCAATCCATATCACTCATACTTAAATAAATTTCAGTCATACTTCCTTCTTAATCTCTTCTGCTCTAGCAAAAACAGATCTAATCTTTCCAGTCTCTCCTTATAATCAAAATCGTCCATTACAGGCAATTCAGTGGTGAATTTCCATTGCACCCTTTCCATAGAATCACATCTTCTCCAAAGTAATGATGGTCGAAACAGCAGTAGTGTAATCACTTGAATCAAGTATGATGTTCACTCAAGAGGTTGTCTATTGGTGAGTCTTCAGGTAGCTGCAGTGGTTGATCCAGAATCCACACATTCTAGTGCAGTATGGACAAGAGTAAACACCCTTATCCACCTTCATTGGTCCTTTGTAAACCCAACACCTTGGATCCTGAGCACGTCCAGATCTTACAGTCCTCTCCCTTTCACCGCTTGCTGATTACCATAGTACATGATCTGGGACTTTGTGGTGAATTCTTCTTAATGGAGAGTGCCTGTGCCTGACTTTGTTTGACATGGGGAGGCTAAGGCATAGGCAGCCTCCTCACGGCCTTTGATGGATTGGGGTCAGAGTTTAATGGCATGGCCTTCCTCTGCCTTCAATGCCATAGTGATGTGTCATCATCTTCTGCCAGCTCCACAGGTGAGGTCTTGGTTGGATCACTCTTCCTCTGGAACCCCCCGCTTGATCACACCACCTTGGGTGACCCTAACAGTGACAGATCCGTAATCTCCAGATGGCATACCTCTTGGGATCTCAGGAACTCAGAAGCATCTCCATCATGACAAGGTGATGATTCTCTGAGAAGTTCCCCAAAGTATGGGGTGACCAGACTGCATGAGGTCTGACCAATGTTTCATAAAATTAGAACATTATATGCTATCCTTTTTATTCAGTATCTGCTAATGAAGGCCAGCATCTCATATGCCTTCTTAACCATGCTATCTTCCCGCACTGTTACCTTTGAGGATCTTTGGACTGCACACTAAAGTTGCTCTTTATTGAGAGGGAGAAGCAATGTTAGAAATGTGAATATTTATCCACCTATAGTTTCCATGCAGGTCCCAGTCATAAGTCGAGCAATGGGTGCATTAGTGGTGGAGAGCATTGCTTCATGGGTTGAGGTGGCTCTGGATGGTTTGCATTATGTTCCCTGTGCCTGTTTTTGGGTACCTTTGAATTTATTAATCTAAAAGACCTTCCTGTGTAATATTATGAGTTAATACTCAAAAGAATAAGATTTGTCACAGCACAGTTGTGTCAGGTGAGAGATATTGATGGCTACAAGTAAAGAGTTTGTATATTATGGAAGTATCCCAAGGTGACTAGGATATAAAAAACAAACTGCTGGAGGAATTCATAAGTTTACTGCATCTTTGGAGGCAGAAAGATGGTCAACCTTTATTGTTTTGTCTCAGATCTGGAGGTTTGTGAAGGCCAAAAATCTAACATAAGTCCATAACCTAAAGAAAATAAAGTGGATATAAGGAGCGGGCAGGAGATCCAGCAGTTCACCAAAAAGCAATATGTGCGCAGATTCTTCATCCCTAACAAAACAATGTATGGCCCAAGGACCAAAGGACCCACGTGTGGAGAGCCAGGAACGAGAGCCAAGCCAGTAAAGCAGTCAACCCCCAATGGAAAAGCACTTTGAAGATCTCATTAATCAAGACTCCATCTTTGACCCAAGTGTCATTGACTCCAACCCACAGCACCGCATGAAATAGATTCTTGGGCCTACCCCATCTCAGTGGAAGGTCATCCAGCAGTTATAAAAATAACAAGGCTCTGGATCAGACAAATTCTCAGCTGAACCACTAAAACCACTAAAGAAGTATTTCTGAATATATGACCTCCTTGCTGCCATCTGGGCAATGGGGAGCATGCCAGCAGACATACTGAATGTCACAATCATCATCGTTTTCAAGAAAGAAAATATCTGATTGTGGTAATTAGGGGGTGATCCCTCCTGCAATCATCACTAAGGAAGTCATTGTCATCTCCTCAAAATCTTCTCCCAGAGTTGGAATAAAGATTTCATCCGTCAGGATATACATTGGATGGTATTTTCACAGTGCAACAAGTCTAAGGAAAATGCAGAGAGCAGAATCAACCACTATTAATTCACAGATTTCTCAAAAGAGGTGTCACCGGGATTTTCCTAAATATGACCATCAGCGGAAATATTCAATGTCAGATTTACTGGTGACTCAAATCAACCAACCCGATCCCATTATAGACTAGAATTAAGTTTATGCTAGCATTTTAAATCTTCTCAGTTGTTCTTACCACAATATTAAACTCCCCTAACAAATTTTCTGATTGTGTGGAGCTACAGGACAAATGGAAAACTATTCAAGATTTCTCAGCTCCAGTCCAGACCCACGATCACTCCAACCTCAGTCACCAAATTACAGTGTACAGAGACTGAGAGAAAAGCCATCATTGATCCTTCAATGAAGCATATAAAAGGACAGGCCTTCCATGAATACCCAGAAGGCTGAAAGCATCTCCCTTTGTTCCCCATTCAAGTGCAACATCACTTAGTGACCCTCTGGAAAATGAGACTCCCTTTCCATATCTCTGGAAACATCTTGCAGAAAAGGTAGAAATTCGTGACAAGATTCATCATCAATGTGTTGTACCAGCACACCTGAAGGAAAAAAATAACAAGACATCAATGCCTACACCAAGTTCATGGTCTACCCAACAACAATGATTCCTACCTCACTGTATGCTTTGGAGGCATAGACAAAACATTAAGGACCCCCATCATGGCAACCATGCCTCCTTCTCATTGCTGCTTTCTGGTAGAAAGTACAGGAGCCTGAAGACGCACATCTCATGGTTCAACAACAGTTCCTCCTTCCAGAGCTGACCTGAAAACCTCTAACACTACACTGTTTAATTATAAATTATGTAAGTTATGTATAATTCAGATTAATTTAAGTTTATGTAAACTAATATTTGTCTTCTTTGACTGTACTCTGCTGCTGTTTGAAGAAGCTATATTTCATTGCATTTATACCCTGGATTTGTATGCCTGTTAACATAAATTTGAAAATTCTCCAAATTCATTGGCAGAATAGGTGAACCAATATCAGTGACTTCTTCCAGATTGATGCCATCAGCATCACAATTAATCAACTCCAGCAAGTATCATCTACATCCCTGACTCCCAAAACAATTGCCCTACTCTGAACACTATCAATATAAGAGATGTCTGGGTTGACAGAAAAACACTTCAACAATATTCTTGAAGATTTGAATATATTTTGATTTAATTTGAGAATGGGAGGATTTACTGAATAGGTTCATGAAAACAAGGTGGGAAAAGGTTGTCATTGAGTATAAACCTATCAGAGACAAGTTGGGTTTAATTATGTAGCTCTATGCTGTAAATAAAATATTATGGTCAAATTGCTCATTTTAACCCATACATGCATTGAAATGAAGTGCAATATTCACATACAGTCCACATCAAATGAAATAAAGCCATTGCTTTTAAATGTCACAGTGGAAGCTGAGTTATTCCATGATCAAAGAGACTTCTATAACTTGCTGCTTTAATTGACGGCACTTCTCTGCATCTGACTGCTGTGCCAGCTTCTATAAAAGCTAAGGGCTCAACAAAACCCATTAGTATTCAGCAGCACAAGACCATGAAATTCTCCTCTTGCATCAACACATCTTTTTATAATGACTGCATAATTAATTTACCTTGTAGGACTTCCTAAGAAAATGCTATACCTTCTACCTGCTTTTAGTAGAATCTGGAGTATTTAGCAGGCTACCCAATGTATATACAAAAACAATAGTCTATCCCCATCTCCAAAATATTTTAGTTTGTGTTCACGTTATAACCATAATTACTTGTCACTTTGCCCAATTCCACAGTGCACCAACTGCGTGGTTCCTGTTTAATAGTGCAACTGCCACAACTGTGTTTAAACAGCTTCAGATTTTCTGCTTAAAGAGACAGAAGCTATTTCAGAATGGCCTTATGATAAACTGTTCCCCATCTTCAGAAATGCTGCTTGAAGTTGTAATAAAGCAGAATTTAAACCTTTTATCTGGAATATGTGTAAGTTGCTGGCAGTTCTGAAGGGAAATTTCGCCACTCAAGCATTCCAACCTGAGAGCTGGACATTCATAGACCTCCTATAAAGTGCCAAGTCACTCTGTTCTGTCACTGGACTCCATGTGCAGCCAGAGGAAGGAGCTCTCTCTTTTGGAGCACTTGAATTGTCAGTACGTAGAAGTCTATGAACCAAGTACTAACGGGATTAGGAAAGACAGGTAGCTCAGCATTGACATGGCAGACCGGGGTGCCTTTTCTGCACCGTTAGACTATGTCTCCCTCTCTCCAAGTGACATGTGAAGCTAAGAGTGAACACAGACTTAACACACGCACATATGCTCACACTCCCCCATATGCACACAATATTCTGATTCCTTATTCTATGAAGTCTATGAAACTATGTGCTATCATATGTGCAAAGACCACGCACTGAAAAACACACACATCAACAACTTGCCCTCCTCTGAACCTGAGTAGAAGCAAATCATTCTCAATACCAAGAAAGTTATCTTCTCTGAAGTTAAGTAGTTGTATAGTCTTAGTTATGGAAATGACAAAACGCCTTCATAATTGGATCATCTAAACTGAAACTGGGGCAATATTTATTTTGTTTTGCAAACTGAAAGGCCTTTTTATTAATCCTCCTGTTAATTTTCTGCTATGTCATTGATTAAATAAAAATGGCATTAAAAGCCAATAAATGTCCAAGTATTCACTATTAATTTTAAGTTTTCATTGATTTTCCTTCATTGAACCTCTGCTTCAGTGATCATAATTGAAGTAGCAGTATCTTAACAAGGAAAATTCAGAGGCATTTTCAAAAGCTTATTAATTCATTTGTAAGAAAAAAATTAATAAATGAAATGTGATAAATAATAATAAGCAACCATGACTTCACATAAAATGACATCAATTTAGAAGCCACTTCAAAACTCATTCACCACTAGAAATTTACCTATATTAGACATGGAGAAAACCGTTAACTGCACAAGCTGTTGGTCGCAATACGCACATAGCGTTGTTAGACATAACTGACATCTGATGTCTATGTGTCTCAAATTACAGGACATATTCTCCAACCACGTAACATTTTAATCATCTTCACGAAACAACTTATTTGCATTTTAACACACAGGATTCACAGGATTGTCATTTCTGTACCAGGCTAACTGGTGCTTATTGATCTGAGTAGAATGGCAGAATGGAAAGCATCATCTTCACATGGTCCTTTCATTATTAGATCTAGTTTGTGTAATCCCAGCACCAAAGTATCTTGAGATCTGAATTGGAACACAGTCAATGATAATAATTTATCAATATGGAATGTAGAACTCCAGTTTATGGACTATATTCTTTAATATTTGTGTTCTTTAATTGTATTCAATTTTATATGGCCTAATGGGTCTAGCCACCTCGTACACACCTGTTTCCGTAGAGTAATCCAAGCAACTTCAGTTAGACCACGCAAGACCATAACACCATAAGACATGGGAGCAGATTTAGGCCATTCAGCCCATCAAGTTTCTCTGCCATTCGATCATGACTGATATATTTTCCCTGTCAACCATGTTCTTCTCCTTTCCCTGCAATGCTTGACACTATTTCTTATCAAAGACGTATCAACCTTTGCTTTAAATATACCCAATGACTTGGCCGCCACAGTTGTTCGTGGCAATAAATTCCACAGATTCATTACCCTCTGGCTAAAGAAATTCCTCTTCATTTCCGTTCTAAAGAAATATCCCTCTATTCTGAGACTGGGCCATCTGATCCTAGACTTCCCCACAATAGGAGCATCCTCCCCACATCCACTCTATCTAAGCCTTTCAATATCTGATACATTCCAATGAGATCCCAACTTCATTCTTTGAACTCCAGTGAGACCAGGCCCAGAACCATCAACTGCTTTGCACATTAACACTTTCATTCCTAGGTCCATTCTCCTAAACCTCTGGATCCTCTCCAATGCCAGACAGCCTTTCTTAGATATATGGTTCAAATCTGCTCACAATAGTCCAGATATGGTCATAAAGCTTCAGCATTGCATCCTTGCTTTTGTATTCTGGTCCTCTCAAAATGAATGCTAACATTGCATTTGCCTTCCTTGCTATCGATTCACTTTGCAAGTTAACCTTTAGTGAATCTGCAAGATTGCTATATTGGAGAGAAATGGAAGGTTCACAAACACTAGAAATTCTATGGATGCTGGAAATCCAAGTCAACACACACAACTCTGAAGGCCAGGCAACATCTGTGGAAAAGAGTAAATAGTCGACATTTCAGGCTGAGAACCTTCATTAGGATTGGTGAAGGGTCTTGGCCCAAAACATTGACTTTTTACTCTTTTCCATAGATGCTGCCCAGCCTGCTGAATTGCTCCAGTGTCTGCTTGTGTTGAAATGGAAGATTGTTGTGCTCTATGATTGACTGAGCTGTGGCTTACTCCCAGCAAGCCAGATACGCCAATTAAACCCAAAAGCTTCTCAATTCACAGGATGGACTAAACTGCTGATTAGGAAAAAGGCAAAAGATGGAGGTGTGTGTTTCATGATAAACTCGTGGTGGTGCTCCTCTGTAGTGGTTTTGTCAAACTTGCGTTCCTTCAACCTTGAACACCTAACAGACAAATGCCATCTGTTCCATTTACCTAAGAAGGTCCCCATGATGCTGATCACAATTTGCATACCACCAGAGGCTAACTATAACCTAGCGCTTGAGATACTGTATGATGTCATCTCCAAACAAGAAAGAGTCCATCCTGATGCATTTCAAATCATAGTAGGGGACTTTAATAAGACTTGTTTGAAGAAAACCCTGCTCAATCTCCATCAGTTTATAACTGATAGCACAAGATGTCCCAACGCACTAGATCATTGTTATACTAAAGATAAGGAATGCCTACCGTTCCATGTTCAGACCGCAGTAAATCTGATCACTTGGTTGTCCTTCCCCTATCTGCATACAGGCAGAGAGTAAAGAGTAAAATTCCAAAGATTAGAACATCAAAGAGTTAGTCGTTATCAGACAGAGGAGTGGCTATGGGATTACTTCAAATCAGTGGACTGGGCTGTGTTCAAGGATTTATCTATGGATCTGAATGAATGTTGTCAAGGTTGTAAAGGCCTTTATTAAAACAGCTGAGCATGTGCCCACAAAATCATTCAAAGTCTTCCCAACCAGAAGCCCTGGATTAACCATGAGATCTGCAATCTGCTGAAGCTCAGGTGAGAGGCTTTGAAGACCAGTAATCAAGAAAATTATAAGACATCCAAGTATGATCTCTGAAAAGCCATCTCATGGAAGTGGCAATTCTGGATTATCTTGAAACAATGAAGAATATTCGACAGTTGTGGCAGGGCTTGAATGCTATTACCTCTTATAAAGTTATACCAAGCAACATAAGATAAAACACGGCTTCGCTTCCAAATGAGCTTAATGCCTTCTGTACTCACTTTGACCATCAAAACATAGAGGAACCATCACAAACTCCTGCAGCCCCAGCTGATCCTGTGATTTCAGTCTCTGAGGCCGACGTGTGAGCAGCCTTCAGGAGAGTGAACACAGAAAAAGCATCCGGCCCAGGAGGGATAATTGGCCAAGTACTAAAGACCTGTGCTCATCGACTGGCTGGAGTGTTCATTGAGATCTTTAACCTCTTGCTTCAGCAGTCTGTGGGATCCACCTGATTCAAGCCGAATTCAACTACACCACTGCTGAAGAAGAATTTGGAAATATGCCTCAGTGACTATTGTCCAGTGGCAGTGTTGAAGTGTTTTGAAAGGTTAGTGATGAAACATATCAACTCCTGCCTGAGAAGTTACTTGGATCCAGTCCAATTTGCCTACCAGAGCAATAGATCCACAGTAGATGCCATCTCTTTGGCTGTCACTCTGAACATCTGGACAGCAAAGATGTATACATCAGGATGGTTTTTATCAACTACAGCTTGGCATTTAATAACATCATTCCCTCAAAACTAATAATTAAGATTCAAGACTTTGGCCTCAATACCTCCTTGTGCAATTGGATCCTCGATTTCCTCACTTGCAGTCGTTCGGATTGGCAACTATATCTCCTCCACAACCTCCATCCAATACTATATTCAAGTTTGCTAACAACACCACTGTTGTAGGCTGAATCATAGGTGGTGACGTCTGAATATAGGAGGAACAGTGAAAATCTGAGTAGTGCCGCAGCAACAACCTCTTCCTCAATGTCAGCAAGACTAAGGAGCTGATCATTGACTTCAGGAGGAGGAAACCAGAGATCCAGGAACCAGTTCTCATCACAGGATCAGGGGTGAAGAGGGACAGCAATTTTAAATTCCTCAGTGTTATCATTTTGGAGATCTGTCCTGGGCTCAGCACATAAGTTCAATTAAAAAGAAAGCACAACAGTGCCTATGCTCCTTAGGAGACTGGGCATGACATCTAAAACTCTGACAAACTTCTTTAGCTGTGTGGTGGAGAGTATATTGACTGACTGCATCACAGCCGGGTATGGAAACACCGATGCCTTTGACACCAAGCCCCACAAAAAGTAGTTGATAAGGCCCAGTCCATCACAGGTAAAGCCCTCCCCACCATTGAGTGCATCTACATGAAGCGTTGCCACAGGAAAGCAACATCCATCATCAGGGACCCCCACCATCCAGACCATGCTCTGTTCTTGCTGCTGCCATCAGGATGAAAGTACAGAGCCTCAGGACTCAAACCACCAAGTTATGGGACAGTTAGTACCCCTCAAACTACAGGCTCTTGATCCAAAAGAGTAACTTCACTCTTTTCACTTGCCCCATCATTAAGACGTTCCTACAACCTCTGGACTCACTTTCGAGGATTCTTCATCTCACGATCTTGATATTTAGTGCTTAGTTATTTGTTATTATTCTTTCTTTCTTTTTGAACTTAAACAACTTGATGTCTTTTGCACAGTAGCTGAACACCCAAGTTGGTGCAATCTTTCATTGATACTATTATGGTTATTACTCTATCATATACTTATTGAGTATATATTGAGTAACAGTGAATCTCAGGGTTGTATATGGTGACTTTGTTAATAAATTTGCTTTGAACATTGAACAAGAGCTCCAAAGTCCCTTTGCGCCACCAATTTTGAATTCACTCACCATTTAGAAAATAGTCTACACCTTTATTTCTTCTACCAAAGTGCATGACCATATACTTCTCATCTGCCACTTCTTTGCCCATTACCTAATCTGACTAGGTCTGGAGTATTGCATTCAACTCTGGTCACCACATTGTAGGAAATATATGGGGCTTTGGAGAGGGTGCAGAAGAGGTTTAGCAGGATGCTGCCTGGATTAGAGATCATGTGCTACAAGGATTGTTTGGACAAACAAAGGTTGTTTTCTCTGGAGGCTGACAGCAGGAATGATCGAAGCTCTTAAAGTTATGAAAAGCAGAGATAAGGTAGACAGCTGGTATCTCTTTCCCGGGCTTGAAGTGTCTAATATTAGAGAGAATTCATTTAAGGTGAGAGGAGAAAAGTTTAATGGAAATGTGTAGGATAAATTTCTTACACAGAGAGTTGTGGTGCCTAAAATGTACTGCTAGCAGTGGTGGCAGAGACAGATACAATAGAGGCACATAAATATACAGGGAATGGAGGGATATAGACTTTATGTAGACAGAGGAGATTAGTTTAGTTAGTCATTAATTTCTAGCTTAATTAGTTCAATACAAAATTAGCAATCGATGGGCCCATTCCTGTGCTGTGCTGTTCTATGTAAAGAATGCAGGCTGCAAAATAAGAGTGGCATGGGCAATGTTGGCATCAGTCACAGAGTATCACACTGGGCAAAGTATTTTGGATCATTTCATGATTTCTCCTATTTTTCATGTTTCAGAAGGGTTTTAGTTTGAAATTGAATAGCCAAGAAGTGACAAATATAACATTCAGAAAGAAATCCTGTCTGAGTCCAATCCTGTCTTTTCACTGCACAATATCCATAATCTCTAATGACTCCAATATCTCCAATCTCCAGTGATTCTAGTGATTAGTATTTGTGCTTGTATGACTGCCTCATTCTGCCTTTCTGTGCTTCTGGATTGCCCAGTACTCAACATCACCCTTCCCCATACCCCCCACCATGTCAGTACTGCTATTCTATTACTGTAAATGTTCTGTGCCCCACTGAACAATAATTCAGCCGTCTCCTCTGAGCTTCAAAGCACTGATCTTTGCTGAAGTGAATCCTCTACCTCCAACTGCAGTTCACATCTTTCTCCTATCTGTACATCTGCCTTATTTTCCTGATTTTTCTACCTTTCGCTTCACATCTTTCTTCATCCACCTACACCTACTTGATACGCCTACCGTAGTTCATTAACTATCTGCACAGGTAAAGTATCCTCTGAAGCCTTCTTGACTGTAACACGACACTGAAAATGGACTTCTTTCAAACACCATTACTGGAAGTCACACATTTATTGCCATATGCCCATGAAGATATACCGGTATTCATAAAGCAGAACTGATAACCCTACCATGGTCCATTAACTGTCTCACAGGTACAAAACAGTTTTCTCCCCCAAACTTTCACAGCTTGTCCTCATTAAATTCATCGGTTTACAGGTATGATTCAGATTAAGATAGCTTCATTAGTCTGTGCTTTTACAAATTGCTTTCTCTATTGTTTTAGGTTTGAGAAACAAAAACACTAGATAATTGGCAAATTTTTTGAAGGGATTTTAGGTCACAAATGCACATTGTTAAACAGTCTGTTTACATAAACAAGAGATTCTGCAGATAGTGGAAATCTTGAGCACTACACTCAAAATGCAGTAGGAATTCAGCAAGTCAGGCAGTCTCTATGGAGGGGAATAAACAGTCAGTGTTTCAGTCCTAATGAAGGGTATTGGGCCAAAACGTCAACTGTTTACTTCTCTCCATTTTCGCTGCCAGTCTATGTTCACTGCATAGTTAGTTGTTTCTATGTTTTCACCAAGAGTAACAAGGAAAAGTAAACATGATCTCCATGAGTTTTATTTGCTGCAGCTTTCTATTTCTAACTTTGTCTGTGAAATTCTTTCAGGAGTGCCATTAAGTGATGGAAACCATCCTGAAATAAACTTTGCTATTTCACTCATCTGCTGAGTTTTCAGATACGATTGTCAAAAAGTACAGAAACTTAAATGGTACATCTGTGCAAGAGCGAACAAAACTGAGGCCCTTCCAAAGACTCTCAAAGGCATGACCTATTTTAATTGTTAGTTAGTTCTGTTCCATGGAAGATTCTTTCCACAAGAGCCGTTGGCCTGGAAGTTTGATGGCACCATGCCTTTCCCTTAGGTACCCTGCAGACCCTAACGCACTCAACAATCACGTGCTGCTGATGGCACAGGAGATCAGAATCAGAATCAGGTTTAATTATCACTGGCATGTGACATGAAATTTGTTAACTCAGCAGCAGCAGTTCAATGTAATATATAATATGGAAGAGAATAAACAAAATAAAAATAATAATAATAAATATATCAATTATAGTATACATATAGAAGCATAGAAAACCTACAGCCCAATACAGGCCTTTCTGCCCACAATGCTGTGCCGAACATGTACTTAGTTTAGAAATTACCTAGGGTTACCTATAGCCCTCTATTTTTCTAAGCTCCATGTAGCCACAGGAGTCTCTCAAAAGACCCTATCGTTTCCACCTCCACCACTGCCTCCGGCAGCCGATTCCACGCACTCACCACTCTCTATGTAAAAAACTTACCCCTGACATCTCCTCTGTACCTACTTCCAAGCACCTTAAAACTACGCCTCCCATGCGAGCCATTTCAGCCCTGAGGAAAAGCCTCTGACTATCCACACGATTAATGCCCCTCATTATCTTGTACGCCTCTATTAGGTCACCTCTCATCCTCCGTCCCTCCAAGGAGAAAAGGCCAAGATCACTCAAGCTATTCTCAAAGACATGCTCCCTATTCCAGGCAACAACCTTGTACATCTCCTCTGCACCCTTTCTATGGTTTCCATGTCCTTCCTGTAGTGAGGTGACCAGAGTTGAGCACAGTACTCCAAGTGGGGTCTGACCAGGGTCCTATGTAGCTGTAACATTACCTCTCAGCTCTTGAACTCAATCCCACGGGTTGATGAAAGCCACACTGCCAAGAGTCTTACCATTAATACTATATTTTGCCATCATATTTGACCTACCAAAGTTAACCTCCTCACACTTATTTGGGTTGAACTCCATCTGCCACTTCTCAGCCTAGTTTTACATACTATCAATATCCTACTGTAACCTCTGACAGCCCTCCACACTATTCACAACATCCCCAACCTTTGTGTCATTAGTAAATTTACTACCCCATCACTCCACTTCCTCATCCAGGTCATTTATAAAAATCATGAAGAGAAGTCCCAGAACAGATTCCTGATGCACACCACTGGTCACCGACCTTCATGCAGAATATGACCCGTCTACAACCACTCTTTGCCTTCTGTGTGCAAGCCAATTCTGGATCCACAAAGCAAGCTCTCCTTGGATCCCATGCCTCCTTACTTTCTCAATAAGCCTTGCATGGGGTACCTTATCAAATGTCTTGCTAAAATCCATATACACTACATCTACTGCTCTACCTTCATCAATATGTTTGGTCGCATCCTAAAAAAATTCAATCAGGCTCGTAAGGCACGACCTGCCTTTGACAAAGTCATGCAGACTATTCCAAATCATATTATGCCTCTCCAAATGTTCATAAATCCTGCCTCTCAGGATCTTTTCCATCAACTTACCAACCACTGAAGTAAGACTCACTGGTCTATAATTTCTTGGGCTATCTCTACTCCCTTTCTTGAATAAGGGAACAACATCTGCAACCCTCCAATCCTCTGGAACCTCTCCCATCCCCTTTGATGATGCAAAGATCATTTCCAGAGGTTCAGCAATCTCCTCCCTCACCTCCCACAGTAGTCTGAAGTACATCTCATCCAGTCCCAGAGACTTATCCAACTTGACGTTTTCCAAAAGCTCCAGCAGATCCTCTTTCTTAATGTCTAGATGCTCAAGCTCTTCAATCCATTGTAAGTCATCCCTACAATCATCAAGATCCTTTTCCATAATGAATACTGAAGCAAAGTATTCATTAAGTATCTCCGCTGTCTCCTCCAGTTCCATACACATTTTTCCACTATCACACTTGATTGGTCCTATTCTTTCATGTCTTATCCTCTTGCCCTTCACATATTGAATAGATTAAAAATAGTGCAAAAAACGGAAATACTGTATATTAAAAAAGTGGGGTCGTGTGCAAGGGTGCAATGTCCATTTAGGAATCGGATGGCAGAGGGGAGGAAGCTGTTCCTGAATCATTGAGTGTGTGCCTTCAGGCTTCTATACCACCTACCTGATGGTAACAATAAGAAATGGGCATGCCCTGGGTGCTGGAGGTCCTTAATAATGGACGCTGCCTTTCTGAGATACCACTCCCTGAGGATATCCTGTGTACTTTGTAGGCTAGTATCCAAGATGGAGCAGACAGATTTACAACCTTCTGCAGCTTCTTTCGGTCCTGTGCAGTAGCAACCCCCCCCCCCCCCCCCCTTCATACCAGGTATTGATACAGCCTGTTAGAATGCTCTCCACGGTACATCTATAGAAGTTTTTGAGTGTATTTGTTGACATGCCAAATCTCTTCAGACTCCTAACGAGAGTATAGCTGCTGTCTTGCCTTCTTTATAACTGCTTGCTTTACTCAGTAAACATTATAGAGTCAAAAATGTATATATTTTCAAACCCCTCTGGGGTAGTAAATCTCTGTATATTTCTACCCCCAAGGGTGATGAGGTTGGATCAATAGGTAAATTTAAGGTGGAGGTGGATAAATTTTTGGAACATCAAGAACTTGAAACAGAAGATATAAAAACCTGAAAGCATATACCACCAGGATCATGGACAGCTTCTATCCTGCTGATATAAGTCTATTGAAAAGAGCTTTTGTATGACAAAATGGACTCTAGACCTCACAGTCAACCTCATCATGGCCTTGCATCCTAGTCTCTTTTAACATTATGCTTTCTCTTTAAGAGTAACACGATACTCTTCCTTGCATTATTGCTGTTCCCTTGTGCTACCTCGACGTACTAATATGATGAAATCATCTGATGGATGGTATGCAAAGCAAAGTTTTTCATTGTGTCTCAGAGCATGTGACAATAGCTCAAGTTGAACTTCATGTTTATTGTCATTCAACTATACATATGTGTACAGCTAAATGGAACATCGTTCCTCTGGGGTCAAGGTGAAAACACAGTACATGTAGTCACAGATAGTACATATAATTACAATACAGCAGATATAGTTATGATAAAACACAATCGTTCATTTATTATGTGCTGTGTTGTATGGCGTGGGCAATCATGGTCTTTCCATGACCATGATTGTTCTTGGCAAATTTTTCTATAGAAGTGCTTTGCCATTGCCTTCTTCTGGCTAGTGTCTTTACAAGATGGGTGAACCCGGCCGTTATCAATACACTTCAAAGATTGTCTACCTGGCATCAGTGGTCGTATAATCAGGACTGGGGATATGTACCAGCTGCTCCCATGGTGTCATGTGACTCTGATCAGGGGGCTAATCAGGTGCTACACCTTGCCCAAGGGTGACCTGTGGCCTAGCAGAGGGAAGGAGCACCTTGCACCTCCTTTGGCAGAGACATATCGCTGCCCCACCACCCCAAAGCACAATACAGAGACAAAATAATGTTAGCACAATTCTCTGAATGGTATGGCCCATAGAATGTGTGGGATGCTGGCCTGGAGCTGTGTTTCTGTAAGAATAAACAGTTCCTCGTCTTGCACTGGGTCAGTTGCAGATGAAGGTAATCCAGTTTGTTTTCCAGTGAGCAAATACTGGAAAGCAGTATTGACAGGAGAGCTGGCCTGAAGCGGTTAGGCTTTAACTAAGTGTAAAGTCTAACAATTTTGGTGTCATCCACAAGATAACTAGTTATATTCTCATCCAAATTCTTAATATAGGTCACAAACACAAGCGAACCCAGCACTCATCCCTGTGACACACTACAAGTCACCGACCTCCAGTGTGGAAAAAAAAATCCACCTCTTCCACTGCCTATTCCCAGACCATTTTATAGCTAATTATTTTGAATGAGATTACCACCAAAACACATTTTGTGCACAGAGGGATTTCCCAAAGAAGAATGAGATGAATGATCTTGTGATTTATTTTCTTTTCAATTGCCGGATTCAGAGATGAAAGTTTTCAGGAACCAATGAATGCTACAGTCTTTTTTAGATTCATGGAGGGTGAACCCACCAAAAGCATCTGGCCCAGATGGGGTGAGCTGGCCAGGTATTGAAGACCAGTGCTAATCAATTAGCTAGGGTGTTCGCTGATTTCTTTACCCTCTCACTTCAGCAGTCGAAGGTACCCACCTGCTTCAAGCAGTCTCCAATTATACCAATGATTCAGAATATGGTAACTTGCCTATTATCCAATAGCACTTACATCCACTTGTGATTAAGTGCTTTGAGAGGCTGGTGATGAAACAAATCAACTGCTGTCTGTGGAGATACTTGGATCTGCACCAAGTTGCCTACCATCACAACAAGTCTACAGCAGATGCCATTTCATTGGTTTTCACTCAACCCTGGAACATCTGGACAGTGAAGATACATATATCAGGATCCCCTCCATTGGTTACACTCTGCATTCAGTACTATCACCCCTTTAAAACGATTCAATAGGTTCCAAGACCTAGGCCTTAATACCTCCTTGTGCAATTGGATCCTCAATTTTTCCAGGTGAGGTAACACTTCACCTGTGAGTCTGTTAGTGTCATGTACTGTATCCAGTGCTCCCGGTGTGGCCTCCTATATATATGGGTGAAACCCAATGTAGATTGGGAGACCACTTCGCCAAGCTCCTACGCTCCGTTCATCAGAAGAAGTAGCCACCCATTTTAATTCCACTTCCCATTCCCATTCTGATATGGCAATCCACGGCCTCCTCTACTGTCACGATGAGGCCACACTCTGGTTGGAGGAGCAACACCTTATATTCCGTTTGGGTAACCTCCAACCTGATGGCATGAACATTAATTTCTCAAACTTCCAGTAATGATCCCACCCCTCCTTCACCACTCCCCATCCCCCTTTCGCTCTCGCACCTTATCTCCCTGCCTGCACACAGCCTCCCTCTGGTGCTCCTCCCCCCTTTTCTTTCTTCTCTCCTATCCTCTTTCTCCAGCCCTGTATCTCTTTCAACAATCAACTTCCCAGCTCTTTACTTCATCCCTCCCCCTTCCAGTTTCACCTATCACCTTCTGTTTCTCTCAGTCCTATGCCACATTTTAAATCTACTCCTCATCTTTTTTACTCCAGTCCTGTCGGAGGGTCTCGGACCGAAATGTTAACTGTACTTTTTCTATAGATGCTGCCTGGCCTGCTGAGTTCCTCCAGCAAGCGCTGAATTATGACTGTGAGGCTAAGTGTCATATTTAAGTCTGCTGACAACACCATTGTTATTGGCTGAATCAAGGTGATGATGAATCAGCGTATAGGAGGGAGATCGAAAATCTGGCTGAGTGGTGCCACAACAATAATCCCTCACTCAATGTCAACAAAGCCAAAGAGCTGATGATTGACTACAGGAGCAGGAAACCAAAGGTTCATAAGACAGTCCTCACTAGGGGATCAGAGGTGAAAAGTGTCAACAACTTCAAATACCTCAGGGTTATCATTTCAGAGGATTTCTCCTGGGTCCAGCACGTTAAGTGCCATTACAAAGAAGGCACAACAGTGCCTCTACTTTCTTAGAGGTTTGCAAAGATTCAGTACGTCCTCTAAAACTATGACAGACTTCTATAGATGCGTAGTGGAGAGAATACTGACTGGCTGCATCACAAACTGGTATGAAACCACCGGCGCCCTTGAATAGGAAAGTTAACAAAAGAGTAGTGGATACAGTCCAGTCCATTGCAGGTAGAGCCCTCCCCACCATTGAGCACATCTACAGGCAGCACAGTCGCAGGAGTTATTACCCCTTAACCATAAGGCTCTTGAACCAGAAGGAATAACATTCTCTGAACCCAGCGGTGAACTGTTCATATAACTTAAGTACTCACTTTCAAGGATTCTTCATCTCATGTGCTTGTATTTATTGTTTACCTATTTATTATTATTTTGTTTGTTTGTTTTTCTTTTTGTATTTGCACAGTTTTTTGTCTTTTGTGCATTGGTGTTTTGTCCATCTGTGTGTGGTTTTTCATTGATTCTGTTGTGTTTCTTTGAACTTACTGTGAATGCCCTACGTGACAAAGAATCTCAGGGTTGTATATGGTGACATATATGTACTTTGTTCATAACTTTAAATTGAACTTTATTCCTTTATTATCCCATTCAAAAGCAAAGTACTGCAGATGCTGAAATCTCAAGGAGAATTGGGGAATGCTGAAAGCGCTTAGCAACAATAACCAGATTGAGAAGCTGCAGAACCTGGGCCTCTGTACCTTCCTCTGCAACTGGATCCTTGACTTCCTAACCAGAAGACCACAGTCTGTGCGGATTGGTGATAACATATCCTCCTCGCTGACGATCAACACTGGTGCACCTCAGGGGTGTGTGCTTAGCCCACTGCTCTACTCTCTATATACACATGACTGTGTGGCTAGGCATAGCTCAAATACCATCTATAAATTTGCTGACAATACAAGCATTGTTGGTAGAATCTCAGGTGGTGACGAGAGGGCATACAGGAGTGAGATATGCCAACTAGTGGAATGGTTCCGCAGCAACAACTGGCACTCAACGTCAGTAAGACGGAAGAGCTGATTGTGGACTTCAGGAAGGATAAGATGAAGGAACACATACCAATCCTCATAGTGGGATCAGAAGTGGAGAGAGTGAGCAGCTTCAAGTTCCTCGGTGTCAACATCTTTGAGGATCTAACCCGGTCCCAACATATCGATGTAGTCATGAAGAAGGCAAGACAGCAGTTATACTTTATTAGGAGTTTGATGAGATTTGGCATGTCAACAAATACACTCAAAAACTTCTAAGGTTGTACTGTGGAGAGCATTCTGACAGGCTGCATCTCTGTCCGGTATGGAGGGGCTACTGCACAGGACTGAAAGAAGCTGCAGAAAGCTGTAAATCTGGTCAGGTCCATCTTGGGCACTGGCCTACAAAACACCCAGGACTTCTTTAGGGAGCGGTGTCTCAGAAAGGCAGAGCCTATTATTAGGACCTCCAGCGCCCAGGGCATGCCCTTTTCTCCCTGTAGGAGGTACAGAAGCCTGAAGGCACACACTCAGCGATTCAGAAACAGGTTCTTCCCCTCTACCATCCGATTCTTAAATGGACATTGAAGCTTTGGACATGACCTCACTTTCTTAAATATACAGTATTTCTGTTTTTGCACATTTTAAAAAATCTATTCAATATATGTAATTGATTTTCTTGTTTATTTATTATTATGTTTTATTTTTATTTATTATTATTTTTTTCTTTCTCTCTGCTAGATTATGTATTGCATTGAACTGCTGCTGTTAAGTTAGCAAATTTCACATCACATGCCAGTGATAATAAACCTGATTCTGATTCTGATTCTGAAGTTCTTGAACTGACATACGCACCCTAATCCTAAGCATGAAATGGAACTCTACAGATTACATCTTGCCTCTGATTGCATGTTTTGCACTGTCTTGTCTTGCAGAGTCTTTTAGTTTCTCTTCACTCTCTTGTGTAGTTTATAGATAACTGATGTTTTATATATTGTCTGAACCTATGTGTCCGTGATGATACAATAAGCAAGTTGTTCATTGTACCTGTATCTCACCATACTTGTACAAATAACAATAATCTCACCTTGACAAGTTCAGATGAAAAATGATCTCTGCCTAGTTTTCTGAGTATTTCCTACATTTTCTGCTTTGTCATTTTTAATTTCTCGCTTTCTTTATCATTCCATAAATTTGTTGTATTTTGTCATATTTCCATTTTTTTCATCATTATTTACCACCTAAACATGAAATACTTCAGTTCCAAACCTAAACTTTAGACATCCCTGGCAATAGTGTCTCTAATAACTATTTTTATTTCTGATATATGGGTTGTTTACTTTTTTAAAATTTCCATCTTTATTTTAAAATATATCATCATTATGTGATCTATTGCCATTTTATCAAGCTGTAATTAGTTTGCTTTATCCTCAATATTTTTATATATTTTGCACTGAACTTAATTATACCTTGTTTATTAGTTCTCAAGTGGGTTCCTACTGTTTGGTTAGCTAATTGTCTCTACCAGATCATCCAGTACTCTGTTAAATATATTGAGAAAGGAATTATTCTGGCATGCACTGCAGAAACATTTTCCTTTCCTCACTACATAAATTTGACAAGGTTGTCAAGCCGAGGAGTGGTAGTGGGGTCAAGCTCCCACTACCTAAAAGTGCTCCTCACGGCATACACCTCAAATAGCCTCTGACAACCAAGTCCAACTCCTGGCTTTCTCATGTGGCTTAGCCTCTAAGCCCGGTGGAACTGTTTCTACTGATAGGAGAAGGGGAGAAAGCAGTCCTGGCGCCTTAAAACCAGAGCTTCGGGTAGCTGGAGCTCGTCAGCCTGGGAAGACAGTCCATCTAAGAGACGGAAAACTCTGATTTCAAACCACCGCTGCCTTGCAGCCATACCACTCATGGGAAAGGCTTCGGGAGTAAACCCTGAGGACAAATCCGGAGCTGGAGTCCCTAAGGCAGTCCGACGTTGTCTTCAACCTCGTTCTGGCAACTCCTGCGACGACACTGGTGCCAAGCTATATTGGCCCTTGTCCTTCCTTTGGACAACATTGGTATCGTGAAGAGGGGAGACTTGCTGCACGGGCAACTGCCGGTCTTCCATACAACCTTGACCAGGCCTGTGCCCTGGAGAGGACACTCCAGTGTCGCTTCACCAACAGACGCTGCTCTAAGCAAGACTTTCCAGGCGCAGATCCATGGCCTTGCTAGACTAACGGATGCCAACAAATTTGACAATAAGATATTGGAACAGAATTAGGCTAGTCATCCCATCAAGTCTGTTCCACCACTTGATCATGGCTGATTCATTTCCCTCTCAACCTTATTCTCCTGCCTTTCACACCCTGACTAATCAAAAATCTATCCATCTCCACCTAACTACACTCAATGACCTGGTCTTCACAGTTGTCTGTGCAACAAGTTTCACAGATTCACCACCCTTTGGCTAAATAAATGCCTCATTATCTCTGTTCTAAATGGATGCCCCTCTTTTCTGAAGTTGTGCCTTCTGATCCTAGACTCCCCCACTATAAGAAACATCTTTTCAACATCCACTCTATTAAGCACTTTCAACATGTGATAGGTTTTATTGAAATCTTGCGTCATTCTTCTAAATTCCAGTAGGTACAGGCCCAGACCCATTGAATGCTTTTCATATGACAAGCCTTTCAATCCTGGAATCCTTTCATGAACTTCCTTTGAACCCCCTCCATTGTCAGCGCATCCTTTCATAAATAAAGAGCGCAAAACTGCTCACAAAACTCCAAGTGAATCCTCACTAGTCCCTTATAAATCTTCAGCATTACATCCTTGCTTTTACAGTCTAGTCCTGTTGAAATGAATGCTAGTATTACATTTGCCTTCCTCACCATCGACTCAACCTGCAAGTTGACTTTTAGGGCATCCTGCATGAGGACTCCTAGTCCCTTTGTGCTTTGGATTTTTGAATTTTCTCCCCATATAGAACATGGTCTATGCTTTTATTCCGTCTACCGAAGTGCATGATAATACATTTCCTGACACTGTATTCCATCTGCCACTTATTTGCCCATTCTCCCAATCTATCTCAGTCCTGCAGACACCCTGCTTCCTCATCACTACCTGCCCCTCCAGCTATGCTCATATCATCTGCAAACTTGGCCACAAGGCGATCAATTCTATCACCCAAATCAGTGACGTACAATGCAAAAAGAAGTGGTCCCAATACTGACCCCTGAGGAGCACTACTAGTCACCGCTAACCAATCAGAAAAGACTCCCTTTATTCCCACTCTTTGCCTGCTAACAATCAGCCAATGCTGCATCCATTATGGTACCTTTCCTGTAATACTAGTATTTTTCTTGCTAAGCAGCCTCATGAATGGCACCTCGCCAAAAGCTTTTTGAAAATCCAAGTACACAACATTCACCAATTATCCTTTGTCTATCCTGCTTGTTATTTTTTCAAATAATTCCAAAAGATATGTCAAGGACAATTTTCCCTCATGGAAACTGGGCTGACTTTGGCCCATTTTATCATGTGCCTCCAAGTACTCTCAAACCTCATCCATAACAATTAACTCCAACAACTTCCCAATCACTGAGGTAAGGCTAACTGGCCTATAATTTCCTTTATCATACCTTCCTCTTTTCTTGAAGAGTGAAGTGACATTTTCAATTTTCCAGTCCTCAAGAACAATGTCTGAATCTAGTGATTCTTGAAAGATCATTACTAACGCCTCTACAATCTCCTCAACTACCTATTTCAGAATGTTTGTGTGTGGTCCACCTGGTCAAGGTGATTTATGTACCTTCAGACTTCCAGCTCCCAAGCACCTTTTTCCCAGTAATAGCAATTACACTCATTTCTGCCCTCTGACATTCTCAAACTTCTGGCATATTGCTAGTGTCTTTCACAGTGAAAACTAACACAAAATACTTATTGAGTATGACCTACATTTCTTTGTCCCTCTTTACTACCTCACCAGCATAACTTTCCAGCAGCCCAACATCCAATCTTGCTTCTTTTTTATGTTTTATATATCTGAAAATACCTTTGGTATCCTCTTTTATGTTATTAGCTAACTTACCTTCATAGTTCAACTTTTCTCTCTTTATGTCTATTTTAGTTGCCTTCTCATGTTTTTTAAAAACTTCCCAATCCTCTAACTTCCCAACTAATTTTTGCTCTATTATATGCCCTCTCTTTCATTTTTATGTTGGCTTTAACTTCTCTGGTTAGGAATGGTTGTGTCATCCTGCCTTTTGAATACTTCTTTTTTCAGAAGTATCTATCCTTGCCTTCCACATAGCTCCCAGAAGCTTCAGCCATTGCTATTCTGCCATCATCCCTGCTAATGTCCCCTTCCAATCAACTTTGGCCAGCTCCTCCCTCATGCCACTGTAATTCCTTTTACTCTACTGTAATACTGATACATCTAATTTTAGCTTCTCCTTCTCAAATTGCAAAGTGAAGTCTATCATTTTTATAATCACACTCCTAAGGGTTCCTTTACCTTAAGTTCCCTAATCAAATCTAGTTCATCCAATCCAGAATAACTGATCCCATAGTGGGTTCAACCACCAGCTGCTCTAAAAAGTCATCTCATAAGAATTCTACAAATTCTCTCTTGGATGCAAAATTGGCATGAACATGATTTTCCCAATTTACCTGTGTATTGAACCAACCCCACCGCACCCCCCCCCATGACAATCGTAACATTGCCCTTTTAACATGCATAATTTGTAGCCCACATCCTGCTACTGTTTAGGGGCTTGTATATAACTCCCATCAGGGTCTTATTACCCTTGCTGTTCCTTAACTCTGTCCACAATGATTCTACATCTTCCAATCCTATGTCACCTCTTTTTAAGGATTTGATTTCAGATTTACTGACAGAGCCACCCTACCCCTTCTGCCAGCTTTCCTATCCTTTTAATATAATATGTATCTTTGGATGTTAATCTCCCAACTATAGTTTTCTTTCAGCCACAATTCAGTGTTGCCCACATCATACCTGCCGATTTCTAACTGCCTGCCTTATTTCATATACTGCGTGCATTCAAATATAACACCTTGAGTCCTGTATTCATGTTTTTTTATTTTGTCTGCCTGTTACATTGCAACTCATTCCACTAATTGCAATTTTGCCCTATCATCTGCCTGTACTTCCTAACAGTTTCACTACACGTTGCCTCTGCTTGCAGATCAACTGCCCTATCCTCAGCGCTATCCCTCAGTTTCCCATTCCCTGCCAAATTAGTTTAAACCTTCCCCAACAGTTCCAGCAAACCTGCCCACAAGGATATTGGTCACCTCCGGGTTCAGGTATAACCCATCCTTTTTGTAGAGGTCATATTTTTTCCAGTGGAGCTCCCAATGATCCAGAAATCTGAAACCCTGGCCCCTGCACAGCTATGCATTCATCTGCCAAATCATTCTATTCTTACTCTCACTGATGTGTAGCACTGGCAGTAATCTTAAAAATTGCTTCCCTAGAGGTATTGCCTTTTAGCTTTCTTCGTAGCTCCCTAAATTCTCTCTTCAGGACCTCCTCGCTTTTTCTACCTGTCATTGGTGCTAATATGTACCAAGACTGCTGGCTGCTCACCTTCCATCTTTAGGATGCTGTGGACTGAATTCAAGACGTCCCTGACCCTTGTACCTGGGAGGCAACGTACCATCTGGGTATCAGTATCATATCCACAGAGTCTTGTGTCTGCTCCTCTATCTATGGAATCCCCTATCACTACTGCAGTCCTCTTCCTCCCCATTCCCTTCAGACTCACTGCAGCCTCTCCCTTGTAGGTCTTCCCCCTCAACAGTATCCAAAGTGGTATACTTATTATCAAGGGAAAGGCCACACTGGTACTCTGCACTGCCTGCCCATTTCCTTTCCCTCTCCTGACAGTCACCCTGCTACCTTAGATGTGACCACATCCCTGTAGCTCCTATCTATCACCTTCGCAGTTTCCCACATCAGCTGAAGGTCATTGAGCTGCAGCTCCAGTTTCTAAACACGTTCTCTGAGGAGCTGCAGCTCGGTGCACCTGGTGCAGATGTGGTTATCCGGGAGGCTGGAGGTCCCCCAGCATTCCCACGTCTCACACACAGAAGAAAACACACCCCTTGGAGCCATCCTCATGCACTAACTATGCACTAATGTTTCTATCAACTTGTTCAATTCTCTGAAAGGCGATAATCATCTGTTGTAATCTGTCAGTGCGTATAATTTTTTTTTGGTTGTCTTTCCACTAAATGATTGTACTCATGAAAGAGTAGGGGATCTTAACCAACCAAGAAACAATAAGTCTCAGGCAAACAGCTTGTGACAGAGCTAATGAGAGACTTGCTGGTGCATGGATCATAGGAGAGTGATGCACAATTATAAGGTGAACCTTTGCAGTATGTGACTGTGGTCACTAATAGGAGATTCATGAATGATATAACAATTCTTTCCCTAATGCAGAAATATGAAATATATACACCAATAAACTCCAATACCAATATGCGGGGTGCAGGTTTTCACCCTGAAAGGTCAACAGTTTCTTTCCTCCCCCAGATACTGCTTGACCTGCTGAATTCCTCCAGCAGGCTACTTGTTGGTGCTGATGCACTAGACCAGGCCAGCCTACTAAGTGTACTTACTGCATCAACCATTTGAACAAAGAAGTCACTTACAATATACTCACAGTAGTACAGGCTGTTTCTTGATATCATTTGTAAAATTTAAATTCACTTTAAACTTTCTTTGGAGCTCAAAAATCCACTTGGTATTCTCACAGAAAGCTCTACCATGACGCCAACATCTAAAATTTAATGGAAAACAAAAAATAAATCTAAAGTTTTCGACCTAATGATGAAAGATTTTTCCAGCTGCTTTCTGATAAAGGACACTCTTAATTTCGAACTGATAGATCCAGTGAAAGAGATCACCAGGCTTTTATGGTCCCAGCTACATTTAAATCTAACCGTTGAGTTAATGGACTTCCTCATGTAGTTCACCAGATGAAGATTGGCCAGTATTGTACTGCCCCAAACAGCAGTGTGATCAGTTTGAGGGGCGGTATTCATAGAAGAGACAAGTTTCACTGCAGTAAGACACCCAGCATGTCATGAAGTATTACAATTGTCAGATACAGGCATTTGGTATCAAGTGAATCCTTTGCAGCTTATCGGAGAAAACTTAGGAAAGAAATTGGGAGGGTAAGAAGAGGTTATGAAATGGCATGGGAAAGTAAAAATAAGGTGAATCCTAAAGTATTTTGGAAGTTGGGTGGTAGCTAGGGAAGAAATATGTTCCCTCAGGCACCAAGAGGGTACTCAATGGCTAGAGCTAGGGCATATAAAGAGGATCTTAAATTAATTCTTCCTATCAGTATTCACCAGAGACAAGGACTTGGAGCTTGAAGGGTTAGGGGAGGAATACACTGATACTCTGGACAACTCCATTTCAGGAAGGAATGTTAGCAATATTGGCACATATTTAGGTGGATTAATCGTCAAGGTCTGACAAAATGGCAAGGTGGATCCAAATTTGAAGGTAGAGGGTGGTTAAGTGGAGTTTGTCTAACTGGAAGTCTGTAACCAGTGATGTATTCCAGGGATCAGGAATGCCATGTACAGTATATAAATAATATGTCATGTATATAAGTAATTTGGATGAGAATGTAGCTGAGCTGATGAGGAAATTTGCTGATATCACTAAGATTCGAGTAATAAATAGATAAGCAAGTAGAGGAAAGGTACAGAAGGACATACAGTAGATCATTTGGAAAGTTGCGATCAGCAATGACAGATGGAATTAATCCTACGACTATAAGGTATGGGACGTCAATACTAACAGAACATATAAAGTAAATAGCAGAGACGTTAGTTAGGAGTATCGATGTACAGTAGGCCTTTGTGTGCAAGATGTAGATCCGTGAACATGGTGACGTGGGTGGATAAAGTAATGAAGGGAGCAATTGCTATGGCTGCATTTATAGGCCAAGGTGCAAGAGTTGGGATGTCACATTGCAGCTGTACAAAACATCTGGAGTGCTGTATATAGTTCTAGTTGCCACACTACATGATATGATAGCAATAGGAAGAGTACAGTATAGATTCATTCGGATATTGCCTGGAAATGGGGGCTTTACTTCTCAGGAGAGACTGCATAGATTGGTATTGGGTTAGGGTGTAGAATTGTCATTTTTCATGTAGCTTCTTTGTAGTTTAACTTTCCTGTGCTTTCTTGTATTTTTATTTAATCACATATATGTATAATTGTTCAGTGAATTTTACAGCAATTATGGTCCAGTTGACTCTGTGTTTTTCTAGAAGTTTCTTAGTCTTCTCTAGCAGATGTCACACCACTTGAATCTGGCTATTTTATAAGTTAATTATTATCACTGGAATTTTGTGATCTCTGATCTCAGTATGAAACCACTACGATTGCTTTTGTCTTTTTTTGTTCTCTTGGTTCTTCGTTTGTTCATTCTTCTTTATTGTAACACTTCGTAAATGGTCATAAGCAACAAGTATTATGCCTCATCCTTGACTTCCAAAGAATCTTTGGATCGCAAAGGCATCAGGGTCTAACACAGGGTTTACCTCACTGGTACACAGGAGACTGATCGCGAAGAGGTTTACAAAATCTGAGGAGCATAGACAGAGGAGATGTTAGAGTCTTTTTCCTAGAGATCATAGCTTAAGATGGGAGGGGATATATTTAAAGGAGATCGGAGGGGCAAGTTCTTCACACGGAAGGAACTGCCAAGGAAGTGGTGGAGCTAGGTACAATTACAATTTGTAAAAGGCATTCAGACAGATACTTGGATAGAGAGGGGGTAGGGGAATATGGACTTAATGTGGACAAATGGATTAGCATGGATTGGCATCACAGTCAGCATTAATGCAGTGGATTAAAAGGCCCATTTTGTTGCTGTACATCTCTGTGGTTATATGACAATTAATATGCCATTACTTGCTTTATACACATACAGGGATGGTGCGGTAATATTGCAGGTTAGCGCATCGCTTTACACCCATCGGGGTTCGATTCCTGCCGTTGCCTGTCAGAAGTTTGTACGTTCTCCTCCTGAATGTGTGGGTTTCCTCTGGGTGCTCCAGTTTCCTCTTGCATTCTGAAAGATGTACGGTCAGGGTTAGTGAGTTGTGGGCATGCTAGGTTGGTGCCAGAAACATGGCGACAGTTGTGGGACTGCCCGGCACAATCCACACTGATCTGATTTGATGCAAATGCGCATTTCACTTTACGTTTCCATGCACCTTTACTCTCTTTGCCACAGTTATCAAACACCCTTATGTCCCCTTACTGGTTCATATATCTGTCTCTGCCTATGTATCACTACCCCTTTCAATGAAAAATACCCAATATCTTAAATTAATAGTCTGGGGGCTTGATTAAATGAAAGAAATGTTTTCAGTGGGGGACGGCATCTATGCTCTAGTTTCTCACAGGCACATTAGTTCAGCCCAGTTCCACACTACACATTGTTGCAAGATACAGGGAGTAGCTAGTCACATGGTATCAGTGGCTGTTCACTTCCCTTATATATAACAGATATGTTATAGTCCTAATATTTAATTAAAATCTTCACCTACTCATTGCAATCTTTCCTACTTCTGTGCACTGTAACTCTCTATTTCTGGGCAATATGTAGAAGCAATTGTATTAAAGATTGAACTCCCCCTTCCTTCTGCTTCAATCCCTTTCATTGATTTATATGAGATTCTCAACTCTTCAAACATCTCATGAATAAATTCCCAGCCAACACTCAATGAAAATGCTTTCTAAAAGTTTTGCATTCATTAAAAAAAAGCACCGTAGTAAGAGGGATCTTTATGAAGCACCAATATATTGCAAATGTACATTTTAAAGTACATGTAAAAGAAGTTTGCACATTGGTTGTTTGTCAGTCTGTATTTGTTTTGTAGTTTTTCATTGATTCTACTGCATTTCTTTGTTTTCCCATGAATGCCACAAGAAAATGTACTATATGGCAACATATATGCATTTAGTTAATAAATTTACTTTGAACTTTGATCTATCGGACAACAATAATTGGTTGAAAGATTAAATTTTGTCCAAGTAATGGTTTAATGACTTACTAAGACCTGTTAACTAAATTTCTGATATGCATCTCAAAATAATATTGAATATGCTTAGAATGTATCCTAGTTACATGAAGGTAATTCAGAGTGCAAAATGGAATAAGAACCCTTAGCCTTTATAAAATAAAATGCCTGCTGCAAGCTAATTAAAATGTGGGAAAATTGAATGGGTTTATGATGAAGAGGCAGGCAGTTGTGATAAATTACAGTCACTGAGGCAAAATTCAGCTTCAGAAATGTGAGGATATGAATTGGAATTTTGAAAAAGTACAACCATGTCAGACAAAAAATAGTTACTTTGTCCAAAAGCCAATGATGACAAGACAGAATGTTTTATGTATTAGTTATTTTTAATTTTATTTGATGTAGAATAACTTTTCTTTGAAAAATTCACACATTGAAGTTATGTCTATTATTGGTTGCCTAAGGCGTTTGCACAGCACTGCAGTAATTTTATGTATGGCACTGTACAGATGCTGAAAAAAAAACAATTGTCATGACATATGTGAGTAGTCATAAACATGATTCAGATATGGGTCTCTGTTGTGGACTGAAAGTGGGAAGGGGGCAGGGAGAAGGGAATCATGTTTTGAAAAAGGAGAAGGGAGAGGCAAACACCAGAGAGACATTCAGGTCTGGTGAAGGGACTCTGCTTGAAACATCACTTGTTTATTTCCCTCCATAGATGCTGCCTGACTTTCTGAGTTCCTCCAAAACTCTGTGTATGTTGCTCAAGATTTCCAGCACCTGCAGAATCTCTTATGATTATCACTTTTCTGCTGTCTCATTGTGGCTGCAGAGTTTCTGACGTTACAACAGTGATGACAATTCAACAATTCCTTATTTGACATAAAGTTAATTTGGATACCCTAAAGTTGTGAAACTTCATTTCCTTTTTGGAAATGTTTCATTATTAAGTGGAAACACGTGTAAGCTGAGGTGTAGAATTGATCCATCAGCAAACTACAGCAATTAGCATCAAGCCTCTTGGGTAGGAAGGTGGGAAAAGAGCCAAGTTTCCCCCTTTCCTGACTGCAGTTTATTAACTCCTGTCAGAATATGTGCATGCGTGGATGAGGAAAGAATCAATTCAGCTGTGTGGACTCCACCCTAGCAGTCAAGCTACATAGTTGAACTCTAGCAACCCAGAGGAAGGACATTGGAAAGCAGCCACCAGATGTGAAATTATACACATGTGTCATGTGTTAAGTAGGAGAAACTCAAAGAAAGGAGTTAAATCAAACAGAAACTAGACAATCAAGCACAGTTCTCTTCAGGATTTCACCTCTCTTATAAAACAGAAGAATAAGATCTGAAGGGATTCTGGCTGTTTAGAATATAGAGAGGATCATCATTCAGAAAATGTATAGTTCAGGCCTTTGATGGTCGGGTTGAGTTGTTCTCTGATCTTGGCATATCTCTGAGGATTTACCATGTGACTATAACTATTTGCCAGAAACAGTGGCCTCAAATTGCTTTATTAATCATAAATGGGAGGGGTGCCTGTTTCTTCATGGTTTATGATCCACTAAAAAAAATCTTAAGATTATACAACTTCCACATGCATAAATTTAAGTGGTTTTTCAACAGTCAATTGGTGGGCAAAAGTCCTGGAAATATTCCTACTTTGCATCAAAGGTAGAATGCCCTGCCTAAATAGTCATCCTGCCATTGTCTGAGTATACATCTGCTTGGTGTCAAAGGGAAAATGAATATAACTACAGTATTCTGCAAAAGTCTTAGACACATAGAACATAGAACAGTAAGCACAGGATCAGGCCATCCAGCCCACAGTGTTGTACTGTACCAGCTAAAAAGCAAATCAAAACACCCGAACACTATTCCCTCCTACCTACACCATGTCCATATCCCTCCATCTTCTTTACATCCTTGTGCTTATCCAAACATCTCTTAAGAACCTCTAATGTACAGTATTTGCCTCTACCACCATATCAGGTAGCGTATTCCAGGCATGCATGACTCTCTGAGTAAAAAACTTACCTCTCACATCCCCTTTGAACCTACCCCCTCTCACCTTCAGTGCACGCCCTCTGGTAATAGACAAATCAACCCAGGGGAACAGATACTCTGTGCACTCCATCTATGCCTCTCATAATCTTGTAAACCTCAATCAGATCTCCCCTCAGCCTCCGGCACTACAGAGAAACAGCCCAAGTTTATCCAACCTCTCAAGATAGCACATAACCTCTAAATCAGGCTGCGCTTTAGTAAACCTCTTTTGCACACGGTCAATTGTGACAAAGCCTCAATACTCTTCCTATAGTAGGGTAACCAGAAATGTATACAATACTTCAGTTGTGGCAGTTTTATAAAGTTGTAACATAACCTCTTGACTTTTGAACTTTTGAACTCACTGCCTAATAAAAGCAGGCATTGCATAAGCCTTCTTAACCACCTTATCAACCTGTGTAGCCTCCTTCAAGGAGCTATGCACTTGCATCCCAAGATCTCCCTGCTCAGCAACACTGTAAGGATCTTGCCCTTAATAGTGTACTGTCTCCTTGTCCTACCACGGTGCAACACTTCACATTTATCTGGGTTAATCTACATTTTCATCCAGGTCATTATATACATATATATATAGCTGGTGTACCTAAGTGTTGGCGTGTGCCAAGTGGTTAAGGCGTTTGTCTAGTGATCTGAAGGTTGCTAGTTCGAGCCTTGGCTGAGGCAGTGTGTTGTGTCCTTGAGCAAGGCACTTAACCACACATTGCTCTGTGACGACACCGGTGCCAAGCTGTATGGGTCCTAACGCTCTTCCCTTGGACAACATCAGTCGCATGGAGAGGGGAGACTTGCAGCATGGGCAACTGCCAGTCTTCCATACAACCTTGCCCAGGCCTGCGCCCTGGAAACCTTCCCAGGCACAAATCCATGGTCTCACGAGACTAATGGTGCCTATAAAGTACCCAAGATACTTGCACAGTACTCCAGTAATTTTATGTATTGCAGTGTACTGCTTCCACAAAAAAACAAATTTCATGACATATGTAAGTGATGATAAACCTGATTCTGATATGGGACTCTTTTGAGGACTGAGAGTGGCAAGGAAGCAAGAAGAGGGGAGGGAGCAGTAAGTGCCAGAGATTCTGTAATGATCAATAAACCAATTGTTTTGAATCAAATGACCTTGCCAGCTGGCACAGGGCCGGGTGTGTCTGCACACGTGCCACCCCCATCCCCCCAGCCCCTGGTACTCTTTCTCTGCCACTTTGCCTACTTCCATCCGTGGTGTTCCACCCTCGCCAATCCCAACATCCTTTGCTCCTGCCAGATTTTTCAAACTCGCTCTCCACTCCACATTGAGAAATACAGCACTGTGCAAAAGTCATAGGCACTCTAGCTATATATATATGTGCCTAAGACTTGCACAGTACTGTATATTTCAGAAGCTTTTGATATATTGTGTAATAATTGAGACAATCTGTTCTGAGGCATTTCATAAATTGAGTAAAAATACTTATAAAGAAAACATTTGTCAAATATGAGGTTTATCCTTAACGTAATTCACCTGTCAGCTCTCAAACATAGTTCACACACTGAGATGGGGGTCAAGATTTTAGATATGGTATATAAAATTTTAAAACTACATAGTGATCACCATATTTTTTCAAAGTTTGAATTTCCTATCCAAATTATTATATTTGTCATGTTTATTCTTATAGAGTGGGGCGGGTTGATGGAGGACCTTTGTTCATAGATGTTCAGTGTAAAGACAATCCTCTCATGAGCTTCAATAAGCAAGTTGGTAATGACTGGTGACAGAACAAGGCAATGGAAAATGTGAACCACTTCATATATCTCAGGAGCCACCTCACAGTGAAGGCAGATATTCCTGGTCAGGTTGACCTTTGCCCTCAGTCTCCACCTGTCTAAGGAAAAGGGTTAGGAGAATCATTTGGTAACCAGCATTTGGTTGTACCAAGATGCAAGAAAAGCTTTTGTTTGTATGCCATCCAGACAGATAATCCCAAACATCAGTATGTTGAGTAATACAAAAGGAAAATGAAGCAGAATTCAGAGTACAGTAACACACATAAAATGCTGCAAACTAAACCGATCAGACAGCATCAGTGGAGGGGAATAAACAGTTAATGTTTCAAGCTGAGTCCTTTCATCAGGAGTTTATGCAGAGCATAGGGTTACATTTTCAGAAAAAGTGCAGTGCCTGTAGACATATGAAGTTCAAGGGCCATGTGAAGGTAGATTGAAAGCTCAAGAGTTTACCTCTATCATTTTAAAAGTCAGTTCAAGAGTCTTATAACAGAGGGAGTGAGGCCATCTTTGAGCATAATGGCACATGCTCTCAAGCTTTTGTGTCTTCTGCCTGATGGGAGTGGGGAGAAGAGAGAATGACCAACCGTTGATTACATTGGCTGTTTTCCCAAGGCAGCAGGAAAAGTAGGTGGAATCAATGAAAGGGATGTTGGTTTCCATGGTAGACTGGGTTGCATTCAAGATCTCAAACCTGGCATGACTGTCATGGTCTACCAAGATGCAGTGACACCTGCCAATCTTTACGCTTCTTAGACTTGGGATATTTACATTAGGTGCATCGAGATTTCTGAGACTTGGTTTACAGTGGACTTATCAAGATACCACCAACATTGTTTCTGCAAAATGCCCTAAATCTACTGGCTGAGACAATATCTCCTTCTAGGCAATTATCTCCAGTATTTAAGTCCTAATTACACTCATTCAGCATCAGCAGGCATGCTGTGCCTTTTGCATGCCTGACACTGGACTCCTGAAGCAGACACTGTTCCAAGCTCTGCCATAAAACAAGATTACCAGGAAAAATGGATACAAGGTTATCTTTAAGATCTGCTGGTGACAAAGAATACAACAATTCCTACTCACTCCAGTGAATCTCTGGCATCAAAATGGAGGAAGACCATTCAGAATTTCCATTGAAAGCCACAAGGATGTGCGCGGGAAGTACGTTAATAGGGCAGAAAGACTACATCATCTCACAGATTATCCGGTCACCTGTCCCATCTGTGGAGGAGTTTACATTTGTCTCAGAATGCACAGAACTGGAGTGAAACTTGGTTTGCTTCGATCCTGAGGCCGTGCCTAAGAAGAAGCTAAGAGATTGATAGCCTATTCCAGTCGAGAATATGAAGCATAACATGCATTCCATACAAATTGGCATGGAGGCCTTTATTCGTTGTTGCCGCTGGTCCGTGTTCCATTCAGTGCACAAGCTACAATGATTGAATCAAATAAGTATGCCAACATTGAATTCAGAAACGTCAGACTAGCCTCCTGAACTGGAAATCTAAGCAATTAAGGTTATTTATGAATGTAAATTAGAAGGACAGCATTGCAGAAATTTTCACTTGTGCAACGTGATTCTTCATGACTCACCTCCTATCCATCTACTTTCAATCATTAGCTATATCATCAGTGCTATAGGGCTATTAAAACAAAAAACTTCACACCATCTTAAAAGTTTCTTCCCCCAGGCAGTCAATCTGATCAACCATTCTAATTAGCCTCCTCCCAGCTCCCTCTATTTATTACACCCCCGCCCCCATAATTGTACTGTTCTGAAAACACTTTAAATCACTTTTTATAATGCTGTTTACATTGTAAATACATGTTTTGTACACGTTATTCCATATTGGTACTTTAACCTCTAACTTTAATTTTTATGTCTTTTACTCTTTATAGTTGTTGAATGTTGTTTTTGGTGCATGCTGTGCCCTGATCAGCACACCACACAGCAAATCCCTAATTAATGTAAATGTATGTGGTGAGTAAAGCTGATCCTTATTTAATACAGACTCAAAATTCTATTGCCCATCAAAACTGCATTGCTTTGATGTCCATTGAAGGGAGACTGGTTGAAAAAATGTTATTGTTTATTGGAGAAAGATTTCAGGAAGTTGCATGCTTCATTTGGTGTTGTTTGCAAAGGCCTGCAGCCTACATGTGACACTGAGCCACTAATTTCCTGATTAGACACTTTTATCACTGCCCAAGGAGAGACAGCTGGTATCTGCTCCACAGCTGAGACTCCCATGTGGACTGGTGATTTACATTAATTTATTAAGTGTGAAGTGCTGTTAAGGACATGTTTACTAGTAAAACTTCCATATACTATAAAATTGAGATTGTTTAGGTAGATTCTTTTGCTGCCAAGTTTTCATACAGTTTTATTGATGTTTGGGATAGTAAAAATTATGTTAACAAATTGTAAATATGACAAAATCTGCAGATGCTGGAAATTCAAGCAACACACACCAAAGTTGCTGGTGAACGCAGCAGGCCAGGCAGCATCTCTAGGAAGAGGTACAGTCGACGTTTCAGGCCGAGAACCCTTGTCAGACGAAGGGTCTCGGCCCGAAACGTCAACTGTACCTCTTCCTAGAGACGCAGCCTGGCCTGCTGAGTTCACCAGCAACTTTGATGTGTGTTAATAAATTGTAGATTTCTTTAATTCAGCTTCTCTATATGTTCATTTCATTAAGGGGTAGACAATTTAGAACGGAGTTGAGGAAAAACTTTTTCACACAGAGGGTTGTGGTTCTGTGGAATGCTCTGCCTCAGAAGGCAGTGGAGGCCAATTCCCTGGATTCTTTCAAAAAAGGAGTTAGATAGAGCTCTTAAAGATAGCAGAGTGAAGGGATATGGGGAGAAGGCAGGAAAAGGGTACTGATTGTGGATGATCAGCCATGATCACAGTGAATGGTGGTGCTGACTCGAAGGGCTGAATGGCCTACTCCTGCACCTATTGTCTATTGTCTATTTCGAAGTACATCTTAAGTCTGCTTCAGAGAACAAAGAAAGACATTTCCAAAGTATGATGTAATTTAAGAGGAAGATGTTGCTTCAGAAGGAAAAAAAAACTTCTTGGAGCCAGAACGAGGTATCTCACCTCTGAAGTCTCTCATCAAGTTGTAGGAGGGAAAATGCCAGGCAAAAGCTCTACAATAATTTCCATTTTTTTGTTTTTGTCTGTTCTATTAGCAAAGAAAACATTCCTGAAGCTGCTTTAGTACTCTGAGATTTACAAGGAATTAGACAAGCAAAGTTTTGGTCAGAAGGTACTGTAAGTTTAAGAGTGGTTTAAAGGAAGGGAGATAAATAAAGAAGTAGGAAAATTTGGGTAAAGAATTCCAGAACTTGGTACTTGACAGCTGAAGGCATGACTATTGGTGAAGGAACAATTAAATTTGGAGATCCACGGGAGTCTAAAAATGGAGGCTTGCAGATACCTACAGTTAAAGGTCTATAATCTGAAAATGATTATAGACTTAGGGAAGGGAGACATTACAGAAAGCATGATAATTCAGTGAGGAGTTCAGTCATGGAACAAGTGAGCATCTGACTCGTTGTAGACCAGAGGTGGACTCTGGGGGTTGATGTAAGTAAGTTTCATGTGGATGTTATCCCTCTCATTTCCACCCTTCTCCCCTACCTTTGCTCTCACAACGTGGTTAATAGAACATAGAACTTTACAGCACAGTGCAGACCCCGCAGTTCATGATGTTGTGCTGGCCCTTTAATCAAACCTATCCCTCCTGCAAAGTCCCCCTTTTTTTCTATCATCCATGGGCTTAACTAAGAGTCTCTTAAATGTCTGTAATGTACCTACCTATACAACCACCCCTGATAGTGCATTCCATGCATCCACTTTTCTCTCTGTAAAATAAAACTTATCTCTGTCATTCCCCCCTAACTTTCCTCCAACTTGGCTAATGATAGCTATCAGAGGTGAAATGTGTTATTAAAGTTTAAAGGTGTTGCACTTAAGACCATCTACCAAATGGCAGCATGTTGACAAAGAGCCTGAAACAGAAAATAAGAACTTAGGAGGCCTTCCCTGCCATTGGTGCTGGTGTGATGTGCTTGTTTAGATTAGATGAAGGTTGCAGCAGTTGGTGTAACTTGCAACTCGAGTGGAATCAGAATCTGAGTACATGTTGGCATTTTCACCAATGCCGCTGGGTATAATGCTGCCAGTCTCCGTTCCAGGTAAACACTATTGTCACGTCATTTCTATCCATTGTGCACAGGAATGGGCAAGAATCAGTCTGATCCTAGCTCACTTCATTGGCCAAATCTTCTCAGTTCTCAATTAATTGAAATGAATCATTGTAAGCTTGAATAAACTTGTGTCAGAAGCCACATGAATGAAGATAATGTTTTGCATGTATGCACATTCTGTATTAATTCAGACCCTTCTTTTGGCTTTAAGCCTGGAAACTGAGAAAGCAGCCAAACATTTTTAAGTCAATAATTTATGACATGGTACAGATGGCCAAGTGACAGATCTTTCATATTTATGTATTCTTTTAACTGTATGTCATTATCAACTTTTATTATACAGCAGATTTTACTCACAGAAATGATTATTAGTAATTCTGAGTGATTGTATTAATATGCCAGTATGCATAATGTGATAAAAGTTGTATACCAGAGATAAGGACCTTATGTATTTTGTTTGTTTATTTATTTATTGAAATACAGGGAGGAATAGGCCCTTCTGCCCTTCAAGCGGTGCTATCTAACAATCCCCGATTTAATCTGAACCTAATCACAGGGAAATTTACAATGACCCATTAACCTACCAACTGGTACAACTTTGGACTGTGGGAGGAAACCAGAGCACCCAGAGGAAACCCACGTGGTCACAGGGAGAACATACAGGCTGTGGCGGGAATTGAGGGTACCGCTGGACTAGGATGTCATGCCCTCATTATCTCATTCATACTTTGTTAAAAAGTCTTGCTTGACATATTGACAAGTTTTAAGGCCAGCAAAGTACCGCCTGACCTGAGAAGTAATCCTGATTCAACCATCCAAAGAGTTTGCTCATTGACATTTGGCTGTGAAACTATTTTACACTTCATTGCTCGAACGAGTAATGTCAGTATATCTTTGTGACAGAGGCACACGTCACTTTGGATACATTCTACATGGGCAGACTGGATGATACAAGATGAATACACTGACAGTTTTTTTCATTTGTTATAGCTAATGTGAGTTGAGGAAAAAGGACTTCAATGGTTTCTCTCATTGGACTGGTAATTCAAATTGCCACTGAATCATTCTGATCAAGTGCGACATCACTTTTATGTTGCTATATTATCTTTCTGAGAATTCTGAAACTTCTCACATTAACTGATACTGCTAAGTAGCCAGCCTTTTCATACACAAAAAATGCCAAAATGTGGCCATGAAATGAATGACCAGTTAAATATAATTAAGAACTAGAATGATGAACTGTGGTCTACACACTTACTGATGTAGCCTCACCTGGCACCAGCTATATCTGTGTCTAGACAGTGTTGATATTTCAAGAACAATCATCCCCTTGCCCAACCAGAAGCCCTGGCTGACTGTAGATGTGCACTCCCTCCTAAAAACCCAGGGTGCTCCCTTCAAGGGTGACAGAACAGCTCTCAGAGTAGCCTGGAGAAACCTCATCTTGGGCTTCAAGAGGAAAAAGATCTACATAGAAAAAGTTGAGGAACACCTGTCCAATAATGATCCCCAACGCATCTAGTTTGGTATCAAGTGCATTACCTACGATGAAAGGAAAAACCGTCAACTGCACCAGTGATGCCTCCCTCCCTGACACTCCAACAAAATTTCATTTGTTATAGGTGGGAGGAGGAGAAGGCAGTGCGCCGCGCATGCGCAGCTCTCCGGTGAAAAATGATGTCATATCTGTTAAATAGGAGCCATGGGCAATTCTGATTTGATGGAGAGTGGACGTGAAAGCACAGAGGAACATCTGGAGAAATTTCTGAAACGCCTGTCCACTGCTGTCGTTACTGTGCGATCGGGACTCTTCCGGAGGGTAGGCCTCAAAATCCCCAGCCTTGCCTGCTTTTGGTGACCAAGAAAGAGGTCAAATCACTCGGTCAGAGATGGCGCTCAGTACTTGGTTTGGTGAGCTGATCAGAGCTTGAAGTTTTCCGATGACTCAGAGTCGGATTGTGGTCGGCATGGCAGGGAGAGTTTTTCTTCCCTCTCCCGACTGCGTGAGATGTGGGACATTTGAGAAACTTTGAACTTTACTGTGCTCACGGACTTCCTTCATCAAGTTATGGTATTGTGCATTGTTGTAACTATATGTTATAGTTATGTGGTTTTGTCAGTTTTTTCAGTCTTGGTTTGTCCTGTGTTTTGTGATATCACACCAGAGGAAATAATGTATCATTTCTTAATGCATGCATTACTAAATGACAATAAAAGGGGACTACGTGTCTTCATAATCTAAAATTTTATGAATGCTTGGAGGCACGTAATGCAACACCAGCCACAAAAGTTACCCTGCTCCAATGTGAGCAGCCATTGTCTGTGACAACAACAGGCGTAAGAAGGACTCTGCAGCTGGGCCAGACAACATCCCACGCTGAGTACTCAGAGCTGCACACCAGCTCTCTGATACCTTCATGGACATCTTCAAAACTTCTCTCATCCAGGCTGCTGTCTGCTCCTGCTTCAAATCAGCCACCATCATCTCTGTACCGAAGAACACTACATCTTCAGAACTGAACAACTACAGTCCAGTGGCACTGATGACAATAATCATAAAGTGCTTTGAATGGTTGGTGATAGCACATATTGAAGACTCCATTCCTTCCACATTGGACACTCATCGATATGCTGACAGAACCACTCTACAACAGATGCCAAAGCATCAGTCATGCACCTGGCCCTGACACACCTAGATAACAAGGACACTTATATTGGAAGTCTGTTTTTAGAGTTCTTTTCCGCATTCCACACTATAGTCCCACAGACCTTTGTGAACAAACTCCTACTCCTCAGTCTAAGTACTCCACTGTGCAATTGGTTGTGGAACTTCCTAACAAACAGACCTCGGATAGTCAGGATGCACAATTGCTCCTCCCTTCCCATCATCCTTAACACGATGTCCACTAGATCAGTGTGCTGAGCCCATCACTGTTCACTCTGCTCACACGTGACTGCTCACCCAAATGCCTGATTATCGTTTGCCAATTATACAACAGTGGTGGGGCTCATCAGCAACAACATTGAGATGGCCTACAGACAGGAGGTGGAAGAGCTCGAGGCCCGTTGCCAGGCAAATAACCTCTTCCTCAATGTAAACAAGATAAAGGAGATAGTTATCAACTTCAGGAGAACTTGCACCACCTACTCCCCTCCTTTTTACATAGGCAGCACGGCAGTGGAAATTGGGAGCAGTTTCAAATTTCTGGGAGTGCTCATCTTGCTCAACCTCTCCTGGTCCCAGAACACATCCTACATAGTCAGGAGAACACACCAACTCTTCTACTTTCTAAAGAGGCTGAAGAAAGCTGGATTATGCACATCTGTGTCCATCATCATGTTGCATCACTGCATGGTACGGAAACTGCACTGCAGTAGACAGGAAGCCTCGACAGTGGGTAGTCAAAACTGCCAAATCCAACACTGACACCAGCCAACCCACAATCGAGGACACAAAATAATCTGCAGATGCTGGGGTCAAAGCAACAATCAACATGCTGGAGGAACTCAGCAGGTCGGGCAGCATCCATGGAAATGATCAGTCAGGTTCCGGCCCGAAACATTGACTGATCATTTCCACGGATGCTGCCCGACCTGATGAACCCACAATCAAGAACATGTAAACAGGAAGTGCCCGAAAAGGGCCAGTAACATCATAAAGGATCCCATCCACCCTGCTAATAGACTGTGTGTCCCACTCCCATCATGGAGTAGGATATGTAGCATCCATGCTGAGACTATTAGAGTCAAAAACAGATACTTTCCATAAGCAGTAAAGCTGATCAACACCTCTAACCACTAACCTGCCCTTCCACACCACCAACCACCATTACTTTATCATTTCCTGTCAGTCACCTTATATACAGACACCTTATGTCTGGCATCACTTAATGGACATACAATCAATCTAGGTATATGCAGTGGTGCTAGAAAGTTTGTGAACCCTGTAGAATTTTCTCTACTTCTGAATAAATATGACCTAAAATGTGATCAGATCTTCACATAAGTCCAAACACTTAGATAAAGAGAACCCAATTAAATGTGTAGCCCCCGGTAGGCCTCAGGCTCACTCAGCTCGATTCCCTCTAGGGGGAGCAGCCTTCAGCCCTGCCAAACTGGGTGATCAAGTTTGTGTGGATGCTGTGTGATGTATCCCACCCCGCCAAATAACAGACAATACACCATATGCAATTAAATGATTACACTTTATAGATCTTACTGGAACTATGTAATTAATAGAAATAAAACATAAAAGGAAAGTAAATGGTGCAAAACTTATCAAAGTTCAACCACTTCGTTGGAGCTCAATTAACGGAGTTTTATTTCCACCGTTCGATCTCCTCCAACCTCCTCGACCCGCCGCCTGGGACCAACCACGGTGGTCGATCAGACGCTCCACACGAGTCTGTCTTCGTCTCCTCTCCCTGTCCCCATCATGCCTTCTGCCCCAAAGCCCAAGAAAAACAATAGCTTACAGACACACAAGAAAGAATACAGGTTTCCCCCGCCATCCGAAGGTAAAGCGTTCCTATGAAATGGTTCGTAAGCCGAAATGTCGTAAAGCGAAGAAGCAATTACCATTTACTTATATGCGAAAATTTTGTGAGCGTTCACAGACCCAAAAATAACCTACCAAATCATGCCAAATAACACATAAAACCTAAAATGACAGTAACATATAGTAAAAGCAGGAATGATATGATAAATACACAGCCTATATAAAGTAGAAATACTTTTCCACAACCATTGCCGGCACAGATCCCCGTAGCAAAAATCTCACGCAAGCGCCGTCCGCAGAAAATATCACGCAAGCGCTGTTGGCAAAAACACGGAGCAAGCGCTCTCCAGTAATCTTTGAACTATGAAGCTGCCAAATCATACCAAATAACACTTAAAAATACACAGCCGATATAAAGTAGAAATAATGTATGTACAGTGTAGTATCACTTACCGGAATTGGGAAAACAGCGCCGAGCACACTGATGATGGTGTGTTAGACTGAGTCATCGCAGGCTGGGTGGTGCAGTGGCCCCCACCCTTTGGGCCACCAATCGATACATTGCCACGAAGCACGCAAGGGTCCAGCGGTAGCTGGGACGCACCCAGCACATCTTTAAGCAAAAAGCCGAAATAAACATGGTAATTAATTACGTGCTGCCCGACACGTAATTTTCGGCCCAGATCAGTGTCGATTGCCGATTGCATCGCCTCTGATCTGGGCCGACAATTATGTGTGGGGTGGCACCTAATTAATTAGCATGTTTATTTCAGCTTTTTTCTTAAAGATGTTCTGTGCGCCTCCCGGCTACTGCTGCATTCTCTGCGAATCGGTACAGTATCTGTCCGCAGCCTGGGTGTTGGGGTGGTGGGACACTGGGGTGTCATCTTGTCATCTATTTCCATTAGAGCAGGCAGCTCATCTTCTCCTATGACTGCCCGCCTCGATGTCGAAGGTCAAGGTTCGTCGTCTGCTGTGATTCCGGGCTGCTTTGATGCCCCAGGGCCTGGACAGCTTGCAATCATTGAAGAACAATTAATTCAAAATTGTATTAAGTCATTTTACAGGAGAATGTCAGGGTAGCAGTCCATCACCTGAAACTTAATAGAAGTTGGATAATGCAACAAGACAATCATCTGAAAGACGAGTAAAATAACAATAGAATGGTTTAAAAAGAAATTCTGTGCTTTCAAATGGCCGAGTCAAAGTCCTGACCTTAATCCTATAGAAATATTGTGGAAGAACCTGAAGCAAACAGTTCACGCAAGGCAGCCCACCAACATCCCAGAGTTGAAGCAGTTTTGTAAGGAAGAATGGCTTAAAATTCCTCCAAGCTGATGTGTAGGACTTATCAATAGTTACGGGAAATACTTGGGTGAAGTTATTGCTCTTCAAGGAGGTCACTCCAGTTACTGAAAGCAAAGGTTCACCAAGAAATACATGTAATATTGGATCATTTTTCTCAATAAATAAATGAACAAGTATAATGTTCTGTGCTATTTATTTAGGTGGGTTCTCCTTATATAGTTTTAAGGACTTACATGAAGATCTGTTCACATTTTAGGTCATATTTACGTGGAAATAGAGAAAATGCTACAGGGTTCACAAACTTTGTAGAACCACTGTATGCTATCTTATGTATTTATACAGTATTTATTGTTTATTATTATTATTACTATTATGTTCTTTATCTTATTGTGTTTTTTTCAGTGGTTCGGAAGATGTTGGAGTCCATTATTAAGGATGAGGTTTCAGGGTACTTGGAGGCACATGATAAATTAGGGCCAAAGTCAGCATGGTTTCCTTAAGGGAAAAACTTGCCTGACAAACCTGTTGGAATTCTTTGAGGAAATATCAGGCAGGATAGTTAAAGAGGAGTTAGTGGATATTGTTTATTTGGATTTTCAGAAGGTCTTTGACAAGGTGCCGCACATGACACTGTTCAACAAGATAAGAGCCCATCATATTACAGGAAAGAGACTAGCATAGATAGAAGATTGGCTGAATAGCAGGAGGCAGTGTAAGAGGGCCTATTTTGGTTGACCACCGGTGACTAGTTGTGTTCCACAGGGGTCATTGTTGGGACCGCTTCCTTTCACATTATATGTCAATGACTTGGATGATGGGGTTGATGGCTTTGTGGACAAGTTTGCAGATGATGCAAAGATAGATGGAGGGCATGTAGTGTTGAGGAAGTAGGAAGTCTACAGATTTTGGGACAGATTAGGAGAGTGGGCATGACAAGGGAAATAGAATATAGTGCAGGGAATTGCATGGTCATCCACTTTTGTCGAAGGAATAAAGGCATAGACTATTTTCTAAATGGGGAGAAAATTCTAAAGTCAGGTGCAAAGAGACGTGGGAGTCGTTGTACAGGATTCCCTAAAGGTTAACCTGCAGGTTGTGTCAGTGGTAAGGAAGGCAAATGCAATGCTAGCATTCATTTTGAGAGGACTAGAATGTAAGAGCAAGGATATAATGCTGAGGTTTTATAAGGCGCTGTTCAGATTGCACCTGGAGTATTATGAGAGTTGTGGGCCCCTTATCTAAGAAAAACGTGCTGGCATTACAGAGGGTCCACAGGGGGTTCATAAGAATTTTCCTGGAATGAAAGGTTTAACGTATGAAAAGCGGTTAATTGTTCAGGGTCTGTACTCACCGGAGGTTAGAACAATGAAGGGGATCTCACTGAAACCTACTAAATATTGAAAGGCCAAGATAGAGTGGATGTGGAGAGGATGTTTCCTACAGTGCGGGAGTCTAAGACCAGAGGACACAGCCTCATAAGAGGGACATCCTTTTAGAAAAGATATGAAAAAGAATTTCTTGAGCCAGAGGGTGGTGAATCTGTGGAATTCATTGCTAAGAATGGCTGTGCAGGCTAAGTCATTGAGTATAGTTAAAGTGGAAGTTGATAGGCTATTGGTTTGTCAAGGCATCAAAGGTTATGGGGAGAAGACAAGAGAACGGTGTTGAGAGGGATAATAAATCAACCATGATGGAATGACGGAATAGACTCAATGAGCTGAGTAGCCAAGTTCTGATCCAATGTTTAATGGTCTTTTTTTGTGTTGCATTAGATCTGGAGTAACAATTACTTCATTTTCCTTACATTAAACACTCTTAAATAAACTGAATAATCTGATTCATTACAGGAGGCTACTCAATCCTATACATCTGTACTGGGTCATTACCAGTAGTATCCACTTGCTAATATGTCAATTATTCCAAATTTACCCTGGTAAAGATGTATCCAATTCCTTTTTAAAAGCAGCACATTCCCCTTCCACCATTCCTTCCCAGCTGTTTCTTCTGGGCAAGATGGCACCTGCACACAACGCTCCTTCGGTTGACATATGCCGGGTAGATCATGAAACCATACATTTCACTTCTTTTATGTCTTTTATGTTTGATTTTCGTCTTGAATGTGACTCTGGAACTGTTGGAGCCTGTGATTTGTGGTTTGAAGATCATTTGGGTGCTCTAGCACTCTGCATTGTCTGAGAGGATTCTGGGAGGCAGAGGCAGTCTGGGTAAACCTCACTGCGAGAAGGCTGCATGCTGATAGAAGAAGAGAGTGGACCATAGGAGAAAGGGAAGGAGGAGGGGCCCAAGGGCGAGGTGATAGGCAGGTGAGAACAGGTAAGAGGTAAGGTTTGTTTACCTGATTAAGTCCTTAACCATTTTGAGCACCCTTATTAAATCTCAGCATAACCTCCTCTACCATAAGTCAAACACACTTATAGTATCTTAGCTTTTGGGTCTTTCCATGTAACTATTACCATATTAATAAATGGCCTGTCATTTGTCTGAAAAATAATTCTCCTTACTGAAATATAGTACCTTTAGCTGGGCCACAAATTCTCAAAGATATCCTCTTGTAGCAGACCTTGGAAGGGATTGAGAATAATCAATCTTCCATTTCCCACAGATGTTTCTGGTCCAATCCTAATTTCCAGTATGCCATTAGTAAGCAGCTGCACAATTAGTGAGTGAGGTCAGATGGGAGAGAGTGTATAGATAGATTAACAGATAGAAAACAACATAAGTAAGTCAGGCTGCGACTAGTGGAATATCAAGGGGGTCTTGGGCACAGCAATTCACAGTCTGTATCAATGATTTTGCTGAGGGAACCATATGTAACATTCCTGAAGGCATAAAATAAAACTGAGTGGGACTGGAAGCAATGATAAAGGATGCAAGGACCTTTCTATGGACGTGGTCTAAACTAATGGCCATGGGCAACATTGAGGATATGGAATACTACTATGTCGACTCAGGCCTAGGGGGCCAGCGTCGGGCATGATGACGGATTCCCCACTTCTCCCTCTGCCTTATTATGATGATATGGAATACACAGGGGCAAAAATAGTTGTTCTCTTTACTGGAGAATAAAGAAACACACAATTTCTTTTAAATGATGACACTCTGGGAAATGGTAATATTCAAATGGACTAGCATATCCTAGTGTATTGGTCATTCAGTGGACACACAAGTAGAGCAGGCAATTCTGAAAGCATGTCATTTTCTTATTACTGGAACTTGTGTACAAGTCTAAGGATGGAATACCACATATATATTGGGCCTTGGTAAAAAAAGAAACGCTCTTTACATAAAATACACCATAGATCAGTGGTTTCCAACCTGATGTCCATGAGATTCTTGTTTATTGGTATTGGTCCATGGCATAAAAAAGGCTGGGAACTCCTGCTAGAGTGTTGCAATTGATTACCAGACTGGTTCCTGGCCTTGGGGACATTGACATAAGGAGATATTGAGAGGGCTAGGCACCCATTCTCTATAACTTAGAAGCATGAGCGGTGGCATGGTTAAATTACACATTTTAAAGGTCTTTGTCAACACCTTTAATGATATGGGAGTATACTATGCTTGGCTGTGCAGTTGAGAACTATGAATCACTGCATCAAAGTAAGGACTGGGCCATTTAGGATTGAAATGAAGAAGCACTTCTTTAATCAAAGTCTTTGCTACTTCATTAGAATCCTCTATCTGTAGAGGCTCAGTTATTGATTGGCTTCAAGTCTGAGATCTATAGCTTTGTGAAAATTATTATGGATTTGGAAAAATAAAAGCGAATTGATGTTGAGTTGGAAGATTAGCCAAGATTTTGATGAATGACAGAGCAGATTTGAAGAAAATAGCCACTCCTGTTCCCATTTCTTATGCCCTTATATTCTTCATGCGGCATCAATGGCATGAGTTTAAAATAGTTTTAAATTCATCAACTGGGACAGAAGTGTATAGTAACACACACAAAATGCTGGGGGAACTCAGCAGGTCGGGCAGCATCTATGGAAATGAATAAACAGTCGACGTTTCAGATTGAGACCCTTCTTCAGGACTGAGAAGGAAGGGAAAAGATGCCAGGTGGAAATGATGGGAGGAGGGGAAAGAGGCTTGCTGGAAGGTGATAGGTGAAGCCATGTGGATGAGAAAAGGTCAAGGGCTGGAGAAGAATGAATCTGATAGGAAAGGAGAGTGTACCATGGAAGAAAAGGAAGGAGGAGAGGACCCAGGGGGGAGTAATAGGCAGGTAAAATGTCAGAGAGAGGAATAAAGGAAGGTGAGGGGTGGAGGAATTTGTTTACCAGAAGGAGAAATCAATATTGTTGCCATCAAGTTGGAGGCTACCCAGTCGGAGTATAAGGTGTTGCTCCTCCACCCTGAGGGTGGCCTTATCTAGTGCCAAGATGGGGCCATGGACTGACACGTCAGAGAGAGATGTATATATTTAACTTCCATTCTGTTAAATAAATAGCAACTACCTCTAGTTGGTGTGAAAAACATTGAAACACCACAACCATAATCTACAAGCTTCACTTTATCAACAGTTTGAAAAGGTAGAGATAGAGGGAGAAGTTATTTTTCATACTTACTACTGTTTCATTAGTGAGTTTATTTATTTATATTTAATTCTTGGTCATTAATAAAAGTGCCCCTGAAATTAGAAAACTGTTACGACTATAATATTAGTTTGGCAATGCTAGAAACTCAAATTTACTGAAAATTGGCGGGGCAAATAATTCAAGAATTTCCACACACTTGTTGGCAACCTGAGGGTTAAGAGTTGCCTTAGGAGTCCTCATCTTGAAGCACAGCAAATTGCATTAACTTCAGCTAAGTCGCTGGCTCATTTTCTCTTTGAGGGAAGGATACTTGAAATAAAAACAAATTGAATGATTGTAATGCAGCACTGGTGACATTTCAGCATAATTACAACTGTGCTAGTTGAACCGCTGTAATTGGGCTCAACAAACTGCAGCCAGAAATCACAATTAACCCTGCCTGCCATCCATCTATACTGCAGCATGTCACTTTAACTGGAATGTGGTCATGTATGCAAATACTTCAGTCATGTCAAGGATTGTTATGATATGGGAGAGTTCCTGGAAAGAGAGCACACAAACAAGGTAAAGTTTCCTCCAATCTGCAGGAGTCAGACAGGCAGATTAAAAATTAGCTTTATTTGTCACAGGTACATCAAAACTTCTAAACATGCCGTGAAATGGCCCATTTGCATCAATGACAAACACAGTACAGATATGTGCTGTAGGCAGCCCACAAGTGCTGCCATGTTTTCAGTGCCAACATTGCATGCCTTCAGTTTATCAACCCTAACTCCTACATCTTTGGCCTGTGGGAGGAAACCAAAGCACAATGAGGAAACCCACACAGTAACGGGGAGAAAGTACAGGCAGAGGCAGGAACTGAAACCCCGATCGCTGATCACTGGCACCATAAAATTGTTACACTACCCACTTTGCTACCACACTACCGTGAACTAGCAGGCTGTTGGAACTTGTCAAAAACTCCCATTCTAATAACTAAGACACTCAGAATTATGCAAGTGTGAAGGTGAAGGTGTTACTTAATTTTGATTTGTGAATTGTACTAATCCTTGCAGAGAAAATATTATTAACATATTCTTTCATTTTACAAGCAGAAAGGAGTTGTTCTACAATTCAATCTGCAAAACCTAGCTGAGGTCTGGCCAGACCTTTGCACAAATGAAACAACATTTCCTCATTTTTTGTATTTCTCTTTCCTTGAGTGCAAGTGAGTGCATAGAACTAAAGCAGAAGGGTTTCAGTGCATGGAAGTGTGAGGTTATCTGTTCTGGATCCAAGAAAAACAATTTGGAGTGCATTCTTAATAAATAATTTTGAATATATTTTTTACAAAGATAGACTCGGATTTCTCGAGCAGCAAGGGGATTTATCTGTTCATCTGAACAAATCAGGGACGAGGATAGAAAACTTCACAGAAGTTTGTTGGCTATCTCAGAGGAGCTAGAATGCATAATGAGGAAGTGATGTGTCATTTGAATAGAGTTTAGAGCAGATTCCATCTGATGTATTGCATTCATTTCTGGGCACTACTCCTGTGGAGGGATATATTGGCCTTCAGATGGTACAGTTTGACATTTAGAACCTGAGAGTACTGAATTACTTGGGCAGATTATATAAATATAGTTTGTTTTCCCCTGAGTTTGAACGGTTGAAGAATAATTGATGAGAAATTTAAGTAGTAAAGAAATTTAATAGCTTAGATGCAGAGAAATAATTTTCACTGCTATCAATCTACACCAAAGGAGTATACTATTAAAATCTAAGTTTGATCACGATTCAAAGTTCAAAGTAAATTTATTATCGAAGTACAAATATCTCACCATTTACAACCCTGACATTCATTTTCTTGTGGCCACACACAACAAATCTATGGAATAATAACTATAACAAAATTAATGAAAGACCGTCCAACTAAGTCATCAGCCAAAGTGCAGAAGACAACAACTGTGCAAATACAAAAAGAAGAAACAGAAATAACAAATATATAAAGCAATAAATATCGGGAACATGAGATGAAGCATGCTTGGAAGTGAGTCTATTGTGAAACCAGCAATCATTTTCTGTACAACAGGAAGAGGAAATGCTCTTCGGTCATTTCAAATTTCCGAAGTGTAGGGTGAGTGGATCTTTTGTTAGTGAATTAAGAGGTACAGGAGAAAGACAGGTGAATAGGGTTGAAGCACAAATAATCTATGATCTATTCTCATTTTCAGTACTCATTGAGAGTTAGATTGACTTAAAACTTGTTGCCATGAAAGAGTCAACAGCATTTCTTCTGACTGCTATCAGGTCATTGTTAAATTGCAGTTAATAATTTACCTGCCACCAGTTAAAAGTCAGTTTAAACGCAAACAACAGGAATTCTGCAGATGCTGGAAATTCAAGCAACACACATCAAAGTTGCTGGTGAACGCAGCAGGCCAGGCAGCATCTGTAGGAAGAGGTGCAGTCGACGTTTCAGGCCGAGACCCTTCGTCAGGACTAACTGAAGGAAGAGTGAGTAAGGGATTTGAAAGTTGGAGGGGGAGGGGGCGATCCAAAATGATAGGAGAAGACAGGAGGGGGAGGGATGGAGCCAAGAGCTGGACAGGTGATAGGCAAAAGGGGATACGAGAGGATCATGGGACAGGAGGTCCGGGAAGGTCCTAGAATGACGAGGGAGATATCTTCCTTTTTTAAAGAAAGGGGCTTCCCTTCCTCCACTATCAACTCTGCTCTTAAACGCATCTCCCCCATTTCACGTACATCTGCTCTCACTCCATCCTCCCGCCACCCCACTAGGAATAGGGTTCCCCTGGTCCTCACCTACCACCCCACCAGCCTCCGGGTCCAACATATTATTCTCCGTAACTTCCGCCACCTCCAACGGGATCCCACCACTAAGCACATCTTTCCCTCCCCCCCCCCCCGCTTTCCACAGGGATCGCTCCCTACGCAACTCCCTTGTCCATTCGCCCCCCCCCATCCCTACCCACTGATCTCCCTCCTGGCACTTATCCGTGTAAGCGGAACAAGTGCTACACATGCCCTTACACTTCCTCCCTTACCACCATTCAGTGCCCCAAACAGTCCTTCCAGATGAGGCGACACTTCACCTGTGAGTTGGGTGGGGTGATATACCGCGTCCGGTGCTCCCGATGTGGCCTTTTATATATTGGCGAGACCCGACGCAGACTGGGAGACCGCCTTGCTGAACATCTACGCTCTGTCCGCCAGAGAAAGCAGGATCTCCCAGTGGCCACACATTTTAATTCCACATCCCATTCCCATTCTGACATGTCTATCCACGGCCTCCTCTACTGTAAAGATGAAGCCACACTCAGGTTGGAGGAACAACACCTTATATTCCGTCTGGGTAGCCTCCAACCTGATGGCATGAACATCGACTTCTCTAACTTCTGCTAAGGCCCCACCTCCCCCTCGTACCCCATCTGTTACTTATTTTTATGCACACATTCTTTCTCTCACTCTCTTTTTTCTCCCTCTGTCCCTCTGAATATACCTCTTGCCCATCCTCTGGGTCCACCCCCCCTTGTTTTTCTTCCCGGACCTCCTGTCCCATGATCCTCTCGTATCCCTTTTGCCAATCACCTGTCCAGCTCTTGGCTCCATTCCTCCCCCTCCTGTCTTCTCCAATCATTTTGGATCTCCACCTCCCCCTCCAACTTTCAAATCCCTTACTCACTCTTCCTTCAGTTAGTCCTGACGAAGGGTCTCGGCCTGAAACGTCGACTGCACCTCTTCCTAGAGATGCTGCCTGGCCTGCTGCGTTCACCAGCAAATTTGATGTGTGTTAGTTAAAAGTCAGTGTTATCTTTAACTACATATGATGAATCACAGAATTTACTCCTAATCGGCCTTACCTTTTACCTTGCAGAGGTGCATTCTCAATCAATGGATTTGGCATGGATCCGATGCCAAATGAGGAAGTGGCTCCGAAATAAAGTAGATTACCTCCTCCAAGAACTTCGAGCTTTAGGTGGAAGGTGGGGAGAGGCGCACTGGCTCAGGAGGTGAAAAAAATGTAAACAAGGAAAAATTGCGTTCATAAACCACCCTTCAGACTGTGAGGTTCCACTAAATTGTTTTAAAGGTAATGGAGGACTTTTGAAGCTGTTGTAATGCAGGCAACATGAAAGTCGACCATACCAAACTAACAATGTTATGACGAGCAAGTCACTTACGTTTAATGATGCTGATTACTTTGCTTTTTCTTGTAGGCCACTGGAGGTCCTGGTGGCTCAAAGGCACTTAGAGCTTTGCCTTGGCCTTTTCCAACCAAAGCCTTCCTCCAGCATGTTTTCTGTTGCTCATCTCCCCAGACTGGTTGTTAAGATTACACCACAGCACTGATGAAGTTATCAAGCTGCAACTTTTGCATCTTAACTGTGTCACTTCTTGCTGCTTGTGGGTACCTCAAATTCCCAGACTTCATGCTACAGGCAACTAGAAGCTTAGCATGTTAGAGGCAGGATTTCCAAGGCCTGGATAACTTCACCTGACCACCAAGTCATAGAGTTACACAGGCACTTCGGCCCTAAACCAGACTGACTAATAATCCCTCATAATCATCCTTCCCTCCTCTTCTGGCATAGCTGGAATATGGGGTAGGATTTAATAAACGTTTTTCAAAATGAAAGCAAAAGTTAAGTTATGGCTTCAGTGATAACTTGGCCTCTTCAGATACTTGAGGCCCTCCATTGGCCACGGTCAACCATGGGTGTAGCATCCCTGCTGTACACATGATATGAAAGCCAGTACACAACCCAGGGCAGTATGATATGGAAAGCAAGCTGTAGCCCATGTAGCAGGCTCTTCCTCTCCATCAATACAGTTTAGTACCAGTGGCATCGCAGCAGTTAGCAGTCAATGATGAACTCAGTGTAGGACTGCCTTAGGGACCCCAGCTTCGGATTTCCCTCAGGGTTTACTTTTGAAGCCTTCCACATATGTAAGTATAGCCGCAAGGCAGCAGAGGTTTGAGATCAGAGTTTTCCTTGTCCTAGATGAGCTGCCACCATTGCTGTTGAGACCCATCTGCCTGAAGTGCCTGGGTTTAAGGCACCGGTAACCTGCCTCTTCCCTTCTCCTGTCAGTAAAACTGGTTCCGCCGGGCTTAGTTGCTGAGCCACAAGTAAATATCGGGAGCTGGACTTGGTTGTCAGAGGCTATCTGAGTCGTATGCCATCGGGAGCATTTAATAGGTAATGGGAGCTTGTCCCCATTACCACCCCCGGCTGTAACAATTCTAAGGAACAACTCTGAACAGCAGCACAGAACATAGTCTTACATTTCTATAGCACCCTCTTGAGTGTTGCAAAACAATTTACAACCACTGAAATACACATGGTGCCATCAGTGTTGTAATACTGTATAGAATAGCCAGGAACCCAAGATCTCACAAAAAACAATATGGTCAGAACTTGCTCATCTTTTCCATGCTGTTGGCCAAGTGCTTTGTACCGACCAGGGTACAAGAAGAACTGGTCTGCTCTTCAGTTATGTGGACTTTTGTATCCACCCAGGACAGCAGTTACTGTCTTAGTTCAATACCTCACCCAAATGATGACATCTGCAATAGGACAATATTTCTCAGAGGATCTTTGGTATCCAGACCTTGTCCACAGCCTGGCTCACACCCATACCTTAGTCCCAACTCTGCCGACTGACTCAGAGTAGTTGTACTGTATTTCATCAAAAATATACACCACTGAGTGAACAAATTTGAAATACTTCAGTTAAAGTCTTAACTACAGGAAGAGGGGTTGTACAAACTGACAAATAGTTTAACTACATGGATATTGATATCTGCACTTTGTTAATGGAGGTACTTCCTTTTACTTTTATTCACAATATTTCCTTTCCAATTGTTGTGCACATTGCCATTAAAAAAGTCACTGGCCATCTGTCTCCTTGCCACTCCATGATAAGCTGTTGCCCTTAATGTTAACCCTATCTCCATCAAAATTTACTTAGAGATACAGAGCAGAAAAGGCCCTTCTGGACCTACAAACCGCTCCACCAGCAACTCCCAATCTTTAACCTGAGCCTATTCACGGGATAATTTACATTGACCTATTAACCTACTAACTGGTATGTTTTTGATATGTAGGAGGAAACTGGAGCACCTACAGGAAATCAATGCATCCCACAGGAAGGACATACGAACTCCTTACTAAGGACATTAGGATTGAAATTCGAACTTTGATGCCTTGACCTGCTATAGCATTACACTAACCACTACATTAGTGTGGTGCACAACATAAAGAGATAAGGTAGGATCAATTTGGGATTTAGTAGCAGCAGTATCTCCAAAATGATTTACGTACATCTGAAATCCTCCACGTGATGATGGCTATTCTCAGTGTACAGAGGCAAAACATTATCAATGTTCTTAAACTGAGAGCAAGATTTAAATTGTATTGTCATCTTGATTTCCCAAGCTGAGGGAAATTATCAGATAAAGGCACACTGAAAACACTAACTCCATGAAGTAACACACACAAAATGCTGTAGGAACTCAGTAAGTCAGGCAGCATCTGTGGAGAGAAATAAAGAGTCAATCTTTCCAGACAAGAAGGTCCCGATAAAAGGCCTCAGCACAAAATGTCAACTCTTTATTCCTCTCCATGGATGCTACCTGACCTGCAGAATTCTTTCATCATTTTGTGTGTGTTAGTCTGGATTTCCAGTATCTGCAGAATCTCTTATTTAGTTCAAAATAAATTTATTACCAAAGAAAGTATATGTCACCATATACAACCCTGAGATTCATTGCTTTGTGGGCATACTCAATGTCTATAGAGTAATACTAACAGAATCAGTGAAAGACTGCAACAACCTGGGCATTCAACGAGCGTGCAAAAGTCAATAAACTGTGCAAACACAAAAAGAAAGAAATAATAATAATAAATAAGCAATAAATATTGAGAACATGAGATGAAGAGTGTTTGAAAGTGAGTCTGTAGGTTGTGGGAACATTTCAGTAATGGGCAAGTCCTGAACCTGGTGGTGTGAGTTCTGAGGCTCCTGTACCTTCTTCCTGACGGCAGCAGTGAGAAAAGAACATGTCCTAGGTGATGGGAGCTTCTAATGATGGATGCTGCTTCTTTTTACAGTGTTTAGTGCTGTTCTGTTCAATAGTGGGGAGTGCTTTACCAGTAATTAACTGGGCTGTATCCATTTGTAGGATTTTCCATTCAAAGGCATTTGTATTTCCTCACTAGGTTATGATGTAGCCAGTCAATATACCCTCCACTACACATCTAGTTGTTCGTCCATCGTTGACGTCGATGAGGACCTCGACACCATTATGATGGTGTCAAGACCAGCGCGTGATTTGGATTTAAGTGAGGGAGAGTTGCGTAGCGTCAGCCTCACTCTCTCTTCCCAATTCCCATCTGGATCCAGTGGCAAGACAGAGTCGAGACGGCTGGAGATGGGACTAGGCGCAGTGGATGACCAGGACGTCTTCTGTGTCTTGTCCTGCTCTACACGTTCCACGACGCTTGCAGAGACCGCCTTCTTGACTGTTGGACCTTCCATAGGTCTCGTTCGCTCAATCCGCCAGAGTCTGTCTTCACATGCTGGGATAGACAACTCCCTATCACACCGAGGGTTTGAGACCCGTCGGCTACCCTCACCTGGTTTAGCCGGCTTGTCGAAGCCGTTGCCGGGGTGTGGCCACTGTCGCATGCAAACAGCTACGGGGAGCCACAAGTGAGAGCTGAGTGCCAGGTGGGGACCAAAGGTGGACTAACTGCCTTGAAAAGGACGCGACATGTTCCCCCACCAGAAGTGCTACCCCTCCCTGTCACCCCATACACCCCATACACATCTATAGAAATTTGTCATGGTTTAAGATGTTATGCTGAATCTTCGCAAACTCCTAAAGAAGAAAAGATGCTGCTTTGCTTTCTTCGTAATTGCACTTACATATTGGGCCCAGAGCAGGTCCTTTGAAATAATTCCATGAAGTAGTATTTTTTCCAACAGTCCTTACAATCATGGGCAACAAGCAAACCTTGAACTTCAAAATTGTTTCTAATTGCTGCTGCTATTTTCCACTTATTTACCTTCACCAACGAAGATCAACATTTTCCCACCAGTCCTTATCTTTTCTCTCTCCCCTCTTCCTATTCTCTCATCATCTCTCTTTTTCTCTTTCTCCCCACACTGTGATGATATCGGGTTTGCTGACCACAAAGATTGAAACTCGAAGACCTTGAGCCCATCAGATGTACTGTAAATAGCCACAAGTCCTCTCCTGATGGGGAGATTATACTGTAACTATGCAATCTTAAAAGACAAGTTCACTTCCCTGTTTATTCTACACAGTGAGTTTTAGCTGCCAGTACCCACTATTCAAGCAGTGGGACCCTTCTGCCTACCAAGACACTTCCAGCTAACAAAATAGTTTAAAACACAGTTCATTTATTTTCAGTGATACATGTTTAAATCTAAACAACATTCTTAAAACACATTTAAAGCTCACAGAGGATTTCTATCTTAAACACTTCCCAATTACAAACCATTACTAAAACAGGAAGGATATTCAAAACACAAGTGCAATTCCTATAAGATAAAAAAAAGATATTAACGATGCAGGCAAATAAATCATCCATCAAAGAAATCGAAGCCAAAGGAATGGATTCTAGCTCACCCCATGTTTCTTTCAGGTTCCTTGTCTCATTCTTAATAAGTCTCAAATGCTCTCTGCATCTTTCCCACTTGGATGGCTTCACACGTATGTCATACTTCCTCAAATATCTGTTTTACATAAATCATCTAAAAGCTTTTCGATTCACAGATCACAGCTACCCATAATTAATGCTGTGAAGCTAACTTCCAACATTAATAAATTAATTATTGGTGTGCTAAATGACTATTTCCATTTGGTCTGCAAAGCTGGTTTGTACAAAGCATCTTAACCAGTGTTGTCTGTTTTGAAACAAGCCAAATTAAATAACCCATCGTCCTATACTGCACCTCTTGAGCAGGGTTTGAGGGCTAGCAGTCTGCTGCACAGACAGACAGCAGCTGCAAAGCTGTGTTTTTAAATTTCAAACTGATTCCTACTTTCCATTTACATTTTAAGAAATGAAGACTGGCTCCATACTTACAACCAAAAGCTAAACTGTTTGATCTTAAATGTGGCAGCTGTTGTGTTTAGAAAGCCGAGCTTGGCAAAACATGAAACCCCCGGCCCAGGAAGCAAATATCCATCACAACTCTCCTTACTTTTGATGGTCTTTCTCTCAAAATCCAATTTATCCATCCATCTTCACTTCCCCATCACCGATCACCCATGCCCCCACCACCACCAACGCCATCCCCAACTTTAAATGTGACTGTGGCAATGCTTTCTAAGGCTGTGGACTGATGTTTGTCTTATACTTGATTCCCAGCTACTTGATAGGTTGTTAAGTTGACCAGCTAAATGTTTAACAAATTATAATGTCATCTTTCCATTTAAATCCTGCTGCGCACTTGTAGCACAGCCTTTCCCTGATTGTTCACCCATTTTAGGCATTCTAAATCCTTCTGTCTCCCTGTCATGTCATGTGCATTGATTTCTTGTTGTGAGGTTCTAACTGGGTAAGGTTGGTTTGGTATTTCATCCTGTGTAAGCATTCATTTGTGACCACAGCAGCCACAGACCCTTCACTCAGAACAATAGCCCGTTCTGTAAAACCATCAAATCAATCATCTGTTATACACACATATGGCCCTCAATAAATTACACAGCTTTGATTTTCACTTAGCAGGATCAGCTATTTTCAGTTCTCAATATAAAAGGCGACATTCATCTTTAAAAATATCCTAAACTACTCTCAACAAAAGAGATTCTGCAGACGTTGGAAATCCGGAGTAACATACAAAATGCCGGTGGAGCTCAGCAGGTCAGGCGAGAAATAAAGAGGAAACATGTCAGCCCAAGATCCTTCATCAGGACCGGAAGGGAGGAGGGAAGAAGCCAAAATAAGAAGGTGGGGGAGGGGAAGAAGTAAAAGGTAGAAGGTGATAGGTGAAGGCGGGTGAAGGGGAAGGAGGGGGGTGGGGAAGGAGAGATGAAGTGAGAAGCTGGAAGGTAATAGGTAAGGGGTTGATAAAGAAAGAATCTGATAGGAGAGGAGAATGAACCAAAGGAGAAAGGAGGAGAGGCGCCAGAGGGAGGTGATAGGCAGATAAAGAGAAGAGAGAAGCTAGAACAGGGAATGGAAGAAGAGAGAATCAGGAATGGGGCCAAATTACCAGGAGTTAGAGAAAATGATGTTCATGCCAACAGATTGGAAGCAACCCAGACAGTGTTGCTCCTCCAACCTAAGAGTGGCTTCATCATAGACCGACATGTTGGACTGGGAATAGGGATTGGAAATAAAATAGGTGGCCACCGAGAAGTTCTACTTGTGGATGGAGGGAAGGTGCTCAACAAAGCACTCTCCCAATCTATGTTGGGTTTTCCTTTATGTTTCTCCAGCTGGTCACAGAGAGATACAGAAGCAGGCACTTCAGTCCACAACACACACAAAATGCTGGAGGAATTCATCAGGCCAGGCAGCATCTATGGAAAAAATCACAGTCGACATTTTGGGCCAAAGCTCTTCGACAGGACTGGAGCAAAAAAGCTAAGGAGTAGATTTGAAAGGTGAGGGAGGGGAGAGAGAAACATGAGCCAATAGGTGAAACTTGGAGGGGGAGGGATGAAACAAAGAGCTAGGAAGTTGATTGGTGAAAGAGACGGAAGGCCATGGGGGAGCACCAGAGGGAGGCATTGGCAGGCAAGGAGATAACATGAGAAAGGGAAAAGGGGATGGGAAATGGTGAAAAGGGTAGGGGAGGCATTACTGGAAGCTTGAGAAATCGATGTTCATGCCATCCGGTTGGAGGCTACCCAAAAGGAATATAAGGTGTTGTTCCTGCAACCTAAGTGTGGCCTTATCACGACAGTGGAGGAGGCCATGAATGGACATATCAGAATGGGAATGGGAAGTGGAATTAAAAGGATGGCCACTGGGAAACCCTGCTTGTTCTGGTGGATGGAGCGTAGATGCTCGGTGAAGTGGTCTCCCAATTTATGTCGGGTCTCACCAGGAGGCCACATCGGGAGCACCGAACACAGTATATGACCCCAACAGACTCACAGGTGAAGTGTCGCCTCACCTGAAAAGACTGTTTAGGACCCTGAATGATAGTGAGGGAGGAGGTGTAGGAGCAGGTGTAGCACTTGTTCCACTTGCAAGGATAAGTGCCAGGAGGGAGATCAGTGGGGAGGGACAAATAGACAAGGGAGTCACGTAGGGAGTGTTCCCTGCAGAAAGCAGAAAGTGGGGGGGGGGAGGGAAAGATGTGTTTGGTGGTGGGATCCAGTTGGAGGTGGCAGAAGTTTAGGAGAATTATGTGCTGGATGCGGAGACTGGTGGGGTGGTAGGTGAGGACAAGAGGAACTATCCCTGGTAGGGTGGCGGGAGGATGGGGTAAGAACAGATATGCATGAAATGGAAGAGATGCAGTTGAGGACAGTGTTGATGGTGGAGGAAGGGAAGAACCTTTCTTTAAAATAGGAGGACATCTCTTTCTCTCTAGAATGAAAAGCCTCATCCTAAGAGCAGTTGCGGCAGAGACGGAGGAATTGAGAGAAGGGGATGGCATTTTTACAAGTAGCAGGGTAGGATGAGGTATAGTCCAGGTAGCTGTGAGAGTCCATTGGTATAATGGACATCAGTGGATAAGCTGTCCCCGGAGATAGAGACAGTGAGATGAAGAAAGGGAAGGGGAGTGTCAGAAATGGACCAAGTCATCCCTCCCCTCATCCCTCCCCTCATCCCTCCTCCTCCAAGTTTCACCTATCACCTGGTGTTTCTCTCTCCTTTCTCCCCACATTTCAAATTTACTCCTCGGCTTTTCTTTCTCCAGTCCTGCCAAAAGGTTTCGGCCCGAAACGTCGACTGTGCTTTTTTCCATGGATACTGTCTGGCCTGCTGAGTTCCTCCAGCACTTTGTGTGTGTTGCTCGGATTTCCAGCATGTGCAGATTTTCTCTTGTTTGTGACTTCAGTCCACAACGCCAGTTAAGCACCTATTCCAACCCATTTTTCTCATGGCCACGTCTCAACAGCTCACCCAGATGCTAGCACTCATCTACACTCATGAAGAAATTTACAGTGGCCACTTTAACTACCAGTTTACACACTTTTAGGATGTGGGCGGAAACTAGAGCATGCCTTTGGGAGCACTTGCTAGATAGTGGGAGCTTATCCCCACTACCACCTCTGCTACAACAACTTTCAGGAACCTACTGGCAATAAACCTATTGGTCTTCAGGAATGTAATAAAACACTACTTAGCCCATTAACTATAAATATAAGAATGATAAGGTGTTGCACAGTTTATTCTTGCAAATAGCTTTCTGCTATGAATTTCTTTGTGGGCTTGGAGGAGTAGTCCTATCCCACAATGCCACCTGATTTTCATGTTCCATCAAGAGCAAGGAAGAGGCCCAGGGCTACCATTTTACGTAAATACACAGTATGTTTGTCTGTCCTATGTACACAATAACAATGCTTATTGAGTACTGTATGTGTGGCACGTAATCTAGCAGCTAAATTTATCCCCTCCTGTTCTTTTTTCATATTCCCGATGCTACCACAGTTGATGAAAAAGGAACATTTGCACGTATGTAGAGTCACAGAGTCATAGAAAAGTAGAGCACAGAATAGGCCCTTCAGCCCAAATTAGTCTGTGCTGAGCCACTGAAATTATAGGAATTCCCTACAGGATTTACAATCAACTGGACCTGTTACACCTTGTGACTCCTTTCTCATTCTGAATCCTAATCTTCTTCTTTGGTAAAATCAACATTGTGTCTTCTTTTCATAGAACACAGAACACTACAGCCCAACATTATAACATACTCTAAGTTCAATCTAAATGTTCCCTCTTGCGTAGCAGTCCATTTTTCTAACATCTATCTGCATATCTAAATCTCTTAAATGCCCCTAATATACCTACCTCTACCAACACAACTACAAGACATGCCAAACACCCGCCACTCTGTGTAAAAATCTTCCTCTGACATCCCCATTCATTCCTCCAGTTACTTTAAAATTATGCCCCTTGCATTAGCCAGTTCCATCCTGTAAAAAAATGTCTTGCTCTTCAGCTATACTAATATCTCTTATAATCTTGTACACCTCTATCAAGTCAGCTTTTATCCTCCTTCTCTCCAAAGAGAAAAGCCCTAGTTCACACAACCATAGCTGAACAGTTAGCTGTGTGTGTCCGAAAGAGTTAAATCAGATCTGAATATATTCCAGACAAATCAGGCTGTGATGTGTTCAGCAAATGCAAAGTAAGGCCAGTCTGGGTGAGTCGATGAAAACTTGGGCTCATGCTCTGGCCTGGCCTTCTACTGCATTATTGCAACGACAAAGGATGAAGCAAGGAGGGGGAGGTGGGGGAGGGGAAAGCAGCGAGCACTGAGCTGGGCAACAACCTCTCGTGGGAAGATGAACTAACTTTGCCAATGTTAGCATCCTCTCTGCATGGAAATAATGCAAGCACTTTATTCTAACTAAAAACTCTATTGACGAGTGAAACTTCTTTGTCACTGAACAGTCAATGATGGGAACAGTACTGACCCAGCACGCCGGTTTCAAAAACGTAACAGACTCTGCAGATGCTGGAAATCCAGAGGAAAACATACAAAATGCTGTAGGAACCCAGCAGGCCAGGTAGCATCTAGGGAGAGGGATAAACAGTTCACGTTTTGGGCCGAAGCCCTTCATGAGGATTGGAAAAGAATGGAGAAGCAGCCAAAATAGAAAGGCGGGGGGAGGGTAATGAGTACAAGCTGACAAATGACATATGAGGGGTAAGGTAGGTGGGAGGGGGAATGGGGATTGCTGTTGAAGAGGGAAGCTACGAGGTGATAGTTTCAAGCTATCTTTAATGACATTTATACTCCGTGCATTTATGCCTATGACAATAAATATGGATTGCACTCATATTAGAACAAGTTTCCAAGAGATAAGGCTCTAGAATATGGAATTTATATCAGTACTGGGCACCATTACCATCTTCCAAATCTCTATTCCTTGCTGCATCACACTGAACTGTTAAGTACAGTAAAACCTATGAGGCTCAGTTTTAACCTCAGTGTCACTGGGATATGGCTCAGGTCAGAGATTTTAATATCGACAGGAGAGTGTTTAAAAAGTGAAAGCCCAGCCCCAACTCAACACCTTCCAGGACAAGGGAAAACAACCAAGCCTCTCCTATGAGGGGATCAATTCATTAGGGAAGTCAGCCATGAACCGTTTTGGAGAAAAGCTGAACACCTTTACAGTTAATGACCCAGGGTGTACTCAAATCCACACTAAAAGTATTTGACTAAACCTTCATTAAATGGCATCAGATGGCTGTACTGCGTAAGTAGTTTTGTGGCATTTGCATCTTCCACGCATAAAATTGACCATGTTTAATATCCCAGTTTGCTCTGAGAAAAGAAGGGACTCTAAAATGAAGCCCTAAAACAGACAGTGAGCTGAAAGCGAAATACATAAAATGTTGGAGGAACTCAGCAGGACAGGCAGCATCGATGGAGACAAATGGACAGTTGACATTTCAGGTCAAGGTGCTTCATCTGTATTAAGATATAGAGGGGATGTAGCCAACACAAAATAGTGGAAGGAAGGGGTGGATCAAGAACTCTCAGTGTCTGCAGTTCTTATTCTCCAGTTTGGCTCTTCACTCAACTCTGGAACATCTGGCCAGCGAAGATGCATACATCAGGATTTTCTTCATTGATGACATCTCTGCATCCATTACTATCATGACCTCAAAACTAATTAATAAGCTCTAAGACCTAGGCTTCAATAACTCCGTATGCAGCTGGATCGCCAATATCCTCACTTGCAGAATCCAGTCATTTCAGATTTGTTGTGTATTTAATATTTCAATAATGTTTCAGTAATACTGTAAGTATATTGTTTGATAGAATGTTCTTTGTTGTTTATATAATTCATTATGTGTTATATATAAAAGTATGTAAATGGCATATGTCATTACATCACCACATCATAGGTGAGTGCCATGCTAAAGTAAAAGGCACTATGGACACGTTGTTCCCTACTCTGTGTTTTTTCTTAGTTTTATATTTTGAAGTTACAACACATAACAATTAACTACCTGTTAATGCGTAGTGAGGTGTTCAAGTTTTTTTAAAAATGTGCAGCATGTTTTGTTTTCAGATGAGAAAATGGTCAAGTTAAAAAAAAACAGAAAACAGAAGAAATTCATGAGTTCATAAACAATGAATACTAGCTGATATTCGTAAATTTTTTAAAAAGACAAGAAATGGCTGGCTACATTGGAAAGACAGACACATTTGATTACACTGTGGATAACTGGCTGATGTATAGTGAGCAAATTGAGCATTATTTTAAAGCAAATGAGATAGCTAATGAAAAGCAAGTGTCAGTGTTACTGAGTACTATAGATGGAAAAGCATACAATTTGCTTAGAAGTTTAACTGCACCAACCAAATCAGTCAAAATGAGCCTTGCTGATATCATGAAAGTAATGCATGCCATTTAGAACTAAAACCGCTGTTGATTGTAGAACGCTTTAGGTGTCATAAGCAGAATCAGAAGGAAGGGGAGTCCATTACAGCTTATGTGGCTGAATTGAAGAGATTGTCCAAACATCCGTTCTGTGATGGTCCTAATGATACACTGAGAGATTATTTAGTTTGTGGAAGCTTGCAAGAAAGCATTCAAAAATGGCTCCTAAATGAAGCATAACTCATCTTTAAAGGAGCAGTTGAAATTGCTGTATCAGTTGAAACAGCAGCCAGAGACGCAGCTGAGTTACAGTCAGGAATGAAAGTGAGTGAACAAAATTGCCATGTCTAAACAGGAACTGGCCTGGCCAAACAAATTGTGTTATTGTTGTGACAGGTGCTCACATACACCTGATCAATGCAGGTTTAAAGGCGAAACTTGCAGAAAATGCAATGAAGTAGGACACATACAAAGAGCATGTCGGGCAGACAAAAGTAAATGGACTGCAGAGGGAAGAGAAAAACAAAAAATGCCAAGTTTTAGTTCAAAAAGAGCCATAACCTGCATGCTGTTAATGATAAATCTGATAATGACGAGAGTGACAGGACTGAGTAGCTTTGAGATTTACAATGTGAAAACTAAGAGGAGACAAGCAATATGGCTTACACCAGAAGTGAGCAGCAAATTAATTAAAGTGGATTTGGATATGGTTTCAGCTATTTCAGTCATTCCACAAAATGAGTTTGAATGGCATTTGAGCTGAAGCCTGCAGCTATCCAACTAAGATCTGATACTGAAGAAAAGATAACTCCTGTGGGAATGACATTTGCAACAGTGAAATACAACAACCACCAAGCCATGTTGGGTTTGTATTTGGTAAAAACAAGGCCAGCACTGTGAGGCTATGATTGGACAGCCATCCACAATTTGTATGCCAAATCCCCTGCAATAAAGTGAATTAAGAAAGATACTGAATGATGCCACAGCAGTGCTCATCGACAGCATTGGAAAACTCAAACATATCAAGGGTAAAAATGTTGTTAAATGAAAATGCCACACTCAAGTGGTACAAAGCCTGTGCAGTTGTTATACCACCTGTATAAAGTAGCCAGTGAGCTAGATCGCATGGAGGTTGAAGTTTGAGTGGAGTCCATGGGCAATGTCAATGGTCCCAGTAACCAAGGTTAATGGACTGTCAGGATCTGCAGTGATTCTAAGATCAACATCAAACCAGTACTGAAAGTAAATCAATTCCCTTTACCCAGGACAGAGGATACCTTTGCAAACCTTTCTGGAGGGAAACACTTCAGCAAAATGGACTTAGCTGACCCCTACCTACCTTTGGAGTTGGAAAAAAGGGTCCAAAGTGCTTTTCATTATAAACACAAAGGGCTTTATCACTATAATAGGCTTATTTTTGGAATAACATCTGCTCCTGCACCCTGCTAGAAAGCCATGGATCAGGTTCTGCAAGGTTGTCCAGGCACACTGTGCTTCCTGGGTGACATCATTGTTACTGGTAAGAATGACAATGAGCATCTTCAAAATCTCATGGCCTCCTCTACTGTAAAGATGAAGCCACATTCAGGTTGGAGGAACAACACCTTATATTCCGTCTGGGTAGCCTCCAACCTGATGGCATGAACATTGACTTCTCTAACTTCCGCTAATGCCCCACCTCCCCCTCGTATCCCATCCATTATTTATTTATATACACACATTCTTTTTCTCTCTCTCCTTTTTCTCCCTCTGTTCCTCTGACTATACCCCTTTCCCATCCTCTGGGTTCCCCCACACCTGTCTTTCTTCCTGGGCCTCCTGTCCCTTGATCCTCTCATATCCTTTTTGCCAATCAACTGTCCAGCTCTTGGCTCCATCCCTCCCCCTCCTGTCTTCTCCTATCATTTTGGATCTCCACCTCCCCCTCCCACTTTCAAATCTCTTACTAGTTCTTCCTTCAGTTAGTCCTGATGAAGGGTCTCGGCCCGAAACGTCGACTGTACCTCTTCCTAGAGATGCTGCCTGGCCTGCTGCGTTCACCAGCAACTTTGATGTGTGTTGCTTCAAAATCTCAAGATAGTGTTTAAAAGATTGGAAAATTATGAGCGCAGAGCACAATGCAACAAGTGTGAATTCTTTAGACCAAGCATCACTTACTGTGTTCACACCATTGAATAAGGCTTGGGGTGTAAAATGGTTCAACCAATACTTGCATGGGAAAGAATTTACACTCATTACTGATCATCAACCACACGTGTCCATTTTCAATTCACAGAACAGTGTTGTACTAACAGCTGCAGAAATGGGCTCTGTTTCTTGGAGGACATAATTACAAGATTGAATTTAAGGGGACAACTAATCATGAAAATGCTGATGGAATGCACTATTTATCTCTGGAAAGGAAATACCCAAAAATTTTACAGAAGATGACACTCCTCTCGATGTGTTCTCTCTAACACGTCAGAAATCTCTCTATTATGGCAGAGATGATCCAAAGAGAAACCAGAAAATATCCCACACTGTCTCAGGTCCACATGGCCACCCAGAAAGGCTGGAATGTGCAACAGAGATTCCAGGTGCCACATTTTTACCAGCTCTGGGATGAACTTACCTTTGATGGCTGTTGCCTTATGTGAAGATTGAGATTTGCTGTACCATGCAAGCTGAGAGCTAAAGTGCTGGAGGAGCTATGTGCCAGTCATCTAGGCATGGTCAAAATGAAAGCACTGGCTTGAAGCTTTGTCTGGTGGCTTGGGCTAGGTCAGCAGATCGAGCAACTTGTCACGCTCTCTTCAGGATGCCAACTTGTCCAGAAGATGCCAAGAACAGGGTCTCTCCATCCCAGAGAATGGCTTGCATTTGCCTGGCAGAGAATTCATGTAAGTTTCGTCAGACTATTCATAGGCACAAATTTCTTAGTAATAGTGGATGCAGCTACAGTGAGGCCAGAACCGTTCTCAATCGTCTCCACCACAGCCTAGCATACAGATGATGTATTAAGAAGCCTCTTCTCAAAGACTGGTGTTCCAGAACATTTAGTCAATGACAACGGACTTCAGTTTGTGCAAATCTGTTTCAGTTATTCCTGAAAGTGAATGGAATAAGACATTGTCAAGAGCCTAAAGCATGCATGGAAAGCAATGCCAGCGTAACACATTAGTCTGACGCTGAGTCAGAAGCTCACCAAATTCCTCCTTGCATATCATAATGCAGCACACTCCCCAGCCAACAAATCACCAGCAATGCTGTTCCCAGGTCTTCCCTTGCATTCATGATTGGATCATCTCAAACCCAATCTCATAAGAAGTATGCAGGACAAACAGCTGAGATAAATTGAGGGCTCTTGAAACAAGGATGACACCACTGTCACTGGCCAAAGAAAAGTTGGTGGTGAATCAGCACATAGAAGGGAGCTTGGAAATCTGGCTGAGTGGTGCCACAATATCAACCTCTCACTCAATGTTAGCAAGACCAAGGAACTGATTATTGACTTCAGGGGGAGGAAACCGAAGGTCCATGAACCCTTTCTCACTGGGGAATCAGAGGTGGAGAGGGTCAGCAACTTTAGATTCCTCAGCATTATCATTTCAGAGGATCTGTCTTGGGTCCTGCTCGTAAAGTGCAGTTACATAGAAACCACGGCAGTGCCTCTACATTCTTAGAAGTTTGCAAAGACTAGGCATGTCATCAGATAGTTTGACAAACTTTGACAGATGTGTAGTGGAGAGTTTACTGACTAGTTGCTTCATGACCTGGTATGGAAATACCAATGCCCTTGAAAGGAAAAGCCTGCAAAATGTAGTGGATACAGCCCAGGCCATCAAGGGTAAAGCGCTCCCCACCACTGAGCACATCCACAAGGAGCAGTGTCACAGGCAAGCAGCATCCATCATCAAGGACCCCCACCATCCAGCCCATGCTCTCTTTTCTTCTCTCTGCTGCCATCAGGAAAGAGGTATAGGAGCCTCAGGACCCACATAACCAGGTTCAGAAACGGTTATTACCCCTCAACTATCAGGCTCTTGAACCAGCCCAGATAACTTCACTCACTCAACACAAATATTTCCACATCTGTGGACACACTCTCAAGGATTCGTCATCTCATGTTCTCGATATCTATTGCTTATTTATTAATTATTACTATTTGGTGTTTTTATTTCATTCTTTTGCATTTGCACAACTTGCTATCTTTTCAAAAAGGTTCAAAGTAAATTTATTACCGAAGCACATATATGATACCATATACAACCCTGAGATTTATTTTCTTGTGGACATACCCAATAATTCCAATAACCATATTAGAATCAATGAAAGGCTGCACTTACATAATGGACAACCAGTGTGCAAAGTATAATAAACTGCAAATACAAAAAGAATGAAAAAGAGGAAATAATAATAATATAATAGTTACTATGCACACTCAAACATGCTTAAATTAACAGTACCTAGGACAGAAGGAGGAAGAGGAATGATAGACATTAGAAATTTACGCAACAGTCAGGTAAAACTTCTAAGGATATATTTTCATCAAAGAAAACAGGATGCAGCACTCCACGTGAACAATTCTTATAAGTAAACACCACTAAACTTAAACCAGAAAAGTGAAGAAATTATCACTATTGAAGAAAAAGTTGACTGATGGAGAGCATGACCCCCCCCCCCCCATGGAAGACATCCTCATGATCTTAGTAGACTATGTGTCAATAAGGAAGTGTCGAAAGCCTGGCTCAGAGTTAGAGACCTCTTCACGGAACCAAAGGGCTTCTTGTGGCAATACAGGATGAGGAGGCTAACACAAAAAAAGAACAAAAATACTTCATAAAAGACCAACAAATTCAAGATGATAAATGCAGCAAATGCCAAGAGAAACACATTAGAGGATCCTGCTGCAGTTTAACTCAATCTGATTACTTACAAGTGACAAACAACACTCACCAAAATCTTGCTCTAAAATACAAAATCATAAAAGAAACCAAACCTTACAATAAATCCAAGTCTGATCCATAAGGCCATAAGACCATAAGACATAGGAGTAGAAATTAGGGCTTTGGCCCGTTGAGTCTGCTCTGCCATTCAATCATGGCTGATCTTTTTTTTCCCTCCTCAACCCCAGTTCCCAGCTTTCTCTCTGAAACCTTTGATGCCACATCCAATCAAGAACCCATCAATCTCTGCCTTAAATACACCCAATGACCTGGTCTCCACAGCTGCAAGTAGCAACAAGTTCCACAAATTCACCACCCTCTGGCTAAAGAAATGTCTCTGCATCTCTGTTTTGATAGGACACCCCTCTATCCTAAGGCTGTGCCCTCTTGTCCTAGACTCTCCCACCATGGGAAACATCCTTTCCACATCTACCCCATATAGGCCTTTCAGCATTCAAAAAGTTTCAATGAGATCTTCCCTCATCCTTCTAAATTCCAGCAAGTACAGACCCAGAGCCATCAAATGTTACTCGTATGATAACCCTTTCATTCCTGAAATCATCCTTAAGAACCTCCTCTGGACCCTCTCCAATGTCAGCACATCTTTTCTAAGATGAGGATCCCAAAACTGTTTACAATACTCAAGGTGAGGCCTCACCAGTGCCTTATAAAGCCTCAGCATCACATAGAAACCATAGAAAAACTACAGCACAGAAACAGGCCTTTTGGCCCTTCTTGGCTGTGTTGAACTATTTTCTGCCTAGTCCCACAGACCTGCACATGGACCATATCCCTCCATACACCTCCCATCCATGTATCTGTCCAATTTATTCTTAAATGTTAAAAAAGAACCCGCATTTACCACCTCGTCTGGCACTGCATTCCACACTCCCACCACTCTCTGTGTGAGGAAGCCCCCCCTAATGTTCCCTTTAAACCTTTCCCCTTTCACCCTTAACCCATGTCCTCTGGTTTTTTTCTCCCCTTGTCTCAGTGGAAAAAGCCTACTTGCATTCACTCTATCTATACCCATCATAATTTTATATACCTCTACCAAATCTCCCCTCATTCTTCTACGCTCCAGGGAATAAAGTCCTAACCTATTCAACTTTTCTCTGTAACTGAGTTTCTCAAGTCCTGCAACATCCTTGTAAACCTTCTCTGTACTCTTTCAACCTTATTAATATCCTTCCTGTAATTTGGTGACCAAAACTGAACACAATACTCCAGATTCGGCCTCACCAATGCCTTATACAACCTCATCATAACATTCCAGCTCTTATACTCAATATTTTGATTAATATAAAGCCAATGTACCAAAAGTTCTCTTTACGACCCTATCTACCCGTGACGCCACTTTTAGGGAATTTTGTATCTGTATTTCCAGTTCGCTCTGTTCAACTGCACTCCTCAGTGCCTTACCATTTACCTTGTATGTTCTACCTTGGTTTGTCCTTCCAACGTGCAATACCTCACACTTGTCTGTATTAAATTCCATCTGCCATTTTTCAGCCCATTTTTCCAACTGGTCGAAATCCCTCTGCAAGCTTTGAAAACCTTCCTCACTGTCCACTACACCTCCAATCTTTGTATCATCAGCAAATTTGCTGATCCAACTTACCACATTATCATCCAGATCATTGATATAGATGCCAAATAACAATGGACCCAGCACTGATCCCTGTGGCACACCATTAGTCACAGGCCTCCACTCTGAGAAGCAATCCTGTACCACCACTCTCTGGCTTCTTCCATTGAGCCAATGTCTAATCCAATTTACCACCTCTCGATGTATACCTAGCGACTGAATTTTCCTAACTAACCTCCCACGCGGGACCTTGTCAAAGGCCTTACTGAAGTCCATGTAGACAACATCCACTGACTTCTTGAAATGAATGCTATATTCTAGACTTCTTGAAATGAATGCTACGGTTTTAGAGTCTGAAACCCACAGATTATATTACAGCTGATCCATTATTACAGATAGGATAATCCATAATAACTGTCTGGAAATAATAATACAGGTGAAACAAAAAAGAACAGGTTCAAATATTCAAAGTTCAAAGTTTCATTTTATTATCAAAGGATAAATGCAGAATACAAATCTGAGATTTGTCTTCTCCAGGTAGCCATAAAATACAGAAAACCATAGAAGCAATAGAAAGACATCAGATCCCCCCCCCCACATTACCTTCTAGTGGTAATCACTCCCCCAGCATGAAAAGATAAAGAAACAAAAACTCAAAAACCCCAAACTCCTAACCACCAGCCTGCCAAAAAAACCATAGAACTGAAAGAGGCCAATAACAATTACAGTCCAATCCATGAATCTCAGAATTTTAATAACACCTCCAAGAGCACTGGGAACTCAGTGGCCACTCTGAGAGAAACGACTCAAACCAGTGGCCTCTCCAAGGGCAGCGATATGAACCAGTAGCCCCTCCAAGGGCAGCAACTCAAACCAATGGCCTCTCCAGGGGAAGCGACATGAACCAGCGGCCTCTCTGACGGAAGTGACACAAACCAATGGCCCCTCCTAGAACAACTTACTTAATAGATATAGCCATCCCAAACACAGATAACATACCAAAATCAATAAGTGAAAATCACCAGAAATATACTGAATTAAAAGAGGCAACTGAAAGACTATGGAACATGAACAGGGTATACCATAAGACTATAAGACCATAATATATAAGAGAAGAATTAGGCTACTTGGCCCATTGAATCTGCTCTGCCATTTCATCATGGTTGATCTAATTTTCCTCTTAGCCCCAAACTCCTTTATTCGCTGACCAATTAAGAATATATCAACCTCTGCCTTAAATATACATAAAGACTTGGCCTCCACAGTTGCCTGTGTCAAAGGATTCCAAGATTCACCTCTTCCTGCTGAAGAAATTCTTCCTCATCTCCATTTTAAAAGGACGCCCCTCTATTCTGAGGCTATGTACTCTGATCTCAGACCCTCCCACCATAGTAAACATCCTCTCCACATTCACGCTATCAAGACCGTTCAACATTCAATAGCTTTCAATGAGATCACACCTCATTCTTCTGAATTACAGTCAATACAGGCCCAGTGCCTTCAAATGCTTTTTATATGACAAGCCATTCACGCCTGGAATCATTTTCATTAACCTCCTTTGAACCCTCTCCAGTTTTAGCACATCCTTTCAAAGATAAAAGGCCCAAAACTACTCACAAAGTGAGACCTCACCAGTGCTGTATAAAGTGTCAACATTATATTTTTGAGTTTGTATTCTAGTACTCTTGAAATGAATGCTAACATCACATTTGCATTCCTCACCACAGACTCAACCTGTACTTTAACCTTTAGGGAAACCTGCACAAGGACTCCTGAGTACCTTTGCCCCTCAGTATTTTCTCTCTATTTAGAAAATAGTCAACCCTTTTATTTCTTCTACCAAAGGGCATGACCATACACTTATCGATACTGTATTCCATCTGCTATTTCTTTGTCCATTCTCCTAATCCAAGTGCTCTGTAGTGTCTCTACTTCCTCAAAACTTCCTGCCCCTCCACCTATCTTCATATTGTCTGCAAACTTTGCAACAAAGCCATCAATTAGATCATCTAAATCATTGACGTATATCATAAAAAGAAGTGGTCCTAACACAGACCACTGTGGAACACCACTAGACACCGAAAGCCAACCAGTAAAGGCATGCTTTATTCCCACTCTGCCTCCTGCCAATCAGCCACTTTTTTACCCATGCTAGACTCTTTCCTATCATACCATGGGCTCATAGCTTGTTAAGCCGCCTCATGTGTGGGACCTTGCAAAGGCTTTCTGAACATACAAGTACAAAACATCAACCAATTATTCTTTGCCTATCCTGCTTGTTATTTCTTCAAAGAATTTCAACACATTTGTCAGGCAAGATTTTCCCTTGCAGAAACCATGCTCACTATAGCCTATTTTATCACGTGCCTCCAAGTACCCTGAGACTTCATCCTTAATAATCAACTTCAACATCTTCCCAACCACTGAGGTCAGGCTAACTGGCCTACAATTTCCTTTCTTCTGCCTCTCTCCCTTCTTGAAAAGTAGGGTGACCTCCACAATTTTCATTCTTCCAGAACCATTCCAGAATCAAGTGACTCTTGAAAGATCATTACTAATGCCTCCATGATCCCTTCAGCCACCTCTGTCAGAATCTTGGGGTGTACACTATTTGGTTCAGGTGACTTCAGAACTTTCAGTTTCCCGAGAAACTTCTCTCTAGTTCATGACACCGAACACCTGGAACTTCCACCATACTGCTAGTGTCTTCCACAGTGAAAACTGATGCAAAATACTTATTCAGTTCATCCACCATTGCATTGTCCCACTATTACTATCTCTCCAACATCATTTTCAAGCAGTTCAATAACCACTTTCGCCTCTCTTTTACACATTATGTATCTGAAGAAACTTTTGGTATCCTCTTTAATATTATTGGCTAGTTTACTTTCACATTCCATCTTCATCTTCTTAATGACTTTTCTAGTTGCCTTCTGTTGGTTTTTAAAAGCTTCCAAGTCCGCTAACTTCCCACTAATTTTTACAGTATTATATGTCCTCTCTTTGGCTTTTACGTTGGCTTTGACTTCTCGTTACCCCGGTTGTGTCATCTTTCCTCCAGAATATTTCTTCCTCTTTGAGATGTATATATCCTGTGTCTTCCAAATTGCTTTCAGAAATTCCAGCCATTGTTGCTCTGCCATAATCCCTGCCAGTGCTTTTTTTTCAGTCAATTCTGGCCAGCTCCTCTCTCATGCCTCTGTAATTCCCTTTACTCCACTGTAATACTGATACATCTGATTTTAGCTTCTTTTTCTCAAATATCATATACATCATCGTGATAGTAATATCTACAACTAGCATTATCCCAAAGGCACTAGACAATAACATTAAACCATTCATGCTACACAGAAATATCTGTGTAAGTTGTCAAAAAAGCCACAATAACACTACTAGAATAGTCCAAAAGTTCCTAGCAGTTGACAAATGAGTGTTCTTAGTTATGCCTATACTTCAGGTTGTACCTGCCTGAACTGAGAAAAAATAAATACTACTACCACTAATAATAATAATAAATAATAAGCAAAACACGTCAAGAACATGAGATGAAGAGTTCTTGAAAGTGAGTTCATATTTTATTGAAATGGTTCAGTAATGAGTCAAGTGAAGTTGAGTGAAGTTATCTCCTCTGGTTCAAGAGCCTGATGGTTGAAGGGTAATAACTGTTCCTGAACCTGCTGATGTGAGTCCTGAGGCTCCTGTTCCTTCTTCCTGGTGGCAGCAGTGAGAAGAGTGCATGGCCTGGTGGTGGGGGTCCCTGATGATGGATGCTGCCGTCCTGCAACAATGCTCTATGTAGATGTGCCAAATGGTGGGAAGGGCTCTACTCATAATGGACCAGGCTGTATTCATTACTTTTTATAGGATTTTCCATTCAAGGGCATTGGTGTTTCCATACCAGGCCATGATGCAGTCAGTCAATATACTCTCAACCACAGATTTGTCCATCTTGTTGTGTTCGGTTTCCCACTGATTCTATGGTGTAGAAGAAAATGAGTCTCAGGGTTGTGTATGTTGATATATATATACACTTCGATAGTAACTTTATTTCAAAGTTTGAACTTTGATGCTGTCTGCTGTTGCAAGCAAGTTTTTCATTCTACATCTGTTTTGATGCAGTTGGGCTTTTAACAATAAACTCGACTTTGACTTTTGACTATTAACACAAAATGTGACAAAATTATTTGACTTAAGTTGAATTTATTAAATGAAAATGCATTGTTTCTTACTTAAGCATTTCAGATTGCTGGATGGATATTGTTAGCACCTAGAGCTTGTAAAATACCTTTACCAACAGTATTTCTCTAACATTATGATTACAGTATTACCAGCTTTAAAGAACTCGTTAATGTGGGAATATGTAAATATATATCAAAAGGCTGTTAATAACAATGGGCCCAAATCCGCAATAAGTATTAGGGCTGGCATGGCTGTGCAGACGTTAGCACCACGCCTTTCAATTCAGGTCGTCACGGTTCAATTCCCATCACAGCCTGTAAGGAGTTTGTACATTCTCACCATGACTGTGTGGGTTTCTTCTAGGTGCTCCGGTTTCCTCCCACAGTCCGGATATACCGATTAGTGGGTTAATCGATTATTGTCAATTTTCCCGTGATTAGGCTAGGGTTGAATCATGGGGTTGCTGGTTGGCGGCTCGAGTGGCCAGAAGGGCTTATTCAGAGCTGTATCTCAATTAAAAAAATTAAAATGAGGCAACATTAATTAGCTTATTTAAATAATTGCATTTGATTTCTTCATTATATTAAACAGCCCTCATCCTGAGAAACCTGCTATCCCACCATCCAAACAGTAGTATTTTCTTTTCTCCTGTCTGTTTTCAATCTAGCATTCTGAGAGAATTTTTTAAAAATTACTATTTATGGTATCTCAAGTAGACCCACATCTCCCTTAGTGCAGTGGTAGGTGCTAAAATGCCTATATAAGCACAGAAATGGCAATTGATTGATCTCATCTGTGGTCAAATGATGAGTCACTGTGACTATCCGGCAATGAAGGTGATGTGTAGATTGCTAATTGGCTAACTCAGCATGTGTGATTTGATTGGTTAATCGGTTGCAGTGACTCTTGTGGTTCCATAAGTTATTTTAAAACCAACACATTTATGTAAGTTTTTTTTGCTTGGAACTTGAATTTTAAAAAATCAAATTTGTTAAAGTTGAATAATTTTTACACTAGGGAGAAATGACATCAGGAAACTAATTAGCTGATATAATTTCTCCTGATACCATACTGACAATGATTCTGTTATAAAGAAAACTGCTGTCGACATATCAATCTTGCCATCACCCAGAGAATAGTTTAAAATAGTTTCCAAATGCCAATGAATAATTAAAATGAGTTTTTCTCAGCAAAACTGGTTTAACCTCTAGAATATAATTCAGCTCAACAATTACTTTGTGACGAACAGGTTATTAAACATAATTGAGTGTCTCTTCCTGTTCCTATGCCTCCTGAAACATTGAAATTATACAGGAAGCTCTCTTCCATATTTATCAACGAAACATCAGGAGGAAGAAACTCCAGTTTAAAAAAGTAATGTAAGCGTAAAATTAGATTTTTCAGATTTTTTGCTTAAGATATTCTCTGGAGGATGATTAGTTGCTTAATATATTTTAAATTATGTTTCAATGTTTCCACTTAAGTTTATTGACTCCTCTAAATCTCAACACGCTCCTGTTGCATCAGAATTATTGACTATCAGTTTTTTTTTATTTTATCAGATAAATTCTTATGTGTTGTCACCTGATCTTTGTGTAATTACCTGTCTGAATCGTTCCAGCCATCCCATGACCCAAGAAAATGTTAACTAAAGCTGTGAATGGCATTCTCTGAGATGCCAATGTCTTAAGTCTCCAGTGTACACACTTACTTTATCCCAGTATAACAGTTCTGTGAGAAAGATAAACAGACCAGGATGCTTTTTTTGAGAACGCTGAGAGTAAGCGTTATAGTGACATGACTGGTAGAGTAAACATAGAATATTTCCTTTTGTAGAGAGTCCAAAGTTAGACATCATAATTAAAAGGCTGTGACCAATGGATTCAAAAAAAGTATTCAGGAAATTGTTCATCATTCAGAAAGTGGTGAGAAGGTGGAACTTGTATGTGTTGAGTGACTAAAAAGAATATAGTAAGATAATTAAGGAGACACAGGATACCAGCAGGAGAAATAAGAGGACTTCTTTCACAGAGTTACTCTTTAATCAGCACTGTATGTCCTGCATTTTCTGTTTTTATATTTCAGTGGGGTATTCTGAAAGTGATGAGGCTTATGTGGAACATTAGGAAGAAAGGTTTGCATTCCTCTAACATCTTTTGCAGGTCTTTCAGGGTGTTCCAAAAACTATTGATCTGTATTTAAAGTATAATGACCGTTGTAATGTAGAAAATGGAATAAGCCATCTGTATACAACAACCTCCTAGGAACAACACCATGAAAGTGAATGGAGTTTTTAATGACGTTGATGGAGGGCTAAATATTGGACACAGTCCTCAGGATAATTGCACCTCTCTTCTTCCCAACATTGCTGCATAATGTTCTATGTCCACTGGCGAGTGTACATGCAACCAAAAAATAGAATCTCCAACAGCACACAACAGTTCCTCAGAACTGCATGGAGAACTAGCTTAGGTCCCCTCTTCCAATGTTCTGACCAGGGAAGGACCTGGCATCTCGGCACATTTCCACATAGCAAGTTTGTGATTGAGAACTGGGGTAGCAGCCAGTTGATCCATGCTACTATTTGGAATACAGATGTTGTCCTTTACAATATACAATGGGAGGTATTTATTAGAAACAGATCAACATACTCCATACATTTGTTCTATGAGGGGGGCAGTTTGTACAACCCCAGTTCACAGTTTTATGTCAGTGCGCCAAATTACGGAAGGACTTTGTGTTACATTATAGAAGAAAATGTCGGAGGAAAGATGATTGTGCATATAAACACAGCATCAAACATAGGAATCTGATGGGATTGGTTTGTATGCCTTTGTTAGTGGGATTAAATCATCCTTATCCTGAACTATTCCCAAATTTAATGACCTCCACCCTTTCTACAAACTGACTGTCGTACATCAAGCCCTGTTATAAGTCTATTGCTTGTGAAGATCTATCTTAATTTATTCTGTGGCTTTCAAGGTGAAGAACACAATACTTTATACTTCATTCAGTCACAGTCAGAATCAGTTCAGGTCTAACATGCTTGTAGACTGAACAATCTCCCTTATGATCTCCTCATTCTGGTTCTGAAACTCTCCCTCCCCCAGCCCCACTATCAGAACTCCTACTCTGCTTCCTGCAAACCAATTACTCCCTAGACCCTCAAGATTCTCAACAAAACTGATTCATGCCCAACCACAGCTGCAATAGTGCTATCCTGAATTGAACTGAACTGACTTTATTTCTTGCATCCTTCACATCCATGTAAAGATTTTTTTCTCGTTATGTCTCCGTCTAAATGTGCAATGTGCAATCATAGTAATTTATAATAATTGATAATAAATGTAACTGTCAATGTAACATAGAAATACACTCAAATTAGTGTGAGTTCATCAGTCTGATGGCCTGGTGGAAGAAGCTGTCCCAGAGCCTGTTGGTCCTGGCTTTTATGCTGCGGTACCGTTTTCTGGATGGTAGTAGCTGGAATAGATTGTGCTTGGGGTGACTTGGGTCCCCAGTGATCCTACGGGCCCTTTTTACACACCTGTCCTTGTAAATTTCCTGAATCATGGGAAGTTCACAACTACAGATACGCTGGGCTGTCTGCACCATTCTCTGCAGAGTCCTGCGATTAAGGGAGGTACAGTTCCCATACCAGGCAGTGATGCTGTCAGTCAGGATGCTCTCAATTGTGCCCCTGTAGAAAGTTCTTAGGATTTGGGGGCCCATACCAAATTTCCTGAACCGTCTGAGGTGAAAGAGATGCTGTTGTGCCTTTTTCACCACGCAGCTGGAGTGTACAGACCACGTGAGGTCCTCGGTGATGTGGATACTGAGGAACTTAAAGCTGCTTACCTTCTCAACCCCAGATCCATTGACATCAATAGGGGTTAGCCCATCTCCATTCCCCCTGTAGTCCACAACCAGCTCCTGATGAGGGTCTCGGGCTGAAACGTCAACTGTACTCTTTTCCATAAATGGTGCCTGGCCAGCTGCGAGTTCCTCCAGCATTTTGTGTGTATGTTGCCACAATAGTGATGTTGTTTTAAAGTCTGGTTTGCTTTTCAGCTTAGCTGAGTTCATGTTTTAGCTCAAGAGACTTTTTGAATTACCTATCCCAGAAACATTGACCTGTGTTTACAGGCCAGGAATAGGGGCCACATTGATCGGATCCTGGAAATCCCGAGTTTAACATTTTTCTATTCCAATTCCCATTCATTGCTCAATCAGGTTGACAGGTAGGCTAGCAGCCAGGAAAGAAAGTTGGACAACTGGAAACTGTTCCATGTAATCAAGAGATCGTGAGCTATAAACACTCTTATCAATTTTTTTTCAGGAGTTGGTTTTCTTTCTTCAAACAGCTTATTCACCAGAAAGCTGACAGGAACTGAGTCATTCACAAGGTCTTATTCAAACTTAAAGTGGGTACACATCAAAACAGCTTTCATATTACAAACGTCCACTACTATTTACTTACAAAGACTGTACATGACTCTTAAATTCAGGAAGCATTTCAAAATGCTTCATGATAAGGAGGAAAGGGGTTTAGTGGAGGAAAAACAAGAGAAAATGGAAGTGAAAGAGAGATCAAAGATAAGGAACTGAAGGCATGACTGAAACTAGAGTGTTATAGAGTCACAGATAAGTACAGCACAGAAACAGGCCCTTAAGCCTGTCCAGTCTATGCCGAAAGCACTTAAACTGCCTACTCCCATCAATCTACTCTCCATACCCCTACTATCCATGTGCCTATCTAATCTGTGACTTCTTACGTACTCACTGAATGTGAAAATTGCTGATGTGACCAAAATTCACTGTTTACCTCTAACACCCCTTGAAGCCCCCCCAGTTTTTTAGGCCACTTTGAAGAACACTTGGAATCAACACTTTAGATCTCCTCTCCAGAGGGACATTAGTTAACCTGCTGCTATTTCCCCCCCTCATTCTGGGAGATTCATAGGCACCATTTCTGCTATAGTTTGTTTGTTCTAGATGAGAGCACACAACTGCCCTGGCAGCTTTACCAAGCTCACAGGCCAAGGTAAGTTAATGAGGAAGCTGTTCCACAAGATTCCAGGTTTTATATTTCACAGATAAGAATCCTACTTGGAATTTGCAAGCATCCAAATTGGACAGGCCAGAACAATTCTTGCTGTTTTATTGAGATACAGTGAAGAACTGGCCCTTCGAGCCACCTCTACCCAGCAATCCTCGATTTAACCCTTTCCAATGGCCAACTAACCTATTAAATGGTACACCTTTGGACTGTGAGAGGAAGCCAGAGCTCCTGCAGGAAACCCACACAGTCACGGGGAGAACGTAGAAACACCTACAGATCGGGCGGGAATTGAACCCTGGTCGCTGATGCTGTAAAGCATTGTGCCAATCACAATGCCACAGTGCCACTGCCAATGCCACCATCCTCCTTGGCTGTACTGGCCGCCGTTACCTGTAACGAGGGTATATTGTTCTTGACTAATTCCATGTGAGAAGCTCTCTGAAAATAAAAGCATGTAAAACCTTTAGATTACAAGTCAGAACAAGAATACAGTCTTTGTTTGGGAACTATTCGATGCCTGTGTATAAGCCTGCCCAACAAGGAAAGACATAGTTATAACACAATTTAACGCTATTGTATTATCTACACAATATGCATGTGTGAGGCTGTATCCAAGGTTATGGGAGGCCTCGTATATCAGAGTGGACGTAAAATGAAGTTTGATTAAGTTAAATGCATGGTTTCTGGGAAAACTAGTAAAAATTGGCTATTCTATAGCTAAATTAGAACTACAACTTTCACACATGTGAGGTTGCAAATCTTCTTGCATATCAGTGTTGTTGACAGCATTTGTGGGAGTTTTACAAAGGAAGGACATAAACATATCCGGCCAAACAGAAATCCTGTTAAAAAAGGAGCTGAATTACCCAGTGGTTGCTACCAGCTACTCTGAAATGTGTCCACACTTGCTCTACTCTTTAAAAAGCCATTTTTTAACTACATGGAAGTGTTTTGATTGGATTGGAATTCTCCAAAGTTTTAAGCCACGATGTCACATAGCCATCTTTTTGTAGTTTACTTGGGGTGATTTACAAGAAAAGAGAGAGTACATAAAATTCTTGAGTTAAAATGGGTAATATCTGCTGAATCATTTGATCCCAACCAGATATTTGACTCACTACAATATGGGGACTATCACAAAGTGTCTCCTGCAGCAGATCCACTTTCCAGTGTGAACATTTTAAATCCAAATAATTCCCCTAGTCCCATGGCTCAATTTCCTTTTACTTATGTACAGGACGGTGGTTTTCTTCAAGTCAAGTCAAGTCACTTGTTACTGTCATTTCGACCATAACTGCTGGTATAGTATACAGTAAAAACGAGACAACGTTTTTCAGGACCATGGTGCTACATGAAACAATACAAAAACTACACTGAACTACGTAAAACAACACAAAAACTACACTAGACTACAGACCTACCCGGGACTGCATAAAGTACACAGAACAGTGCAGGCATTACAATAAATAATAAACAATACAGTAGGTAGCGGAGGGCAGTAGGTTGGTAGTCCGATGGCTGGGGGGAGAAACTGTTACATAAATAAACAGCTGAATGGCGGTGTCCGGGATCACATCCATTTCTGTACTCCCGCCAAGTATTTCGTTGGAGTCGGATCTAGTCCAATTTAATGTCCATTGGAGAGCAGAATGGACGGGAGAGCCGGCCGGCTTGCTTTTTCCCTGGCATGGACTCCTGCCCACTCGCCTCGTTTCCGCTTCCTCGACACTAATTGCCATTATTAATTGCCCTTCAGAGGGTAATAGTGATCTATCACCTTCAACTGTTACAGTCCCTGAAGTGAAGTGTTGTCGGGTAGGGAATTACAGGATGAAGGAATGGTAATACGTTTCTATGGACAGTTTTCAATTTGAAGAGAAACTTGCTGGTGATATTGGTTCCTACATTTGCCTTCTGCCTTTCTCTTTCCCGATATTAGAAGGGCATACTTGGAGGCGCCTTTGAAGAACCCTTCATACCAATGCATTTTATAGCTGGTAACCAACGCAGGCACATTGGGAATATGCATTGTAGGGTAGTAGATAGGATAAATAATATTAATAATGCACAATTCTAAACTGGAGCGCGAACTGAATGAGGTAAAAATAACATTGCTATTCTATGTGACAATTCATAACCACTTTAAATCAGTCATCTTTTACTCATTGATTCAGTATTAATTGCCAGGCTTAACTGAATTTCACTTGCTAGCTTTAGATTGCTTGAATTCTTCTCTGTATTTAACAATGGGAATAGCAATAACACTACGTGCAGAATATGGGGGGAGAGGGTGGGAGGGTTGATGTTTTGCCGCTGCTTATGCATGAGAAGAGGAAAGGGCGCTTTGGGGTTGTAATGTTTTCTGTCATTCATTCTTTGGGTTCTCTTTTATTTTTCATGGATGTCTGCAAAGAGTAAGAATTTCAGGTTGTATACTCTATACATTCTCTCATACTAAATGGAACCATTGAAAAACAAGTGACGTATGAACCCCTTAATGGTTGGTCTTCAATGCAGATAGTGGGCATTGATAGGAAACATTAAGATAAAATAGCATTACACTCTTTGAATAACTTTTAACCTTTTGCTAACTTTTCAGATTATTTATAGTCATGACCTTAAGAAAACAAATCATTTTGTCACATCCGTTTAAATGTGGAGAAAAATATTCTTGACCTTAAATGGAGGACAAACTACAGAAAGACCTGATGGTTGTGAAATCTGTATAATTAAGGATGACGCTTGAAATTTAACTACAATGATAGAGCTAAAGTAATCAATGAAAAGGTGATGATGTCTATTTATTCGAGATAAAAACTTTGCCCTTCTATTTTTCTGCCTCTATGTCTCATGTTAGTCTTTCCTCTTATCAGCCAAGGTACTTGGTTTATAATTCAATCTGACCTAAAATGTCCAAAACATGACTTTGAAATGCACAGTCCCATTTTACATTGTTCACAATTTCTTCATCCAGATTTATTTGACTGCCTTTTTATCAAACTAGAAAGGTATGTAATAAAAGCATAAAATTACATCTAGCCAGTAACATTACGAACAACTTCTTTTAATTTACTATTGATGAACAGTATGCCTGTTTCTTGATAACACAATATGATAAATTGTTGCACCTATGAAATTATAATGACACCAATAAAATTTCTGAAAGGTCACAAAAACAAGCACTTGCAATTCGGCACTGTGTCTCGTCAAAGTCTTTTTCTCTCGTTTAAGTGAATGTCTTCATAAAACTGAATTATTTGTTTAACTTGCATTTATCAAGTATTGGGAAGAGCATCTGACTGACTGGCATTTATGATATTTGCCAGATCACAGAGCAGCTCTCAAAGGCTTTTAGTTACACTCTGGCTTTATATATACCACATTAAAGATTAATTGAGAGTCATTTTCATTTTATCTATGATAATGCTGATGGTGACCATTTAGACTGAATTTTGTTTGTAAGTAAGATAAAAATATCTGTTAAAATGTGGACACTTTCCTTGATAATCTAAATGTTGGTCCATTTGTAAAATGACCTCTACTCAAACAGACTGTGTTGCACAAATAAAGAGCGATACCTTTTAATCTATGAGTGTCCTGCAAGTGCTTTTTTCTTTGTGGATTATTTCATGGGTTGAGAAGGTTATCTTATGGGGAGAGGTTGAGCAAGATTTCAGAACATAATTGTTAATTTTAGATGGTGCAATAACTATTTCTCTTGGCAAGTAAGTCTGGAACTGGGGGCATCCCAGGATAAGGTGTGTGCCTTTCAAGAAGGAAATGAGAAAACATTTCTGCACTTGAGGATTGTAAATCTTCATATTGTGAATTCCAGATGCTCAATTACTGCACACATTCAATTCTGAGATTGACAGAATTTATGACATTAAGGCATGGGGTTCAAAATCTGGGGTCCATGGACCCCTCAGTTAATGGTGGGGGCCATGGCATAAAAATGGTTGGGAACCCCTGCATTAAGGGAATAAAGTGAAAAATCAAAGGGTAGGAGGCTGGAAGATCTCCAGGATAGACCAGGAATTTGTTGAGTGTCAGAGCATGCTCAGTGCTCTTTGCCAACTCCTGCTTCTATATTTTTTCCCACACTTTTCCATAATTCTCAAAACATTGACCAAATGAGACTAAAATTCATTTCAGCAATTCAGACAACTTATTCTGACTTCAAGAACATGACCAGACCACAGGGAAAGGGTGGGGTGTAAAAGTGTGAGGAATTGAAACAGAACCTTACTGAATTCATTTCTCTGCAATCTGCCAACGGCAGAGTGCAGCAAACTTTCAATCCATCTTTATCTAGTGATGTAAAATGGTCGGGGCCTAATGTTTATACCCAGTAGATACCCCTCATGTCAAGCAAGTAGAGCAGTACCTTAAATAAAATCACAATTTTAAGGAAAATTAGAACTTGGACAGGTTCAGTTTCTCTTTCATTATGATAGCATTGCACAAGAATTTTGCACATCTTGTATGGTTGCTGAGTTTTTAAAGAGTTGCTTATGCTTTTTGCAATACAGCTAATGTTATTTTCTGTGTGAGTAAATTAAGAGAAGGACCAGCAAAGTGTTTCTGTTATGAAAGATGTCTTTTTTGACTGTCAGATGCCCTGTAAAATGGTCTATCACATCAATGTAAAAGGAGATTTTTTTCAAACAAGAATGCACAAAGCTGATAATGCAAAGAACCAATTTTAACATGTGTTGTTAAAAACTTGTTTAAATACATCTTTATCAGGGTGTAGAGTGATCCACTTTATTAGGTACCTCCTGTAGTTGCCACTGAGTGAATATTATATAATGAAGTGGTTGGACACATATTAATGTGCTTTATCGGAACTCAAATATACTGAAATTAAAAATGCTTGAAGTCTAGCAGCTTTTGTGGAGAGAGGAACAGATGTAGCATTTCAATTCAAACAGCTTTTATCAGAATGGCAGCAAATTGGAGATACAATAGATTTCAGTGAGTATGGAGGGAGAAAGAAGGAGACAACAAAGGTGGAATATAGAAGACCAAAAACAGTGATGTTGCAAGGCAAAGCAGTCAATTAATGGAGTCATTTGGCCCATCTACTCCAGTTCCATGTCAGAGCAAATCACTTTGTCTCATTCATCTGCTCTCTACCCATAGCCCTGCAAATCCTTCATTTTCAGATACTTATCCAGCTTCCTTTTGAGTCATATACAGAGCTTATAAAAAGTATTCACTCCCTCACCGCGGAAGTTTTCATGTTTTATTGTTTTATAACATTGAATCGCAGAGGATTTAATTTAGCTTTTTTGACACTGATCAACAGAAAAAGACTCTTTTGAGTCAAAGTGAAAACAGATCTCTACAAAGTGATCTAAATTAACTACAATTGCATAAGGATGCAGCCACTTTAATATAATCATCACTGATGCAGCCAATTGGTTTTAGAAGTCACACAATTATTTAAATGGAGAGCTGTTTATGGAGACCTGTGTGCAGTCAAGGTGTTTCAATTGGCTGTAGTAAAAGTAACCTGTATTAGGAAGGTGTGTGGGCACGTGGCCAAGTGGTTAAGGCATTTGACTAGCGACCTGAAGGTCGTGAGTTCGAGCTCCAACCGAGGCAGCATGTTGTGTCCTTGAGCAAGGCACTTAACCACACATTGCTCTGTGACGACACTGGTGCCACGTTGTATTGGCCCTTGCTCTACCCTTTGACAACATCGGTGTCATGGAGAGGGGAGACTTGCAGCATGGGCAACTGCCGGTCTTCCATACAACCTTGCCCAGGCCTGCGCCCTGGGGAGTGAAGACTTTCCAGGCGCAGATCCATGGTCTCGCAAGACTAACAGATGCCTTTATTTTTTGTTAGGAAGGTCCAACTGCTGGTGAGTCAGTATCCTGGTGAAATTTACACCATGAAAACAAAAGAACACTCCAAGCAACTCTGCAAAAAGGTTATTGAAAGGCACAAGTCAGGAGAAAATTTCCAAATCACAGAATATCCCTTGGAGTACAGTTAAGTCAATCATCCAGAAATGAAAAGAATATGACACAACAGGTTGTCCTCAAAAACTGAGCAACTGTGCAACAAGGGGACAAGTGAGGGAGGCCACCAAGATACCTATGACAACTCTGAAGGAGTCACAAGCTTCAGTGGCTGAGATGGGAGAGACTGCGCATACAGCATCTGTTGCCTGGGTGCCTCACCAGTCACCAGCCACTATTGGAAAAAAAACTCACATGAAATCTTGGCTAGTGTTTGCCAGAAGGCATGTGGGAGACTCGGGATTCAGGTGGAAGAAGGTTCTATGGTCTGATAAAACCAAAACTGCAGCAGGCCCTGGAAGATTTTGGAAGGTAGAGGGTAAAATGAATACAGCAAAATACAGGAAAATCCTGGAGGAAAACCTAATGCAGTCTGCAAGAGAACTGTGACTTGGGAGAAGATTTGTTTTCCAGCAAGACAATGACCCCAAACATAAAGCCAAAGCTACACAGGAATGGTTTTAAAACAACGAAGTTAATGTTCTGGAGTGGCCAAGTCAGAGTCCGGTCCTCAATGCAGTTGAGAATTTGTGGCTGGGCTTGAAAAGAGCTGTTCACTTACAATCCCCATGCAACCTGACAGAGCTTGAGCAGTTTTGTAAAGAGGAATGGGGGAAAATTGCAGTGTCCAGATGTACAAAGCTGTCAGAGACCTATCCACACAGACTCAAGGCTGTAATTGCTTCCAGTGGTGCATCTACTAAGTACTGACTTGAAGAGAGTGAATACCTATGCAAGCAATTATTTTGTGTTTTATATTTGTAACTAATTTAGATCACTTTGTAGAGATCTGTTTTCACTTTGATACAAAAGAGTATTTTTTCTGTTGATCAAAGTCAAAAAAAAATCAAATTAAATCTACTGTGATTCAATGTTGTAAAACAATAAAACATGAAATCTTCTAAGTAGGATGAATACTTTTTATAGGCACTGTAATTCTTCCATGACTCCTTCTATCATATCTTGCAGATCTTAATAACTCAAACAGTAAATGATATTTTCCTCAGACCACTTCTGATTCATTTGCTAGTCGCCTTCTTTCTTCATTCTCAAGTTCTTGACTACCCTGGAATTGGTTTCTCTCAATACACTCTGTCTGTACCTTTCATATTTTTAACTATCTTTTTCAGCTCCCCTCTCAACCTCCTCTATGCCATGGAGCTTCCCTGGGATTGTTTTTGTAACACCCTGGGAAATGTTTCAGTGCAAACGTAACGGTTTTTTTGTAGAAGCAGTGTTTGGGCTATGGTTAGAGATAACGGGTGCTTTGGAATGTGAGCTGGGTCCATTGTTCAACAGGAAATGAAAAGGAAAGATGCTAGAGACAACCAGTCATAGGATTCGACCCTGTGGGGGACCATGATTTGATGGAGCAAGAGTCCACATTTGATTGGTGAATATGCCTTTTGGAAGAGTTGAACTCCAACTTGTGCACATTTGACTGTTTAATTATAATGGGTCCTGTTTTTTTTTGTTTTTTTCTTTTCTTTACCACCCCTTTAGTTAAGATACGTAAATAAAATTCCTTTAATCGTATGCAGTGTGCTGCCTGTTATTTCTTGGCACTGAATTTGTAACAGGGTAGCAAATTACACAGCATTCACACAAGCCAGGATTTGGGGTGGGAGAGCCGTCTCAATCTCACGGGTTTGACGGGACGGGAGTGTGTCTTCCCCAGACTTACGCAACCAAGGAAACCAGCGGGTTTCATTTAGTAACACACTTCTCCACTTCTCTGAACCCTGCACATCTTCCCTTCAGTGTGTTACCCAGAAATGGATGCAACACTATAGTTGTAACTAAGACATAGTTGTTTGCTCTTGTACTCTGTGCTTCTATTTATAAAACTCAACGTGAGATGCACATTTTAATCATGCCTCCCACTTGCCCTGCCACCTTCAACAAACTATGCATACTGTATATATTCCAAGTTTGTTCTGTCCTTTTAGAAATGTGGCCCCAGTTTTACACCGTCACTTCTCATTCTTTCCCCCAAAATGTAACCATTCCTATTTTTCAGTGTTAACTGTTATCTATCCATTCCACAAGTTGTAATATTGCCTTGAGGTCTTTAACATCCTTCCTTATAGCTCAGTCAAGCTCTAGTATGTAGTATACCCACCACTGAAAAACTCAGGTGTTTGTCTTTGGAGCAAAGAAGAATAAGCAGTGACTTGATAGAGCTGTACAAGATGATAAGAGGCATAGATCATATGGATAACTAGAGACTTGCCTAGGGTGAAAATAGCTAATACCAGGGACAATCATTTTAAGGTAATTGGAGGAAAGTACAGGGGGGATAGCACTGGAAAGTTCTTTACTCAGTGAGTGCATGAAATGCCCTACCAAGGGTGGTGGTAGAGGCAGATATATTAGGGGAATTTAAGAAACTCTTAGATAGGCATATAGATGATAGAAAAATGGCAAGATATGTAGGAGGCAAGGGTTAGATTGAAGAGTTGGAGCAGGTTAAAAGGTCAGCATATCATCGTGGACTGTAGGGCTTATACTATGCTGTAGTGTTCTATGTTCGAAGTTTTACATTTCCTACAAATCTGGAAATTTGAACAAGTTTATAAAGAATGTCCAGAAGACTGTTAATAGCCAAATCTGGATCAGTGGCAACAGGTGAATTCTGAAAACAAAATGATAGAAATGGTTCAGTTTTGAAGGACAGTGAGTCCAGAAGATTGTAAAATGTTGAAGTGAAAGACAAAATCTATTTAATGAGCATAAGTTGGACTTCAGTGGAGCAGTTCAGGAGGTTGTTAAATAGGGGCCGTGGACAATTCTGATCTGATGGAGAATGGACGTGAAAGCACAGAGGAACATCTGGAGTAATTTCTGAAACGTCCATCCGCTGCTGTTGTTACTGTGTGGTCGGGAATTTTTCGGAGGGTAGGCCTCAAAATCCCCGGACTTGCCTGCTTTCGGTGACCGAGAAGGAGGTCGAATCGTTCGGCAGAGATGCCGCTCGGTACTTGGTGTCGGAGAGCTGATCAGAGCTCGAAGCTTTCGGATGACTCAGAGTCGGATTGTGGTTGGCATGGCAGGGAGAGTTTTTCTTCCTTCTCCCGTCTGCATGAGATGTGGGACATTTAAGAAACCTTGAACTTTACTGTGCTCACGGACTTTCTTCATCAAGTTATGGTATTGTTACACTATTTGTAACTATATGTTATAATTATGTGGTTTTGTCAGTTTTTTTCAGTCTTGGTTTGTCCTGTGTTTTGTGATATCACACCGGAGGAAATAATGTATCATTTCTTAACGCATGCATTACTAAATGACAATAAAAGGGGACTACGTGTCTTCATAATTTAATGAAAAGGAGCTACAAGAAGGAAAAGGCAATTGAGTGAGTGAAGAGTGGACCAGGCCAGCATATGGGAAATTGTTCATTTAGCATACTGAAAGAGGAGGCACAGGAAAATGTGAACCAATAGAGAGAGATTTTCTTAGTCCTGGGCCTGGATTTGCTGACTGCATGCAGTGAATAATTGAAACAAAACAGTCAGCAAAATGTAATGATTTTCAGTGAAATCCAGAGACATTTACTGTATACCGATTTTCATAAATTTATAGAAAACTGATAAGGCTCTCCTGTGGGTGTGTTCCTCCACAGTTGCCTAAAAAGCTCAATGATATTTGTCCTTCATTAATAATCTTATGAATTAATGATTAAATCGTGAAGGGATTTTAAAAGTAGATATTTCCTTCAAAGGTTAAAATTCTACACTTGGTTTTTGCACACACCACGGTGCACTGCTGTTAAATTACAATATTGATGTCTTGTACATGGAAATCAAGAATAAAAATTAGTTGTACAACATGTAAATTACTTACACATGATGAATAACTTATCAACAGATTCTCCCTAGCAGAGATGTGATGTAAATTTTGCATTATACAGTATTTGATTACTTGCATTGTTTTCCATATCTTAGACAAAAACAAATATCCAATTCATAATCTTGGTTTTCATTACACTCAGTTTTATCTCAGTATGTATCTAACAAAGTCAAATCTTGCAAATGAAGCACTTTCATTGTTCCATTTACTTTCTTGGGCATAGGTAAACATCTGACCTGCAGCATTCTTTCAATTCACAGGCAGCAACATAACTATAGTTTAAAATTAAACTAAGACAGATGGATGTGGTAGGAAATTATGAACACAGACTAAGTTTATCAATTACTTTACCTGGTATTTTACCTAGAATACTTAATGTAGGAATGCTTGATATTGGCCGTGGAGGAATCACCTTGAAAAGATTTCCACTCTCCAGGGCTAATAGTTTTCACCTTTTTTGACATCAATATTTGATATAAACTTCACATCTAACTTTGTACCAGGTGTGAAGTCCAAAAGTCAAGTTTACTCGAAGCCGGTTATTTGATCAAGGTAGGGCTGCATTAACCCTTTTGAGATGGCATGTTCCTTTTGAGATGGCAGCTGGTAGGTAAGTCTGAAAATGCAACCTTGAAGCACCATTTTGTGGGATACAGTTGGTTTCTAGATCTACAGTGTGGCAGGTAGGAAAATCACAGCAGCGGAGGTTTTAAGTTTAGCTAGAAATGCTCAAAATTAAAAGGGCTGTTGTCATATTTAACATGCAAATAAAAGCCTAATACCTGACTAAGCTATGCCTTCAGGGTACACAACAGACTGCAGATGCTGTAATCTGGTGCAAAACACTAGATGCTGGAGGAACTCAGTAGGTCAAGCAGCATCTATGGAGGGAAATGGACAGTCGATGTTTCTGTCTGTTCTTATGATGATGTGTATGTCCTTCACCATCTCAGCTGATGAGGTGAGCCTTAATGAAAACTAGAGCAGCAGCACCTCTTATTCTCAAATGAAAAAGTCTGCAACACACACAAAATGCTGGAAGAACTCAGCAGGCTAGGCAGCATCAATGGAAAAGAGTACAGTCGACATTTCGGGCCAAGACCCTTCGTCAGAACTGGCGAGAAAAAGATGAGGAGTCAGAGTTAGAAGGTGGGGGAAGGGGAGGAAGAAAATCAAGGTATTCGGTGAAACCGTGATGGGAAGGGTAAAGAGTTGGGCAGTAGACTGGTAAAAGAGATACAGGGCTGGAGAAGGGGGAATCTGATCGGAGAGAACAGAAGCCAATGGAAGAAAGAAAAGGGGGAGGAGCACCAGAGGGAGGGGATGGACGGGTAAGGAGATAAAGTGAGAGAGGGAAATGGGAATGGGAAATGGTGAAGGTCGGGGCATTCCCAGAAGTTTGAGAAATCAATGTTCATGCCATCAAGTTGGAGACTACCCAGGTGGAATATAAGGTGTTGCTCCTCCAACCTGAGTGTGGCCTCATGGCAACAATAGAAGAGGCCATGAACTGACATGTCGGAATGGGAAATGGAATAAAATGGGTGGCCACTGGATGATACCGCTTTTTCTGGCTGACGGAGCATTGGTGCTCGGCAAAGTGTTCTCCCAACCTACGTCAGGTCTCACCGATATACAGGAGGCCACACCAGGGGCAGTAGATGACCCTAACAGACTCACGGGTGAAGTGTCCTCTCACCTGGAAGGACTGCTTGGGACACTGAATGGTAGTGAAGGAGGAGGTGTAGGGGCGGGTGTAATACTTGTTCTGTTTGCAAGGATAAGTGCCAAATCCTGTCACCATTTCCACTTTCCCTTCTCCTCTTCAGCTGGATCCCCCGATCACTTGCGAGCTCTTACTCTGCCGTTTTATACTGTGCGAGGCCTCCTTCGGTCAGGGTTGACCACAGATGTTGCATCCTAGCTGTCTAGATAGTCAAGCCTGGGCAGGACCACATGGAGAGCAAGCTGTTGCCCATGTGGGAGGCTTCCCCTCTCCATGTATCTGATGAACCCAAAGGAACAGCAGAGACCAATTACAGTTTGGCACCAGCGGTGTCGCAGGAGTTGCCAGTCAGCATTGAACTCAACATAGGACAGCCTTAGGTACCCTAGCTCTGGATTTTTCCCTTGGGGGTTTACTCCCAAAGCCTTCCTGCTGCCACAGGACAGCGGAGGTTAGAGATCAGGGTTTCCCTTCTCCTAGGTGACCTGCCAACCACGATTGAAGAGCCCCATCTGCCCAAAGCAACATGTTTTAAGGCTCAGTAACCCACCTTTGCCCCTTCTCCTGTCAGTAGAAATGGTTCAGCCAGCTTTGTAGCTAAGCCACATGTGAGGGCCAGTAGCTGGACTTGATTGTCAGAGACTATTTCAGGCACACGCCACTGGGAGCATTTAATAGGTAGTGGGAGCTTGTCCCCATTACCACCCCCAGCTATAATGACCTTATGGGATCCCTTTTGTACTCACTCTCAGCTATGTAAGAGGAAAGGGTTAGATTGATCTTAGAGTAGGTTAAAAAGTCAGCACAACATTGTGGGCTGAAGGACTTGCACCATGTTGTAATGTCCAATGTTCTACCTTCTATCTCCCCTTTATCTTTGGTCCAGCTGAAGGGTCCTGACACAAAACATTGACTGTCCATTTCCCTCCATAGATTCTGCCTGACCCACTGACTTCCCCCAGCATCTTGTGTGTTGCTATGCCTTCAGGGTTAACAGATTAACACGCATCTTGAAGATACCAACAGAGAAATTGTTTAGCCACATTTTATTGGTGTGTTATTGGTTACCCCAGCACTGTGAAACTATGATAAAGATTGCAAAGTTCAACTTCAAGGTTCATAGAACAGCATTGATAGGTTTGCCTAAGTAACATCGTATTTTGTCAGCCTCAGCACAATGTCGTACTATTGATCTACTGCAAATTCTCATGTTTCTCAGTGCTGGAGGAATTCAGCTGGTCAGGTAGCATCTGCGAAAATGAATAAACAGCGTCTCAGGCTCTGGCCCAGATGAACTGAAAAGGCAGGGATTGGGAGTGGAGGCGAGGGTCAGGCCGATTCCTCTCACTCTTCCGCAACATTTACTCCTCTCTCTGCGACACTATGACAGTTCCAGATGCTCCAGGCTTTATGTCCGCGTGCTTCGTGGTGAATTGTCCCTCTGTGTGATGAACTGAGGCTCAGGCCGTGGGCCTGCTCCAATAGTGCTTGTTAAAGTTAAAGTCTGTCCCGAGCTTTTGTGGCCCATCAGGCCGGTGCTTATGCTGGATTCTGTGGTGTGAAGCGACTGAGAGTACAAGACTCCCCCCCAGATAGGACGCCAGTCTTTCACGAGGTTAACCAGCATTTTGCTGGTACCCATTTTCAGCTGGGTGGACTGGAGCAGTGTGTGGTTAAGTGCCTTGCTCAAAGACACAACACGCTGCCTTGGCCGAGACTCAAAACCACGACCTTCAGATCGTGAGCCCAACACCCTAACCACTTGGCCACGCGTCACACCCAACAGTGCTAGGCTTCATGTTTATGGATTTGTTCACTTTTGTTTTGAAATCTGTTGTTTACTTTTATTGGTTGCATGATTTGTGTTTTTTTCTTTCTGTGTGCATTAGGTCTGGTCTTTTTATTAAATTGGGTTCTTTCGGGTTTCTTGTTTTGTGTCTGCCTGTAAGTAGATGAATCTCAAGGTTGTATAATTTATACATACCTTGATAATAAATGTACTTTGAACTTTGGATTTCTGGCATCTGCGGAGTCTCTTGTGTTTATGGTTTATCTAAATAATTGTTACCTCAGCAACTAGTTTCTTAAAGGGATGTGCCACAATAAACTTAACACTTCCAGATACGGATGAGTGTTTCCTCTTAATGAAACAGTACTATGAGAGAGTGTTTCTCAAAGGGTAAATGAGTTTGGACATGCTAATGAAAATCAGTAGCCCTAGGAGACTTTTTCTTTGTGCAAGGGGGCACGGAGTTTATTTCGGGCTATATTCAAATGCCCCAGTCAGGATGTTATCCAGTTGGGTCGCCATCAGGACTTGAGCACAGTCTTTTAATGCCTGCATTCTGAAGTAGCCAGCAATGCAGCAATTGCACTTAATCACACTGCCTTTCCCTGTAGGCTGAACAACAAGTAGATGGGACCTCTCTCTCTGAGTAAAGAATCTTGGATTCCTCCACAATGCAGAGAAATTTGTGATGTGGCATACATTACGTACCAGCTTGGAAGCTGAGAGCATTTCTGGTATTGATCATAAGCAAAAGACAAATAATGTTGAACAGAAATAGATCTCACAGAAGATTGCAGATTTCAGGGAACAGTCGTTTCAAGGGTTTCGCTTTCAAGTAGCATGGCTCCAGTGAAAATTACCTCAGGAAAATCTGCTTTTTCTGCGTGTAATAAGAACTTGATTTTTTTGTAAATAAGTGAAGTTTGAAATCGTGCTGAAGAGAGAAAAAAAGAATTTTGAATCTCTGTTGAAATAATTTGAGGTATTTTATGTCAGAAAAAAAGTTGGAACAAATGAAAGCTCCACAAACAGAATTTAATTTCCTGCAGGATATCAAAGTGCAATAAATAGCATCAAGGGACCATACAGAGGCACGGTACCTCCATGTTAAAGAAATTATCATAGTACAGCATTGTTTTCTTTTCAAATTGTCTAAAGAAATTTCTAGGTACTTCAATGACTTGGTATGCCCTAATCAAAACAATAAGCTGTTGAAAACTACTTCTTTGAATCCTGTTGTTCCCAAGAAGCAGCTAGGTATTTTTATTTACAAAATGATCATGGAGTTTAGTTTTGTAACTGTCATGGGCTAGTTTGGCCTCTGTTACTGTGCAGCAGAGCTTTTGTCCTAAACGTAATGAGACATTGGGAAGTTCAGTGCCTATGAGAGTTGCTACTTACTGGCTGAGTTACAACATACTGAGCTTGCAAGACCAGGAAGTTTTGTCAGAAAAACTCAACCAATGACAAAGGGTTAAATATATCTTCTGACATTACTGAGGTTTGTCTCATGTCTCAGCTGTGGAATATGACACTGCTTGCGATAAAGTAGCATGTCACTTAAACTAACCTTCACAAAATATTTGTTTTGTCATATTATGTAGCATCAACTCCTGTACTTTTCCGTAGTTACAGCGTAAAACCAAAATGTTTATTTGAGAATACATTTGTCTTTGCATTACATAGTTGTGCAGGTTGGAGTCTGGTGCTGGGCCTTCCTGTAGTCTATCATATAAATTAATGATTAGGATTGGGTGAACGGCCACAAAAGGCAGCATCTTCCAGTAGCCACCCATTTCAATTGGACTTCCTATTCCCATCCCAACATGTCTGTCCACGGCCCCCTGTACTGCCATGGTGAGGCCACACTCAGGGAGGAGAAGCAACACCTCATGTTAGACCATAAGACCATAAGACAAAGTAGCAGAAGTTGGCCATTCGGCCCATTGAGTCTGATCTGCCATTTTATCATGAGCTGATCCATTCTCCCATTTAGTCCTATTCCCCCGACTTCTCACCATAACCTTTGATGCCCTGGCTACTCAGATACCTATCAATCTCTGCCTTAAATACACCCAATGACTTGGCCTCCACTGCCGCCCGTGGCAACAAATTCCATAGATTCACCACCCTCTGGCTAAAAAAATTTCTTCACATCTCTGTTCTGAATGGGCGCCCTGCAATCCTTAAGTCATGCCCTCTCGTACTAGACTCCCACATCATGGGAAACAACTTTGCCACATCCACTCTGTCCATGCCTTTTAACATTCGAAATGTTTCTATGAGGTCCCCCCTCATTCTTCTAAACTCCAAGGAATACAGTCCAAGAGCGGACAAACGTTCCTCATATGTTAACCCTTTCATTCCCAGAATCATTCTAGTGAATCTTCTCTGTACCCTCTCCAACGTCAGTACATCTTCTCTTAAATAAGGAGCCCCAAACTGCCCACAGTACTCCAAGTGAGGTCTTACCAGCGTCTTATAGAGCCTCAACATCACGTCCCTGCTCCTATACTCTATTCCTCTAGAAATGAATCCCAACATTGCATTCGCCTTCTTCACTACCAACTCAACCTAGAGATTAACCTTAAGGGTATCCTGCACGAGGACTCCCAAGTTCCATTGCATCTCAGAACTTTGAATTCTCTCCCCATTTAAATAATAGTCTGCCCATGTATTTCTTCTACTAAAGGGCATAACCATACACTTTCCAACATTGTATTTCATTTGCCACTTCTTTGCCCATTCTTCCAATCTATCCAAGTCTCTCTGCAGACTCTCTGTTTCCTCAGCACTACTGGCCCCTCCACTTATCTTTCTATCATCAGCAAACTTAGCCACAAAGCCATCTATTCCATAATCCAAATTGTTGATGTACAACCTAAAAAGAAGCAGCCCCAACACGGACCCCTGTGGAACACCACCGGTAACCGGCAGCCAACCAGAATAGGATCCCTTTATTCCCACTCTCTGTTTCCTGCCAATCAGCCAACGCCCTATCCACGTATGTAACTTTCCCGTAATTCCATGGGCTCTTATCTTGTTAAGCAGCCTCTTGTGTGGAACCTTGTCAAAGGCCTTCTGAAAATCCAAATATACAACATCCAATGCATCTCCCTTGTCTAGCCTACTTGTAATTTCCTCAAAAAAATTGTAATAGGTTTGTCAGACAATATTTTCCTTTAAGGAAACAATGCTGAGTTCTGCCTATCTTGTCATATGCCTCCAGGTAATCTGTAACCTCATCCTTGACAATCGACTCCAACAACCTCCCAACCACCGATGTCAAGCTATCTGGGTTGACATTCTACCTGTGTAGCCTCTAACCTCTAATAGCATGAACATTGATTCCTCTAGTTTACCAATTCCCTTTTTCTCTTTTTCCTTTCCCCATTCTGGTTCCATCTCATCCTTTCTCTTATCACCTGCCCATCACCTCATTCTGGTGCCCTTCATCCTTCCCTTTCTTCCATGGTCTACTATCATCTCCTATCAGATTCCTTCTTCTTCAAACCTTTACTTCTTCCACCTAGCACCTCAGAGACTCTTACTTCATCCCCTTTCACTCTCCACCCACCCTCCTTAACCCTCATTTGGTTTCACTTATCACTTGCCAACTTGTACTTCTTCCCCTTCCACTAATTTCTTGTTCTAGTTTCTGCCCCCTTCCTTTCCAGCCCTGTTGAAGGATCTCGGCCAAAAACATTGACTCTTTACTCTCCTCCATAGATGCTGCCTGACTTGTTGAGATCTGCCAGCATTTTGTGCATGCTACTCAAGATTTCTAGCATCTGCAGGACCTCGCATTTATGATTGGGATGAGAATGTTGGTGGCAAGGTTAGTGAGTTTGCAGACAACACCAAAATTGGTGGTATTAGTTGACAGTGAACAAGATTATCTGAGAGTACAATGGGGTGTAGATCAACTGGAAAAATGGGCCCCAAGGATTTGCTGATGGAACTTTATCTACAGAAGTGTAAAGTGTTGCATTTTAAGGAGTTAAACCAGGGCTGAATAGATACACTGGAGAATGCTGTTGAATAGCGAGGCTGAGGGGTACAAATGTGTAGTTCACTGGAAGTAGTGACACAGGGAGAGGGGGTGGTAAAGATGTTTGTTACGTTTGCCTTCATCAGTCAGGGCACTGAATGCAAGAGTTAAGACATCACGTTACAGCTGCACAAGTCATTAGTGAAAGCGTACTTAAAGAGTGAAGATTATCTTCATTTGTCACATGTACATTGAAACAATGAAATATACAGTGAAATGCATCATATGACTCGAGGATGTGCTGGGGATAGTCCATAAATGCCACCATGCTTCTGACACACAACATCACTTACTCACAACTTACTAACTCTAACTTGTATGTCTTTGGAACCTTTAATAAATTCCTGGAGCTGGAACATCCGGAGGAAACCTACGGAGTCACATAGAGAAAATACAAACTCACTACAAAGCAACACACACAAAATGCTGGAGGAACTCAGCAGGCCAGGCAGCATCTATGGAAGAGAGCATCGTCAACATTACACCACAATGCCACTTGTTTTATTTCTGCTCACCTGGCTACAGGAAGGAATTTATTAAAGGTTCAAGGGTTCATTTATTATCAAAGTATACAACTCTGAAATTCTTCTTCTCCAGATAGCCACAAAACCAAGAAAGAAAAGAATGGCAGCACGATCATCAACCCCCTCAAATCCCTCTCAGGAACAGGCACATCGACCCCCAAGTCCCCCTCCCCCGCACACAAAAAAACGAGAAAGATCAGGCTTAAAACACAGAATACAAAACAAGCTATAATACTGGGAAAAGTCTGCAGTCCATGACCACATCCAAAACACAGAAAACCTGGGCAACATTCTCCTTCTCACCAGCGATAAAAAAGCAGTTTCACCTCTCCATAATAGAGTGATCCTACAGTGATAAAAAGGCAGTCTCCCTCTCCGTAGCAGAGCAATCTCACCAGCGATTAAAAAGGCAGTCTCCCCTCCCGTAGTAGAGTGATTACACCAGCAATCAAAAGGCAGGCATCCCTCTCCAGTAGCAGAGTGATCTCATCAGCAATCAAAAGGCAGTCTCCCCTCTCCAGCAACAGAGGAATCTGACTAGCAATCAAAAAGCAGGCAGACAACACTCATCTTTCGCGATCACCTAGATGTTTCAATCTCCTTCGTCGCTTTAATCAGTGAAAATGAAAGCTTTAATTGGTGAAATGGTGTCAAACATCAGTTCGCAGCCTCCTCATCACGAGTATCCTACTTGCTACCTCTGCTTCCCAGAATCCCCTCGTAAACTGCAGAGGGCAGAAATACTCAAACGATCTCCAAACTGCAAATCACAGGCTCCAATAGTTCCAGGATCACATTCAAGATGGAAAACAAATGTAAAAGACATAAAAGATGTGAAATATATGGTTTTGTGATCTATCCAGAAGATATTGATGCAGGTGCCATATTGAACAGAACTTCTGAATTCCATAAGCTGGAAAGGGTGAAGAAAAAATTGGCAAGTATGTTGTTAGAAGGCCCAGCTTGAGTTAAAAGAAGAGACTGGAATGGCTGGGGTTATTTTCTCCAGAACGTATGAGTCTGAGGCTTATAATTACTTGTCTTTATTATTTCTCATGTCTATGAGGGCTATGGATAAGGGGAATAGTCATAGCCTTCCTTCCCTGTAGAGCAGTCTAAAACTAGACTGCATAGGTTTAAGGTGAGAGGGGAAATATTTAAAGGGGACTTAAGAGGCAAGTTTAGCACACAGAGGGCAGTGGATATGTGGAATTAACTGCCAGAAGTAGAGGTTGAGGTGGGTATAATTACATTTTTTTATAAAAGACTTGGACAGATACATAGATAGGGAATGTTCAGAGGGATTTGAGCCAGATGCAGGCAAATGGGACTAGCTTAGGTAATCAAGCACAAGGCCCTGTTTCAGCTGACTATGTGTACATCAAACAGAAAGTGCTGGGGATACTCAGGATGTCAGAAGTCAAAGGGACAAAGAGGAATAGAGTTAACATTTCAGGTCAGTTGCCTTTCACCAGAGAGTTAAATCAATTATCATTTGCTTAGTAACACACATAAAAGTTGCTGGTGAACGCAGCAGGCCAGGCAGCATCTCTAGGAAGAGGTACAGTCGACGTTTCAGGCCGAGACCCTTCGTCAGGACTAACTGAAGGAAGAGCTAGTAAGAGATTTGAAAGTGGGAGGGGGAGGGGGAGATCCGAAATGACAGGAGAAGACAGGAGGGGGAGGGATGGAGCCAAGAGTTGGACAGTTGATTGGCAAAAGGGATATGAGAGGATCATGGGACAGGAGGCCTAGGGAGAAAGAAAAGGGGAAGGGGGAAGCCCACAGGATGAGCAAGGGGTATAGTGAGAGGGACAGAGAGAGAAAAAGGAGAGAGAGAAAAAGAATGTGTGTATATAAATAAATGAATAACGGATGGGGTACGAGGGGGAGGTGGGGCATTAGCGGAAGTTTGAGAAGTCAATGTTCATGCCATCAGGTTGGAGGCTACCCAGACGGAATATAAGGTGTTGTCCCTCCAATCTGAGTTTGTTTACCTTGCTTACCTTGTAGCATGGTAAGGTTGAGACCAGATCATTGAAGTGCTAGTGTTATCAAGGAAGAATAAGAAACTTAGGAAAAGGTGGAGAAGCAGATGACCTAACTTCAGAAAAGCTGGATAGTGAACTGTTTTAGTTGGACATGAGAAATAATAAAGACAAGAAATTATTTATCAAAGCGGCATTAAGACCCTCAGAACACGATCTATATGATTGATCACAGCATTTACAGAAGAAATAATAGGATGTTTTTAAAAAGTTATGGCAATAGCCTTGAGAGATCTTAATCTGCACGTAGACTGGAAATGTCAGGTGGGCCAAAGTAGCTTGGATAAAGTAGCTTAAAGAAAACACCAATCGTTGGGAGTCAATGTTAAAGTATAAGGAAGGTTAAAAGAAAAATTAGAGTATAAATTATAGATAATCAGAAATAATTTTTTTTAAATAAACATAGAACATAGAATAGTACAGCACAGTACAGGCCCTTCGGCCCACAATGTTGTGCCGACTCTCAAACCCGGCCTCCCATATAAGCCCCCACGTTAGATTCCTCCATATACCTATCTAGTAGTCTCTTAAACTTCACTAGTGTATCTGCCTCCACCACTGACTCAGGCAGTGCATTCCACACACCAACCACTCTCTGAGTAAAAAACCTTCCTCTAATATCCCCCTTGAACTTCCCAGCCCTTACCTTAAAGCAATGTCCCCTTGTATTGAGCAGTGGTGCCCTGGAGAAGAGGCGCTGGCTATCCACTCTATCTATTCCTCTTATTATCTTGTACACCTCTATCATGTCTCCTCTCATCCTCCTTCTCTCCAAAGAGTAAAGCCCTAGCTCCCTTAATCTCTGATCATAATGCATATTTTCTAAACCAGGCAGCATCCTGGTAAATCTCCTCTGTACCCTTTCCAATGCTTCCACATCCTTCCTATAGTGAGGTGACCAGAACTGGACACAGTACTCCAAGTGTGGCCTAACCAGAGTTTTATGGAGCTGCATCATTACATCGCGACTCTTAAACTCTATCCCTCGACTTATGAAAGCTAACACCCCATAAGCTTTCTTAACTACCCTATCCACCTGTGATGCAACTTTCAGGGATCTGTGGACATGTACCCCGAGATCCCTCTGCTCCTCCACACTACCAAGAATCTGGCCATTTACTTTGTACTCTGCCTTGGAGTTTGTCTTTCCAAAGTGTACCACCTCACACTTCTCCGGGTTGAACTCCATCTGCCACTTCTCAGCTCACTTCTACATCCTATCAATGTCTCTCTGCAATCTTTGACAATCCTCTACACTATCTACAATACCACCAACCTTTGTGTCGTCTGCAAACTTGCCAACCCATCCTTCTACCCCCACATCCAGGTCGTTAATAAAATTCACGAAAAGTAGAGGTCCCAGAACAGATCCTTGTGGGACATCACTGGTCACAATCCTCCAATCTGAATGTGCTCCCTCCACCACCACCCTCTGCCTTCTGCAGGCAAGCCAATTCTGAATCCACCTGGCCAAACTTCCCGGGATCCCATGCCTTCTAACTTTCTGAATAAGCCTACCATGTGGAACCTTGTCAAATGCCTTACTAAAATCTATATAGATCACATCCACTGCACTACCCTCATCTATATGCCTGGTCACCTCCTCAAAGAACTCTATCAGGCTTGTTAGACATGATCTGCCCTTCACAAAGCCATGCTGACTGTCCCTGATCAGACCATGATTCTCTAAATGCCTATAGATCCTATCTCTAAGAATCTTTTCCAATAGCTTTCCCACCACAGACGTAAGGCTCACTGGTCTATAATTACCCGGACTACCTCTACTACCTTTTTTGAACAAGGGAACAACATTCGCCTCCCTCCAATCCTCCGGTACCATTCCCGTGGACAACAAGGACATACAGATCCTAGCCAGAGGCTCAGCAATCTCTTCTCTCGCCTTGTGGAGCAGCCTGGGGAATATTCCATCAGGCCCCGGAGACTTATCTGTCCTAATGTATTTTAACAACTCCAACACCTCCTCTCCCATAATATCAACATGCTCCAGAAAATCAACCTCACTCATATTGTCCTCACCATCATCAAGTTCCCTCTCATTGGTGAATACCGAAGAGAAGTATTCATTGAGGGCCTCGCTCACTTCCACAGCCTCCAGGCACATCTTCCCACCTTTATCTCTAATCGGTCCTACCTTCACACCTGTCATCCTTTTTTTCTTCACATAATTGAAGAATGCCTTGGGGTTTTCCTTTACCCTACTCGCCAAGGCCTTCTCATGCCCCCTTCTTGCTCTTCTCAGCCCCTTCTTAAGCTCCTTGCTTCCCTATATTCCTCAATAGACTCATCTGATCCTTGCTTCCTAAACCTCATGTATGCTGCCTTCTTCCACCTGACTAGATTTTCCACCTCACTTGTCACCCATGGTTCCTTCACCCTACCATTCTTTATCTTCCTCACCAGGACAAATTTATCCCTTACATCCCGCAAGAGATCTCTAAACATCAACCACATGTCCATAGTACATTTCCCTGCAAAAACATCATCCCAATTCACACCCGCAAGTTCTAGCCTTATAGCCTCATAACTTGCCTTTCCCCAATTAAAAATTTTCCTGTCCTCTCTGATTCTATCCTTTTCCATGATAATTATAAAGGCCAGGGAGCGGTGGTCACCGTCCCCCAGATGCTCACCCACTGAGAGATCTGTGACCTGATCTGTGACAGATAGCAAGAGTTTCCATAGATATTAAAAATGTTGATAGTTCTGTAGCAGGTGAGTCTGAGGAATTAATTATGGAAAACAAGGAGATGGCAACTGAATTAAACAGATACTTTGCATTAGTGTTCACTGTAGAGAATACAGGTGACATCGAGAAATGGCTGTAAATAGAAATCTGTAAGAGAGTGAGGGGAAACCAGGAAAATTTCATGACAGGTTCATGGTACCTAAAAACCAGTAAGAATTGCTGGCTGACAAGTGTTTGCAGTACGACAGACTTATTCCAAGGTTTGTAAGTGAAGTAGTACAGTAAGTGATTTAAAAGAAAGGGGGCAGATGTCAGATTCTACTTTCTGCCCTCTTCATTACCAGTCCTGATGAATGATCTCAGTCCAAAAGATTGACTGTTTATTCCATTCCATAGATACTGCCCAACTTGCCAAATTCCTCCAAGATTTCCAGCATCTGCAGAATCACTTGTTTAGAATAATAAACGACATTTGAATAGGTAAGGATAGAAAACGGTTAGGAGGACTTGCGCCAAAAACGGGCAGATGGGATTAGCTTAGATGAACATTTTGGTGTGGGTGAGTTCTGCTTGTTTTCATATGTTGTTATCTTAAACTCTGATAGGATTGGATTATACTCCTAGGGTTGAAGAAAATTTATCTGCAAATGGCAGAGTGATATGTGCATCCATTTTCTTCAATCTCAATTTGGATTCAATTAGATTTTTTTTATTTTTAATTTACCTACTTTGAAATATTGTAAGTACAGAATTCTGTATTATGTATGCAATTCAGAATTCAGAATACCATGATAATAGATTCAAAGAGACTAACAAGTAGGATACGTAGTAATAAGACCTCTGTTAAGACCATAAGACATAGGAGCAGAATTAGACCAATGCCCATTGAGACTGCTCTGCCATTCAGTCATGGCTGATCCTTTCTTCCCCTCCTGAGCCCCATTCCCCGGCCTTCTTCCCGTAACCTTTGATGTGGTGTCCAATGAAGAACCTATCAAGCTCTGCCTTAAATACACCCAAGGACCAGGCCTCCAAAGCTGCCTGTGGTAACAAATTCTCCTGCATTTCTGTTTTAAATGGACACCCCTCTATCCTGTCCTAGACTCCCCCACCATGGGAAACATCCTTTCCACATCTACTCTGTCTAGGCCTTTGAACATTCCAAAGGTTTCAATGAGATCCCCCCTCATCTTTCTAAATTCCAGCGAGTACTGACCCAGAGCCATCAAACGTTCCTCGTATGATAACCCTTTCATTCCCAGAATCATCCCTGTGAACCTCCTCTGAACCCTCTCCAATGCCAGCATATCTTTTCTTAGATGAGGAGCCCAAAGTTGTTTACAATACTCAAGGTGAGGCCTCACCAGTGCCTTATAAAGCCTCAGCATCACATCCCTCCTTTGCATTCTAGACCTCTTGAAATGAATGCTAACATTGCACTTGCCTTCCTTACCACTGACTTTCCTGCAAGTTAATCTTTAGGGTGTTCTGCACAAGGGCTCCCAAATCCCTTTGCATCTCAGATTTTTGGATTTTCTCCCCATTTAGAAAATAGTCTGCCCATTTATGTCTACTACCATTTTCCAACATTGTATTTCATTTGCCACTTTCTTGTCCATTCTCCTAATCCTGCTGCAGCCTACCTGTTTCTTCAACACTACTTGTCCCTCCACTAATCTTCATATCATCTACAAACTTGGTAACAAAGCCACCTATTCCATCATCTAAATCATTGATATACCGGACCCTGCGGAACACAACTAGCCACTGGCAGCCAATCAGAAAAAGGTCCTTTTACTCCCATTTGCTGCCCCCTAAGAATCAGCCAATGGTATAACCATGCCAGTAACTTTCCTGTAGTGTCATGGGCTCTTAACTTGGTAAGCAGCCTCAGATTTGGGACCTGAAAGTCTAAACATACAATATCCACAGCTTCCCCTTTATCAGTCCTACTTGCAATCTGCTCAAAGACTTCCAACAGGTTCGTCAGGCAAGTTTTTCCCTTAAGGAAACCATTCTGACTTTTTACTATCTTGTCCTGTGTCACTAAGTACTCCATAGCCTCATCCTTAACAATTGACTCCAACATCTTCCCAACCACTGAGGTCAGGCTAACTGGTCTATAATTTCCTTTCTACTGCCTTCCTCCTTTCTTAAAGAGTGAGGTAACATTTGCAGTTTTCCAGCCCTCTGGCTCCATGCCAGGGTTCAATGCTTTTTGAAAGATCATTACTAGAACTATGAGACATATCCTCAAGATTTGGGGGAGTAGATTTAGGACAGAGATGAGGACGAACTGTTTTTCCCAGAGAGTAGTGAATCTGTGGAAATCTCTGCCAAATGAAGCAGTGGAGGCTACCTCAGTAAATATATTTAAGACAAGGTTGGTTAGATTTTTGCATAGTAAGGGAATTAAGGGTTATGAGGAAAAGGTAGGTAGGTGGAGATGAGTCCATAGCCAGATCAGCCATGATCTGGCTCGTCAGGCCAGATAGCCTACTCCTGCTCCTATTTCTTATGTTCTTATCTTCTTATATTTTCTTGCCTCTACAATCTCTACCGCTACATCAGGGGTCCCCAACCGTTTTTGCACCGCGGACCGGTTTAGTATCGACAATATTCTTGCGGACTGGCCGACCGGTGGGGGGGGCGGGCGGTGTTCAGGTAGGGTTAAACTCACCTCAACATGTCTTTTACAGTTAGGGTTGCCAACTTTCTCACTCCCAAATAAGGGACAAAAGTAGCAGTCAAATCCCGGGACACTTTACCCCAGGAAAGACTACCATGACCATGAAGCCTTGCGTGGGCACCTGTGTGCGCATGTGCGTACATGCCGATTTTTTTCCCCCACGAATCGGTTTTGCCTTCATCTTTCCGACTATACTGTACATACATTATTTCTACTTTATATAGGCTGTGTATTTATCATATCATTCCTGCTGTTACTATATGTTAGTGTTATTTTAGGTTTTATGTGTTATTTGGTATGATTTGTTAGGTTATTTTTTGGGTCTGGGAATACTCAAAAGTTTTTCCCATATAAATTAATGGTAATTGCTTCTTCACTTCATGCCATTTTGGCACGAATGGTTTCATAGGAACGCTTTACCTTAGCAGGGGAAATACAGGACAAACCAATTTAGCCCAATATACGGGATGTCCCAGCAAATAAGGGACAGTTGGCAACCCTATGTTCAAGTTCAACAGTGCGTGCCAGAGAATGAGGAAAGGTGCAGCTGACTCATATCGTTTCCTCACGGCCCAGTAGCACATGCTTTGCAGCCCGGTACCGGTCCGTGGCCCAGTGGTTGGGGACCACTGTGCTACATCTTTCAGAACCCTAGGATGCAGATCATCTGGTCCGGGTGACCTATGGACCCTTAGGTCTTTCAGCTTTTTGAGCAACTTCTCCCTCGTAGTAGTAACTGCACTCACTTCTCTTCCCTCACACTCTTCAACATCTGGCACACTGCTACTGTCTTCCACAGTGAAGACTGATGCAAAATACTCATTTAGTTCATCTGCCATCTCCTTCTTCCCCATTATTATTTCTCCAGCTTCATTTTCTAGTGACGCTATGTCCACTCTCATCTCTCTTTTAGTTTTACATACCTGAAAAATCTTTTACTATCCACTTTGATATTGTTTGCCAGTTTGCTTTCGTATTTCATCTTTTTCCTCCTAATGATTTTTTTACTTGCTCTCTGTAGGTTTTTAAACGCTTCCCAATTATCTATCTTCCCACTAATTTTTGTTTTCTTGTATGCACTCTCTTTTGCTCTTACATTAGCTTTGACTTCACTTGTCTGCCACGGTTCTACTATTTAGCCATTTCAGAATTTCTTCATTTTTGGAATACACATATCCTGCACCTTCCTCATTTTTCCTAGAAACTCACACTATTGCTGCTCTGCTGTCATCCCTGCCAGCATCTCCTTCCAACTTACTTTGGCCAACTCCTCTCTCATACCACCGTAGTTTCCTTTACTCCACTGAAATACAGCTATGTCAGACTTTACTTTCCCTTTATCAAATTTCAAGTTGAATTTAATCATATTGTGATCACTATCTCCTAAGGGTTCTTTTACCTGAGGCTCCCTAATCACCTCTGGTTTATTACATAACACTCAATCCAGTATAGCTGATCACCTGGTAGGCTCAACGACAAACTGTTATAAAAAAAACCATGTGGTAGGTATTCAACAAACTCACTCTCTCAAGATCTATTTCCAACCTGATTTTCCCAATCGACCTGTATGTTGAAATCTCCCATGACTATCATAACATTTCCCTTTTGACATGCCTTTTCTATTTCCCATTGTAATCTGTGGTCCACATTCCAGCTACTGTTGGGAGACCTGTATATATCTGCTATCAGGGTCCTTATATCCTGGCAATTTCTTAACTCAGTCCACAAGGATTCAACATCTTCTGACCTATGTCACATCTTTCTATTAATTTGAAGCCATTCTTTATCAGCATAGCCACACCACCCCCTCTGTCTACTTTCCTATCCCTCCGATACAATGTCTAACCTTGGACTTTCTGCTCCCAACTAAACCTGCCTTCAGCCACGGTTCAGTGATGGCCACAACATCATACTTGACAATCTGTAAGAGTGCAACGAGGTCATCCACCTTACTTTTTATACTCGGTGCATTGAGATATAACACTTCAAGTACAATATTTGCTACCTTTTTGATTCTGCATCCCTAATGCATTGGTACTCACCCTGCTGGCTGCGCTTTTGTCCTATCATTTGACTGCCGCTCCTGACAGTCTAACTGCATGCTATCTTTGCTTTTTTACCATCTGTCCTATCCTGAAACCCTTCATTCCAGTTTCTACCCACCTGCCAAATTAGTTTAAACCCTCCTCAACAGCTCTGACAAACCTGCCCATGAGAATATTGGTCCCCCTTGGATTCAGGTGCAACCCATCACTTTTGTACAGGTCAGATCTCCCCCAGAGGAGATCCCAAAGATCTAAGAACTTTGAGCCATATCCCCTGCACCAGCTTCTCAGCCACACATTTATCTGCCAAGTCATCCTGTTTCTACCCTCACTGGTGCATGGCACAGGCAGAAATCCAAAAATTACTACCCTGGAGATCCTGCTACTCAGTTTTCTGCCTAGCTCTCTAAATTCGCTTTTCAGGACCTCTTTGCTTTTCCTTCCTATGTCATTGGTACCAATATGTACCAAGACATCTGGCTATTCTTCCTCCCCCTCCAAAAAGATGTGGACGCAATCTGAGACATCCCAGACCCTGGCACCTGGAGGCAACATATCATTCGGGTGTCCTGTTCATGTCCACAGAATCTCCTCCCTGTTCCCGATTATTGAATCCAGTTTCACGACCGCAGCCCTTTTCTCCCTCTTTCCCTTCTGCACCATGGACCCATGCTCAATGTCAGTAAACTGCTTTCCTCAGCATTCCCTTGGGAGGTCAACAGTATCTAAAACAGTATATTATTATTGGCCACAGGGGTGCTCTGCACTAACCGTCTATTCACATTTCCGTTTCTCCTGACAGTCACCCAACTACTTGCCTCCTGCAACTTGGGGTTAAATTTGACCACTCCGATTGGATTGCAACTATGAAATATTACCCAGTGTTCCATTTGCTATAGTTACTATAAATCTTATCAGCTCTGTGATAAACAATATTGCTTCATTTACACACATGGCAACAATACATTATTAGTAACATTGAGAAATATAATCCAAGAACAAAGACTGCTGTGACATTTGCATCATTTACTTTGCATAAACATAATGCTAGGTCAATGCAGAAAATGGATGAAATCACGGGTTCATTAACAGTGCGCACTAGGTGAGAATAACCATAAATAAATAAAAGGAGCCAAAATGGCTGGCTACATCACAAATATGGATGCATTTAATTGCATACTGAGCAAATTGAGCAGTATTTTGAAACAAATTAAATGGCCAGTGCAAAGCAATTGCCAGTTTTGCTCAGTGCATCGGGGGAACAGCGTACAGTTTGCTGAGAAGTTTAACTGCTACAGCCAAACCAGCTGAAATGAGCTTTGCTGACACCATGAAAGTAATGCAGGAACATTTAGAACTGAAGCCATTCTTGATTTTAGAATGCTTTAAGTTTCATAAAGGGAATCAAAAGGAAGAGGAGTCCTTTTCAACTTACATGGCTCAATTGAAAAGATTCTGAGCATTGTCAGTTTAGTAATGAGATTAAAGATACACTGACAGGTTGTTTAGTTTGTGAAATCATACAAGAAAGCATTGAAAAACAGTTCCTAACTGAAGCAAAGAAGTAGCCAATAAGTACAGGTTCTGTAGTGATTTCAAAGTCACCATCAGCCCAGAACTAAAACTAGTTCAATACCCACTGCCCAGAATAGAGGATATCTTCATAAGACTTTCTGGAAGGAAATGCTTCAGTAAAGTGGACTTAGCTGAGCCCAACCTACAGATGGAGACAGAAAAAGAATCCAAAGTGTTTCCCAACATAAACACTTCCAAAGGGTTTTATTGCTATAACAGGCTTACTTTTGGAGTAACATCTGCACCTGCATGCTGGCAGAAATTTATGTGCTATATGGAATACCAGAACCCAGGAATATTGAAGCAGGAGTATGCCAGTAAGACCATCAAGCCTATCCCATCATTCAATACCATCATAGTTGGTCTGTGTTGATCTCGACTCCTCTTATGCACCAGTCCCTTGTAATTCTCAATTGCTCAATTAGTCATATCTCCATCTTAAGTATGCCTTATCACCAGGCCTCCCACTCATGAAAACATCTCAAAATACATTAAGTTAAGCTGCATTTTAGATCCTTTGTTAGAAAAACATCTCCCCTCATTCTATTAAACTCTAGGGAGTGCAAACCAAAGCTGTCTAGCCTCTCTTCTTAGGACAAATCTCTCATTCCAGGATTTAACTTGATGAATCTCCTTTGGACTACTTTCAATGCTGCTATCTTTTTCTTGGTTAAGGGACCAAAACTGTGCAAACCATTCTAGGCGTGGCCTCAGCAACGCCCATACAACTGTAACAAAACTTTCCTCTTTTTAAACCCCAGCCCTTCACAAAAAAGAGTGTTTGCTGTTTCGACCTTCCTGCCTGCTTCCTGTGCTTCATGAACTAAAAAGCCTAGATCCCTCTGAACCTCACTCATTTGCAGTCTATCTCTGTTTGGATAATAATCCACTTTTTGATTCCTCTTATTGAAGTGCATGACATCATATTTGTGCACATTAATCTCAATTTGTTAGGTTTTTGCTCTATCATTTGATCTATGTTTGTTGTCTTCTACTGCTGTAGCCTATCCACTTCACGGTTAAAAGTGCTGTGCATTCGGAGATGCCCTTCTGCACATAGCTGTTGTAATGCATGGTTATTTGAGTTACTGTTGCTTTCCTGTCAGCTTAAACCAGTCTGCCCATTCTGACCCCTCTCATGAATAGGGCATTTTTGCCCACAGAACTGCAACTCACTGGATTTTTTTTTGTTTTTCACCATCCTATGTAAACCCTAGAGACTGCTGTTTGTAAAAATCTCAGGAGATCAGAAATTTCTGAGATAGTCAAACCACCCTGTATGGCATCAACAATCATTCCACAGTCAAATCTCTTCCAATTCTGATGTTTGGCCTGAACAACAAATGGACCTCTTGACAATGCATGCATGCTTTTGTGCTCAGAGTTGCTGCCACTTGATTGGTTCATTAGATATTTGCATTAGCAAGCAGGTGTACCTAATAAAGTGTCCACTGAGTGTATATATTCTGTCGCAGAATCACAATGGGCTCATCACCACATGCCCTTCCACCTATTTTTGTATCATTGGTAAACTTGGAGATATTAGATTTTTCTTCTCCCCCAGGTCATTAACATAAATAGTGAACAACTGAGGACCAATAATTCATCCCTGTGGTTTTCCACTAACTACACACTTGCAGCCTGCAAAAGAGCCATTTATTCCAACTCTCTGTTTTCTATGTGATAGCTAGTTTTCAGCCTATGCTAATATACTGTACTTCCTCTAAAGGACATCTGAAGGGTAGGCTTTTCACACGGACAGTGACGAATACCTGGAATGAGTGCCAGAGACATTGATGCGGGAAGAAGTGCAATGTTTAAAAGAGACTGCAGACGCTGGAAAAACAGTGGTAAGATGGTAGTATGCTTGGTCAGGTGAGCGTTCTAGGTCCCACAGAAGGCAAAGAGTGGCTGTAGATGGGTCATATTCTGCATGGAGGCCGGTGACCAGTGGTGTGCCTCAGGGATCTGTTCTGGGACCCCTACTCTTTGTGATTTTTATAAATGACCTAGATGAGGAAGTGGAGGGATGGGTTAGTAAATCTGCTGATGACGCAATGGTTGGGGGTGTTGTGGATAGTGTGGAGGGCTGTCAGAGGTTACAGCAGGACATTGATAGGATTCAAAACTGGGTTGAGAAGTGGCAGATGGAGTTCAACCCAGATAAGATTGAGGTGGTTCATTTTGGTAGGTCAAATATGATGGCAGAATATAGCATTAATGTAAGACTCTTGGCAGTGTGCAGGATCAGAGGGATCTTGGGGTCTGAGTCCATAGGATACTCAAAGCTACTGCGCAGGTTTGCTCTGTGATTAAGAGGCATATGGTGCATTGGCCTTCATCAATTGTGGGATTGATTTTACAAGCTGAGAGGTAATATTGCAACTATATAGGACCCTGGTCAGACCCCACTTGGAGTACTGTGTGCAATTCTGGTCGCCTCACTAAAGGAAGGACGTGGAAACCACAGAAAGTGTGCAGAGGAGATTTACAAGGATGTTGCCTGGAATGGGGAACATACCTTATGAGAACAGGTTGAGTGAACTTGGCCTTTTCTCCTTGGAGAGACAGAGGATGAGAGGTGACCTGATAGAGGTGTATAAGATGATGAGAGGCATTGACTGTGTGGATAGTCAGAGGCTTTTTCCCAGGTCTGAAATGGCTAGCACAAGAGGGCATAGTTTTAAGGCGCTTGGAAGTAGATACAGAGGAGATGTCGAGGGTAAGTTTTCTGTTTAATACAGAGAGTGGTGAGTGCCCCCAACCATTGTGAGTGAGTGCCCATTGGCTGCCGGCAGCGGAGGCAGATACGATAGCGTCTTTTAAGAGACTTTTGGATAGGTACATGGAGCCCAGAAAAATAGAGGGCTATGGGTAAGCCTAGGTAATTTCTAAGGTAAGAATATGTTTGGCACAGCCTTGTGGGCCGAAGAACCTGTATGTGCTGTAGGCTTTCTATGTTTCTAAATGGTGCAAATGTGTGTCTTAAATGTTTTCCTTCTGATTGCAAGACCTTGTTGGACATTGGTAATATAAAATACTGCAATTCTGGTTATAGGTCCATTGGTGAGACTAACAGAGGAAGAACTGTGTGGCCTCGGTTATTGTGTGGCATCACTTATTACAGCCACCCAGGGGAGGAGGCACCGGAGGCGGTGTGGGAGAGAACAGAGCCAAAGTGGGTGCACTGGAATCCATGCTGGGTTGGGGGCTGGCCTTTCCTGTCGGTAGTGCTCGCTCCATGGAAGACGAGCTGGATTGCCTGTGGCTGACCCAGCCCATTTCAAGTTGTTTTGCCTGTGTCTGGTGAACAAGCGTGAGATGAGGAACTAACCGCTGTGTATGTATCCTTGCACAATCCTGACTCCAGAACTACATCTCATGCACCACCAATCTTCAGGCCCATGCCACTCAGGGACTTGTGCTTGACCCTGGAGGAATGCTGTTTCATTTAGTTATATAAATGTGTATGGTTGAATGACAATTAAACTTGAACTTGGAATCCAGAGGAACACACAAATGGTGGGGGAGCTCACAGGCCGCATTTGTGGAGGGAAATAGACAGTCGAAGCTTTGGGTCAAGACATTTCATCTGACTTGAACGAAAGAGCGGAGATACCTAATACAAAAAGGTAGAAGGGAAGGGATGGAGCCCAAATCTTAAAAGACATTTGTAGAGATACTTGGTTAGGAAAGGCTTATAGAGAAAAGAGCCTAATGCAAGCAAAATGGGGTGGCATAGACAGGCATCAGGGTCAGCAGTAACAAGGCATACAAAAGGTCCCATTTCTTTACATTCTATGAATATCTTGGGCTATAATGAATGCAACAACTTTTTAGATAGTACATCATCAAGTACTATTTTGAAAACCAAATACTAGATATCTGCCAGTTCCCCTCTATCTACTCTCTCTGTCGCATCCCTAAAGAACTTGAATAAATGTATCAAATAAGATTTGCCTTTCATAGAAAAATATATTGACTAAATTTGTTTTATTATTTACTTGTTCCTTCATTATTAGCTCTATCATCCTGTCAAAAATAGATTTTAAACTAACTAGCCTACAGGTCCTTGCCTCTGTCTTATAACCATATAATAATTTTTCAGTCTTTGATGACTAGTCTCTTATTTTGTAACTTTGAACAAGGAAAATATTATCTGTTTTCTATTTTTCTGGTACCCATTCAGAATTTAGCTAGTTTCATAAAAAATCAATGGGTACACTCTCTCTTCACCCACCTCTTTCAAAACTCTTGAGTGTAGGTCATTGGGTGCCTGTGATTTGCCTACTTTTAGCTCAGTGAGTTTCTCTAATACTTTATCCCTTGTGATTGGAATTATTACAGGTTTATCCATGTTGTCTCAAGAACATTTGCAGTCTCCTCCACAATGAACACTAATACAAATTTTTCATCTAATATATCTGCCTTGTTTTCATTTGTTGTTATAGAATCACCAGATTTATTCTCTGTTCCACATTTACCTTCATATTTGTCAATGTTTTTGACATTGTCTACCAGTTTTCTCTCAAAATCAATTTCCTCCCTTCTTTGCAACACACACAAAATGCTGGAGGAACTCAGCAGGCCAGGCAGCATCTATGGAAAAAAGTGCAGTTGACATTTCGAGCCGAGATCCTTCAGCAGGACAAGGTCCTGCTCTCCCTTCTTTAAAGGTTTTCAATCTTTTACTGGTGCATCCAATAAACCTCCCGATCCATTGACCTACCAACAGCCCCTGCAATTCTGTATGCCTTTCTTTTCATGTTAACATTATCCTTGACCTCCGTTGTTAATCACAGATTATGCTTCTTACTCATGGAAACCCTTTTTCCAATTGGGAGAAAATTCTGCTGAGCATTATGGACCAGGTGCTTGTATATCTGCCATTGACTCTTAGCATTCCACCCCACCTGAACACTTCCTGCTTCGTGCTATTATAATTGCCTTTATTTAAGCTGAAGACATTGGTCCTGTGGCATGCATTCTCAAATTGCACATGAAATTCTATTATATTGTGGTCACTTCCCCTTTTAATCTCAAGATCTTCTTGTAATACTTCCGCGTTACACAAGACCAAATCTAAAATAACCTGTTTCCAGGTAGGTCCTATAACAAACCTCTCTAAGAAGCAGTCCATGATGGACTCCACAAATTCTTCTGCCAGTTTTGAATATCCAATTGATATATATGCAGATTAAAATCTCCCATGACAAACGCAGTTTCCTCCAATTGATATTTCCCCATTTATATTAAGCCTATTTGGGGGTCCATTGACTACTCCAACTTGTCTTCTTTCACTTGTTATGATTTCATTTCAAATTGTTTCTAAACCATTATCCACTGCCTCTATATCACCACTCAATACCACTTGGGCACCTTCCTTGATTAACAAATCTACCCCACCACCATTCCCTTTTGGGCTTTTCTTTTGGGACTTCATATGACCTGGCATACTGAGCTCTCAGTCCTGCAACTACGTGACCAGGTTCTAATAGATGATATTAATAAGTTATCTGTGATATCAACTCACCTATCTTATTGTAAATTTTGCAAGCATTCAAGTTGTGACTGTTAAGTTGAGTCTTTTCAATTTTTACTAATTTATTTGAGAATTGCTATAGGACCTTTTCGATCCACCTGAGAAATTAGATGAGACCCCAATTTTATTCAATACCCTGCCTCCAGCTACTCTTTGAGATGGATACAAAAGGTCCCATTTAGTCCCAGACTGAACTTCTGGCCTTTTATCCTTTCCCTCATAAAGACAATACATGTATACTTTGTATAAAATTAATCAACATCTCCACTGTTTCAAGCCATCTGTCACCAAACATGCATGGGTCACTACCAGAACAAATGATTTGAATGTCCCGAAGACAGGATTCCCATCTGCTGTTATCCATTAACTTATCTCAGTGTTACTCATGCATAAAGCCTTCATTTCTGACCCATATTAGCTCCCAGATCCCAAAGATCCAGACAGCAAATGCATCATGTGGGAGTGGGCACAGAACTATGTGGATTCACAGTTCAAGGTTCAATATTTTATTATGACTAAATGGCCTAAGAATGAAAAAGTAATTTACATTTATATAGCAGGTTTCATCTTTTTAGATTACCTTGAACATAATATGGTTAAATATTTTTAATATAATCATTACGTGGTGTAACCAGGTAATGATTATTCCAACAGAAATATAGCACTCCTTCATTGTGTTTTTAGTTGGTAGCAATCACATTTGAAATCATCTTTCATTTCAAAACTTCCAACACAGATCTAGATTACCCTCTCATCACTGAGATCTTTTATCCACACAACAGAACCATGATTTAGTATTTCATTTGGAAAATTTATATATTTAGTATATACCACCTTACAAACTCATTATTAAACATCTAGAATCAGTTTTGAAACTGTGCATTTATGATTCAGAAATGAAAACGCCACCACTTCATCTTCTGTATGATGATTAGCTCTACAACATTAAAATTCTATATTCAGATTTGCAAAACCAGCCGAAAGATATGGGAGAGTCCTATTGAGGTTCAAACAACCTCCAACAAATTACATACTTGAGAAGTGGTCTACAATGTGGTTCATTACCCATTGTATTTGTCTGATGGCCCACACGGGAATGAATTAGGTTTTTCTGTGGTTGAGGAAGTAGTTGCTTCTCTCATAAACTGTCTTGCATTGGTTGATGGATGCCCATATTCCCCATGGAAAATTTGAAATTGGCAGCCTTTTCATCAGGTTGGTAATGCACTGTTCGTTAGCGATGCTGTTCCTGTCCCAATACTCTTTACATCACACAATTGTGGCGGGACAATTCTGGATACATTTACTCTGCAGATTTAGGTTGCACTTCAGTCACTTGTTAAAGGATTTTGTTGTCTTTATGAGTACCATTACATGGCAAATACTTTTCCTTTCTAGCACAGTGGCAAATATAATTGTCTTTTGTTTGCATAGCAACATAAGAGAATAACATTATTACCAGTAAAATTTTAAAAGTTCATTTCTAAATCTTGATTTCTTTTATTTCATCTTGATTAAATGCATTATGTTTGTGGCATTTCCATAGGACCATAAGACATTGGAGCAGAATTAAGCCATTGGGTCCATCGAGTCTGCTCTGCCATTCAATCTCAACCCTATCCCTTTCAACCCCATCCTCCTGCCTTCTTCTTGTAACCTTTGACACCCTCACTAATCAAGAGTGTGTCAAACTCCGCTATAAATATACCCAGTGCCTTGGCCTCCACATTCATCTGTGGCAATGAATTGCACAGATTCACCACTCTCTGGTAAAAGAAATTCCTCCTTATCTCTGTTCTTAAGGAGCTCCTTCTATTCTGAGATTGTGCCCCCTGGTCCTACACTCACCCACTGTAGGAAATATCTTCTCCGCATCAACTCTATCTGGACATTTCAATATTCAATAGGTTTCAATGAGATTCCCCTCGTTCTTCTAAACTCCAGTGAGTACACGCCCAGAGCCATCAAATGTTCCTTATCTGTTAACCCTTTAGTTCCCAGTATCATTCTTGTGAACCTCCTCTGGACCCTCTGCATTGCTGGCACACTTTATCTTCGAAAAGGTGCCCAGAACTGCTCACAAGTGCAGTCTGACCGATGCCTTATAAAGATTCAGCGTGACATCCTTGCTTTTATATTCTCATCCTCTCAAAATGAATGCTAACGTTGCATTAGTCTTACTTACTACTGACTCAGCCTGAAAGTTAAACTTCAGGGAACCATGCACGGGGATTCCCAAGTCCCTTGGATCTCTGATTTCTGAATTTGCTTCACATAACGTTAAGGCATATTTTCTGTATTTCTGTCTGTGTCTATTGTATTTCTTTCAAAGTGCTATTTATATATCATATCAAAACATTTAAATGCTGGACCCTTGCTCTCAGTAATGACTTCAAGTATGTGTTTGCTTAAAGATACTTGCCATGCTTCTGTTTTATTTGGCACCATGTGTGTCTCTGGAGACAATAACAAGCTGTTGTTTGACTCTGCCAATAACAAATGACTGAAGTATGAATCCTTATCTTCTGGGCATTTAACGTATTTACCTTTCATTTTAAAGACACAATTTGGATTGAAAAGTAGACTCATCTTCTCAAGAAAATAGCAGACTTTTATGAATAACATTAACATGCATTTCTTATAACGTGCTTCATGAATGCTCACAAAACATGTAAAATAGCGCTGCAGCAGGGCCCAGGGCCTGTCAGCAGCACCACGCGGTGTTTGGACGATTTAAACGCTGGCCCAGATAGACTGAAAAGGCAGGGCGTCAGAACCGGAGCCGAGGTTCAGTTTGATGCTGCTCGCTCTTCCGCGATGTTTACTACTCTCTCCACAGCATTGAGACTGTGAGACTGCTCCAGCTGATCCTCTTTGTGTCTGCGAGCTTCACGGCAATTTGCCTGCTTTAACGAACTGAGACCGAAGCTATGGGCCTTCTCCATCTGCTCCAGGCTCCGGGTCTATGGATTCAATTTGGTTCAGAATGTTGTTGCTTGCTTTTATTGTTTGCATGATCTGTGTTGTTATTTCTCTCCTTCTCTTGACTATTTTTTAAATTGGGTTCTTTCTGGTTTCCTGTTTTGTAGCTGCAGATGAATCTTAAGGTTGTATAATTTATACATACTTTGATAATAAATGCACTTTGCATTTGACTTTGAATTTGAACTTGCACTGTTATATCTGCTCCTACACCATGACCTGAAGTTGATCATTTTATAAGTGAAAGTCCTTTCTATAAACTGTTTCAAAAGCACTGAATGACCATCAAGCCAATTGGACATAATAGTTTTCTTCACCTCTCACCACAGCACCAGAGTGAGATTTACTCCAGCAAGCTTGGTCAAGGTATTTGATCCAATTTGTCTACTGGCAATTTCTGCAACTGGGGAATACATGGGCTTTTGCAATTACTTAATGGTTAAGTACACTATATCATTAAACAGAAGTTTGTGCATAGTGTACAGATCCATATTATATGAAAGATGTAATTACACTGGAGCAGATGCAGAGGGTATTGATTAAGCACAGGAAAATTGTAAGAATGAGGGAAAATTTGATAATTTGAAAATTTGATAAATTTGACTTAATTGGAGCATATAAATTTATTACAGCAAAGTGTAAATAGGAAGAATTTATTTCTTTTAGCTGAGAGGTCATAGCCAAGGGGCTTAGATTTAAAATAATTTCAGAAGGATAAGAGAGATGGTTATTTCACCAAGAGGATGGAAGGGGTCTGGAAATCAAGGTCTGAAAGTGAGGCAGAGCCACATTTATAAAGAATTTGAATATTCACTTGAAGACCTGCAGGATTATATAGCAAGAAATGGAAAATGGAAGTAGACCAGTCAGTTCTTTTTTTTAACAGCACACACGTGCTGAATGGCTTTCATAAGTGTCACAAGCTTTCTATGATTCTATTGCAATGTTCTCAAGGCTAGCCTTCCCTATTTACAATTTGTAAACTCAAAGACATTCAGAACTCCACTACAATATCTCAGCATGTCAAATCCAGTTCAGCACCCACCATTTTAGTCTTGCAGATTTAAACTGCCTGCCAATCAGACGACGGGTATGCTTTATAAATTTTTGTTCCTAATTTTGTTAATAATCACGGTCGCGTAGCTGTTTGTGTGACGCTATTACAACTTGGAGCGTCCAAGTTCAGAGTTTAGTCCCGGCATTCTCTATAAGGAGGATCTGTATGTCCTCCCCATGGAATGCATGTTTTGTCTCTGGGTCCTCCGGATTCTTCCCACAGTCCAGAGGTGTATCAGGTGGATTAATTGGTCATTGTAAACTGTCCCGTGATTGGGTTAGGGTTAGATCAAGGTTGCCAGCGATTGCTGGGCAGTTAAGCTCAAAGGGCTGTAAATAAAATACATAAAATCTCCAATCCTTCCATGCTTCTGAACGTCTATTCCATTTCTTGTCCTTTGATCACACCCAGTACTGATCATATCTTGCTCAAGCCCCAAGCCATGTGATAATCTAACTGAATATCTCAGCCCTTTGTTTTTTTCTTTTGCATTCCTTAAAACCTCTCTCTGCCATTTGGCTCTCAGTCATCTTCCCTAACATCGGTGCAAGCTAGATAATAAATTATATTCAGAAATACTTCTGTGAAATTCCTTGTAATTATACAGCACATTTAATAAAGTGAAGGCTCCAAATTCTTACCAATGAACTTCTTATGCAATTCCTAATGATAACGTGCTTTCACTCTAATTTTATGGTTTCTGAGGTGATTGCGGAAGCCTGTGTCAGACCTGTGGAATCTTGCACACTTGAGATAGTGAATGCCTAATAGTATGAGTGACTATGTGGTTAGTGAGGCACAGGGACATTTTTGCATTCCTGAAGCACAGATTCGAAGCCTCAGCACCATGCTGCTGCTCCAGTTTGACTAGTCAGGGGCCAGGGCAGGGGTTCCCAAGAGTCAGTGGGGAATTTGCACTTGACTCTTCCTACCCTCATCCCCACCAAAGTCAGTACCTGCAAAAAGAGAAGCAAAAAGCTATTGGCCTAAAATGTTAACTATTCATTTTCCCACAGATTGCGCCTAACCTGCTGTGTTTACAGCACTTGAAATTTTTTATTTGTGAATCTAAACTGAACTTAGATTTCCATCATGAGCGTACTTTGCTGGAATCATCAGCTTGCTTACAGAAGAAATGACCACTTACACCAGAGTTAACAGAATTGAAACCGAGCAGAAGCAACCATGACAAGTCAGCAATAGGTTATTTTAACTCCCTCAGAGACAGTCCAATCCACTCACTTGTGGGAATGTAGCAATTGCCTCTTATATATTTTATTTTGTTATTGAGACACAGCATGGAATAGGCTCTTCCGGCCCTTCCACCCAGCAACATCTGATTCAACACGAGCCTAATCACTGGGCGATTTACAATGACCAATTAACCTACCGACCAGTACATCATTAGACTGTGGGAGGAAACCGGAACACTCGGAAGAAATCCACGTGGTCACAGGGAGAACGTACAAACTCCTTACAGGCGGCGGTGGGAATTGAACCTGGGTCGCTATCACTATAGAGCGTTGAGCTGACCACTACACTACCATGGCAGCCTATCTAACAAATAGGCCTGTGATTACCTGTCATGTCTTTACACCCCTTTTTGAATCAGTTTATTACTGTCACACGTACCATGATAGTGAAAAGCTTGTCATGCATACTGTTCACACAGTGCATTGAGGTAGACAAAGTAACATAATAATGCAAAATAAAGAGTAACAGCTGCAGAGAAAGTGCAGCACAGGTAAACAAGTTCATAATGACATAGAGGTCAAGAGCCTATTTCATTATACTAGGGTACCACATAATGGTTTATAACAGTAGGGCAGGAGCCATCCTTGAGCCTAGTGGTACATGCTTCAAGCTTTTGTACATTTGCCATTTCAATTATATGTAGGGAAGATCAGATGATTATAAAAACCTCCACTACTATCTCCACTCCTACCTGCTCAACTATCTGCAGTTTAAGTGCAGGCAGGTTTTTCCTCAGTTCCACTCATCAGTTTTCACCTATTCATGAAGTCTACTCCCCCTTTTTCCAGAGATTTTGCCAGTATTCCCTTCCTCATTAGATTGGTGCAATGTACTTTTTATTTCTAGTCCTACTTCTGTATCTCTACAGCAATCTTTTTCTTTATCCTCAGTAGACCCTACCCCTTTTCTATAGACCTATAAATAGTAGAATGTGTTGAGGGATTCTTTTTGAGTTTTATAATAACTCACTCTCTTCTCACTCTTTGCAGTTCCTTTTCACTCTCCATTTCCACTGCTTTACTCACCTTCATTCTCACTTGTGCCGTGCATCATCAGCAGCTTTCACATTCCTCGTCATATTCTCTTTTTCCCTGTTAACCTGTGACCCCTCGCTTTGCTTTCTATGCCTTTCTCCTTGAATGCAGACTTGGCACTTTCCCACAAAGCTATTGAGAAAACTGCAGTCTGCTGCATCTGCTGTCTCAGCAGCCAGTAGCTCTGCAATGGTCCTGATGCTCTTGTGGCATTCAGCTTGACAGGCGGGGTGGATCAGTACAGGCACAGAGCTAAACCTGTGTCTGCAGAAGGCAAAAAATCTTGGTGACCTGCCATTTTGAAATTAAGTCTTTGTATGCATCAGACCCTGGATATAGTAGAGAAGGGGGTGTAGTGCTTCTGAATGACTGTTGAAGAGGTGGGAAGGCAGGGGAAATGAGAAGGAATTCCCTGTATTTGTAGCCCCTCCCTTTTTCATTGGGCCAATATTGAAGCTTCCTGGTAGCTTTTAACACAAATCAAAAACAATCTGCTACAAGATTAAATTGCCCATCCCTTGAATGCAAACACACTTTTTTCAACTACTTTAATTCATTTTGCCAAATACCAATTTAAAAATTTAACTCATCATCATCATCATCATGTGCCATGCCCAGTTTGAGCTTTGACTGCCATGGTCCACACACTCCTGCTTCGGGTCAAGTGGACCAACCCATTGGCACCCACCTCCAACTCTCTGGCTGCTGTCTCCACCACCGTCCATCCCCGTCCTCCTCCCCTCAATCCCCCCTACAATTACCATGCACGCCAACTCCTCCTTCCCAATCACACGTCCAACGAAGTCACGTTGCCTTTCCACAATCTCATACATTCTCTCTCTTTTTGTGCCTGCTCTGTTCACCACATCCTCGCTAGATATTTGCTTCGTCCATGATATCCTCCGCATCCTCCTCAAAAACCACATTTCCGCTGCTACAATTCGTTTCCTCATGTTACTAGATATTGTCCAACATTCTGAGCCATACAACACAAATATACAAACATAACATTTCAACTAACAAATGTATTTCCAACAAATAGTGCTTTAGATTGTATTCCAGTCACAGTTTTCCATTCTCATTGTGTGAGCAAATTCCTTTGTAAACATGGAGGTTTCCCTTTGCGTATTCATACCAAGCAACAAATCGAAAGAAAAGCTGCCACCCTACTGGACCAGAAAGAGGTTTCCATTCCGTAAAGGAGGTAATCCAAAGGGATTTGCCCTAACTAATGCCATTTATTAACTCACCTTTTCCGTACCACCTGCTCTCTACTGTGCATCTATAGAATGATACAAGTGTAGATGTGCATAGTCCAGTTCTCTTCAACCTCCTCAGAACGCAGAGGCATTGGTGAACTTTCCTGATTGTACATAATGTGTTCTGGAGCCATGAGTGGTTGTGTGGGATGTGCATCAAGATAATTGAACCTGCCTTCCTCTAGTAAGGGTCAAAATACAAAACTATAGATTGGGCATTTGATTGAAAAATCTCAGCGTAAAGAGAGTTGTCTACTACGGTTCCGGTTTGATGCAAGTTGCACAATGCTTGAATAAAACATAAAAACTAACAGACTATTTGGGAGAAATGACCTATTGCTTTGCCGCAAATGTTGCTATTTTTCCCCTAACTACATAAATAGTTAATTCAGGTAAACTAGTAGAGGATCATGCTTAAGTTCCTTACAGGCAATCAAATGGGCTGGAAATGGTCAAAATTAATGTTTACAATGCTTATTCAAAGTTGACCTCTCTATAAAGAAGAGATTCTGATAAAGAATAGGCTAATTTTTGTAAGAGAGCTTCACCCTGCCTAAATCCTATTCAAGTGAGAAAAACAATAACCTTTAATGCTCTATAAACTCGATGAAATATGGTACAAAAATTCTGAATCACATGTTTTTGTTCAAATCAAATTTCATATGCAATGAAAATTGTTCTAAAAGAAGTCAAAGCCAACAACTGTCAAATAAAGTTGCCACGACAGCATTTTAAGGCTATGCTGCTGACTATTTTTAAGTGTTGACAACGTACAACTCCACAACCAAAGACAAACCTCAGCTGGTTATAATAGAACAAAACTTATGACCTTTAAAGAAAGATCTGTTTCATACTTACACTTCAAAGCATACATATTATGTAATAACAAATCTGTGCTCTGTAATAAATCAGAAATAAATGTCAGACCTCACAACCAAATGTAACCAAAATGTTAAATATTTATAAGCTTCAATTCATGAACTCTAAAGTGAACCCTGACTAATGTCCCTGCAAAACCTGTGTATAAAATCATGGGTGAAATACGGTAGCTTCAGTGCATTCAACCTGTCCTTTACACAGGCTTGTGGAATCAAGACAGAAAGCATAGGCTGAAGGTGAATAAAGTGAGATTTAATAGTTTCCCCTCAGATCACTTTTTTTGTTTGTTGGGCGATAGATACATGGAACGAACTGAAGATCTGGTTAAGGAGTTTTCAGTAACAGCTTTTAAAAGGCAGCTGGGCGGGTACATAAACAGGAAGGATTTAGAAGAACATGGGCCAAATACAAGCAAATGAAACTAATCTGGAATAGCCATCTTGGTCAGTGTGCACCAGCCGAGCCAAAGAGCCTCTTTCCATGCCATATAACTATAACATTAAGGCTGAATCAGCTAGGTTCTTTTGAAGAATACTATGGTTGGGTTGATTGCCTTGGAATCAAATATAGCATTGATTGTTATGAATAAGTAAACAAGAGCAATTTGAAACACAGGCTAAGGGTATATTTAAAATTCATTCTCCCCACTTGTTTGCAGTCAATTCAAAAATCAGCATCCACTCAGCAAAATTCAAGGATGGCATCCTTCCAGAACCAGAAACTGCAATGCGATGTGCAATAGCAAACAGTACTTATGGTTGTTGAAAAATTGTTTATTATATCACTACTGCTCATACACAAGTTGATGAAAACTTTCTTAAAACACTGCAAACAAAATTATGAAGGGAGCAAATTCTTTGAAAATGACCACTGAATCAAGACCTTTGCAACGAGTTGACTAATTGCTTAAAATTATGAATTCCAATTCACCATCTGCTTCACACTGGATCCTAGCCATGATCATATTGTTTCATCTGCAAGAGCATGAATGATTATATAGTTTTGCAGATTTGCTGAGTATCTAGAGATTTTTTGTGAACACTGCCGCAATATTTCAATCTTCTGGTAAACCCAGACATCACACCTCTCCCGGAAGTTCTGGGAGTCTTCCGCATATTGATGGCAGCTCACTGACGCCCACAAATTATTACAATATCCCGGAAATCTATTTTTTTTTGAGAGGGCGAGAGAGAGGAAGAGGAAGAGTGAGGGCAAGAGGGAGCATTCAGATTGGTCTCTCTTCGTGCTAAGTAGACCTATCAATTTTCTCTGTGGGCGGGCTTTACAGTCAACCTTAAAAATAAAGACAGTGTTGCTCGCTGCACTGTTTGCAACAGTGACTTTTGTCCTGCCCGTGGTGGGTTAAAATGTAAAAGACATGTTGAGGTGAGTTTAACAGGCGTCATTCGTTCATTAGCATAGCTAACGTTATTTAAACTAGCTGGCTGGCTGCTAAGGAGCTACGCTATTGATGTCCTACGTGATGACGCCAAACTCCCTGTAGACTTGCTTAAAGTTGTAGTAATTAAAAAATGACTCCATGATCATATAACTACATATTTTAATGTCACATTTTCTGTATATACCCAACTTGGTTTACAGATTAGACAAAAATCACTAAACAAAGTATTACATACACCCTTGGAGGTTGACTGGGGTGGGGTGGGGGATATGGGGTTGCGGGGGGAGCAGGGGTGCTACCTCCCTGAAATGAGTTTTTGCAGGGTGGGATGTCTGGTAAACCATAAACCAATTTTATTTCCCCCATTCTCCAGTTTCTGGGGCAGGAGCAGGTATCCAGTGACAACTTACATTTTAACATTCTCATTCTGGCTTTGAAGATACCTCAGATTTTCCCTGTCTCCCCATTTCTGTAACCTGCCCTAGCCCCGTAAGCCATCTGGATTCTGTTTGCAGTCCCATTCTGATCCGTGGGCATCCCTTCCCAACCTTCCCTTCTTTTTTACAACTCACTTCACCAGGCCAATCTTTAGAACATTTGATCTTACTGTTCCAGAGAGATTATTAACATGCTTCCTATGGAACAACATTTTGCTAAAATGTGCTCTGTAAATAAAGGTTGTTATTGCTACACAGTGGTGTTGCAACACAGTCTGCACGAGGCCTGAGTAGGCTGCATTTTCTTTCCTCTAGCCTTTTCTGTCTAGGCAACTGTGAATTGTCACTTGCATGACTAGAGTTTTTGTAGTAAAGTAATTAAAACCACAGAGTCTCTTGCAGACGTTGTCAGTGTCACCATTTGCCAACTTTAAATCAAAACCAAGCTGTAATTATTCTTCAGTCAGTATGCAACATTTGTTATACGAAGAACGAAACAGTTCATTTGTAGCACCACTGGCATGAAAGCAGGGAAAAAGAAAAGCTGTAATTTTACTTACAACGTTCATTGAATAATCACATCACCAAGGATAATAATGGCATAATACTGGAAAGGCTATCTTTCAGCTGAATTTATTAGAATGAATCCAAAGCTAAACAAAGTCTTGCTTGCAGCATATTTTATCCTATAGATCCTATAGCTGGGCTATTTCCACAATCTTCATTTGGTATTACATCAGTGGCTGGAATGTGAATTTGCAACCCTTGGAATGCTACCAATTTTTTCAGCTGCATTATTGAATGAAACAGCTAGAGACATGTAACATTCTCATCGTGATAGTTCAGCAAAATAGGCTGGTCACGAGTGAACCGTGATCCAGGTACTGTTCTAGGAAACCCAATCCCAGCAGTGACAACTGCTACAGCAACTACTGTCAAGTTACTTACACAAGTCTCACCATGATTGAAAATGAATGTTCAAACTTTGCTCTGGATAAAAAAAAACAACAAAATACAAATTCTATTTTTGAAAAAAAATTTATTGACAATGCTTTATCATTATCAGTCACCCACACCCACTACATAACCTTTATTCCAGAACAAAGCCTTGGGAAACTTGCATATAAAAGTTGAAACAAAATCATAATTCTCCTCCTGGGACCATTTGGAAGAAAGAAAGTCAACCACAACGTAAACAACAAAAATTTATGATAAGCTTTTGACTGTGCCTGCGGGATCTTACATGCACCTCTGAACTAATTTAAGGAGGGCATTCATGATGCTGAATGAGTACAAGTTCCTTGGGGCTGCTGTGGGTGGAAGTACAGCTATGTGGCCATTCATTTTTTTTTCTCCATACCCTAGCAAAGCTGATGATAGTTAGCTCCCATTTCATTTGAGTTGTGCATCATAATTAGCTCCTCCAGTTTTCTCTAGTTCTTGTTTGATGTAGTCCTCAGCCAATTCATGTGGGTCACAGATGACAAACTCCTTAGCAAAGTTCTACGAGAGAGAAAAAAAAGTATGAGTCACTTCAGCTGATGGCACAAATTTTACTTCACTTGCAGCCTATCCAAGAAGAAAATTACTAAAGCATTTATAATTGATCCTTGAAAGATCATTGCACAGCAAAATTCTCAAAATAAACCAAAAAAAATTCAAGGTTCTTTAGATGCAATTAAACCAAATTGATCAAGAGTTCTGAAAATATACAATAATATCAAACAGAAAACAGCAAAAAGAATGAACATGGAAAATATGGACATTCAGTCAGTCACTATCTGTAACAGCATTCCTTACAGCCAGTAGTTACAGGCTCAGCAACCTGCAATGTTTTGTTGCATTGTGATTGCTCCACTGGAGCCCTCGGGCTTCAACGGTAACCTTCAAAATAAGATTGTCTTGTATTGTTTCTTTATACATTTCCCAAGTAAGGTCATCCAGAACCATCCGTCCTTCTACCTTTCCAGCACAAAGCTTGCACTCCGATTTGTACCATAATATTGTTTAATCTCATAGCAACCACTGTTTATTTCCATGCTTTTCTTCAATTTCTAATAGAATATCTTTGTAAGGAAGTAGTTCCTTTCTCCTCAAAGATCCAGTTTGTCACACTTAATTGTAAAAGTAAATGTCTTTTTAAAACTCATTTTACACAGGTATATCAGCATTCAGAAATGTGAGGCGCAAATGAACAGAAATAAAAATCATTACACAACATTGAAAAATTGGTTAATTTTTCCCAAGCAGCATTCAAGATAGAAAAAGTTAATTGTAGTATAAGATTTAAACTTGGATATGCTAAATTCACAAAATATTACTAAACAAGGCACTTTATTGCTAGCATTCTAAGTAAACAAAAGCTTGAAAATAGCTCAGCTTACAAAAGATTGATTGATAAAAAGTGAACTAACCTGACATGTCTCAGTAAAATTATGAATTAGCAAACCACGGGAACAACATTCCCCTCATTCCCCTGAGTAACATTGGCAGATTTCTCCACTGGTGAGTACTACCATTTAAGTCAGACCTATAGTGGTTGCTCATTTAAAGTGCTCAATACATTGGTTTCTGGGGGGGGGGGGGGGAGCGTTTAGAGGTCAATGTCATACCGTAATAGTAGACCATTCCAGAGTAACAATTCAACTTGTTAAAAAATCATACACCTACAAAGTTATAATCTTAAAGTTATGAAATGGGGAAAATAATGAACTACTTGTGCACCCCAAATACCAGTCCAGCTTCTGAATTGTCACTGTAACACAAATGATGATCATAGTGTCTGCTTATACACTCCCCCACCCATTCATAATAATCCAGTGGTCTTTTCATTCTGTATGAGACAAGCATCTCCAACATACAAAATCATTATTTGATAACTTGACAAGTGTTAAGATTTCCATAGTACAATTTTCAACAGCTCACTTTGTAACTAAAATCAAGTAGGAATATTGACCATTTCATTCTCTGCTACAGTGAGGTAGGAATCAAAATTAAAGTTCACTGCTATGCAAAGTAGAACACAACGTGCAAGATCTTCATTATGTCAGTTTGAAGATTCTACAGTATATCCAATGTTACACTGCACCAAATCAAAGTTGGTCTGCAGTCAAAATGCTCATGAGTAATTGTGAAGGCAAATTTAACCCAACATACAACTGAAAACAATTTGCATTAAAATAATGTTCCCCAAATATATTGTAATGAGTGGACTAAACAAGTGTTTCCACTTCACGTAGATGTCTTTTGTCAAGAAGCTTGCAGTTATAAATCAATGTTCAGTGTTTTAAGAAAACACTCCCAAGTGGTAATTCGGTGTGAAATACTAATAGAGTCATTTAGTGCATACATTTTCTGCGCTTAGTGAAGCTGAGGCCTTTATAAATTCAAGCCATCTGCTTTTAGACCTATTTATTACAGCTTACAAAAGTTGTATTGTAAGTGTTAGAATGGATGCATTTTGTTAGCTGATGCTTGACATTCATGCCAATTTACTCTGCACACTGAACACAGATTGTTCCCAAAAGCTGTTTGCAGGATTTTCCCTCATCACAATACTCAGTTCACAACCAAAATTCAAGAAACTAGTTTTATTTCTGGCATAGTCATTTACTTTACAAAATGATGTGTCTTTCATTGTTTACTCCAAGCCCCAAAAAGACTGCATTATTCCAATTAAATTACAAAACTTGGAATAGCAATTAGAAGTAGCAACTTCTGTGGCACTAATATTTTTTAAAAGTATTTACACACAGGATATAAGCTTCAATGCCATTGCTAATATTTAATACCCATCCCAAATGTCTAAGATATTGTCTTTCTGCATGTCCTTCTGCAGTTTTTGTGAGGGTAATCAATCTCACTAAGTGCAGGATTGATTAAATAACAATGGAGAATTGTAGTGCATTTTTAAGACATCACAGAAGTCTACCAGAAAAGCTTGCAACACATCATACACATTAATGTAACACATCACACACGTTAACATAAACATTTAAACTTTTCCTCCAGCAGTTTACATGTGTTGTTTGAACCCATCACGCCAGGCAGTATTTATGGGAAAGAGTAAGCAGTCGATATTCTGGGCAGAGACCCTTCATCAGAACGGGAAAGAAAAATGAGAAGTCAGAGTAAGAAGGTGCAGGGAGGGGAAGAAAAAGTACAAAGCGGTAAGTAACAGGTGAAACCAGGAGGGACTGGTGAATTTAGAGCTGGGAAGCTGATAGGTGAAAGAAATAAAGGACTGGAAAAGGGGAATCTAATAGAGGGTAGAAAACCATGGAAGAAAGGGAAGGGGAAGGAGCACCAATGTGAGGTGATAGCAGGTAAGGAGATAAGGTGAGAGGGGAATGGGAATAGTGAAGGGAGGGGTGGGCAATTACCGGAAGTTCAAGAAATCAATGTTCATGCCATCAGGTTGGAGGCTACCCAGACGGACTACAAGTTATTACTCCTCCAACCAGTAGAGGAGGTCATGGGCATTTAAGCTTTTCCTTGTCAGCACTCAAAACATTACTGAAAATTACACTAGCAGATTAGTTTTTTGTTACTTAAGTAGCCACGGGAGATCTTGGATCATCGATCCAAATGTAAATTCCAGCCCAACTGGTGAGAAGTAAGTATAAAAAAAGGAATTAGAAATAAAGCTAATCTCACTTGCAATAACCACGTGCCATTATATTGCCATAACAAAAGAATTGGTCCTTCAGAGAGGAAAACTATCAGCTTTACCCAGCCTAGTTGGTGAGTGCCTCCAAACCAATATGTAGAGTCAACTCTTAATAGTCTCAACTCAGTGGAAATTATGGGTCAAAAAATAAATGTCAGTAATATTTAGTAGATGAACAAATAAATATGAACACCAACCAGGATGCTGGTTAATTATTACACAAGACTCTGCCTTAAGAGAAGATAATATACAATTCTTGAGTCTTGATGCATAACAAAACTGGGTAGAAAATGTCAATTGTTTGCTTCCAATATGGACAAATTTCCCCAATCCAACTGATTTCTGTAATCACATTTTAACGAGATAACTCCAATCTAACTAGATTGAAGATCCAAGTGATATTAGCTTCTAATTACCAACAGGTACAGAAATTAGATTTCATGGTCTTATAAATAGGCATATTGATCCCAATTTTCCCAACACAATCATGTGCATGATTGTCACCCAGAATTTCACCACATGGATGGCTGGACCCAATGTGGGGGCAAATATGTAAAATCAAGAGCATGTCAGGATTTCACCATTCAATTGGAAGTAATTTCTTTACTGAGTGGTTAAGCCTCTTGTTCTCAAGTTTAACTAGTTGGAGATTTTTTTTAAAGATTAGAATTGTTTTCCTGTAGGACTCTTCCTTGTGCTGATTAACCAGTCACCTTCTGAACATAAGAACATAAGAAATAGGAGCAGGAGTAGGCCACCTGTCCAGTCTGCTCCACCATTAAAAAACCTAAATGCCTTAAATATATTTACTGAGGTAGTCTCCACTACCTCATTGGGCAGAGAATTCCACAGATTCACCACTCTGGGAAAAGCAGTTCCTCCTCATTTCCGCTCTAAATGGAGAAACTTCTGAAATGCCTGCTTCCCTGCCGCTGCTACTGTGCGATCAAGAATCTCCAGAGGGGAAGGCCCCAAATCCTCAGCTTTGCCTATTGCTTGTTGCCGGGGCCGGGGTCGAAGTGCTCGGCAGAGATGGTGCTCGGTGTCGGAGGGCTGGTCAGAGGCTCGAAGTTTTCGGACGGACTCAAGAGTCGGTTGTGGTCGGGTGCTTCCAGGGTGCTGCATCGGCAAGTTTGCAGCGCTGGAAGCTCATGGCAGGAAGAGAATTTCTCTTCCTTCTACCGTCTGCGTGAGATGATGGGACTTTCGAGAGACTTTGAGACTTTTTTTTACCGTCCCCATGGTCTGTTCTTTATCAAATTACGGCATTGCTTTACACTGTTGTAACTATATGTTATAATTATGTGGTTTTTGTCAGTTTTTCAGTCTTGGTTTGTCTCGTGTTTTTGTGATATCATTCTGGAGGAACATTGTATCATTTCTTAATGCATGCATTACTAAATGACAATAAAAGAGGACTGCGTGTCCTCATAATCTAATCTAAAAAAAATCTACTCCCTTGAATCTTGAGGCTGTGTCCCCTAATTCTAGTCTCATCTACCAGTGGAAATAACTTCCTTGCCTCCATCTTATCTATCCCTTTCATAATTTTATATGTTTTATATGTTTCTATCAGATCTACAAAGCAGTATATTCTTCCTCAAGTAAGGAGACCAGAACTGCATGCAGTACTCCAGGCACAGCCTCACCAGTACCCTGTACAGTTGCAGCATAACCTCCCTACTCTTAAATTCAATCCCACTAACGATGAAGGCCAACATTCATCTTCTTGATAGCCTGCTGCACCTGCAAATCAACCTTTTGTGATGTATGCACAAGCACTCTCAAATCCCTCTGCATAGCATCATGCTGCAATTCTTTAACCATTAAATAATTTGAATAATTTGCTCTGCATTTGCATTTTCTCTCCCTTCATTTCTTATTTGTTATCTCATCCACATTATATGCCCCCAAAGTCTATAATAATCACATTACCCTCAGCACTACTGTCTTTCAAAACAAGAATCTGAAGCTGAAAGTAGGCTTTTCACAGATGATTTCACCACTCAGTGAGATCATGGTTGATTCCATATCTTGGCTCTGCAGCTCAGTGTCAGTGAATATTGAGCAACATTTTCCAGTGACTGCAAAATCTAAACCACTGAGTGATAAATGTCTGCAATACAACACAAGCCTGCTGGTAGAATTTTGTTTTAAAAAAGCAAATGAGCAGATGCCACCATTAGAAGTAGCTGCACCATGAAACACCAGCTGCAAGAGTATGGGAGAGAACATCACCTGTATTTAGGTCGTGAACAACTCAGGATCAGAAGCAAGCCTGCAGTTTTTATGTTGACATTTTCCTCTTCTCCCATTCCACCCCCCTCCCGCCAAATGAACACACTACACATTAATCACTGAGGGAAGTCATTAAATCTTAGTCATCCAGTTTCTTTTCTTCAAGCTTGAGTTGAAGCTATCTGGATCTTGAGCAAAACTAACTCAAAAAAAAAAATCAATTGGTAACCTTCAGAAACCTTGAAAATCAAGATTTTCCTAAATCTTGTTGGAGTTGTAAATTGTGTGGAAGGTTATTGTAGGTTGACGGGAGGTTGACGGGATATTGACCGGATGCAGAGCTCAGCTGAGAAGTCTGAGATGGAGTTCAACCCAGAAAAGTGTGAAGAGATTCATTTTGCAAGGTCAAATTTGAAGGCAGAATACAGGGTTAATGGCAGGATTCTTAGCTCCATAGATTCCTCAAAGTTGGTGCACAAGTTAAAAGGGTTCTTAATGAGGTGTTTGGTGTGTTGGCCTTCATTAGTTAGGGGATTGAGTTCTAGAGCCACGAAGTAATGTTGCAGTTCTATAAAACCCTACTTAGACCATATTTGAAATATTGTGTTCAGTTTCTGGTCACCTCATCATAGGAAGGATGTGGAAACTTTGGAGAGGGTGTAGAAAAGACTTCCCAGGATGCTGCTTGGATTGGTGATGACAGAATGATTGAGCAAACTCAATGGGCCAAATAACATAATTCTAGTACTATTTCTTATGATCGAGAGGGCATATCTTATGAAATTGATCGAGCTTAGGCTTTTCTCTTTGGAGAGGAGGATGAGAAGTGACCTGTTAGAGGTTTACAAGGTGTAGATTGAGTGGCTAGCCAGAGGCTCTTTCCCAGGGTGGAAATGGCTAACACAAGGAGGCATAATTTTAAGGTGACTGGAGGAAAGCATAGGGAGATGATAGAGGCAAGTTGACATTTTTAAACACAGAGTGGTGGGTGCGTGCAATGCCCTGCCAGAGTGGTGGGACAAGCAGGTAGCATTAGGGGCACTTAAGTTCTTAGATAGGCATACGGGATGATAGAAAAAAAATGTAGGGTTATATATGTAGGTATGGGATGGTTAGATTAATTTTAGGGTAGGTTAAAAGGTTGGCACACCATTGTGGGCTGAAGGACATGTACTGTGCTGTAACGTTCTATGTTCTTTAGAGTGAACATTCCCTGAAGTTCCTCAGCTGTTGTATAAACCAGTATTTACAGCCAACTGTAAACTTTCTCCTATCACCGTCATCCTTGTGCACTATGCAATGAATTCCAAAAAGGTGACACAGGCCCAATTTCCTCTTTCGGCCTTTCAATCGCCCTTCAGGCTTGCAAACCTAGCAATTACTCATCGTTAGGAATTGTCAAAACATGCAGCTACACTTGGGGGCACATCCCATCTGTCCATTAAGAATGGCAAGAGCAAATAATGTTCAAGCAGATTTTGAATATTTAATCATGTAAATAAGCGTCAAATGGAGGTAAAACCAATGTTGCAAGGCTAGCTCTAAACATCCAACCTTGATCATAAGTGTACAGTACATCGACTGAAATTGAAACCATTCACATCCATCTAAGTACCCACAGATCCATTACCAAGAGTAGTAGAATACAACCCTGGATCACTATGAGCTCAGCATTTCTTGATGACTGCATTTCAAAGTTGACCAAAATTATATCCCAAGGTGTTGTGTGAACCTTCTGTTTGTGCTGTAAGATTCAAACAGGTTGGGAACTGAAAATTTTGAACTTGTCTTCACAAACAGAAACTGCCTTGCAATCTGACAATGTTACCAAAGGTTGCAAACCAACATGTAACGGCTATGTGTAACTAAAACGTTTTCCTTCTGCCAAATCTTTTATATCCAAACATCAGGATATCAGATTAAGATTCATTCACAATTTGTTCAGAATGCTTATACTGTAAGCTTACGTTTTTCAAAGCACTTGTTTGCAATAATGGAGAAACAAAGCATTTCTATAGTAGAGAGTTGAAGTTCTTGAAGCAAGCCAGAAGTATAAAGATAGTACAATGAAACTGGCTCATGTCAATCAAATTGCGACTGATTTTCTTGGATTATAAAGAGGATTCAGAACATTGGTAATTTGTTAGGGAAACCCTGGTTAGCATTGATTGCATGTGCAGAATTAAAAGAGTAATATTTAAAATTAAGTATCTTTCAAGGCAGCTGTAGATTTACCCTATCTGTAAAAAAAAACTCAGTAAGTCAACTGGTATCTGTGATGGAAAAGGAATTATTAAAGTTCTGAGCTATGACCATGCATCAGGGTAGAGTCAAGAGGGAAAGAACTCCGATTTGATTGGTGAATTGAGGAAGAGCAGTGGGATGATAGACAGATGGAGGCAGCTGCTGGGGGGTAATAAGCATGGAGAGAAAGAAAATGGGAATACAGGAAGCAAGTCATGCATGAAATTGGAAAATTCATTCTTCCTTCCATTGGGTTATGGACTACCCAGGAGGATTGAGGTGTTGTTTCCATTAAATTTCACTCTGGCAGTGGAGAAGGCAGAAGATGGACAAGTCGGTATGAGAGTGTGAAAGGGAGTTGAAACAGGATACAAATGGGAGCTCAGGTTGGTCACTGCAGATGTTCTGCAAGACAGTCTCACTGATCTTGAGTTGGCCACATCAGGAGCTCCGAATGCAGTGGACGAGGTGGGGGAGGTACAACTGAACCTTTACATTACTCAGAAAGGGCTGGCTATGTCCCTGGTTGGTGGTGGGAAGAAAATGCAAGGGCAAGTATTATACCTCCCTGTAGCTGTAAGACTGTAGTGCCAAGGTCAAGGAGGGATTTCTGTGGTGGGCCGATAGACATGTGAGGGGAAAATATGGCTAGTCTTAGGATCCTTTTAGTGAAAGTAGCAATGTATTAGATGTGGAGGCTGATGGGGTGAAAGCAATGGGTGAACAAAATAGCTATGTATACACTGTGCAAATGACTTCAGGACATATGTATAGCTAGGGCATCTAGGACTTATATACAGTACTGTATATTGGTTAAAATAGGAAGAAGGTTGGAAACAGAAATAAATTACTTAGCTTTGTATTAGCTCAGTAGTATCAAGTGTTATTTGGTAACTGGAAAGATATAATATACAGTACTGTGCAAAAGTCTTAGGCACCTTAGCTATATATACTTGCTCAAGACTTTTGCACAGTACTATAATTGAAAAGTTCTGAGACTACCCTTACCACACTTCGTTACATTAAAATATCTAATTGGTAGTGTATCAAAAATTACAGGAAGATTTTGATCAGCTAGGTTAAGAGGGTTGAGGATTAGCAAATGGCTTTTAATTCAGATTAAGTGTACACTGTTGCATTTTGGTGAGATAAAGGGACTCCTACAGTGAATGGTCAGGCTCTGGGAAGTGTCATGTAACAGAGAAACATAGGAGTGCAACTACATACTTTGCTGAAAGTAGCATCAGAGGTAGACAATGGTGAAGAAAGCATTCAGTATGCTGGCCTCCAATCAGAGTATAGGAGTTAGGACAATATGTTGTAGCTGTACAAGACATTAGTGAGACCACATTGGAGAACCATGAATCATTTTGGTTGCCCTGTTATAGCAAAGACATCATTACCCCAAGAAAAGGAACTAAAAACTAAAAGCAAGAGGTGTGAGAATAAATTAGAATCTTGGGTTTGAGAATTTTGAGCCAAAGGTACAACATCTCAGTGAGGGGTGGCTGCACAATTGACATAGGTGAGCATGAAACTCAAAAGAACTGGTAAGCTTTTTTTTTGTCCGTAAATCCATAGTTCAGTGTAGGCAGGATGGTTAAGGTGGCAGAATGCTCCTTTGGTGGGATGTGGGATTTCAGGGCACCTAACAGGCTGCCTGTTGATGACATCCGCATGAAAAGTACCCAAGTTCAGCTCCTGACTGCCAAGGTCAAGGAACTGGAGCTAGATGTAATGAACCATCCGGGAGACTTAAAACCTCATACACCCAGAGCGCAGGCTTCAGACAGTAGATAGGTGACTACTTGGGTGACCACAGTGGAACTCTACACTGACTGTTTACTCTCCATATAGGGTTGCTGTGGCCATTCTCCAGCAACAAGTATACCTCTTAGGATACTGCTGGGGTGGAGATGATATATCAGGGTACATCAGCAGCAACCAAGCCAATGACAGGCTCTGAGACTCAGCAGGGAAGGGCAAAGTCATCAAGAGTGGGAGTGATAGGAGACTCAATAGTTAGGGGGACAGACAGGAGATTCTGTGGCCATTAATGTTAGGACAGGATGATGTGTGCCTCCCAGGTTTTAGGGTCCAGGATCAGTCAGAGGGGCAGGGGAAGCAGCCAGAGGTCCTAGTACACATTAGCACCAATGACATAGGTAGAACTGGAGAAGTCCCACATAGGGAGTAAAGGGAGTTAGGAAAGAGGCTGAAGAACAGGACCTCCAAGATAGTAATCACTGGATTACTCCCAGTGCCACACGCTAGTCAGGGCAGGAATAGGATAATAGTACAGATGACTGAGTGGCTGAGGAACTAGTGCAGGGGGCAGGGTTCTTGAATCATTGGAACCTCTTCTGGGACAGTGGTGACCTGAACAAACAAGAGGGACAGGTTGCACCTGATCTGGAGGGAAACCAATATCCTGGCCAGAAGGTTCACTAGAGCTACTTGGAAGGACTTAAACTAGTTTGGCAGGGGATGGGAACCAAAGCATCAGGTCAGAAAATGATAGGATGCAGAGAAGGTCAAGGTCAATAAAAACAGCCAAGAGAAAAGTAATGGATACGATGGGACAGATACTTTGAAGTGTGTGTATTTTAATGCTATGAGTATTATGGGTAACAGTGATTAATTTAGAGCATGGATCAGTACATGGAACTATGATATACATGGACATCAGTACATGGACCATTTCAGAGACTTGGTTGAGAGAGGGACAGGAATGGGTACTTAATGTTTCAGGATTACTATGTTTTCGAAAAGATAGAGAGAGGCAAAAGGTGGTGGTAGGGGGAGGGGGGATGGTGAAGTTGCACTACTAATCAGAGACAATATCACGGCTACACCCAGCGGGGACATAATGGAGGCAGTCCACTGAGTTTATATGGGTAGAACTAAATATAGGAAGGGCGCAATCACATTGATGGAATTGTACTGCAGGCCTCCTCAATAGGCATGGGACACTGAGGAACAGATATGCAGGCAGATTAAGGTGTTAAAACAATAGGGTTGGTATCATGGGGTCTACAAATTCCCTCATATAAACTGGAATCTTCTTAATAAAGGATTTAGTTGGAACAGAACTTGTTAGGTGCATCTAGGAGGACTTCTTAAATGAATATATAGATAATCCCAACAAGAAGAGAGTTATACTGGATCTGGTGTTGGGTGATGAGCTTAGCCAGGTGACCAATCTTTCAGTGGGTGAGCAGTTAAGGAATTGTGGTCACTGTTCCCCAGTTTTAAAGTGGCTATAGATAAGGATAACAATGGACCTTGTGGGAGAAATTTAAATTGGAGCAATGCAAATTATGAAAGCATTAGGCAGGAACTAAAGAGTTAGTTGGGAAACACAGTTTTTGGGCAGGTACACATTCTGACATGTAGAGAGTGTGTAAAGACCAAGTGCACAGAATACAGATGGGTATGTTCCATTCAGAAAGACAGGAAAAGCAGCGCAAGAGAACCTTGGATGTCAAGGGAGGCAATGTATTTATTCAAAAAGAAAATGGAAAAGCATGCAAATCTTCAGGAGCTAAAAATCAAACAGAAACATTGAGGATTATAAAAATAAAGTCAGAGATGAACAAGCATATTAGAAAAGCCAGGAAGGGCCATAAAATCTAAAAACATTCTATACATACATCAGGACCAAGAGAATTACTAAGAAGGTAGGACTACTCAAGGATTGGAGGGCGGGGGGAACATTTGCTTGGATGCAAACGAAGTGGGTGAGGTTCTTAATGAATATTTACATCAGTATTTACCAAGGAGAAGGACATGGAAGCTAGGGAGCTCAGTTTCTAGAGTATAAATATATATGGGGATTTTGATGTAATGTGGGAAGTAGAGTTGGATGACTTAAGAGCATCGAAGTGGATGGGCTTGATGGGATATACCCCAGGTTATTGACAGAGGCAAGAAAAAAGACTGTTGTGATCTTGAGCAATATTTTTGTGTCCTCCCAGGGGACTGTGAGCAGCTAATGTTGTTCAATTATACAATAAGGGAACCAGGGATAATCCTGGAAACTATAGAGCCGTGAATCTTACATCAATGGTGAAGTTACTAGAGATAATTCTTAGGAATAGGATTAATGAGCATTTGGAAGACCATAGCATAATTAGGGAAAGCCAGCATGGTTTTTTGTGGGGCAAGTTGTGGCTTACTATCTGGATTGAGTTTTTCGATGAGGTGGGGAGGGCAATTGATGAAGGTAGAGCTGTGAATGCTGTCTACATGGGTTTTAGTAAGATGTTTGACAAGGTCCCTCATGGGAGACTGATCCAGAAGATTACGATGCATGGGATCCACAGTGAAATGGCTAGTTGGATTCAGAACTGGCTCACCCATAGAAGACAGAGGGTAGTGATCGATGGGACTTATTTTAGCCAGAGGACTGTCATTAGTGGTGTCCCACAGCGATCTGTACTGGGATCTCTGCTGTTTCTGACATATATAAATGACCTGGATGAAAATGTTGATGAGTGGGTGAGTAAGTTTGCAGATGACATGAAGATTGGTTGTGTTGTGGATAGCATAGAAGACTGGCAAAGAATACGTGGGACATAGATCAGCTGCAGGCATGGGCGAAGAAATGGAAAAAGGGGTTTAAGCCAGCAAAATGTGAAATGGTAGATCAAATGTAAAGAGAAAGTTCACTGTTAAGGGCAAGACCCTTAACAGTGTTGAGCAGCAGAGGGATCTTGTGGTCCAAGCTCATAGCTACACAGGTTAATAGGGTGGTTAAGAAGTCATATGGCATATTTGCCTTTATTAGTTGAGGCATTAAGTTCAAAAGTCAGGAAGTTATGTTGCAGCTTTATAGAACTCTAGTTAGGCTGTATCTGGAGTATTGCACACAGTTCTCGTCGCCCCATTCTAGGAAGGCTTTGGAGACGGTGCAAAAGAGTGTTACCAAGATGTTGCCTGGATTACAGGGCATGTGTTGTAACAAAAACTTGGAAAAACCTGGGTTGTTTTCTCTGAAGTGACAGAGGTTGAGGGGAGATCTGATGGAGCTTACAGGATTATGAGAGGCAGAGACAGAGGCAGAGTAGACAGACAGCATTTTTCCCCCAGGGTTGAAATATCTAAAACCAACATGCATGCATTTAAAGTGAGCTATGTGAGGAGCAAGTTCTTTACACAGAGAGTGGTGGACACCTGGAATGCACTGCCTGGGGTGGTGGTAGAGGTAGATACATTAGTGACTTTTAAGAGACATTTAGTTCGGCACATGAATGTGAGGAAAATGGAAGGATATGGACATTGTGTAGGCAGAGGGGACGAGTTTAGTTGGCCACGTGATCAGTAATTTATTTGGTTCAGCACAACATCATTAGCCAAAGGACCCTTTCCTTGGCTATACTGTTCTATGGTCTATGTTCAAAGGCAGGAAAATAAGACTAACTGTACTCAGCATGAACTAGTTGGGCCTATACTCTTGTTATTCTACGTCTATGATTCTAACTACATTTTAAAAACCATCCAATCACAAGGGAAATTAAACCAAGAAACCACAACAACTCTAATTCAGCATACAAAGTGATCTCTAAGCCAATTACAAATAAGGCTAATCTCAATCATCCAGATTAATCTCAATCTTCAGCACTTCGTGTTGCTCCAGATTCCAACATCTGTAGACTCTTGTCCCTTGGTCTCACTCATAATTATACCATTCAGCATTGCAAATGGAAAGTTCTTCCACTGGAACAACATCCTCTGACAAAAGAGCCACCAAACGTCTACTGTTGTTCAACCCTTGCATCACCAGTGATCTCTAGAAGTCTGACTACATCCAAGTCTGAATGTTAGATGTTCTGCCTTCAGCTGAAGGCTTTAACAGATAGCAAAGGACAAGCCTCCAACTTTACCAGCTCTGTGATCTTTAATGGTTATCAAGTCTTTATGAATATCACATAATTTATGTCAAAAATAAAATTAAAGAATATGACAAAGCATACTAATTTTAAAAAAACAACTTATCTTCCCTGTTCACTCCTAATTTATAGCGTTACAATTCTCATAGCAATCAATGGGGTAATATGCACAATCTAACAAATGTTGGGCAACATTACTGAAGGTACACCCTACTGGATAGAAGCTATATCCCCATCACCAATGCCAAGGCTATTAAAGGTAATAAGAGTACAAAAGGGTCAATATAGATTCCTATAGGACACTGGTACTAACAAATTTCCCTGCAGATTAAAAAAAATCTATCACAAATTTTCAGCTTCTGAGTATTCACCAATATTTATTTCACAAACTAAATTCTTTAATTTCACAAGATTCTATTTTCAGTGTAACATCTGCACTGAAACTTCCCAAAAGATTGCACTCAACTGCAAGCAAAGAACTTCAACTTAAATGACTAGCTTACGTGGAATTACTTTACATGGGCCGACATTATAGGCCATCTCTCATAATAAAGCAACTCAGATAGCCCTAATGAAGTAAAACTAAACTGGTTATAGTTACCTAGCCCTATCTCATTTTCTCCTTCCAAACTGGGACATTTTAACTTCCTTCCAATCATCTGAGATCTTAAGCCATTAAGTGTATAGAGCACACACAAGCACTGTCCCATTTATTTGAAAACTCTTGGGCAGTTCTCATCTGGGCCAACAGTCCCATCTATTTTAAGGATAATCGCATGTTCAACTGCTTTGTTAATAATTAATACAGTTTTGCAATCGAGTTTTGCCTTGAGAGGAGAAACTGATATCTTGGGAATCTCTCCATGGTCCAATACCACATTTGTGCTCCATTTACTCTTAACCATGGCTTAATAATGCTGTAATTGTTTTCTTCAGCTTCCATCAGGGTTTTGCTGATAACAGCTTTCGTTTCCCCCAAATATTGCATCGTGCTCCTCTTTAGATTACTAATTATCTATTTTATAGAATTTTATGTTTTCATAAAGTCCATTTCTCTTTCTATATGACCAGCCAGCCAGCAATCTTACATTATTCTTGCCTTAAGGATATCTATAGCTTTCACAAACCTTAATGAAACAGATGGTTTTAAAACTTTCTCTATTCACCAGACCTTTAAATTTTAAATTAAGAACAGATTTTAATATATTTTCTTCCATCAGTTGAATGGAATTATTAATGTTCACACTTCTTGGATATTTCTTCAGTTGGTAAGGCAATAAAGCCAATACTCACCAAATGTGAATTAGCAATCACTATTAATTCACTAAGAACAAGCTATCATTTGCCCTGGTTCTCATTGGCGAGAGTTTAGGCACCATGGTAGCATTGTGGTTAGCACGTGGCCAAGTGGTTAGGGCTTTGGACTAGCTACCTGAAGGTCCTGAGTTCGAGCCCCAGCCGAGAGAACGTGTTGTGTCCTTGAGCAAGGCACTTAATCACACATTGCTCTATGACAACACTGGTGCCAAGCTGTATGGGTCCTCATGCCCTTCCCTTGGACAACATTGGTCTCGTGGAGAGGGAAGACTTGAAGCATGGGCAACTGCTGGTCTTCCATACAACCTTGCCCAGGCCTGTGCCCTGGAGAGTGAAGACTTTCCAGGGGCAGATCCATGGTCTCGCAAGCCTAATGGATTACAGCTTGGTACGCTGGACCTCAGAGTTTGATTCCAATATCACCTGTAAGGAGTCCGTATGTCCTCCCTGTGGAATGCATGGGGTTTCTCTGGGTGTTTGAGTTTTCTCCCACGTCCAAGACATATGGTTAATAGGACTTTGTCAATTGTCCCATGATTAGGCCAAGGTTAAACTGGGGGCGTTGCTGGGCTGCTCAGCTCAAAGGGCTGGAAAGGCCTATTCCTCTTAGTGTCTAAAGAAATAAATGAACATTCCCAGCAAGTGTTTGAGCTGCATGCCCAACATCAAAAGTAATCTCACTGCAGTAGAGTTGCTAGTAAAGATCTGCAAACATTGATTATAAAAGATAGAGTTAATTAATTTTATAATAATGTATTTATGTTGCTGGCCTTAAAAAAATCTTGAACAGACAAAATGCATTAGATTATACAAATATTTAATTACTTTTCAGTATATAACCTGACAAGCATAACAGATCCAAATACATTAGGGGGTTTAAACAGGAAATGGGTATAGTTGACGGATGGCCTTTCCTTCACTATAAGAAAATTCTCCATCCTAACAACATTAAAAGAACTGAAAACTTTCTAAGTTTTCAATGGTCTCAATGGTTTAGGTATCATTAGATACGCATACATCTCTGTAATTGTGAAGTTACAAGGGGGTGAATGCTCAATGTCCCAAAGCCAATCAAAGCCAGGCACCTAATTTTGAAATTAATGTTACAACATACAGTTAACAAATACCAATGGGAAAATTAAGCAATGGATTTCTAGGTATAAATTTGAAGGGAATGGAATAAACTTCAGAAGCAGCGTATAATGCCCTGCTATTATGATTTAGTTCAGCACATGGGCCAAAGAGCTTGTTGCTGGGCTGTACTATTCTATGCTCCACGCCGCAGTACAATCGTGCATTTTCATTCAAGGCATAACATCACAACTAGCAGAAATATCAAGGTTGTTTCACTGGAGGCAACATCTGTACCAGCCTTTATCCAAATGATGTTTCAAGCTTAAGGCAACAAGCTCCACATCATCAATTTTGTGAAGTAGAAGGACGGAGCCTGGAAAAAAACTATTTGTCAGTATGAGATCTGTCAAATGAGATTGAGTATTGAACATAAACACAGTACATCAAGGGCATCAGATTAAAATGCTAATTCCAAACTTCTCATCTCTAGGCTCAACTTTCACCCTGGAGAAAGCATAAAATGGTAGCTAACTCAAACACCAATATCACAAAATATGCACAGATGCTTGAGAATGTAATAAATGAATCTGCTTTGGATTTCCTATCCCAAAAATGTGACACTCATCACAGAAAGGCAGATCAAGAACAATGAAAAGCAAAACTAACCCTGTGCAAATCTGCAGTCTGACTTACATAAAACAGCTTTGGAATGGCCAGGCCACAAGCAAGTGGTGGTAAACAGAGATAATGGAACTATTTCTCAATTTCAAGATGCTCTTTGGCAACATCTTTAAGAAAACAACTTCAATAAGAGCACCAAGGGCTCACACCTCTCCCTCACAACTCGCACTTTATCTTATTGACTAGATTGAAAAAATAAAATTATATTTCCTATAACCAGTGCAAACTGAGCAGAAGTAGTCTCCATTTAAATACTGGGAAGCCAAAATCCAAAAGTCTTCATTCTTCGCAGAATTCATCCTCTTCCCTGGAGTCATCTGAAATTGTTTGCATTTCTGGGTGTGAAATCTAACCCAAGCTTCTGGCTACAAGTTTATGCCAAGACAGCTGTATTTTCCAGCCAGTTCTCAACTCCATCTCATTTAATCTGCTGATGAAAAAGCACATGTGCTTTTACCTTAAACTCAAGTATCCTAATACACACCTTGCTTGCTTGATCCTAATTTCCTGAAATTTGAGGACACCTCAAATACTGCACCCTAACAGCAAGTCTCATCAACTTTCCCCTCTACCCAGCCTGTGCTTGTGACCTCAAGTTCCATTTTTAAATTGTTATTAATTCTTTTCTCCCCCCAAATGGCATCTTCCAGCCACTTCTGCTTCTCGTGAACATCCCAAACTAGCCATTCCACACTGGTAGCCCTGCCTCCCAAGACCAGAAACTGTGGAATTCTCATTCTACATCACACTATTATTTACATATCTTTCCGTAATGAAAGTGCTACCTTAAAATTTAGGGTCAATATGTTCTATCAGACTTGATGTCAAGTTCCTGTGAAAGGCCTGGCAAGATTGACAAACTTAAAGTTCTTGTTATGAAACTCACGAAGATGGTCTTCATGCCATCTAGAATGCAGGACATCCCTCCACCATCCCAATAAATAGAATTCACCTCATGTGGAATGCTACCCTCAAGTATAAAAATGCACAAATACCATTGGGAAATCTTTTTCTCCTTTATCAGAAGCCAAGCTAAGTTGATTGCTACATTCAAGAACTTTCTAGTAACACCAATGTTCATTCTTTCATGAATGAAGCCATCACTAGCACTTCCAGTTCCATAATTGCAATGAAAGTATTTCCACACTTGTGTTAGGTAAGTAGTTCCAAGACTCTAATCTCTTCTCTCAGACAAAGACGTGAAACTAGGTCATGATGTTGAACCAATCTTGGTGAGATGCAGCACTGCCTCATGCAAAGAGTATGCCCCAGTATTCTATGGTTCCAACGTGAAGGAAATGAAAGCGTCAAGACGACGTGAACCGTCAAATCAGAATTTTTTGTTGGAGCTGTATTCATACAGACAAGTTTAGATAGTTCACTGACCCACTATGTTCCTCCAGCATTTTGTACATTGCTCTGGATTTCAAGCATTTGCAGAACCTTTTTTGTTATAGGTACTCCATCACATTCTTTGTATCACATAGATCTAGTGTAAATGGTTAGGGTTGATTGCCCTACAATATCTTTGAAGTACCGTGCCAAGTATTTTTATGACTAGCCTAGTCTAGTTCCTGGTCAGGATCTTGGTGAGGAATTCAGCATCGTTCATACCAAGAAAGTAATGATTGGAATCTCTATTGGAAAACTTCGCTACCTGGGACAAATTTTACTTACCACTTAATGCCACAATCCCAATAATTATCCATGCTCTAGTATATGTAGGCAAATCTGTAAGTTTAGTAAGTTTGCTGATGACACAAAGGTTGGGGGTGTTGTGGATAGTGTGGAGGGCTGTCAGCGGTTACAGCAGAACATTAATAGGATGCAAAACTGGGCTGAGAAATGGCAAATGGAGTTCAACCCAGATAAGTGTGAAGTGCTTCATTTTGGTAGGTCAAATATGATGGCAGAATATAGTATTAATGGTAAGACTCTTGGTAGTGTGGAGGATCAGAGGGACCTTGGGGTCTGAGTCCATAGGACGCTCAAAGCAGCTGCGCAGGTTGACTCTGTGGTTAAGATGGCATACGATGTATCGGCCTTCATCAATCGTGGAATTGAATTTAAGAGCCGAGAGGTAATGTTGCAGCTATATCAGACCCTGGTCAGACCCCACTTGGAATACTGTGCTCAGTTCTGGTCGTCTCACTACAGGAAGGATGTGGAAGCCATAGAAAGGGTGCAGAGGAGATTTACAAGGATGTTGCCTGGACTGGGGAGCATGCCTTATGAAAACAGGTTGAGTGAACTCTGCCTTTTCTCCTTGGAGCGGCGGAGGATGAGAGGTCACCTAATAGAGTTGTATAAGATGATGAGAGGCATTAATCGTGTGGATAGTCAGAGGCTTTTTCCCTAGGCTGAAATGGCTGCCACAAGAGGGCACAGGTTTATGGTGCTTGGGAGTAAGTACAGAGATGTCAGCGGCAAGTTTTTTTTATGCAGAGAGTGGTGAGTGCGTGGAATGGGCTGCCGGCAACAGTGGTGGAGGCGAACATGATCGGGTCTTTTGAGAGACTTTTGGATGGGTACATGGAGCTTAGAAAACTAGAGGGCTATAGGTAACCCTAGTAATTACTAAGGTAAGGACATGTTCTGTACAACTTTGTGGGCCAAAGGGCCTGTATTGTACTGCAGGTTTTCTATGTTTCTATGCCTTCTTCATTATCCAAGAAGTTGCAAATAGAACAGAACAATGTGTAATTAGATCATATGATTAAGTTATGGGTTGGTAACTGGCCATATTTTGACCTGGCTTTTAAGCAAGGCATACTTGAACAGTTTTACACTTGATTGATAGTTTAGCTGTATGACTTTTCTGCAAATATGATTATTTGTCAAACAAAGTCTTTAGCATTTTTTATATTCTGCTGCAAATTAACTGAAGACTAAAGTCTGAAAACTTCCTTGACAATGGGACCAGTGGGAAATGGCAATCGTTGCTATCACCACCCAAACATTGTTGTAAATTGCAAAGAACATGGATGAGAGGGATAACAAATCAGCCATGATTGAATGGCGGAACAGACTTGATGGGATGAATGCTCTAATTTCGCTCCCATCTATGACAAATTAGAAAAATGACAAAAGCATCATCTTCTCCTTATTTTCATCCATTTTACATCTGTCCACTCACAATCTAAAGAAAGAGTCACCCACAAGAAACCTGGGTTCCTGTAGGGAGGAATTTGGGAGAGATGGCAAAGCGCATCCTCAAATACTTTTTCACTCCTGCTCAGATTTTAAAAAAGGGGAGACCATTTGGGGAAGAAAGGTAATAATGTAGATGTGGTGCAAAACGCCCAAGCATCTCCTTGAAAAGATTTTGTGTTGTCCATGGGGAGGTCTTGGCAGTAGATAAGACCTTCTTTATTTATACAAAATTAAGGCCGCAGGGTATAGGTGCAGAATTAGGCCATTCAGCCCAATTAGTCTGCTGTATATCATGGCTGAATGGAGTTGCAGACCATCTGCAACATAAAGATTTGAAGATTAACCAAGCTGAACTTTAACAGCAACTCATTAAAAAGCTTTATTGCATTAAACCAAATCAATGGCTTTAATTTCTCACAAGAGTGCTTGAATGGACTGTATTCTGAATGTCTCAAATAGATTCAAGAATGTTACTTATTTGTACCAGATAAAGAAATGATCATATTGCATATTTTCTTCTTATGCCTTCATTTGTTTAAAATTAAACAATTATTTAAAAGGCCACAAGAAATTAGTATGCATATTAAGTTGTTTGAGAGACTTGCACTCCATATTACTACCCTTGAACTTGATCAATTAACTGTTCTCTATCCAGAACGTGCTTGGGCTTAACCTTGCACAGGTGTTTCACCGCATCACAAGTTCAACTTCTTGACCCAATTTCAGAATCAAGATAGAAAGTGCGTTATTCATGTATGACTGCATCTGGATACAAATGGGTACACATTTCAGATAACCAATGCAAGAAATACATTCTGATTACAAGGAACTTTTACACCAGGCTGTTATCAGCTCTTGTACCATCCGTGTGCTTGACCCAAGTGTGATGGCAGACATGGCAACAACAATTCTAATTATAGTGCAAAGCCTGGAAACTGTATATTCATTAGCATTCCCGATGCATGCTTTCCAACAAGGGAACAGGTTTTGAATCACAGGAGACACTGCTAATGGAAACCTCTGTTCTCTTATACATACCAGTTTATTATTTTTTTAACTCCCAAAGCTGACAGTGATGTCAATATTAACAATGGAACAGAAAATTAATATTTAATATTTTTATGCACATTTTAGATTTTAAACATTTTTTCACATCATGGGAGCCATTTTCATCCATTAAATCTATGAATGTTGTTAAATATTTTTCTCCAAACTCATTTTCCCCACAGTTCCATATGGTCCCCCTACATTTCACCCATTCTGTGCATACTTAGGGCAATTTACAGTGACCAATTTACACATCTTTGTGATATAGGAGAAAACCAATGCAGTTGCAGGAAGAATATACAAACCCCACACAAACAGTGGAAGTCATGTTTGAACCTATGAAGAGAGAGCTGCAAGGGAGCACCAACTCTACCAGTTTGCCATCAAGCATGCAGGTCACACATTATAACAGAGAACAGAGCATGGCCTCCCACACTCATACCACAGCAACTAAAATAACCATAGGCCAAGAGTGAAATGCAGTCAATTTCACTGACAGGGCATCACAGTTGTTTACAAAATTGTGCCATAAACAACAAGGACAAAATGGGTACAGACTTGTTTTTTTTCTTTCCACAGATGCTGCCTGACATGTGAAACCAATGCTTCATGTCAAAAAAACTTTCATCAGTACTAGGAAAGCAAAACCATTCAAATTACAAAGTATATCACTGACATTTGTTTTGTTCTCTTCAACTTTTCCAAGACTATTAGGAATCTAACCAGCTTGAAGTTTCATAAGGAGTGAAGGGCATTTCTGTGATGCTTTTTCAACAACTTGAAATGCTTGGTCTCTAATTATCTTAATCTTGAAAGGTCTTTTAGCATGAAACAAATTTACCCCTCCCTCTCTCCCCCTACAGTTGCTGCCTTACTTGCTGAATGTTTCTCCAATTTTCATTATTTGTCTCAGATTACTAGCATTTACAGATTTTTTTCCCTGTTTTTCATTGAAAACATCACGTACTGGTCATTATACTATCAGAATAATTTTAATAGATGTACGGCTTTAATTTTATTTGTGCTGCTTCCATCTCTCAATGTTGCTAATGAATATGCAATGATTAAAAACAAAGTTAGCAACAATATTTAAAACCAGTAGAAGCCACGCCACCTATTGAATGGCGGATGAATAACTTAGACAATGACTGCAATTGTAAGAATTGATAAGGTTTCAAAAACAAGTTTAAAACTTACCTGTACTACTTCCTTTACCAAACTTTTATCAGTGCTGACTTTAGCTCTCTGCAGTACAGTGACTTCATCGCCAATCCAGGTAATCAGAGCAAACTTAGCACGTTTACTCATGGCATCGCCAGTGATGATCCGATGAAACCCATATACTATGCGGTCATCTGCCAGCCAGAATGGCAATAAATTACAACCAGGATAACTATGCATCTAAGCATGCAAACTGTTCAGTGAGCAGCTGCAAAATAACAAATACGTTAACAATTAAGATGTAGACCTTGGTCGCACCCAAAGATCTCTATAGATGCCAACTATGCAGCTGACTGTTCAAGATCTCCAGTTATTTCTACCTCAAGGAGACAGCCATTTGAACTAATAATCAAACTTCGGATCTAACCTACATTAGAGTGCCGCATACAACTTTCAAATAATGGGGGAAAAAATCAGGTGGTACGTAAACACACACCGAAAAATATTTAATTTAAAATGGAGCAAAGTATTGTGTTCCAGTGGCGTGGGGTACATAACATCCAAGCTCAAACTCTGGTCGAGCTCCGAGCATTTTAATGAATTCCCAGAAGATCGAGAGAACACGCCGAGAGGCAAAAGGCATTCATCGTGTCCCGTTATAGTGCATTTGCCGGAACCTCGCCCTTTTTCGCCCCACCCAACAATAACGAATGGAACACAAGGAAAGCCATGTAAAGCAAGGAAAAACAAAAAAAATCTCAATCTTGCACTAAATCTATTCGTCTAATAAAATAGTTAATGGCGATTTAACAAACTGTGACTTTTCAAATATCTGAATGAATTTTTAAAATCAAGATTTCTTGCGTCTCTGCTTTGAAAAAAAATACGCCGCTTTGAGACAAAAGTGAACTTGTTATTAAATTATACCCATCCATCTTCTTCAAGCAAAAAATCTCCAAGTTGCCCATGGTGATGATTAAATTTTGCCTAACGTCTGTTATGTCTAAGAACTATTTCAGATTGATAGCCAATTATTCCGTGGGGAATCGCGAGTGTGAAATCTAGCGCTCTTTGGAATGGGTTTACATTAACTAGTTATCTATTATGACTATGGCAAAGTATAATGGCTGATATTTTGAGTTTACAATCTTTAAATACGAGCGAATAGAAATGGCAAACATAATAAATGTCAGTAACAAATAGGTACCACACCGTTAAAAAGGTTACTTTTCAATCGGTAACCAAGGAATAAAATCCAGCCACCAATCTACATTCTAATTAAACTAAACTTTTGCCTTTGTATTGTAGAAGTTCTGTTCAACTTGGCAATTGAAAGTATTTGGGTGATTTACTAAAATTAATCATTTACAGTCTCCAAACGGTTTCTTGGGTCAGTGAGCTTTGAAGTACCGTTCGTCAATCGCTGTACGGTCTCAGATCAACCCAAATCAATTACTTCCCGTTCTCATTATACACTCCCCTCCCCCTCCCCCCCCCCACACACACACCCACACACCCCGATTGTAACACGAAATACAGCTAAATTAAATTGCTGCATTTCAATTCATCCAGTTTCCTCTTGTCCGAAATAATGTCCCGAAAATCAGGAGATAATTTCAGGTTTAACTATGGGGCCATTTCTACAGGGTAGTTCCTCATGGGGAGCCTTCAGATGATGAGACGATCTAGGTAGGGTTTCTGTGGCTTAAGGTAAATAAGAGGGTGAACTACGTTCTCACTCAGTAGGTGCTCGACACATCAACCAAAGGAACAAAAACGCTTACAGTCATAAAAAGCCCCAAACCTTACTTGTGCATTGAAGTTTAAATTCATCGTACGACGTGCCTTTTGAATCAGGAACAATAGTGTTCCCATCGTATTTAAAAACAACCCTGAAAGAAAGAGAAAGAAACACTCTAGATAGATATACAGTAGATGTGAATGATATACTTGCAAATTTGTAAGTGAAACTAACCAATTCACATCGGTGTTGTCATCCCGGACCATGTTATAAGACTCTCTGCATGCCTCTTTATCAATCTTCGTGGCCATTTGAGCGATAGGTAAATCGGCTGGCGAAAGTATGCGCAATAAATCCCCGATCCGACAATCAATGGACTAACGGAGGCAAAATTAATAACGGTCTGCGGCACGACCGTTGAGTGGGGTTTTATTCGAGGTCGGCTTACGGCAGCTTCCACAGTTCCTAATAGCAAGCCGCAAGCATACGTTAGGAAGCACCCACTCTGAAGCTGCAGATAAATGCAGGCAGCCTTAGCGGATGCATTTCAGCCGCTTTTTTACCGGCTTTGGGCGTGTTGATGTCGTATTTCCGTCTGTCGTGATCTTCGCTTTTGAAAGGCTGATCTCCGAAGTGACCGCGGAAAAGGATTGTCTCCCCCTGTAGGAATTCAGCAGGGAGAACCGTTCAGTTGTGAGGTGGTGCTGTGCGTTAAGATGTTAAGGCTGTAGGATAATTATTTTTTCCACTGTATTTTTCGGCATTTTGTTTAATTCTGCTCCAAATATGGTTTCTCGTATTTATAATTCTATTGATGCCAGCGACCATTTAATGCCCCGTTCAATTTGAAGAGAAGATCTGTCATTATGTATTGTCTCTATATCGCCTCTTTAGGGGTAATCCTAATGGCTTGACAGATAATACAGTACTTTTGCGACGATTTATGGGATATTAAATGCTAGGTTACAGATTCCTGGAAAAGGGAGTTAGAAGCCTAGACTAATGCTGAAGCTCTTTATGCAATTTGTCGCATTTTGCAGTGTATTCACTGCTGTTATGTCGGGAACACGACAGCCAATTTGCATTCTGCAAGCCCCTTGAGTCAACTAGGTGAGATCGACCAGATAATTAGCTTCTTTTTTTGGTGCTGATAATAAACCTGCATTGGCCAAGTAGAAGGAAGGAGCAAGCCATGTAGCCCCCTAGCTACCTAAAATGCTGGCTGTCCCTTTCTCTCCACAAACACTGCCTGGTCTTCTGAGTTCCCCCAGCACCTGCATTTTTCTTTTGCTCCAGCTTTCAGGCCTCTTGTGTCATTCTGTTAAATTACAGATTCCCTGAATCTTACCTGACTAGGTTCCATATCCCTAATAATAATGTCTCATAAAATCTATTTAGTCTCTGTTTGAAATGTTCAACAGATTAACTCTCAAATGCTTTGTAGAGGGAGAGGCTTTCAGATTCTACAATTCAATCTGCCTTCATGGAATGGGCTGATCAATGTACGTCCCCATATTCTGAATGCCACGCCTCAGCAGATGGTTTCCACAACTGTGCACTTGCTTCCTTAAGAGAAGATGTGTTCAAATTTAGTTTAATTTTAAGTTACATGTTAACAGGCTCTTCCGGACCAACAAGCCCATGCTGCTCAATTACACTCATGTGACCAATTAACTTACTAACTTGTGTATCTTTGGAATGTGGGAGGAATCCAAAGCACCCAGAGGAATCCCACAACATCATGGGGAGAACGTACAAACATCTTGCAGACAGCAGCAGGACCTACAAACTCCTTATAGTCGTAATAATATCATGAGATATTTTAACAATGTTAAACATTCAAAGCCATACCTAGATTTCTCTCCTGATACTTAGTACTACAGACTGTTTTGTTTTGAGAGAAATGTAAAATAAGAGCAGGAGTAAGCCATACAGTCCTCCAAGCCTGATGACCATCAATATAATCATGACTGGTCATCAAATTCAGTACACAGACCCCATAACTCTTAATCTCTTTAGACCCAACATTTACATTTAACTCAATTTTAAATATATTTATGGTAGAGAACTGACAATTATGGTAGAGAATCCATAGGTTTGCCATTCTCTGGATGAAAAATTGCACCGCATCTCAGTTCAACATGGTGTATTCTTTATACCTGGGCTCCAAACTGCTGCATTCCCTGATACAGGACCATCATTCCTGTATCTTACCTGACAGGTACTGCTGGAATTTTTGACAGAGCTCACCTCATTCTTCTAGTGAATATAAACCTAATTCGCCCAATTCCTCCTTGTCTGTTAGCCCTGGCAGCCTAGGAATCAGTCTGATGAACCTTTGTTGCATTCCTTCCACAGCAAGAACAACCTTCTTCAGAAAATGGCAGAACTGTGCATAATACTCATGGAGTGGTCCCACCGAGAGTCGCAGACCACATAAATTTCCAGAAGGGCATCTCTGCTGCTGTGCTCAAACTATCACACCATGACAGTCAGAATACTGTTGTGTCTGCGCACAACTACATATCAATTAAATAAAGGCACACAGGTGGAAGATGGCTTTAACTGGTGCATTTATATTGCAGTGAGAGAGAGAACAATACATATGCGTAGACAACAGATCAATATGTAGTGCTAAGGGGAGGTGTGGTCATTGCTCTAAAAGAAATAGACATAGACATACTTTATTGATCCCGAGGGAAACTGAGTTTCATTACAGCTGCACCAACCAAGAACAGAGCATAAACATAGCAATACGAAAACCACAAACAATCAAACAACAATATGCAAACTCTGCGAGATGGAAATAAGTCCAGGACCAGCCTACTGGCTCAGGGTGTCTGACCCTCCACGGGAGGAGTTGCAAAGTTCGATGGCCACAGGCCATACGTAACACTTCCTTCCCCTTTAGATTAATGCAACATAAACTATATATGTACAAAACATTCAATTTCTCTTTCATAAACCCATATTCCAAATAAAAATGCTTTCACAGTAACAGTCCATGACTAACTTCCCAGTTTGAATGGTTCAGTCTTTTGGGTGGCGCTTTGTTTCTTTCAGGATAGCATCTCTGGATCTGTGGAGTGGCATCAGGATTGGCAGGTGTCTTGCCTAAGACTACATTCTCAGTTTCCGGTGCCATGTTGCTGTCAGTGATATCATCACTGAGAGGTAAGTCCGGTGACTGTAATGCGTCTATCTTGTTGGATGCAGTCAACTCAGGTATGTTTTTCAATTGGGCATCCACATGATGTCTCCATTTCTGATCTCAGACATCCACTGTGTACATCAGCAGTCCAGTTCTTGTAGCTACCCTACCAGGTATCCACTTGTCTTCTCAGTAATCACGTGCTAGGACTTCCTGTCCAATCTCAAATCTCCTTGCTGATTCACTTGGCAACTGGCTGAACTGTTTATTCTGCACTTCCCTCTGTAGATCTGATGTCAGGAGGTCTATGCAAGATCTCAGGTTCCTGTTCATGAGCACCGTTGCAGGCGTTTGATTTGTCATCGCATGAACAGAGTTCTGATACACAAAAAGGAAGCTGTCCACCTTGTGCTGTAGAGAAATGTCCTCCTTGTCCATCACTTTAATGGACTTCTTGAAGGTTTGGATAAAACTTTAAGCTAATCCATTAGTTGTTGGGTGGTAAGGAGCTGGCTTGAACTGTCTGATAGTATTTTTCTTCACGAATAGTCGGAATTCTTCTGACATGTATTGTGGTCCATTGTCACTCACAATTTATTCTGGTAAACCAGTTCTGGTGAAGGTAGTCCTCAGAGCAGAGGTAGTTGACATCGTTAATAAAACCTATAGCCACTGCGAATGAGCATCCATAGCAATTAGAAACATGGAGTCCATAAAAGGCCCTGCAAAGTCGATAAGTACTCTTTACCATGGTGAAGGTGGCCACTCCCACAGTGTCCATGGGGTGCATTTTGAACTTCTTGGCATCCAAACAGCTTTTTGCCAAGTCTTCAATCTGTTTATCTATTTCTGGCCACCACAAGTAGCTCTGTGTGAGACCCTCCATCTTGACCATACCCAGCCGCCCTTCGTGCAGATTTTCTAACACCCTCGTGTGCAGTTTAGAGGGAACCACAACACGGGATCCACACATCAGTGTTCCTTGACATTCCGACAGTTGGTCTCGTTTTGCTGAGAACTCTGGAAACATAGGCTTGCCATGAGCAGGCCTTCCTTGCATGGTGATTCCATAGACTTTTGATAATGTCGGGTTATTCCTTGTTTCTATTTGTATTTCGGAATTTGTTACAGGCTACTGGCCCTCCAATGCAGTGTGGAACCTTCTGCTGGGTCATAGTATGAAGACTTTTCTTCTTCGGTTGCCTTTAGTGGAATACATACAAGCCATCTGCATTGCTGTGTTGTTTGATGCCCTTGAACTCTATGTCATAAGAATGGGCTCCTTGAAATAGTGCCCAACATTGTAACTGGGTAGCAGTAATCACTGGAATTCCCTTCCTGGGATTCAAAATAGACATAAGAGGCTGATGATCTGTCACAAGCATAAACTGTTGTCCATAGAGGTAGTGGTGGAATTTCTTTATTCCCCATATGAGACTAAGAGCCTCTTGGTCGATCTGCGCGTAGTTGCATTCTGGGCTTGTCAGTGATCTTGAAGCAAACACAATCAGGCATTCAGATCCATTATTCATAATGTATGACAAAATAGATCCAATGCCATAAGGGGATGCATTACACACCAGTCTGATGGGCAGGGGATGGGTCATAATGGGAGAGCAATTCATCTGATGTTATTAGCCCCCTTATTTCCTTGAATGCTTTTTCACATCTTTCTGACCATTCCCTCTTTGCTTCTGTCTGTAACAGTGTGTTCAATGGATGCAGCACTGTAGCAATATTTGGGAGAAACCGGTGATAGTAGTTTACAAAGCCCAAACATGACCTGATTTTTGACGTATTTTCCAGTTTGGGTGCCTGTAGCACTGCTTCAATCTTCTCTTGTGACGTATGTAAGCCATGCTTGTCAATGACATGTCCACAATACAAGATTTCATTCTTGAAAAACTCCAATTTCTCTCTCTTTGCACGCAAGCCATACGCATTCAGCCTGGTAAGCATCTTACCAAGGTTCTGGAGGTGCTCTTCATCATTTTTGTCAGTGACGATGATGTCATCAAGGTAACATTGTGTTCCTTGGAGCACTTAGTCCATTGCTCTTTGCTTCTTTGGCATTTGCACGATTCAGGGATATTTTGTGCATTTCACATTCTAATCTCCTTTTCTGTATTTCTACTGCATCCTTTGCTGTAGTCTCCAATGATATTGCAATGGTCAATGCCAGATCTAAGGTTAGGTCTCTTGCAGATAATAGCCTCTCTTGAAAGCATTGACTATGCATGCCACATACAAACCTGACCCTTAATGCATCAGAAAGCCCACCTCTAAAGTCACAGTACTGAGAAAATTTGTGCAGTTCTGCAATGTATTCAGAAAGGCCTTCATCTTTTGACTGGTTCCTTTTGTAAAATACAAATCTTTCAGCTATTACTAACAGTTTAAGGCTCAAGTGATTTTGTAAAATTGTAACAATTTCTTCGAACGCCTCTGATCTGGGCCAACATTTACGTGCCGGGTGGCACCTGAATAATTAGCTTGTTTATTTTGGCTTTTTTCTTAAAGATGTGCTGGGTTCGTCCCAGTTACCGCTGCACCACTGCATGCTTCGCGGCCCAGTACCGCTCCACGGCCCGGAGGTTGGGGACCACTGGTGTAAGAGACTTACGGTCTTGGGCCCATTAAGCTAAAAAGTGTAGGGGCTTTCTTTTGCTCCTCCACATTGTTCACATTACAATCCAATTCAACCCACTCAATAAACGATTCCTAGCCTTCATTAAATCAAATTCATCAACTTTCCTGACTAAAGCCATTGTCACATTATTTTCACTTTAGATTCAGAGCGTCCTTCACTATTATTCACATGTCCTTCGACTTTCTGGTGCTGATTGACTCTTGCTGTTTCATCCTGTAACTATTGGTGCAGCCCTTGATATTCTCTGACATTCAGGTTCATACTTGTTGCCAATTTGTTGTGTCTGTGCATGACTACATATCAATTAAATAAAGGCACACATGCGGGAGATGGCTTTAACTGGTGTATTCACATTGCAGAGGGAGAGAGAGAACAATGCACATGTATAGACAACAGCACGTGCAGACAACAGATCAATATGTTGTGCTAAGGTGGGGGGGGTGGTCATTGCTCTAAAAGAAGTAGATCCATACATTGCACATACTATTTCCTCTTCTTTGAAATGACTGCTGCATTTGCAGACTTATTTTCAGCAAATGCACACAATAACACCCAGCTTTATTTGTACCAACCCTTCCCTCAATCTTTCATTCTTCAGATAATAAAGTCTATCTTTTTGTTTTTTTCACCAAAATGGATAAACCTCACATTTTTCCACATGTCAACTTACCCACTCCATCAAACTGACCAAATCAAAAAGAAGCTTCATTCAATCTTCTTCATGCTCCTGCCTAACTTTGCATCATCAGCAGTTTTATTACTTTTAATTCCCTCATCTAAATCATTAATATACATTGTGAATAGCTAAAGTCCCAACATTAAATACTTTACACTTTATTGTCGCCAAACAATTGATACCAGAATGTACAATCATCACAGCGATATTTGATTCTGTGCATCCCGCTCCCTGGATTACAAATTGATAATAAATATTAAAAATTTAAATTATAAATCATAAATAGAAAATAGAATAATGGAAAGCAAGGTAGTGCAAAAAAACGGAGATGCAGGTCCGGATATTTGGAGGGTATGGCCCAGATCTGGGTCAAGATCCATTCAGCAGTCTTATCACAGTTGGAAAGAAGCTGTTCCCAAATCTAGCCTACAAGTCTTCAAGCTCCTGAGCCTTCTCCCGGAGGGAAGAGGAACAAAAAGTATGTTGGCTGGGTGGGTCCTGTCCTTGATTATCCTGGCAGTACTGCTCCGACAGCATGCGCTGTAAAGTGAGTCCAAGGACGAAAGATTGGTTTGTGTGATGTGCTGCGCCATGTTCACGATCTTCTGCAGCTTCTTCCAGTCTTGGACAGGACAACTTCCCTACCAGGTTGTGATGCACCCTAGAAGAATGCTTTCCACGGTGCATCTATAAAAATTAGTGAGGGGTTTAGGGGACAGGCCATATTGCAGTACCTCACTAGTTGATGTGCATCACTTCAAAAAACACTTGTTTATCCCTACTCTTTATTTTCTGTTAGCCAACCAGTTTTCTATCCATGTTAGTACCTTTTCCAGATCTCATGTGCTTTAATTATGAATATTAATGTCTTCTTGTGAGATCGTGTTCTTATATATAATTATGCTGGATACATCCTCAAAACAATCTAGTAATTCTGACTGGCATAAATACTCTACCATATATTAACATCAGATTTTATCTGATACACTGTTTTCAGGTACTCTGCTATTATATCATGTATAATGGACTGTAATGTTTTCCCAACACCAATGTCAAGTTAACTGAATTATAGTTCCTTGTCTGCTTTGTACCTCTTCATAAATAGTGAAATTTCATTAGTGAGGTATTAGTGAGGTTACATTAGTACCATCCAATCCATTGAAACTGTTCTAGAGTCTAACCAGCAGCACATCTATTATTTCAAGGGCCACGTCTTTATGTAATACTAGATGTAGATTATTACACCCTAGGGAATGGATAAGCTTCAATCCCATCAATTTTCCTCTCACTGGGCACTATTTGTGTTCTTCTTTTTGATGACAGAATCAATCTGTTTATTTGATCTGCCATTTGTTTGTTGGCAATTATATGTTCCCCTAATTCTGACTTTGGGGGCCCACATTTTTTTCATTAACCTATTTTCAATGTCAGGTATGTAATCCCTCTGGATAAAAAATCTGTGATGCTGGGTGGGAATAAAAGCATGATTACAAACTGAAAAAACACAACTTCATGGCTTTAAGGGGGATTTCTTAAGGTTTTGAAATGTGTTTTAGTAATACAAAACATTTTCCATTAAATCCTTTAGTGGTCATAGAAACCTCAATAAGTTCATTTTTTAGACTTCTGTGCTCAAGAAATATGTTTAGCTTACAACTAATTCTCATGATTTAGCAAACTCATTCCTGATATCACGCTGGTGACTCCTCGCTAAAATGCCTCCAAGACTACTATATTTTCCTGAGATAGTATTCACAATGGAATAGATTTCTTTACATTCATTCAATGAATGTGTATTATTTACTATTTAGACCACTTCAGTAAGGTTTTAAGAGTCAACGACCTTGCTGCAGGTCTAGATTCACATGTAGCTCTGACTGAGAAATGTTGCCAGATTTCTTTTGCTATGGTGTATTGGTGGAATAATATCAATATCAGTGGTCATTATGAAGGAATCGGTGAGTTCTAACAAATGTATTTCAATCTTAAACATTAATTCTGTTTCTATTCAAAACTGAATTCTAATTCTTATCTCCGCATCAGTGTCTTGGTCTGGACTACCAGTCCAACAACATAACCATGATTCTACCGTTCTATCTCCATGGCTGCAGTTTGCCAGACCTCTATAGGGTTGCACCACAATCTCTCACAATCTCAACCACAGGGATGCCAGCAGGTAGCAGGCTGACTTGCCATGAGGAAACAGTCCAACCAAATCCAATGCATATTATGCAGCAAGATTTATCAGTCAATTTTACAGATTCCTGGCTGATTTTTTTGTGTCATCTCTAGCTCAGGAATATAATGCATGTAATGACTTTAAAACCTCCTAGAGGACCACAACCTTGTCATAGGGTTTGGAGGCTTGCATACATCAATGACCCAGAGGGCCTTGTGTTTTGACTTTTGTCAAGGTCACCCATGCCAAACAGGTCAAAGGGTAGAGGCCAGACTAAGAGCAGTTCACCAGTCCTCCAGGTTCAGGGGTTCAGTTCAGAACTAACAACACTGATTGGCCAAAAAAATTTGCTATGGAAACAACAATGAAGGATCCTTGCTTATCTGTGTATGGACAGACAGAGATGGAGGATCTTCATTGTTGCCCTAAATGCAAGTGGTGTAACAGCAGTAAGTAAGTAAGTATTGACTATAAAAGATGTCAGCAGAGTTCAAAATGGCCAATGCAATGCAATTATATATAGCCTAGTTAATGCATTATGTTTAAAATAATATAAAGTGATTATTTGCTTCCAAAATTCATGGAGGTAGCATGTATTTTAAACAGAGACATACTATTTAATAATTCAAGAAAAATGATTGAGATGGAAGTTCCAGTCTTGTTAACAGGATAAAAACAAATATTTCCGAGTGATGAATAAAATTAATCTCCAGGCATTAAAAAGACCAAATAAGAGATTCTCTTATTTGGTCTTTTTAAGATAATCTCTATGATCAAAACAGTGAAATATGAGAAATCTTCAAAGATTGATCCAAGTACTATTTTCAATAAGAAGCAGTTTATGACAATACTAATTAATGATAATATAATCATTGAATGGTGGACTACAGAAAGAAGACACTTAGCTTATCATGCATTTGTTGTCTCTATGGTTAAGTAATCAATTAATTGATCTGCTCTGCTCTGTTCCCATAAACCTGTTTTTCTTTCTGCTCAGCGATTTACCTGCTTCCTTTTTATAATTCGCTATCAGATCAGCTTCTGATACCAGTTCAGGTAGAAGATTAAAGAACATTTTAAATTTCACTGTAATAGTGATTTCTCCATGATGTTTCTGATTCTCTTAGCAATGCAGGTGGTACTGAAAAGAGCTTCATTTTGCTTTCTTGTATCAGATTTATACATGATTTTTGAATCTTTTTTAACATCTTCTTACAACCTTTCCTGTCATGTTCAGTTTCAGAATCAGAATCAGGATTAATATCAATAGACAATAGGTGCAGGAGTAGGCCAGTCGGCCCTTCGAGCCAGCACCGCCATTCACTGTGATCATGGCTGATCATCCACTATCAGTATCCAGTTCCTGCCTTATCCCCATAACCTTTGATTCCACTATCTTTAAGAGCTCTATCCATCTCTTTCTTGAAAGCATCCAGAGACTTGGCCTCCACTGCCTTCTGGGGCAAAGTATTCCACATATCCACCACTCTCTGGGTGAAAAAGTTTTTCCTCAACTCCGTTCTAAATGGCCTACCCCTAATTCTTAAACTGTGGCCTCTGGTTATGGACTCACCCATCAGTGGGAACATGCTTCCTGCCTCCAACGTGTCAATCCCTTAATAATCTTATATGTTTCAATCAGATCCCCTCTCATCCTTCTAAACTCCAGTGTATACAAGCCCAGTCACTCCAATCTTTCAACATATGACAGTCCCGCCATCCCGGGAATTAACCTTGTGATCCTATGCTGCACTCACTCAATAGCAAAAAAGTCCTTCCTCAAATTTGGAGACCAAAACTGCACATAGTACTCCAGGTATGGTCTCACCAGGGCCCTGTACAGCTGCAGAAGGACCTCTTTGCTCCTATACTCAATTCCCCTTGTTATGAAGGCCAGCATGCCATTAGCTTTGTTCACTGCCTGCTGTACCTGCATGCTTGCTTTCAGTGACTGATGTACAAGAACACCGAGATCTCGTTGTGCTTCCCCTTTTCCTAACTTGACTCCACTTAGATAATAATCTGCCTTCCCGTTCTTACCACCAAAGTGGATAACCTCACATTTATCCACATTAAACTGCATCTGCCATGCATCCACCCACTCACCCAGCCTGTCCAAGTCACCCTGCATTCTCATAACATCCTCCTCACATTTCACGGTGCCACACAGCTTTGTGTCATCCGCAAATTTGCTAATGTTACTTTTAATCCCTTTATCTAAATCATTAATGTATATTGTAAACAGCTGTGGTCCCAGCACTGAACCCTGCGGTACCCCACTAGTCACCGCTTGCCATTCCGAAAGGGACCCATTAATCGCTACTCTTTGTTTCCTGTCAGCCAGCCAATTTTCAATCCATGTCAGTACCCTGCCCCCAATACCATGTGCCCTAATTTTTCCCACTAATCTCCTATTTGGGACTTTATCAAAGGCGTTCTGAAAGTCCAGGTATACTACATCTACTGGCTCTCCCTTGTCCATTTTCATAGTTACATCCTCAAAAAATTCCAGACGATTAGTCAAGCACGACTTCCCCTTTGTAAATCCATGCTGACTCAGACCTATCCTGTTACTGCTATCCAAATGTGTCGTAATTTCATCTTTTATAATTAACTCCAGCATCTTTCCCACCACTGATGTCAGGCTAACGGGTCTATAATTCCCTGTTTTCTCTCTCCCTCCTTTCTTGAAAAGTGGGACAACATTAGCCACCCTCCAATCCACAGGAACTGATCCTGAATCTATAGAACATTGGAAAATGATTACCAATGCGTCCACGATTTCTAAAGCCACCTCCTTAAGTACCCTGACATGCAGACCATCAGGTCCCGGGGACTTATCAGCCTTCAGACCCAACAGCCTATCCAATACCATTTCCTGCCTAATATAAATTTCCTTCAGTTCATCCATTACCCGAGGTCCTTTGGCCACTATTATATCTGGGAGATTGTTTGTGTTTTCCCTAGTGAAGACAGATCCAAAGTACCTGTTCAACTCGTCTGCCATTTCCTTGTTCCCCATAATAAATTCACCCGTTTCTGTCTTCAAGGGCCCAATTTTGGTCTTAACTATTTTTTTCCTTTTCGCATACGTAAGGAAGATTTTACTATCCTCCTTTATATTCTTGGCTAGTTTACCTTCGTACCTCATTTTTTTTCTCCGCGTATTGCCTTTTTAGTTTCCTTCCGTTGCTCTTTAAAAATTTCCCAATCCTCTGGCTCTCCACTCGTCTTTGCTATGTTATACTTCTCTTTTATTTTTATACTATTATCGGCATATGTCATGAAATTTGTTGTCTTTGCGGCAGCAGTACAATGCAATATATAACAATAAAGGAAAAAACTGTGAATTACAGTAAATATATATATATTTGAATTGCTCACGCTTTGCACATCTTATCCCTTTATGAGGATAGATAGATAGATTACGAGAACACTCAGTTCTCTTTTATTGTCATTTAGAAATGCAAACATGCATTAAGAAATGATACAATGTTTCTCCGGAGTGTTATCACAGAAAACAGGACAAACCAAAGACTAACACTGACAGAACCACATAATTATAACATATAGTACCAGCAGTGCAAAGTAATATCTTAATTTGATGAAGAACAAAATAAAGTCTCAAAAGTCCCCGAGTCGATCGACTCCCGAGTCCCCGATAGCAGGCGGCAAAAGGGAGAAACTCCCTGCCATAAACCTCCAGGCACCGTCAACTTGCCGATGGCTTGGAAGCAGCTGACCACAGTCGACACTGAGTCCATCCATTCAAAAACTCCAAGCTTCTGACCAGCCTCTCCGATACAGCCTCCCGAGCACCATCCTCTGCCGAGCGCCCTCGACCTCACCCCGGCCGCTGAAACACGCAAAGCCGGGGATTTCGGGGCCTTGTACTCCGGAGATTCCGGTGACCGCACAGTAGCAGTGGCAGCGAAGCAGGCATTTCAGAAGTTTTCCAGATGTTCCTCTGTACTCTCACGTCCGTCTCCATCCAATCAGAATTGTGCACGGTCCCCTACTTGACAGATAACAGACATCACCACCGAAGTGGCTGCGCGCGCTGCCATCGCGCCGCCATCTTCTCCTGCTCCACCATGAGGACTGGTGTGTGTTCCCTCATCTTACCCTTTCTGAACTCCACAATCAGTTCTTCGCTCTTCCTGATGTTGAGTGCACGTTGTTGCTACGGGACCACTCAACTAGCTGATATATCTCACTTCTGTACGCCCTCTTGTCACTGTCTGAAATTCTGCTAACAATGGTCGTACCTTCTGCAAATTTATAGATGGCATTTGAGCAGTGCCTAGTCACACAGTCGCTGGTGTAGAGAGAATAGAGCAGTGGGCTAATCATGCATCCCTGAAGTGTGCCAGTGTCGATATTCAGCGAGGTGGAGATGTTATTTCTGATCCGCACAGATTGTGGTCTACCAGTTAGGAAGTCGGGGGTCCAGTTGCAGAGGGAAGTACAGAGGCCCAGGCTCTGGAGCTTCTCGATCAGAACTGTAGGAACAATTGTGTTAAATGCTGAGCTGTAGTCAATAAATAGCATCCTGACATAGGTGTGTGTATTGTCCAGGTGATCCAAAGCAGCGTGAAGAGCCAATGAGATTGCGCCTGTTGTAGATCTTTTGTGGAGATAGGCAAATTGCAGTAAGTCCAGATCCTTGCTAAGATAGGAGTTAATTCTAGCCATAACTGACCTCTCAAAAGCATGTCATCACCATAGATATAGATGTTTCTCCAGTTTATCCTCAAAATAGATATCCCTGGTTATCACTGCAGTTAATAACTCTGAACATTCTCTAAGCTCGTGCTATGATTCATAAACCATGGTAGCTAATACTGAACATGATTCTTCATTTGAAATCTAATCAGTGTTTTATACAGTTTTAGATTTTTATTTCAATCTACCAGGAATATAATTAAGAGATCTCCATTCATGGTATAGAACCAGTAAACAATTGTCAAAATGGATTCAGATGAGCATGTCTGATTTACTCACAAACCTTTTCCAGAGGTTTTAGAGATCAACAAAAGAATGCAGGATATCATATTTCAGCCCTAAGTTCTGTTTTCAATTGGATCACAGCAGATATGTTAAAGTTAAAGAAAAACAGTTTTAAGACAGCATGTAGTAAATACTTTGGTTGACATTCTTTAGTGATAGATTGATTAGTATCTCATACCCATATGTACTGGGAGATTTTGAGGTTTTTTATGTGCCTTTATAGGAATCAAGACAAAGGAATAAAGCAAAACTTCAGACTCCAAAACAAGAAGCAGCTGACGAAGTAAAGTTCAAGCCGGAAAGAGTTCTTTGAGGAGGTGACCAGGCATATAGATGAGGGTAGTGCAGTGGATGTGATCTATATAGATTTTAGTAAGGCATTTGACAAGGTTCCACACGGTAGGCTTATTCAGAAAGTCAGAAGGCATGGGATCCAGGGAAGTTTGGCCAGGTGGATTCAGAATTGGCTTGCCTGCAGAAGGCAAAGGGTCGTGGTGGAGGGAGTACATTTGGATTGGAGGGTTATGACTAGTGGTGTCCCACAAGGATCGGTTCTGAGACCTCCAGTTTTCGTGATTTTTATTAACGACCTGGATGTGGAGGTAGAAGGGTGGGTTGCGAAGTTTGCTGACGACACAAAGGTTGGTGGTGTTGTAGATAGTGTAGAGGATTGTTGAAGATTGCAGAGAGACATTGATAGGATGCAGAAGTGGGCTGAGAAGTGGCAGATGGAGTTCAACCCGGAGAAGTGTGAGGTGGTACACTTTGGAAGGACAAACTCCGAGGCAGAATACAAAGTAAATGGCAGGATACTTGGTAGTGTGGAGGAGCAGAGGGATCTGGGGGTCCATGTTCACAGATCCCTGAAAGTTGTCTCACAGGTGGATAGGGTAGTTAAGAAAGCTTATGGGGTGTTAGCTTTCATAAGTCGAGGGATAGAGTTTAAGAGTCGCGATGTAATGACGCAGCCCTATAAAACTCTGGTTAGGCCACACTTGGAGTACTGTGTCCAGTTCTGGTCACCTCACTTTCGGAAGGATGTGGAAGCATTGGAAAGGGTACAGAGGAGATTTACCAGGATGCTGCCTGGTTTAGAGAGTATGCATTATGATCAGAGATTAAGGGAGCTAGAGCTTTACTCTTTGGAGAGAAGGAGGATGAGAAGAGACATGATCGAAGTATACAAAATATTAGGAGGAATAGACAGAGTGGACAGCCAGCGCCTCTTCACCAGGGCACCACTGTTCAATACAAGGAGACATGGCTTTAAGGTAAGGGGAGGGAAGTTCAAGGGGGATATTAGAGGAAGGTTTTTTACTCAGAGAGTGGTTGGTGCGTGGAATACACTGCCTGAGGCAGTGGTGGAGACAGATACACTAGTGAAATTTAAGAGACTACTAGACAGGTATATGAAGGAATTTAAGGTGGGGGTTTATATGGGAGGCAGGGTTTGAGGGTCAGCACAACAATGTGGGCCGAAGGGCCTGTACTGTGCTGTACTATTCTATGTTCTAAAAAAGACACTTCTATTTCTATTAAATTTGTGTCCACTGCTTTAGTAAGCAGCTTTCAAAGTTTCAAAGTGTATTTAGAATGTATAAATGTACAACCTTGAGACTTGTTTGCTTACAAGTAATTGCAAAGCAAGGAACCCAGAACACAATGAAAAAAAAAGTTCCCACAGAGAAAGAGAAAAAAAAGCACAAACAAATCATGCAAACAATAGAAGCAAGCAACACCAATAGCATTCTGAACCAAAGTGCATCTCTAGATCCTAATCTCTGGAGCAGCCAGGAGAAGGCCCCAAAGCCTCAGCAATCAGTTTATCATTTTAGTGGAACAAATCGCAGCAAAGTTCATAGACACGAAGCATAGCAGCTGGGGGCAGTCCCACAGCCTTAGCATCACAGAGAGAAGAGCCCCCAGACTATATGGGCCGGCGTATAAATGGTCCGAATCTTGCTCTAGGACCCGGCCCCAGCACCAGCGAATTGCTCCGGGCCTTAGAATTCACTGCCAAAGAAGCCATCCTTGACCTCTCCAAATCTCCTTGCACATTTGAAATGAGAAGCTTGAATCCTACTAAAGGTATATCTGACTTAAAAATTATATTGAAGAAATATAATTATATTAATATAATTAATATAATTGTCGCAAAAACAAAGGAGCTGGTTGTGGACTACAGGAGGAATGGAGACAGGCTAGCCCCTATTGACTTCACTGGATCTGAGGTTGAGAGCTTTAAGTTCATTGGCATAAACATCACTGAGGATCTCACGTGGTGTGTACATACCAGCTGTGAGATGAAAAAGGCACAACCTCAAATGGTTGAAGAAGTTTGGTACAGGCTGCCAAATCCTAAGTACTTTCTATAGGGGCACAGTTGACAGCATCCTGACTGGCTGCATCACTGCCTGGTATGGGAACTGTACTTCCCTCAATTGCAGGACTCTGCAGAGAGTGGTGTGGACAGCGCAGCGCATCTGCAGATGTGAACTTCCCACTATTCAGGACATTTACAAAGACAGGTGTGCAAAAAGGGCCCAAAGGATCATTGGGAACCCAAGTCACCCCAACCACAAACTGTTCCAGCTGCTACCATATGGGAAACGGTACCACAGCATAAAAGTCAGGACCAACAGGCTCTGGGACAGCTTCTTCCACCAGGCCATCAGACTGATTAATTAATGCTGATACAATTGTATTTCTATGTTATATTGACTGTCCTATTGTACATACTATTTATTATAAATTACTATGAATTGCAAATTGCACTTTTAGATGGATACATAACATAAAGGTTTTTACTCCTCATGTATGTGAAGAATGCAAGAAATAAAGCCAATTCAGTTCAATAATAGGTCTTAATGGCACTGGACTACTTCGCAGTTAAAAATATCCAATTAGTTATTGAGCCCTTTCCCTCCGATATTCTTCAAAAATGACATCATTAACACCTGTGGTCTCTTTCTGATTAGTTTGTTCTATTCATTTTTTTTTTCAGGCTGTGATTACTTTCAAAGCTTTCCCAAGCTGTTATATACATTTCTTGCATGCTTAACAGTCAACAGTTAGTTGTTCACTTTTCAAACGTTCTAATTGGTATTTTTTCTTAAAGTTCACATTTTTGGTTCTCACGTTCAAAGAATAACTACACGGAATGAGTAGATGGGACAAAAAAATCTGTCATGGTCCGGTCCATGAAATCTGTATTCCGGTTCACAGTCCGGTCCATGTTCCGTATTCCAGTTCATGGTCCAGTTCATGGTCCGGTTCATGGTCTGATCCATGTTCTGTATTCCAGGTTTTCTGGTTTCCCCCAGTTTCTGTTGAGGCAGCTGATTTGCATTTGGGCTGGCTTCATAAATACCTTCAGGAGTGAGCTTCTGGTTGCTGGATTGTTTCTGTCTTGTTCTGGTCCCTCTCCCTCCCCTTCCTCCCCTTCCTCCCCTTCCTCCCCTTCCTCCCCTTCCTCCCCTTCCTCCCCTTCCTCCCCTTCCTCCCCTTCCTCCCCTTCCTCCCCTTCCTCCCCCCCCCACACACCCCTCCTCCTCTCTCCACCCCTCCCCTGCCTTCTGTTTCCTTGTCTGAAGCCTTGCCTGCACTGCTGTCAAGTTCCATTGCTGGAGCAAGATAAGGAGCTGTCTATTGTTTTGAACTGTCTCTGTCCACGCCTTCACTAGATAGGCCTGGCTGTTTGCTGCTACCTAGTGTTGGGATTTGTCTTTGTGTCCTTGCCTTTGCTAAGTAAGTTTGGCTGTTTGCCGCTACCTAGTGTTGGGAATTGTCTGTAGCCACGCCTTCACTAGGTAGGTCTGGCTGTCTGCTGCTACCTTGTGTTGAGAACTGTCTTGTCATGTTCAGCATTCTGTGTAATGAGTCCCAGCCCTACATCCTGTACCTGAGGAGGGATCTCGGTTCTGTGTACAAATCCCAGCCCTATGTCCTGTTTCCAAGGAGGGGTCCCAGCTCTGTGTTCCATGTTCCTGTCTCTCCCTCGACCAAGGCTCTGCGTTCCTGTCTCTCGTTCGACCAAGACTTGGCTTCAGGGTCTCATCCAGTCCTAGCCACGGCTTTGTGTTCTCGTCTTGTCCATGTGTCTCACCCAGCCCAGTGTTGGGGTTCCCTCGTCCTGTGCTGGGGTTCCCTTGTCCCATCCAGGAGTCTCACGTCCAGTCCTGTTGCCTCTCCTCGTCCTGGAGCTACGTCTTGTCCTCGCCTAGTTCTGGAGTCCGAGCCCGAGTCATGTTCCAGGTTCTGGGTCCTTACCCAGTCTCTGGCTTGGAGTCCATACCCAAGCCTCGAAGTATCCTAGCCTCGTAGAACTCAAGCCTAGTCATGTCCTCGCCTAGATCTGGGGTCTGAGCCTGAGTCAAGACCCAGGTTTCGGGTCCTTGTCCAGTCTCTGGCTCGGAGTCCAAGCCCAGGTTCCTAGTTCCATGTCCTTGTTCCACTATCCTAGTCAAGTCCCAGCCCAGGCCTTGTATTCTTGTCTCATCAAGAGCCTGTGTCACGTCCAACTACCAACTTCAAACTACCAACCTACCAACTTCAAATACTTCCAGCCACAACTAAATTCAAAGCCCAAAAAATAACACCATCTATCCAATTCAACTTCTACCCAAATAACACAATAACTCTGTATGATAAGAACATAGACCAATACACAGCACCAAAGCAAATCCTCTGACCACCATTTCTCTGATGTCCATGATGACAATCTATCCTCTTGCAGGTGAAACTTTGTTTTCTCCTATCCACTGTTCTCTCTAAGTTGTATGGGTGTGCGGCTATGCAGTAACTGAAATGCTTCCACGCACCTAGCTTTTGTTGCCATGTAGACGGGATTTTTAATATTATGTTAATATAATTTTGAAATCTGTTAATATAATTGTGAAATACTCAGTAATTATGTGTTCATGAATATAATCCATAATATTTCTACATAATAAATGTACCACAACCTTTACTTTGAAACATTTTAGAGCTTCAACATATTTGCATTTTAGTGTTTCAAGTTACAACATTGTTACAAATTGTGACAATAAACACGGAATGGAAGTTACTAGCTCATTGCTAATAAACTGCCAGCTCACAGAATGCCAATGCCATTTAAAGTGCCATAAAGTTTTCAGGCCATATAAAAATTTCCTGCTCAGAGCAATGGTTGGTCCATGCAGATATAAAACAAAATTAGAGCGAACGTTGCTCCCATCCTCCCTTGTCTTAGCAATTTAAACCACCTTTGGCTTCTACATTTTTTTTCTGTTTTAAGATGTAACACTATCTACCCTACAAGCACTACCTGACTCTTAAGCACAAGGCTTGATCAGTAAGTTTGTGGATTACACAAAATTAGGAGATGATGTTGATAGCCAAAACAGTTATTGTAGAGTACAAGGGGACTTTAATCAATATGGGAAGTAGACCAAGGAATATCAATACGGGTAAGTGTGACTTGATGCATTTTCAAAAATCAGACAAGCACAGAACTTGTATATTAATAGTAGGGCATTAAGGAATGTAATGGAACATAGTGAGGGCACTGAATATAGGAAACAGCAAATTATATTGCAGTTCTACAAGTCATTGGTCACAGTGTAGAGTTTTGGTCACCTTGTTATAGGAATCACCTTGCTATTGGCCATGGTAGGTCTTTATTTCTTAAGATCTAGGAGAATGTGTGGTGACCTGATAGAAGAGTTTAAAATTACGAGTGATATGGGTAAAGTGAATAGAGCCTCTAATGCACAGGATCACAAGAGACTGCAGAGGTTTATAATTTCAACGATCATGGCAACCTCTCACCATTGCTCTATCATGGCAACAACACTCCCCACCATCAACAACATCTTCAAGGAGTGGTGCTTCAGGAAGAAGAACCCCTGCCTCATCCCCACCATCTGGAACATGCCCTCTTCTCTGTACTACCATTAGGGAAGAGGTAGGTGAGACCGAAGAACTATAATTGGCAATTTAGTAACAACTTTTTCTATCATCAGATTTCTGAACATCAACATTTCCCTGTTACTCCTTTACTTTGCACAATTTATTTATATCTGTAAGTGATAGATTTTTAAGTCTTTGCACTGTACTGCCAAAAAACAACAAATTTCATGTCATACAGTACAGTATATATAGCGCTAGGATGCCTCGGACCTTTGCACAGTTCTGTATACGTCAACATGGACTTGAGAGTGAGTTTGTTAATCTGGTGGGAGCAAAGGATGTTGGGAATGGCAAGAGTGGAGCGCTGCGGCGGGGTGTGGGACAGGTGGCAGAGAAGGAGTGCCATGGGCGGGAAGTGATGCAGCTGCAGATACCCCCAGTCCTGAGACACCAGGCAAGGTTGTTTGATTTCAAACAATTGATCATTACAGAATGTCTTTCTAGTGCTTCCCACTCCTTCCCCTTTTCCCAACCATGATGCCCTTCTCTCTGCCCCTTTCCCATTCTCAGTCCACAGTAGAGACCAAATCAGGATCAGGTTTATCATCACTCACATATGTCATGAAATTTGTTTTTATTCTTGCATCAGCAGTACAGTGGAATACATAAAATTGCTACAGTACTGTGCAAAAGTCTTAGGCTACTGTGCATATCTGTTTAAGACTTTTAGCACAGTACTGCATGCCAGTGTTAATGAATTTGATTTTGTGTCCAATTCTGGATGGTAATCGTGTTTTCTCCAAGGCAGGGCAGAGCAAAACAGCGGGGGAATAGATTTATGGTGAAAGAGGAAAGACTGATCGATTGATTTAGAGATTCAGTGTGGAATGGGCCCTTCCAGCCCAACAAGCCGCACCGCCTAGTAAGTCACCCTGGCCTGATCACTGGACAATTTATAACGATTAATTAACCTTCTAACAAATATGTCTTTGGAATGTGGGAGGAAACCAGAGCACCCGGAGGAAACTCACACATTCGAGGAGTACAAACTCCTTACAGATGGCATTGGAAATGAACTCGGAAGTCCAGTGCCCCATGCTGTGATAGTATCGTGCTAACCACTATGCGACCGTGGCACCAGCAGCTAACAGGAACCTGAGCGCTAACTTCTTCACATAGTTGAGTATATGGAACAAGCTGCCAGAGGAGGTGGTTGAGGCAGGCAAGAAGCCCTTGGATAGGTAAATGGAGGGGCAGGGCTTAGAGTGAAATGGGCTGAACACACGAAATTTGGACTTGCTGAGTTGGCCCCAAGGTTGGCATAGACTCACTGGGACTAGTGGCCCGATTCTGTGCTGTATTGCCCCATAACTCAATTTCCAGCATTTTGTGCTTTTACTTCTAAATCTCCTGTTTCCAAACATGCCACATTTACTGTATGTTTTGCCTCAGTAATGGTGTTACAAAGCATTCTTAGAGGAATTTATACAATTAGCACATGAAAGAAGATAATATAAATATATTAATGCATATTTAATATATCTTAACCAAAACTTCATAAAGAAAAAACTTAATTACCTAAGGCTTATTATATTTCCTAGTACCTCCTAATGCATGTACTTTCAATTAATTTTATATTCAATATCTGCAAGTATATCAACAACTGCCAAAATCACTCCCCACATGAAGCAATTGGAAGAAAGGCCTATTAATCTGCTTTTTTTGTTCAGATCCTTTAAGGGAGACACCATGAGAATTTCTAATAAATTCCTTGAATTATTTCACTTCTTTAAAATGTAATGTGTACAGATATACAACTGTTGTTCAGAACTAATAGCAACAAACCACACTGAATATGCTCAGCTCTAAACTGTCGGCATTGACTTACAATGAGAAAAATGCTTTAAATTTAATCAACTTCCATGCAACATATCTTAACAGGTAAATGCAGATGAACTGATGGTGACGGTTGCCTCTAGCAACTGGGATACTGTGGCCATAACAGAAACATGGCCACAAGAAAAACAGGATTAGTACTTCAATGTGCTGGGATACTGATGCTTTCAGCAAAACAGGGGAACAGATATGAGTGGAAGAGGTATTACTTTTTTGATGAAGGGACATAACAACAGTGTTTAGAGAGGATATATGTTTGGGATCATGTAACGAAAGGAATTTGGGTAGAATTTAGAAATAAAAAGAGGATAGTCACCTTAGGGCGGCTGGTGGCACAGTGAGATCAGCGCCGGGCTCGAGAACGGAGGTTCCCAAGTTCAATCCAGTGACAGACCGCCCCCGCGCTGGATTGATGTCGAGCTCGCAACTTGGCCTCGTAAAATAATACTGCGAAATGTCTGTGTGAGGAGTGACTCCCCACACAGCCTTTCGAACTGCACCTCGTAAGGCATGAAAATGCTCGATGCTAGCCTCTGAGTCGACGTCATCATCATCATCACCACCACCTTAATGAACCCCCCCCCCCAATAGTCAGCAGGAAATTGAGGGGCATATAGAACACAGAACAGTTCAGCTCAAGTACCAGCCCTTCAGCTAACAATGTTGTGCTGAACCAAGTAAATTAGTAATCAAATGGCCAACTAATCTTTTCTCTTGACACAATGTACATATTCTTCCATTTTCATCTCATTCATTTGCCTATCTAAAAGTCTCTTAAAAGTCTTTAATGTACTGCCTCAACCACCAACCCAGGCAGCGCATTCCTGGCACCCACCACTCCCAGTGTAAGCTACTTGCCCCTCACATCTTCTTTGAAATTACCCCCCTCTCACCTTAAATGCATGCCCTCTGGTTTTAGACATATCAACCCTGGGAAAAAGATACTGTTTTCTACTCTATCTATGCCTCTCATTATCTTAAAATCCTCTCTCAGATCTCCCTTCAGCCTCTGCCCCTCCAGAGAAAACAACCCAAGTTTGACCAACCTCTCATTAAAGAGTGCATGACCTCTAACCTAGGCAACATCCTGGTAGAACTCTTCTGTTCCCTCTCTGAAGCCTCAGCATTATTCCTATAATGGGGCAACCAGAACAGTGTACAATACTCCAGATGCAGCCTAACTATAGTTTTATAAAGCTGCAACACAACCTGCCATACTTTTGAACTTAAAGCCTCCACTAATATAGGCAAGCAAGCCATGTGCCTTCTCAACCACCCTACCAACCTGCATAGGCACTTTCAGGGAACTGTGAACTTGGACCCAAGATCCCTCTGCACATCTCCACTGTTATGGGTCTTGCCCTTAAGGGTGTACTCTCTCTTTACATTTGACCTGCCAAGATGCAACACTAGATATTTGGCCAGGTTAAACTCTATCAGCCATTTCTCCAACCATATATGCAACTGATCTATATCCTACGGTATTCTTTGTCAGTGGGTCTATCCTAGCCACAACACCACCAATCTTCATATCATCTGCAAACTTATTTACCCATCCATCTAATTTTCATCCAGGTAATTTGCTGTATATACATCACAAACAGAAGAGGTCCCAGCATATATCCCTGCAGAACACCATGAATCCCTGGCCTTATTAATTATCATGGAAAAGGATAGAATCAAAGAGGACAGGAAAAATTTAATTGGGGAAAGGCAAATTATAAGGCTAGAACTTGCGGGTGTGAATTGGGATGATGTTTTTGCAGGGAAATGTACAATGGACATGTGGTCGATGTTTAGAGATCTCTTGTGGGATGTTAGGGATAAATTTGTCCCGGTGAGGAGGATAAAGAATGGTAGCGTGAAGGAACCATGGGTGACAAGTGAGGTGGAAAATCTAGTCAGGTGGAAGAAGGCAGCATACATGAGGTTTAGGAAGCAAGGATCAGATGGGTCTATTGAGGAATATAGGGAAGCAAGAAAGGAGCTTAAGAAGGGGCTGAGAAGAACAAGAAGGGGCATGAGAAGGCCTTGGCGAGTAGGGTAAAGGAAAACCCCAAGGCATTCTTCAATTATGTGAAGAAAAAAAGGATGACAGGAGTGAAGGTAGGACCGATTAGAGATAAGGGTGGGAAGATGTGCCTGGAGGCTGTGGAAGTGAGCAAGGCCCTCAATGAATACTTCTCTTCGGTATTCACCAATGAGAGGGAACTTGATGATGGTGAGGACAATATGAGTGAGGTTGATGTTCTGGAGCATGTTGATATTAAGGGAGAGGAGGTGTTGGAGTTGTTAAAATACATTAGGACAGATAAGTCCCCGGGGCCTGACGGAATATTCCCCAGGCTGCTCCACGAGGCAAGAGAAGAGATTGCTGAGCCTCTGGCTAGGATCTTTATGTCCTCGTTGTCCACGGGAATAGTACTGGAGGATTGGAGGGAGGCGAATGTTGTTCCCTTGTTCAAAAAAGGTAGTAGGGATAGTCCGGGTAATTATAGACCAGTGAGCCTTATGTCTGTGGTGGGAAAGCTGTTGGAAAAGATTCTTAGAGATAGGATCTATAGGCATTTAGAGAATCATGGTCTGATCAGGGACAGTCAGCATGGCTTTGTGAAGGGCAGATCGTGTCTAACAAGCCTGATAGAGTACTTTGAGGAGGTGACCAGGCATATAGATGAGGGTAGTGCAGTGGATGTGATCTATATGGATTTTAGTAAGGCATTTGACAAGGTTCCACATGGTAGGCTTATTCAGAAAGTCAGAAGGCATGGGATCCAGGGAAGTTTGGCCAGCTGGATTCAGAATTGGCTTGCTTGCAGAAGGCAGAGGGTGGTGGTGGAGAGAGTACATTCAGATTGGAGGATTGTGACTAGTGGTGTCGCGCAAGGATCCGTTCTGGGAGCTCTACTTTTCGTGAATTTTATTAACGACCTGGATGTGGGGGTAGAAGGGTGGGTTGGCAAGTTTGCAGATGACACAAAGGTTGGTGGTGTTGTAGATAGTGTAGAGGATTGTCAAAGATTGCAGAAAGACATTGATAGGATGCAGAAGTGGGCTGAGAAGTGGCAGATGGAGTTCAACCCAGAGAAGTATGAGGTGGTGCACTTTGGAAGGACAAACTCCAAGGCAGAGTACAAAGTAAATGGCAGGATACTTGGTAGTGTGGAGGAGCAGAGGGATCTCGGGGTACATATCCACAGATCCCTGAAAGTTGCCTCACAGGTGGATAGGGTAGTTAAGAAAGCTTATGGGGTGTTAGCTTTCATAAGTCGAGGGATAGAGTTTAAGAGTCGCGATGTAATGATGCAGCTCTATAAAACTCTGGTTCGGCCACACTTGGAGTACTGTGTCCAGTTCTGGTCACCTCACTATAGGAAGGATGTGGAAGCACTGGAAAGGGTACAGAGGAGATTTACCAGGATGCTGCCTGGTTTAGAGAGTATGCATTATGATCAGAGATTAAGGGAGCTAGGGCTTTACTCTTTGGAGAGAAGGAGGATGAGAGGAGACATGATAGAGGTGTACAAGATAGTAAGAGGAATAGATAGAGTGGATAGCCAGCACCTCTTCCCCAGGGCACCACTTCTCAATACAAGGGGACATGGCTTTAAGGTAAGGGGTGGGAAGTTCAAGGGGGATATTAGAGGAAGGTTTTTTACTCAGAGAGTAGTTGGTGCATGGGATGCACTGCCTGAGTCAGTGGTGGAGGCAGATACACTAGTGAAGCTTAAGAGACTACTAGACAGGTATATGGAGGAATTTAAGGTGGGGGCTTATATGGGAGGCAGGGTTTGAGGGTCGGCACAACATTGTGGGCCGAAGGGCCTGTACTGTGCTGTACTATACTATGTTCTATCACAGGCCTCCAGTTGGAATAAGACCCTTTGATCGCTACCCCCTGTCTTCCATGTGCAAGCCAGTTCTGAATCCAAATGGCCAAGTCATCATGGATTCCTTACATCCTAATATCCTGTATGAGTCTCCATAAGGAACCTTGTCAAATGCCTTACTGAAATCCATGTGGGCAACATTCACAGCTCTACCTTCATCAGTCACCCTTGTCACCCCATCCAAAAACTCAATCATTTGAAAGACATGAATTGACGTTATTACTTCCATCCTTCACATACGTGAGAAGTAAAAATCTTTACGTTACGTCGCCGTCTAAACGTGCAATGTGCAATTTATAGTAATTTGTAATAAAGAGTATGTACAACAGCACAGTCAATATATCGTAGAAATACAAGTGTGTCAGTGTGAGTTAATCAGTCTGATGGCCTGGTGGAAGAAGCTGTCTTGGAGCCTGTTGGTCCCGGATGCTGCGGTACCGTTTCCTGAAAGGTAGCAGCTGGAACAGTTTGTGGTTGGGGTGACTCCGTCCCTTTTTACATACTTGTCTTCTTTGTACGTGTCCTGAATAGTGGGAAGTTCACATTTGCAGATGTGCTGGGCTGTCCGCACCACTCTCTGCAGAGTCTGCTGATTGAGGGAAGTACTGTTCCCATTCCCGTTCCAGGCAGTGATGCAGCCAGTCAGGATGCTCTCAGTCGTGCTCCTGAAGAAAGCCCTGGGGATTTGGAGACCCATACCAAACTTCTTCAACCTTCTGAGGTGAAAGAGATGCTGTTGTGCTATTTTCACCACACAGCTGGTATGTACAGATCATGTGAGATCCTAAGTGATGTGTATGCAGAGGAACATAAAGCTGTTCACCCTCTCAACCCCAAATCCATTGATATCAATAGGGGTTAGCCTGCCTCCATTCCTCTTGTGGTCCACAACCAGCTCCTTTACTTTTGCGACATTGAGGGAGAGGTTGTTTTCTTGACATCTTTGTGTCAGGGTGATGACTTCTTCTCTGTAGGCTGCCTCGTTATTATTTGAGATAAGGCCAATCAATGTAGTACTGTCAGCAAATTTAATTAGCAGATTGGAGCTGTGGGTGGTGACACAATCGTGAGTATGCAGAGAGTAATGGAGGGGGCTTAGGACACAGCCCTGAGGGGCACCTGTGTTGAGGGTCAGAGGAGCAAAGGTGAGGGAGCCCACTCTTACCACCTGCCGGTGATCTGACAGGAAGTCCTGGATCCAGTTGCACATGGTACGATGAAGGCTGAGGTCTCTGAGATTCTTATCAAGTCTGGAGGGAATTATGGTTTTGAATGCTGAACTGTAGTCCAAGAACAGCATTCTTGTATAAGTATCTTTCTTCTTCAGATGTGTAAGAACGATGTGTAGAACTGTGGCTATTGCGTCATCTGTCGATCGCTTGTGTCAGTAGGCGAATTGTAAGGGGTCCAGTGTGGGTGGCAGCAAGCTGCAAATGTCGTCCTTGACCAGCCTCTCAAATCATTTGCTTATTATTCATGTGAGTGTGACAGGACGCTAGTTGTTAAAACATGTTACATTTGTCTTTTTAGGTACAGGCACAGTGATGGATGTTTTGAAACAGGAGGGAACTCTACACTGTGAGAGGAAGAGATTAAAAATGTCTGCAAACACAACTGCTTTGACATGACTTTGACCACTACTCTCTGTCTTCTATGGGCCAGCCAGTTCTCAATACAAATGATCAGCTCCCCACTGATCCCATGCATCTTAATCTTCTGGATGAGCCGCCCACAATGGACTTTGTCAAATACCTCACTAAAATCCATATAGACAATATCCACAGCTCTGCCTTCATCAATCATCCTCATATCTTCGTCAAAAAAACTCAATCAAGATAGTAAGACACAACTTGCCCTGCACAAAGCCATGCTGGCTCTCCCTAATTAGGCCATGGTTTTCCCTAGGAAAGAGTGAGAAGAGTAGGGTTGTACTGATGGGAGATTTCAATTCTCCTGGTAGCATCTGGGCCACCCAGAGTGCAAAGGGCCATGATAAGGTGGAATTTGCGTGCTGCATCCAATACATACAGGAATCTACTTAGGAAGGAACAATAATGGATCTCCTCTTAGGGACTGAGGTGAGTCACAAAAGCCATTTCATGGACAAAGTCGAAATTCCAAACCAAACTTGAATCTATGAAGGATGTTCAACAGTTGTGGCAGTACTTGATCACTATCACCTCTTATAAAGTTAAATCAAATTATATAGGAGACAGTAAGGCTTCATTTCCAGATGAGCTCAATGTCTTCTGTGCTCATGTTGACCATCAAAACGTGGAGGAACCATTACAAACTCTAACATTCCCTGATGAACCTCTGATTTCAGTCTCTGAATCCAATGTGTGAGCTGCCTTCCCAGAGTGTGAACCCATGAAGAGCACTCAGCCCAGATGGGGTACCTGGCCACATACTAAAGACCTGTGCTGATCAACTGGCTGGTAAGTTCACTGAGATCTTTAAACTCTTACTTCAGTAGTGTCTGGTACCCACCTGCTTCAATTATACCAGCACCCAAAAAAACCATTATGACCTACTTTTGGAGGTTTTGAGAGTTTGGTGATGAAACGTTACAATTCTTGGCTGAGGAGCAACTTGGATCCACTCCAATTTGCCTAACAGAACAACAGGTCCACAGCAGATACCATTTCATTGGCTCTTCATTCAACCCTGGAACAATAAGACAGCAAAGATGCATACAGCAACAGGCTCTTTATTGACTGCAGCTCAGCATTCAAAACCATCATCCTCTCAGAACTAATCTATAGCTCCAAGACTTTGGCTTCAATACTCTCTTGTGCAACTGGATCTCAGATTTCCTCGCTTGCTGATCCCAGATTGGCAACAACATCTCCCCCACAATCTCCATCAGCATAGGTGCACCACAAGGCTATGTGCTTATTTCCCTGCTCTACTTACTGTACAATTATGACTCTGTGGCTAAACACAGCTCCAATGCTATACTCAAACTTGCTTGAATCAAAGGTAGTGATAAATCAGCGTATAGGAGGAGATTGGAAATCATGCTGAGTGGTGTCATAACAACAACCTTTCACTCAACTTCAGCAAGACCGAGGAACTGATTATAGACTTCAGGAGAAGGAAACCAGAGGTCCATGAGCCAGTACAGTACAGAGGATCATAGGTGCAGAGGATTAGCAACTTTAAATGAATCTCAGGGTTGTATGTGGTGACATATATGTACTTAGATAATAAAATTTCCTTTGAACATTGAAGTGGCAGTTGGTGAGCACTTTGGGTCCAGAGATCACAATTCTAATGTGCACAGTCATGGGGTTCGGAAGTCCAAAACTAAAGGGCAAGATCCAAAACAAAAGGGGAGATATTTAAAAGAGACCTGAGTGGTAATTTCCTTACACAAAGGTTAGTGACCAGCTGGAATGAGCTGCCAGAACAGGAAGTCAAAGTGGGTACAAATGCAACATTTAAGAGGCGTTTGGATAGGTACAAGAAAGGGAAGGGCTGTGGGGGAGGGGGTAGAGGGTTGTGGTTATGAACTGAGTGTGGGAATCTTGAACTAACTGGATAGTCAGTGGTCAGCACAGACCAGGTGGACTGAATGATCTGTTTCTGTGTGGTATTATCAATGACCAGATTACTTATCCAAGAGTGACCCGCAACATGTACAACTGCTACTCAATGGAGGTAGGCTGACAAGAAAAAAAGAGAAAGTGCTGTTAACACTCGACTGGTCAGATAGCATTTGTGGAAGGAAAAACTGTGTTAACAGTTCAGGATGAAGGATTTCACCCTGAAATAACTTTATTTGAGCAATCGAGGCAATATCATTACAAAAAAATATAAAGTTAATACTTCATGGCAAAAGTCTTCACCTTGAACTGTTAACACTCTTTGCACAGATTGCTGTCTGACCTGCTGAGTGTTTTCTGTATTTGCTTTATTTCAGGTTTCCAGCATCTGCAACTTGTACGCAGACACAACGGACATTTTTACTCTGCGCTCTTGCTTTATTTACCCCACTATTTATCCTAATGCCTTTGATTCTAACTATGAAAAGTTAGAGCTGAGAAGTGGCAGATGGAGTTCAACCCGGAGAAGTGTGAGGTGGTACACTTTGGAAGGACAAACTCCAAGGCAGAGTACAAAATAAATGGCAGGATACTTGGTAGTGTGGAGGAGCAGGGGGGTCTCGGGGTACATGTCCACAGATGCCTGAAAGTTGCCTCACAGGTGAATAGGGTAGTTAAGAAAGCTTATGGGGTATTAGCTTTCATAAGTCGAGGGATAGAGTTTAAGAGTCGCGATGTAATGACGCAGCCCTATAAAACTCTGGTTAGGCCACACTTGGAGTACTGTGTCCAGTTCTGGTCGCCTCACTATAGGAAGGATGTGGAATCATTGGAAAGGGTACAGAGGAGATTTACCAGGATGCTGCCTGGTTTAGAGAGTATGCATTATGATCAGAGATTAAGGAAGCTAGGGCTTTACTCTTTGGAGAGAAGGAGGATGAGAGGAGACATGATAGAGGTGTACAAGATAATAAGAGGAATAGATAGACTGGATAGCCAACGTCTCTTCCCCAGGGCACCACTGCTCAATACAAGAGGACATGGCTTTAAGGTAAGGGGTGGGAAGTCTAAGGGGGATATTAGAGGAAGGTTTTTTACTCAGAGAGTGGTTGGTGCGTGGAATGCACTGCCTGAGTCAGTGGTGGAGGCAGATACACTAGTGAAGTTTAAGAGACTACGACAGGTATATGGAGAAATTTAAGGTGGGGGGTTAAATGGGAGGCAGGGTCTGAGGGTTGGCAGAACATTGTGGGCTGAAGAGCCTGTACTGTGCTGTACTATTCTATATTCTATGAACCTCATATAACTATAATTATACGGTTAAAACTATAGCCTCAATCATGAATGTGAAACTAACTCATCACTTTCCTTGGACCTTAAAAAATTTCAATTGAGCATGGTGACAGCTTTAAAGGTTGTGGTGGCAACAGTGGGCGGAATCACACTGGGATTCCGCAAATATTCACCTGCGATTGGTAAATTGAAGCTCGCGCTGAACTGGGACCTATGATTGGATTAGATTGCTGGAAACGTCAATCAAATGACGCCACCTGTCTTCCGCTATGACTTAATGGCGAAGGAAGCCAGTGAGGAAATGCCGGTGGCTGACAGGATGAATGGGCTCCCGGAGACATGAACAGAATTTTTTAACCCGGGTAATTGCTGGCTTTTTCCGGTTGTTTGCGACGGACGTTGTGGCCCGACGACGGCGGCGCGAGCGCGGAGCGAAGCGGTCTGGTATCGAGGACGGCTCATTTCACTCGGGGGTCGCAAGGCGCATGTGCGGCTCTTGGTGTTAAACCCATACCCTTCCCCATCACTGATGGTGTTACCACCATATCCTTCCCCATTGGCCTGGATACCCTGTCTTCCGAACAACAGTCTACTGGAAAACCTCAGTGCCTGTGGGAAGAAAAAGGACAACTAGAATTCCAGCCTGCTCTCAAATTCACTTGGATCATTTCTGATGCCTCGCTCTTTTCTAGGTCTTTCTGTCTCCATTACAGGAGATGAACTGTCCACTGTTATTTAGTATAAACCTCCTGATTCGAAGCTACTGAGACTACACTCCCTACCACTCTGTCTCTTGAAAGGATGTCATTCCTACCTGCTTCCCTCTGGGCAGACTCTTCTGTCACACTGTCTTCCAATATCAGCAATCCTCCTTTCCCAACGCATCATCCAACTCAGTGATAGTATAGCATTCTACTTAAAGTATTAAATTAGTATACAAAGGCAAAGATTATAGATCAAGGGATGTGAGTTTGAATCCTGTACAGCAACTGGGGAATTTAAATCCAAATCTAGAATAAAGAAAAATCTGGTAGTGGATAATGGTGACTGTGAAAATACTGGATAATTGCACCTGCAGGGAAAGAAATCAGACCTGCCGTTAATGGAAATGACACAGCAAACTGCTTAGTGTAGCAGGCAGTTGGGAATGGATTGTAAATGCTGGCTTTATCAGTGATGTATGCATGAATAATTAGAAAAGTATTGATTTGCCTTAGTTTGAATGATCAGGTTTTGGTTTTATTGGCCCTTGAGAAATTTTACAACATTTGAAATACTTAGCTAAGCAATAGATTTTCTCAAATGTCTCTGAAGTTTTCACACCAACCCATTGCCAAGATTAAAGAAGTAATGATGCTGTAAATTCATTACCTTTTAAAGGAGTTCAGCCATTAATAGTTTATTTATTTTATTTAGAGATACAGTGTGGAATATGTCCTTCTGGCTCTTCAAGCCACACCACCCAGCAAACCTCGATTTAACTCTAAACTAATCACGGGACAATTTATTAACCGTTACATCTTTGGACTGTGGGAGGAAACTGGAGGACCAGAAGAAAACCCACACATTCCATGGAGAGGGTGTACAGAGTCTTCACAAATGACGTTGGAATTGAACTCTGAACTCTAATGCCCTGAGTTGTAATAGATCATGCTATTGTGGCACCAACAAGATCAACAAATTTAAGCTGGAGTTATTGGTTGTGAGCAGAGGGATCAAAGGAAATCTTGGAGAAGAAAATTGAACGGAGATGTTAATTGTTCCTCTAGCTAAGTACAATCTATATTACTAGCAAATAGTTAATAAGAGATATTACTGCTATGCACTTCAGCCAGTTATCAGGAATGAATCTATAAATTACTTTGATATACACAAGTGGACAAACTATGACAATATTGTATGCTGCAACAAGGTGCAATTTGATTCCTGTTAGAAAAGTAAGGAATGTTTGTTCCTTACTTGGAGGATTTTGTACTTCCTACGTTTTGAATTTTTTTTAGCATCCTTATATATAGGGTTATGATGTAACTGAAAACAGCCATCTCTGACAGACTAAAATTCGCTCAGTTTTGCATAGTTGATATACTGTAATCCCGTTCAGTAATAGGCCTTCAAACTTCCTTTTTTATGTAAGTGAGTGTGCCATGCACTGAATCAAACTTGTAATGATCTTGTGTTTTTAACTGATCCAGTTATTTTCTTGCAGGTACATAGATATTAATCTTGAACCAGATGGTGTACAGTCCAGCGTTCTGAAAGAGGTGGCTGGAGAGATTATGGAGGCATAAGTAATGATCTTTAAAGAATCACTAGATTCCGGAATAGCTCTGGAAGACTGGAAAATTGCAAATATCACTCCACCCTTCAAGAAGGGAGAGTCAGAAGAAAGGAAATTATAGGCCAGTTAGTCTGACCTCAGTAGTTGGGAAGATGTTGGGGTTGATTGTTAAGGATGTGGTTTCGGGGTACTTGGAGGCACATAATAAAATAGGTTGTAGTCAGCATGGTTTCCACAAAAGAAAATATTGCCTGGCAAATCTGTTGGAATTCTTTGAAGAAGTAATAAATAGGATAGACAAAGAATCTGGATGTTTTGTACTTGGATATTCAGAAGGCCTTTGACAAGTTGCCACACATGAGGCCACTTAACAAGTTAAGAGCCCATGGTATTACGGGAAAGATACTAGCACGGATAAAGCAGTGGCTGATTGGCAGGAGGCACAGAGTGGGAATAAAGGGAGCCTTTTCTGGTTGGCTGCCAATGACTAGCGGTATTCCACAGGGGTCTCCGTTAGGACCGCTTCTTTTTAAGGTATATGCCATTGACTTGGATGACAGTATTGATGTCTTCGTGGCCAAATATGTGGATGATATGAGGGTAGGTGAAGAGGCAGATAGTTTTGAGGAAGCAGGGAGACTACAGAAGGACTTAAGTTAGGAGAATGAGCAATGAGGTGGCTGTGTTGGGAAGCATACGGTCTTGCACTTTGGTGGGTGAAATACCAAATGGAGAGGCCATTCAAAGATCTGAGGCACAAAGGGTCTGGAGAGTCCTTGTGCAGGATTCCATAAAGGTTCATTTGCAGGTTGAATCTGGTGAGGAAGGCAAATGCAATGTTAGCATTCATTTCAAGACGACTAGAATGTAAAAGCGAGAATGTAATGTTGAGGCTTTATAAATCACTGGTGAGACCTCACTTGGGGTATTGTAAGCTGTTTTGGGCCCCTTATCTAGGAAAGGATGTGCTGACACTGGAGAGGGTTCATAAAAATGATTCCAGGTTTGAACAACTTGTCATTCAAATAGTGTTTGAAGGCTCTGGGCCTTTATTCACTGAAATTCAGGATAATGAGGGGGGGGGACCTAATTGAAGCCTATTGAATGTTGAAAGGCCTTTATAGAGTGGATGTGGAGAGAGTGGATATGGTGGGACAGACTCAGAATAGAGGAGCATAGTTTTAGAATGGAGATGAGGAGGAATTTCTTTAGCCAGAGAGTGGTGAATCTGTGGAATTTGTTGCCATTGGTGGCTGTGGAGGCCAAATCATTAGGTACATTTAAGTCAGAGGTTGATATATTTGTAATTGATCAGGGCATGCAGGGATATGGGGAGAAGGCGGGAGATTGGAGTTCCAAATGGCCTAATTCTGCTTTTATATCTTGTAGTCTTATAGATATTAATTTAAAGTACATCAAAAGTCTTTATTTGAAACTTCAAATAAACATCTTCAGTGGATAGTTCTGAATCAATCATTTACAATTTCCATAAAAGAATTCACAAAGATTTGTAAAAACTTGGTTCTAAAGTCTGTGATCCTTTTCTTATATCTGCTGAAATTCAAATTTTATATTTGAATATTCCCAACAAGTATGAATTTTGCTCTGAAAAAATAAATTTATTGCAAGATTTTCTATTTTCTATTCTTCAGATGTAGTCCTATATATTACTATGTACCTTTGTGTAGGCCCAGTATTTACGTTTAATAGCAATGCAAAGATTATTTGAAGATCCAGCAATTTCTGTAGAAAGAGATTTTCCATTTTTATATCCCATGCATTGATTTACTAGGAACCTGTGATGTCACCAAGCCATAATACCATGTAAGACGTTTTCTAGACAGTAAAACCAGAAAAAGTCTTTTTTAAGTTAAATATGCAAAACATTACACAGAATTCTAGAGAAATAGTGAAATATGCATGCCTTTTAAAGTAGATCATTCAAACCACGAATTATAGATTTTAAAAATGCATATTTTGGTATTTAAAATCCCCTGTTTAATCCTTTGCAATTCACTCACATTGTAAGGAATAATAATATATATCATAAAATTAGAATGTTTTCATCCAAAAAAAAGCTGTTAAGAAGTAATATTGGCTTTTTATGTCATTTACAAAGAATACTTAATTTGGATTTTGTTCAGTTGTTTTAGGGATATTTTTACGCTAAAACTTGTTTGTAAATACATTAATTTCTCATCAGTTCGAATGAATTTTCCTTTAGAAAAGGCTGCAGATAGCAAAGTCTGCACTGAATTACTAACAGCACCTCTGAAGCTTTAACATTATACTTTACATGGTGTAAATTGCAAAATTGCTTTGCTTTCCTTGCCACTACCTTCGACGGTGCATTGTTTCTTCTATAAAAGAATGAGTCATACAATCAGCTGTTAATGAAACCGACAAATCCTTTCACTAGATCTCTGAATGTCCTTTTGCTGCCATCACTGTTGTAAATTTGGACCACTGGGGAAAATTTGGCAACTGCATCAGGCTAGATCTTCTTTAACTTGTGGCTAGGCAGAACTGATTTTCTGTTATCAAACCCAATGAAAGTATTAAGTACATTGTGTTGCAGCACATATCAGCAGCAATCCCATGGGAAGAACTTGGCAAAGAACAGAAGAGTTATCCATGTTGTCCTCATTTATAATAACTGTTATCTCTTCAGTAGACTGCTATTTGTAGTGTCTAGTCATAAAATGCAGCATTTCATATATCATGATCATGACTAGACGTAAAATATTTATGACTTTCTGAAAGATTTCTCATTAGCAGTAGGGAAAATATCTTTGTGCAAATGCTTGCTTGATAGTTTACAATATGAATGATGAGGTAACCTGGTCATTACTACCTGCAGTATCTATCCACCTACACTTTTTCCAGATATGAAGACTCAGGTGAACTGATCCCATTCACCCATATGTTGACTGGATCTCAGTTATATTCTTGTGCCTGGGGTGTCCTGACATCCTTTGGCAATATGACAAGCAGTCAAAATCTGCAGCTGTATTAGACACTTAAAATATTTCACCAAGTAAATGAAGCAATTAACTTCTCTTCCAGTAAGATGGCAGTACACTCAGACACAGTGGCCTCTATGGGGCCAACCAAAGGTGTTATTGTCTTCTTAAACTTTTTTTTATGCTTATAAGTCACTGCTGGACATTAAGAACTTCAAGTAATTCTACCCCATCAGCTTGTTGCTCGCTGGCGAAGGAACTGGACCTGGTGTGAACTGTGTTGCTGCCGGCTGTAGAGATGCATTAGAGTTGGTGTGTAAAGGTGGTGTGCAGTCTAACCGCGAATGATTGTCTTAGTCATTTATTTTTCTTGAAAGTGCAAGGTAATGTGAAATCCTGCAAGTCTGGTTCACTGGTTTATTGGGGGGACTGACAGCAGGGGAGCTGTGTGGCCTCATAGTGAGGTGTTGCCTGTTGCAGCTGCCCAGGAGGGGTGACATCTGAGGCAGAGTGGTGCGGCGTCCATGCTGATGTTAGTGTTGCCCTCCAGTGTTCGCTCTGTGGAAGACAAGCTAGAGCGCATTGGTCTGCAGACTACTGCGGGCTTGTTCGTGCTGACAACATCCGTGGGACTTGGGCTACATTATATACTTTTTGGTGTGGCTTATGTGCTTACTGCTATCTTACATGTGCTATGTGTGCCTTGTGCTGTTGGAACTGTGCTTTGCACCTTGGCTCCAGAGGAACACTGTTTCATTTGGCTATATTCCTGTTTGGTTGGATGACAATTAAACTTGAACTTGCCACTTTTACTTGAAATTAAGCTAAAGGCCAGATGTGAAGTACAACCTGGTCCTACCTCAGCATGTCACTGGTTTAGTGGCCAGACCAATGACAAATCAGTCAATTGGGTGTGCTACCAGCTGAGCTTCTGCGGCATCGTGACGAAGGGTCTCAACCCGTCAACTGTACTACTTCCTATAGATGCTGCCTGGCCTGCTGCATTTTGTGCGAGTCGCTTGAATTTCCAGCATCTGCAGATTTTCTCATGTTCTGCGCATCGTGCATTTGTTCATTTGACAGCACCACCAGTTTAGTCAAATGCTTCTGAATCACTTTGTAAACAACAGGAATTCTGCAGATGCTGGAAATTCAAGCAACACACATAAAAGTTGCTGGTGAACGCAGCAGGCCAGGCAGTATCTGTAGGAAGAGGCGCAGTCGACGTTTCAGGCCGAGACCCTTCGTCACCTCTTCCTACAGATGCTGCCTGGCCTGCTGCGTTCACCAGCAACTTTTATGAATCACTTTGTGTCTGCCAGCAGAGTTTGGCACTATAGTGAATCCGGCAGAATAATGCTCTTGGACAACTGTTCATAAAGACACCTCTTGATGTGAAAGAAACTGTAATTCTTTGTTTTATAAAGAATAATGTTAGCATTGTAGGCAATCCAGACAAGATTTGCTAAGATAGTTCCTGAGATGAGAGTGTAGTCCTAAAAAGCTTAGACTTGTACTTTTTGAATTTAAAAAGAATGAGTTTGATTTTACTTAAACATAAAATCCTAAGGGGCACGGCAAGATAGATGTTTTCACTAGTGGAAGATTCTCGGACTAACAAATTACGAAATGAGGTAGTCGTTTGAAACTGTGCTGCATAGGAATTCCTTCTTGCAGAATTTGGAGAGCCTCTCAAATTCTTTGCCCCCAAAGTCTGTGGAAGCTGGATCTGAGGTATTAAAGAAAGGTAGATAATTTTCTTTGTAAGAATGGGAAATAGATGTCTGAATCAGCTGTAATCAATATTAATGGAGCCAGGTGCTCAATCCCCTTCTTCTATGTTATTGTTTGTTTTATTTTTCATCCTATCCAAATCAAATCCTGATTCTTACATCCACTCTGAAAGTGATCCTTCATCCTGAGGGGAATCTGCCACACTGCGCTCAAGTGGTGGTAGAGTACCCCCGTAAGTACGGAGCTGGCTTAACCAAAGGCTTAATTTTGTACATACAATACCTGACTTGACCCAAATTCATTGTATCCATGGAGTTCCAGTTGGATATTTAGGCTCTGTAGAGAAGAGAGACTGTTTTGTTCTTGAAGTTAAATTAAACCAAAGTCTCCTTCTCCTCTGAAGAATTTAAGTATGCCATCACACTGCTTGAAGAAATGAATGAAATTTTCCTTTTGATGTTGTCAATTTTAATCCCTGAGTCAGCACCACAAAAGCAGATTTTCTGACCCTAGTCTCTTTAATTCCTTGCTTCCCATTCTCTTTATATTTGGTTTTCTACTGTAGTGTGAACTATCTTCCCATACTAACAGAATGGGTATGTCGATCTATTCCTAGAATTGCTGATCCCATAAAAGATCATTGGGTAATTTTTAGTTGACAAATTTAGCAGGTATTTCCAGAATGTAGCTGAAAAGCATGCTTTGAAGCCTCTTGTAGGGATGTGGTTTAAAAACGCCATGACACAGCAGATGTTTTCCTATAACAAAACTTAACGATGTAATACCTTTTGATAGGTGGAACTAAGGAAGCTGCAATGGAGGGAGCAAAGCAGTCACGAGTCTCTCGTCCGCACAAAATTAGTGAATCATCAAAGGTTAGTCCGGTGCATTGCTTAGTGTCATTACCATTTAATGTGAAAAATGAATCCTGACACAACAGTAAAACATCCTCATCTGTGTGGTCTCCAATAGTATGAATAATATTAAGGTTCTCTTGCTGCTTGATAGGGCACACAGAACCCACCTCTGGAGAAAATGGAAAATGTGGCTTACTTGTGGTAGGTGCTCCTTTGTTGAACAAGTGGATGACTGTTCAGTTTGGAAGATGCAAAACAATCTGTTTACCTACCCTTCCTGTGAGATACTTCTAATAATTATTAAACATTTATTAAAATTTCAGTAAACTATAATAACACTGAGAAATGAAAATCTTTCCAAGAATTAATCATTTACTTAGGTATGCCATCTGAATTTCAGTTGGGGATATACTGAATATTCGCTGGTAAGACTATAGCATTGTTTGATTAACCTTTATTCGTCAAATTTCTACCTCTTGTCTAACTTAACTTTGATATGTACAGTATGAATTTATTATCATATTCAATCCGGAGTTTGGGAGTAGAAAGAGAAATAATAGAAGTGAGAGATTTATCTTGTGGTCATTAAAATATTATTCCTCATACTCGTGACAGATTAATGATATGGTAGTTATTAACATTGAAATAAATGTTGGACATCATAGCCAAGCAGTGTTTTAAGATTAATTTGGGCGGGGGGGGGGAAGCAGTTCATCCTGTTCAGCTGTTAGAGCAGTATGTACCAGGAATATGGCAACATCATCTAAAAACGTAGTATCAGTTTCCACGTCTAGGTCGATGATGACCTGCTTTACATCACCACCAAATCTCTCATCTTCTCGACTGTCTCCACTGATGAGGAAAACTGGCTGGCCATAGATATCCTCCACCCCCCTCCCTTCAGTCTCCACCAGAGAGTCTGTACCAAGCACTAACTCCATTTCTTCTGATATTGTAAGGGTGAACTGTACTGAAACATTGGTGTCATTATTAAACCCTGAGATGAGCTTCCATTCAATTTGCATAGTACCATACATTGCTTATTTCACCTCCATTACAAATATCAACTTTCATTCTGGCCTGCCTCCCTGCCTGCCTGCCTCTTGGCTGGTCAGTCTCTACTATCTGAATTGCTGCAAATTTAATGCCCACAAGTGTCGCCACACATTCTAGGGCCAACATAGCATAGCATACCCACAATCTCTAAATGACTCTGGGGTAAATTTTATCTTATCTTCAAAACTCCAACTGTGGCCTAACTTGAATTCTTCCCCCCTCCCCCAAGTTGTTCTATGACTTCTGTGCTCTTGCATTCCAGTCCTGGCTAATGCATTACATAATAACGTATTCAAAATGCTGGAGGAACTCAGCAGGTCAGGCAACTTCTGAAAATAGTTGATGTTTCTGGCCGACACCCTACATCAGGACTGGAAAGGAAGGGGGAGAAGCCAAAGTAAGATGGTGGGGGGGATGGAGGTGAAGGAGTACAAGCAAAAAGATGATGGGGAGAGATGGGATGAAGTAAAAAGCTGGGAGATGATAGGTGGAAAAGGTAAAGGGCTGGAGAAGAAGGGATCTGATAGAGTGGATCAAGAGGGAAAGTGGAGGAGGAATGGCCCAGGGTGGGGGGTTGATAGATAGGTGAGGGGAAGAAAGTTAAGAGGGGAGCCAGAGTGGAGAATGAACCAAAAGGGAAGGGGGGAGGGGGAAAATCAGAAGTTAGAGAAATCTGTGTTTATGCCAAGAGATTGGAGGCTATTCAAACAGAATATGAGATATTGCTCCTCCAACCTGAGAGTGGCTTCATTGTGGCAGTAGTTATCTTGGAGCAACATGTTGGAATGGAATTAAAATGGTTGGCCATGGGAAATCCTGCAGATCAAGTGAAGGTGCTTGACAAAATGATTTCCCCCAACCTATATCTGGTCTCACCAATGTAAAGGAGGCCACAGTGGAAGCACCAGAAACAGTAGACAACCCAATAGATTCGCAGGTGAAATGCTGCCTCACTTGAAAAGACTGTTTGGGGCCCTGAAAGGAGATGAGGGAGTAGGTGACTAGGCAGCTGTAGTACTTCCACTAGGGTAAGTACCAGGAGTGATATTAATAGGGAGGGATGAATGGACAAGGGAGCGATCACTGTGGAAAGCAGAGAATTGGGGATGGGGAAGGTAAGGATGTGTTTGGTAGTAGGATCCCGTTGAAGATGGTGGAAGTTGTGGAGAATAATGTGCAGAGGCTCATGGGGTGGTAGGTGAGGACAAGAGGAACTCTATCCCTGTTAAGGTGGTGGGAAGATGTGCAGAGGATGGATATCTGGGAAATGGAGGAGATGCGGGAGAGGACATTATCAAGAAAGGAGGAAGGGAATGATCAAGTGGAAGAAGGGAAACCCTGTCCTATGAAGGAGGAGGACTTCGCTGATGTTCTGTTAAGGCGGCTGGAGGCTGCCTTTACTGTGTTCTCTACCAGTCCTGCCACCTTCAGGACATGTATTTAAAGGCCCTTCTATTCCTTAATACTTTCTCATTGGATCTCCCAAAATGTGTTGCTCTTGCCAATTTGCCAGCTGATCAGGATCGTTCAGTACCCTCATATTATCCTCACTTTCAACAATGCCACCGATGTTCGTATTTTCTCCAATTTTTTAATAATTCCTTCCATATTTATATTCAAACCATTACTAGTCCAGTTACAAAGATTTTAATCTTACTGAAGTTTTTGTACTGGAACATTAATTCATGGTCATAGTCACCTTCTATCTCAGAAATTGGTGTTTTTCACATGGGTGACAGGGTGCTAATTATTAACTCCAGGGTTATGGTATAATAACAAGCCATGTAGTAGCACTTTTCAAGTAGTTATTTGACAAAAGCAATTAAAATATTTATTTTCCCCTCAAAGTAATCCTATTAAAATAGCTGTTCATAGACTTCATGGTAGTAGTTAAACTGAACAAAAACACTAATTTTGCTGGCCGTGATATGTTAATATCCAGAATATTGAATAGTGGTTGCAGAAATGGGAAAACATATTTTCAAGTTTGAGTAAAGGGGTAAACTGATACAAGTCAGTAATTTATTATTCTGGCTGGACTGATCTTGTATTTTCATGAATTCTTCATTGCGACTTACATTGTTAATAAATGTCAGCAGTAACTAAAAGCATTGGCACAACTTCACATTCTGTATATTTGGCTTGGCATGTATCAAATATGCCTCATTTTGAAACTAAAATGAAAGATGGTTATTATCAGTAGGAGTCTAATGATCAGCTAAACTAGGTTGAGTGCTGCTTACGGTTTGGATATATTTGAATTTGTATTTCCTTGTTCACTTTAACAGTAAAGCCCATTCTCCTCCCTGAACTGGAACATGACTTATTGCAAAGTAATTTGGAATGAGCTGCTTCAGATTGATGGCTGGTAACCTTTTAGGGGTGGCATGGTAGTGTGTGGTTGATATAAAGTTATTACAGTGCTGGCAATTTGGGTTGTATTTCTCTGTCTGTAAGGAGTTCATATATTCCCCCCATGATCACATGGATTTCTGCTGGTGCTCCAGCTTCCTCCCACATTCTAAGGACGTACAGGTTAGTAGGTTTATTGCTCTTATGGGTACAAGTCGCTGGCACAGGCTCATAATCCGGAAGGGCCTGTTACGGTATTGTATCGAAATTTTTGAAAACTTTTAATATCTGTTTTATATGCAGTAACTCCTGCTGTCCCTAACCAAAGACAGCAAACTTTCTGGCCACAAATCTTGGGTTACACCTCAGAAATGAGAGACGAGCAAAAATTAAAAATAGCTGCTTGCTAGAGTAGTGTTTCCCTGATTGATAACCATTTCAAAATAACTGCAAGCATTTTGAAGCAATTATTATCTGCAGTAATTTTCATAATTATGTGTGGCTAAACACTTTATATAAAGAACTGAACCAATTAATTTCAGTGCTAATTGTAATTGCATTCCTTTTCTTGGTTTAAGGCCAAACTAGAATAAAGTATAATTTTCACCTTTACAGAGAACAAATTACCTGCACAATCTGCCTGGCACAGTGTTCCTTACCCACAACTTGTACAAAAACAATTCTCTTGTAAAGAGCTATAGCTATGTTACATAAAAATTCAATTCTTCCAGTTTTGCAAAGACCCGTGATAACCGTAACTGTTGGCCTGGCAATCAGTTATTTCTAGCAGCTACATAAACCAAATAAACAGACCTAAACAAAGATTGTAAGCAACAATAAAATGCTGTTTAAACAAAGGTTGCTTCAAGGATGCAATAATCAAAATGGCAGTGAAGATGCAAGGAAACTTCAAACTTCCCAACTTTATTTTTAAACTATTTATGAAATTAAACAAACTAAATTATGTAACACACAAAATGCTAGTGGAACAAAGTGTCGTGGCCTGAAACGTCAACTGTACCTCTTCCAATAGATGCTGCCTGGCCTGCTGCGTTCCACCAGCATTTTGCGTGTGTTGCTTGAACTTGCAGCATCTGCAGATTTCCTCGTGTTTGTGTTTTTAAGCTAAATTATGTTTTGTGTTTGTGATTTAAAAACTATCTTATGCAAGGTTTAATTTGGAAAGTTTTCTTTTCTCATCCATTGCCTTGTGGGTCTGAAACAGGTTAGATAATGAAGCACCTTAAGAACTATAGTATGACTAGGTGGGTATTCATATTAGATTATGAGGACACGCAGTCCTCTTTTATTGTCATTTAGTAATGCATACAATGCATTACTACAATTCCGGCTTTCATTTACATAAGCTAAGGCGACCTCCTGGTTTGATAGTAAGTGAAGAAAATATGTCTTGTATTCAAAAAGAAAGACAAAGCTGGACATACAGTACAGTGCAAAAGTTTTAGACTCACATATATAGTTAGGGTGCCCAAGACTTTTGTACAGTACTGCATTTGTCAATGTGGAGTGGAAAGCGAGTTTGTAAACATGGCAGGAACAGAGGATGTTGGGAATCAGGTTGGTGGAGTGCTGCAAGATGAGTATGGGATGAGGGCAGTGCCAGGGGTGGGGGGACGGGGGAGGTGGCACGGGTGCAGACACACCAAGCCCTGAGACACTAGGCAATGTCATTTGATTCCAGACAAATGGTTTATTGGTCATTATAGAATGTGCCTCTGGTCCTGCCGCAAAAAAACCCACAAATTTCATGACATATGTGAGTATGATAAACCTGAATCTGATATGGGTCACTATTGTAGAGTGAGAGTGGGAAAGGAGGGGCGGGAGAGGGGAATCATGTTTGGGAAAAGGGGAGAGAGCAGGAAGCAACTGCCATGTCAAATAATACAAAAAAGTCTATTTGTAAAAATACTTAATAAATGTGTGGAAGGGAATTTATAGGGCATTAATCCATTTCCAGTGTTTAAACTCCTGAGTTTTGTCATGGTTTTAACAATGTTCCACCACTTAATTGGTGAGAGGCATAGATCGTGTGGATAGTCAGAGGCTTTTTCCCAGGGTTGAAATGGATAACATGAGAAGGCACAGTCTTAAGGTGCTTGGAAGTAGGTAACACTCGCAATACACTGGAGGAACTCAGCAGGTCGGGCAGAATCCATGGAAACGATCAGTCAACGTTTCGGGCCAGAGCCCTTCGTCCTGATGGATGCTGCCCGACCTGCTGAGTTCCTCCAGCGTGTTGTGAGTGTTGCTTTGACCCCAACATCTGCGGTGTATTTTGTGTTTGGAAGTAGGTACAGAGGAGATGGCAGGGATAAGTTTTATATACAGAGAGTGGTGAGTGTGTGGAATGGGCTAGCGTCAACGGTAGTGGAGGCAGATACGATAGGGTCTTTTAAGAGACTCTTGGATAGGTACATGGAGCTTAGCAAAATAGAGGACTGTGGGTATCCCTAGGTAATTTCTAAGGCAAGGACATGTTCGGCACAGCTTTGTGGGCCAAAGGACCTGTATTGTCCTGTAGGCTTTCTATGTTTCTGTGGTTTAATTAGATTCTTCTCTTAATTTCAGTGTTATCTTTTTGGATAATGTATGGATTTTAATTATAGATTAGATGACCAGAGTTAGAACATGTTTGTATTTTTGTGTTTTGCTTTTTTTTCCATGTTGGTATAAAATTTTTGATTAGTTAAGTATGATTTTTAAACCATTTGTTATGTTTTAATTACTTTAAAACAATATAATGCCTGCTTCACAGCTTGAAATGGCTGTCTAATGTCATAATGTAATTAATTGTAACTGAACGAAACCTAGTATTTTGTTTTGACTGCTGATTTGTTAATCCCGTTGCATAATTGCCGTAATATGTAGTTCCCTGGTTGCTGCAGCTAGAGCACTGCAATGAATCCTGAAAATGGTGCTGCATTTAATTAAAAAGATGCCAGCATCCAGCAGAATAACTGAAACAAATTGATTATCAGTACTTGGATAGCACAGCTGATTTAAATCATTTGGTTCAGAACGACTTTTGGCCACAGGCTACTTTTGCAAACTACTTTGTCAAAAGAATTATTTCTGTTGGCACTATGACTTGTAAAAGAAATGTGGGAAATAATTTGATCAAGAAATTAAAACATTTGACAGTGATTACTAACCACTGCAATGAACTGAAATATTTCCACTGAAACTATCTAAACTAATTGCTATAATTTGCCTTGCTGATAATAGATTATGTCAATACAACTTAAATCAGTCTCTTGCAAGTCATTGAAAGTATTGTTCCTTTTTGATCATATACTGTAGCCCATGTGCAAACAAATAATTGAAAATAGTGAAATGAATTGCACAAGCATCTAAATCATAAGTTTATTGTCCATAATGTAGATGCAAAATTTTGTTTATGCATTTTAAGCGGGTGTGAAATACAAAATAAATGCAGTAATCTTGGAGAATATTTTCTTTTCAGGTGTACAGATGGGCAGATCATTCTAATGTTGTTCTCCAGGGACTAAATGAGCAGAGACAAAGAGGATTATTCTGCGATATTGTGCTTGTGGCAGATGAACAAAAAGTGTCAGCCCACAGGAGTCTCCTGGCTGTCTACAGTGATTATTTTAATTCTATGTTTACAATTGGAATGAGGGAAGCTTATCAAAAAGAAGTTGAATTGGTTGGAGCCTCCTATATAGGTTTGAAAGCAGTGATTGACTTTCTCTATAGTAGCGAACTCCCATTAGATGGTGGTAATATTGACTACGTTCTGGAAACTGCACATCTTCTACAAATTTGGAAAGTGGTGGATTTTTGTTGTGAGTACCTTGAAAATGAGGTTAGTGAAGAAAATTACCTCTATCTTCAAGAACTAGCCTCAATTTATGACCTGGAACGCTTGGACTGTTTCATTGATAGTTTTATTCTGCATGACTTTGGTACTCTTTCCTTCACACCAGACTTCTTGCAAAACATCTCCCTGCAAAAACTTTGTCTGTATTTAGAGAGCAACAATGTCCAACATGAATGTGAACATGATTTATTGCAGGTTGCACTGCAGTGGCTAACACAGAATCCTGACAGAATGCAGGATGCACACCTTGTCCTTAAAAATATCCACTTCCCACTTATACCTAAGAGTGATCTATTGCACAGAGTTAAACCGGCAGTGTGTTCCCTACTCCCCAAAGAAGCAAATTGTGATGTCTTCTTGGAAGAAGCGATACATTATCACAATAACATCACAAAGCAGCCGGTACTCCAGAACAGACGGTCTGTTCTCCGATCTGATGTTGAAAGACTACTGTTTATTGGTGGGGAAGTGTCTGAACGAAGAGAAGAGCTAAGTGATGATATGTGCTACTTTGATGAAGAAAATGGACAATGGTTTTCTGAAACAATGTTGCCTGCAAGACGGAGCCACCATTGTGTAACTGTCTTTGGGGGATTTATCTTTATGGCTGGCGGAAGCTCCTCTCGTGACAATGGAGGTGATGCAGCCTCAAATGTCCTTTATAGATATGATCCAAGGTGTAACCAATGGTTAAAGGTAAATCTCTTATCTTCTATAATATGATATCATGTCTCTTTGAGCATCAAAACTGAACCAATACATGCAGATCTCATTGTCTTGTGAAATTTCTTGCTATTGTTGTCCTTTACAATGTTGGGGCACTAAGTTCTGTGAATTATGTTGCCAAAGACAACTACCGAAGCATGTTTTTTTAAATGAGTTCAAGTAAGTGTCACTTAAAATTGTAGGCAAAAAGGGGCAAATTTTGTTTATTAATCAACAAAAACAAGTAGTTTGTAAGTGTAATGAAAAATGTTCTTCCCCTGTTTATCTTCCTGAACATTAACTTTCCTTGAGGAACTATCCATTGGACATGAGGTGTCCTTTGATACCATTCTCACATGTGCTTTTGTGAGTAAAACTGATCAGTGAGGCTATTTCATTATTTTGAGCACAAAAGCCATACCAGATCCTCCACGTCAAACATATTGCCTACATTTTTGAAAATGACAAGAGTCTGTAAATTATTTTACCGTTTCTTCCACTGTAAGGACGTTTGGCCTTATTTGCCCACATTACAGACATTAGTTAAATATGGAAGATCAATTTCTCAGCCGCATCTCGATTTTTGTAAAGGAGCTTTCTAGGACTCAGCACAAGAATTTGGAACCACTTGGTAGAAACTCAGTTTCTTAGTGTACCAGCCAAACACTGAGTGGAACATTTGCTCTGTTCTCATCGGTTCCTTCAAAATATTTGTAGTTTGTAAAATATGTGGATGATCAATAGCAAAAGGACACCACAATGATTCAAATGAACATAGATTGTTTGATATTTTGTCATCTCCAATTTGAAATAGCAGGATTCAGCCAGATGATAAACAGTGCACACAAAATGCTGACGTAACTCAACAGGCTGGGTAGCTAAAGGCAGGATCTCCTTGTGGCTACCTATTTCAGTTCGACTTCCTTCCTCACTAACATGTCTGTCCATGTCCTCCTCCATTGTCATGATGAGGCCAAATGGAAGTTGGAGACACAACATCTCTTATCCCATCTGGGTAGTCTACAACCTGATGGCATAAGCATCAATTTCTCTAACTTCCAACGAACATTCTCGTTTCCCCCTTCCACTTCCTTTTTTGTTTTTTTTCCCCCCACACTCTTTGGTGACCCTCTCTCTCCTTTTATTCCCCTCCCTTGTTGCCATGTCCTGGCCATCACCTCCCTCAGTTCTGCACCTCCTCTTTATTCTGTCCACTCCTCCTCTTTATTCTGTCCTCTCCTATCAGATTCCTCCTTCTTCAGGCCTTTACCCCTTCCTCCTATCATCTCCCAGTTTCTTACATCAACCCTTTCCCCCATCTACCTACCATTACCCTCACTTGGTCTCAGCTACATCAGCCAGCTTGTACTGCTCCCCCCCCCCCAAACCGTATTCTGACCTTTGCTCCTTCCTTTCCAGTACTGAGTCTTGGCCTGAAATATCAACTGTCTATTCTCTAATGCCTGCCATAATTGCCATCTGTTCCTATAATTAACTCTTAATGCCCTTTGGGCTACCTGGCTATCTAATAAACCAGAATGTGCATACCCTTCCTTTTTGGTCCTTCGTTTCATTTTTCAACGTGCCAATATTTCTCTCAGTTGCTGAAAGAATAATGTGACTATATGGTAGCAAGAACACTGAGGTATGTAAGATCATTGTGAATAATGGAATCAGCAGTATATTTCGTGAATCAGTAAAAATTTAAAGGATTGAGTAAGGACCAAGAACATCAGAAAAGTAGCACCTTAGAGTCAAATTGGATGTTATGTGAGAGTGAGGGAATGGAATAGCTAAGAGAAGTAGGGATGTAAAATGAAAAAGTTAAGTCTCTTACAATTTGTTACCTTACAATGAGCATTCCCCTGAATAATAAGTTTACCGTCCTGGATACCGTTGGCGGGGACGACCGACCAGGTGTGAGCCACGGTGGCAGGGCCTCCAGCACTGAGTCTGACCCGGTGGTGCAGATGGGTGGGACGGAGAAGAGGAGAGCTGTTGTCATTGGAGACTCTATAGTCAGGGGAGCAGACAGGAGATTTTGTGGATGTGAAAAGGACAGCCGCATGGTTTGTTGCCTCCCGGGTGCCAGGGTCCGGGATGTCTCTGACCGGGTGCACGACATCCTGGTACGAGAGGGAAAGCAACCAGAAGTCATGATACATGTTGGGACCAACGACATAGGCAGGAAGAGGGATGAGGTCCTGAAGTGTGAGTTTTGGGAATTAGGCAGAAGGCTGAAGAACAGGACCTCAAGGGTGATATTCTCAGGATTGCTGCCAGTGCTACGTGACAGAGATGGTAAGAATTGGAGGAGATGGCAGTTGAATGCGTGGCTGAGGAGTTGGTGCAGGGAGCAGGATTTTAGATTTTTAGATCACTGGGATCTCTTCTGGGGAAGGTGGGACCTGTACAGATTGGATGGGTTGCACCTGAACTCGAGGGGGAGCAATATCCTTGCAGGTAGGTTTGCTAGCATGGTTCGGGAGGATTTAAACTAATTTGCGAGGGGGATGGGGCCCAGAGCGATAGAGCAGTGAAAGAAGTGCATGGAGTAAAGCCAGATCTAACATACAGAGAGGCTTTGAGGAAAGAGAAGCAGAATAAACAGTGTAAAGACAGTAAGGTAGAAGGGCTGAAATGTGTGTACCTCAATGCAAGAAGCATCAGGAACAAAGGTGATGAACTGAGAGCTTGGATACATACGTGGAATTATGATGTAGTGGCCATTACAGAGACTTGGCTGGCACCAGGGCAGGAATGGATTCTCAATATTCCTGGATTTCAGTGCTTTAAAAGGGATAGAGAGGGCGGAAAAAGGGGAGGAGGGGTGGCATTACTGGTCAGGGATACTATTACAGCTACAGAAAGGGTGGGTAATGTAGCAGGATCCTCTTTTGAGTCAATATGGGTGGAAGTCAGGAACAGGAAGGGAGCAGTTACTCTACTGGGGGTATTCTATAGGCCCCCTGGTAGCAGCAGAGATACAGAGGAGCAGATTGGGAGGCAGATTTTGGAAAGGTGCAAAAATAACAGGGTTGTTATCATGGGTGACTTTAACTTCCCTAATATTGATTGCCACCTGATTAGTTCCAACAGTTTAGATGGGGCAGAATTTGTTAAGTGTGTCCAGGATGGACTCCTGTCACAGTATGTGGACAGGCCGACAGGGAAATGCCATACTAGATCTAGTACTAGGTAACGAACCGGGTCAGGTCACAGATCTCTCAGTGGGTGAGCATCTGGGGGACAGTGACCACCGCTCCCTGGCCTTTATAATTATCATGGAAAAGGATAGAATCAAAGAGGACAGGAAAATTTTTAATTGGGGAAAGGCAAATTATAAGGCTAGAACTTGTGGGTGTGAATTGGGATGATGTTTTTGCAGGGAAATGTACTATGAACATGTGGTCGATGTTTAGAGATCTCTTGCGGGATGTAAGGGATAAATTTGTCCCGGTGAGGAAGATAAAGAATGGTAGCGTGAAGGGACCATGGGTGACAAGTGAGGTGGAAAATCTAGTCAGGAGGAAGAAGGCAGCATACATGAGGTTTAGGAAGCAAGGATCAGCTGGGTCTATTGAGGAATATAGGGAAGCAAGAAAGGAGCTTAAGGGGCTGAGAAGAGCAAGAAGGGGGCATGAGAAGGCCTTGGCGAGTAGGGTAAAGGAAAACCTCAAGGCATTCTTCAATTATGTGAAGAAAAAAAGGATGACAGGAGTGAAGGTAGGACCGATTAGAGATAAAGGTGGAAAGATGTGCCTGGAGGCTGTGGAAGTGAGCGAGGTCCTCAATGAATACTTCTTTTCGGTATTCACCAATGAGAGGGAACTTGATGATGGTGAGGACAATATGAGTGAGGTTGATGTTCTGGAGCATGCTGATATTAAGGGAGAGGAGGTGTTGGAGTTGTTAAAATACATCAGGACAGATAAGTCCCCGGGGCCTGACGGAATATTCCCCAGGCTGCTCCACGAGGTGAGAGAAGAGATTGCTGAGCCTCTGGTTAGGATCTTTATGTCCTCGTTGTCCACGTTAATGGTACCGGAGGATTAGAGGGAGGCGAATGTTGTTCCCTTGTTCAAAAAAGGTAGTAGGGATAGTCCGGGTAATTATAGACCAGTGAGCCTTACATCTGTGGTGGGAAAGCTGTTGGAAAAGATTCTTAGAGATAGGATCTATAGTTATTTAGAGAATCATGGTCTGATCAGGGATAGTCAGCATGGCTTTGTGAAGGGCAGATCGTATCTAACAAGCCTGATAGAGTTCTTTGAGGAGGTGACCAGGCATATAGATGAGGATAGTGCAGTGGATGTGATCTGTATGGATTTTAGTAAGGCATTTGACAAGGTTCCACACGGTAGGCTTATTCAGAAAGTTAGAAGGCATGGGATCCAGGGAAGTTTGGCCAGGTGGATTCAGAATTGGCTTGCTTGCAGAAGGCAGAGGGTGGTGGTGGAGAGATTACATTCAGAGTGGAGGATTGTGACGAGTGGTGTCCCACAAGGATCTGTTCTGGGACCTCTACTTTTTGTGATTTTTACTAACGACCTGGATGTGGGGGTAGAAGGGTGGGTTGGCAACTTTGTAGACGACCCAAAGGTTGGTGGTGTTGTAGATAGTGTAGAGGATTGTCAAAGATTGCAGAGAGACATTGATAGGATGCAGAAGTGGGCTGAGAAGTGGCAGATGGAATTCAACCTGGAGAAGTGTGAGGCGGTACACTTTGGAAGGACAAACTCCAAGGCAGAGTACAAAGTAAATGGCAGGATACTTGGTAGTGTGGAGGAGCAGAGGGATCTGGGGGTACATGTCCACAGATCCCTGAAAGTTGCCTCACAGGTGGATAGGGTAGTTAAGAAAGCTTATGGGGTGTTAGCTTTCATAAGTCGAGGGATAGAGTTTAAGAGTTGCGATGTAATGATGCAGCTCTATAAAACTCTGGTTAGGCCACACTTGGAGTATTGTGTCCAGTTCTGGTCACCTCACTATAGGAAGGATGTGGAAGCATTGGAAAGGGTACAGAGGAGATTTACCAGGATGCTGCCTGGTTTAGAGAGTATGCATTATGATCAGAGATTAAGGGAGCTAGGGCTTTACTCTTTGGAGAGAAGGAGGATGAGAGGAGACATGATAGAGGTGTACAAGATAATAAGAGGAATAGATAGAGTGGATAGCCAGCGCCTCTTCCCCAGGGCACCACTGCTCTATACCAGAAGACATGGCTTTAAGGTAAGGGGTGGGAAGTCTAAGGGGGATATTAGAGGAAGGATTTTTACTCAGAGAGTGGTTGGTGCGAGGAATGCACTGCCAGAGTCAGTGGTGGAGGCAGATACACTAGTGAAGTTTAAGAGACTACTAGACAGGTATATGAAGGAATCTAAGGTGGGGGCTTATATGGGAGGCAGGGTTTGAGGGTCGGCACAACATTGTGGGCCGAAGGGCCTGTACTCTGCTGTACTATTCTATGTTCTATGTTCTTTCTGGCCAGAGAAGTTAATTGATATTGTAGAAATACAAAATCTTAAATTCCTCCAGTATTCAGTACCAGTTTTAAATTAGTAAGATTAGTTGTCTGTTAATGAACTGAAATTGCAACTTCATGAAACATAACAGGAAGGTTGAAGTGGAGCAACCATCTTAATGATGCCAATGCTAGATGCTGTTACAGTTGGCAATGTGGGATTGGGGGGTGGGGTGTGGGCAGTGGTAAGTCTTTTCCATACCACCAGGTGCAGTAAAGAAGGCTGATCCAACAGACCTTGGGGATTCTAGGCAAATTAGTAAATTTGTTCTAAAGTTGACGAGGTTATAAGAGACAGAGGGTGTTGGTAAAGTGTTGATGTTGTGATTGAAAGCTGTAACCAATGGGATCTGTACTGGAACCACTTTTGTTTGTCATAAATAATTTGAATATGAATGTAGATTATGAGGATAACAGAGCATAGATATTGATAAACTTTACTCTATAACAGAGGTATCTAAAATCCAAAGGTGCATGTTTAAGGCAAGGAGTAAGAATGTTGGAGGGAATCTGCAGAAATAAATTTTCACGGAATGGTTGCAATCTGAGAAGGTGATAGAGGCAGGTGCTTAAAATGTTCATGTATAAATAAAACTATATGGATAAGTACTTGGATCTGAAAAGCATACAAGGTTTCTTGGTGTTGTATTTTGGATTAGTATACAGTAGATAGGTACTTGATAGTCAGCATAGACACAGTGGGGCAGAAGGGCCTGTTTCTGTGCCTTACAACCCTGGCTCTTAAAAAGGTAGCATCAATGTGATTATGAAGCTCATTGGATCATCATAAAATATCTGTTTCCATTCAGCTAGGTCTTCCAAATGTATGGTAATGGACTATAACAAGCTTGGAGTGGATCAAATTATAATCATATTTATTACTTGCAAAAGAAAGTCTTCCTCCATTCGTTAAGTTGTTGTTAGGTAGCTTCAATCTTATAGCTCAAAACAGATCATATATGTTTACAGAGTTTGGTAATTCATCAACTGCATATCTTTGAAGTTGTTCCATCCCTTAATTGCATTCCTTTCTTATCTGCATCTGTCTTAAATGAGTTGTCTTTAATGAGCCCCATTTGTCTTGAGGCTTCTTACCACCTCCCCCCCCCCCACCCCCGCAACAGCTATATCCTGTTTTTCTCTGTGGCTAAAACACACATCACATCCTTGCAAAACAGCAAAGCACTCTGGGATTACACATGTTCCATTTTGTTACATTACGTTTTACAAACTGTATAAATTCATAAAGACTTCAGGGTTACAGAAATATTCCCACAGCCCTTTTCAGAAAAAAATGTTTTCTTATTACCTGCTGTAGTATGTATGTAACAATCTTCTCCAGCCCATAATCCCATTTGTATGAAAATTACTATGAGGAATCGAAGAACAAGAGAACAAGCCCTAAGAACAAGAGAAAACATTACAATCACAAATTGTACTTACTTGAAAATGTACCACACTCTAACATTTGTGGGACTAAATCTTGAGGTTCTCTACTCATCTACACTGCGAGTTCCTTCAATGTATAGGTTGCGGTCGTTCCAGGTGCATGGCTCACCTCCAGCTTCTCCAAGGCAGTTGGGGTTGCACAGTATTGTGCTGGCCAACAATGATGGCATTTCAAAAATAAACATTCTTAAGGCCAAATCAATGTAATGACATTCCTTACAAAATAATGGTAGAAATATATTCCCTTCTTTACGAAGAGATACAGTCAACGTTTCAGGCCGAGACCCTTCGTCAGTACCTCTTCCTATAGGTGCTGCCCGGCCTGCTGCGTTCACCGGCATTTTTTATGTGTGTTGCTTGAAATTCCAGCATCTGCAGATTTCCTTGTGTTTGCGTTATTCCTTTCTTTGATCAGTTTGAACATTGTACTGCCTTATCCCATTAGCCACTGTATAGTCATAGTTTAGCAGAAAAATTCTAACAGATGTTTCTGTAGCTGGAAAGGAAAACTCAGGGGGTTGGTATGAGTATATGTGGCACTGTGAAAGGAATTTAGATTTTGTATTTGGTGCACAAGCATTTATTGCTGAATTATTTATTTCCTTAGAACTTACTCCTGTTACCTTGTCATCTTGATCATCAGCTAGGCAGTAATGTTTCCCTTCAAAGCAAAATATTGAATATGAAGCACTAAGAAACTATCCCAGTAATATAGCAAAGGGAGAGGCTGTGTGGATTTTCACAGGTCTCTCTAGTTTGTATATGATTTTGTTTTCTACATAGATGAATGTAAAGGAGATTATCCCACTTTATGCAATTTTATCTAAACTTTACTGCTAATCCTCAATCCTGACTGTACTTCTCTTATTGTGAAAGATCTATCAAAAAATACTAAAAGATCTTTTTAAAAAAAGAAAGTAAACATGATAAGGATGGACAATGTCCATGTGCATGCATAGAATATAGAACAGTGGTAGACTATAAGACTGAGTCATGGAGTGAAATTAGGCCATTTGGCCCATCAGGTCTGCTATGTCATTTCATTTCCCATTTCCCTCTCAACCCCATTCTCCCACCTTTTCCCTGTAATCTTATGCGCCCTGACTAATCAAGAACCTATTAACCTCTTGTCTTAAATACACCCAATGACTTGGCATCCACAACCTCCTGTGGCAATGAATTCCAGAGATTCATCACCCTTTGGCTAAAGAAATTCCTCCTCCTCTCCATTCTAAATTGGTATCACTTTGTTTTCAGGCTGTGCCCTCTGGTCCTAGACTCCGCCACCATAGGAAACATCCTCTCCACATCCACTCCATCAGGCCCTTTCAACATTTGATAGGTTTCAATGAGATCCTCCCCTCCACACTTCTAAATACCAGCAAGTACAGGTCCAGAGCCAGCAAACACTCCTTGTATAATAAGCCTTTCATTCCCAGAATCATTTTCATGAGCCTCCTCTGAACCCTCCTTAATGTCAGCACATCCTTTCTTAAAAAAGGGGCCCAAAACTGCTCTCAGTACTCGAAGTGAAGCCTCACCAGTGCCTTATTAAGCCTCAGCATCCCATTCTTGCTTTTATATTTTAGTCCTCTTAAAATGAATGCTAGCTAACATTGTATTTGCCTTCCTCACTGCCGAATCAACCTGCAAATTAACCTTTAGGGAATCCTGCATGAGGACTCCTAAGTCCCCTTGCACCTTGGATTTTTGAATTTTCTTCCTGTTTAGAAACAATCAACCCTTTCATTTCTTCTACTAAAGTGCATGACCTTACACTTCCCAACACTGTATTCCATTTACTACTTCCTTGCCATTCTTCTAATCTGTCAAAGTCCTTCTACAGCCTCCCTGCTTTCTCAATACTATGTGCACCTCCACTTAGCTTCATATTGTCAGCATACTTGGTTGCAAAGCATTGACATACAATGTAAAAAAAAAAGCAGTCTCAACACCAACCCTTGCAAAACACCACTAGTCACCAACAACCAATCAGAAAAGGCTCCCTTTATTTACAGTTTTTGCTTCCTGCCAATCAGCAAATGCTCTATCTTTGCTATATTCTTTCCTCTAATACCTTGATCTCGTCTGGTTAAGCAGCCTCATGTGTGGCACCTTGTCAAAAGCCTACTGAAAATCCAAGTACACAACATCCACTGATTCTCCTTTGTCTATTCTGCTTGTTATTTCTTCGAAGAATTCCAACCACATCTGAAACAATTGACTCCAACATCTTCCCAGCCACTGAGATCAGGCTAAGTGGACTATAACTTCATTTTATCTGCCTCCCTCCCTTTTTGAAGAGTGGAGTGTCATTTGTAATTTTCAAGTCTTCTGGAACTATGCCAGAATCTATTGATTCTTGAAAGATCATTACCAATGCCTCCACAATCTCTTCAGCTACCTCTTTCAGAACCATGGGGTATAGTCCATCTGATCCAGGTGATTATCTACCTTCAGACCTTTCAGTTTCCCAACCACCTTCTCCCTAGTAGTGGTAACTTGGCATACTTCATAACCCCTAACACCTGGAACTTCCAGCATATGCTGGTGTCTTCCACAGTGAATACTGATCCAAACTACTTATTCAGTTTGTCCACTATTTCCTTGTCCCCCATTACTCCCTCTCTGGATGCAGCAATCCAATATCTACTCTCTTTTACTTTTTGTATATCTTTAAAAAAACAACTTTTGTTATCCTTTATTAGCAAGCTTGCCTTCATATTTTATCTTCCCAATCCTCCAACTTCCCACTATTTTTTTGCGCTATTATATGCCCTCTCTTTTGCTTTTCTGTTGGCTCTGACCCTCGTTATCAGCCACCGTTGCATCATCCTGCCTTTAGAGTACTACTACTTCAGGGTGTATCTTATCTTGTGCCTTTCAATTGCTCCCAAAAGCTCCAGCCATTGTTGCTTTGCCATCTTTGCTGATAGTTCAGTACAGCTCCTTCAGCCCACCATGTTGTGCTGATATTTTAACCTTCTCTAAAATCAATCTAACCCTTCTGTGGCATGTGGCCCTACATTTCTCAATTATCCATAAGCCTTTCTAAGAGCCTCTGAAATGTCCCTAATATATCTGCCTCTACCATCACCCTCTGTAAGGTGATTTACCACTTACCACTCTGTATATTTAAAAAAAAAACTACCTCTGACATCCTCCTATACTTAGCCATTGCTCCCCTGGGAAAAGCCTTTTATTATCTTATACACCTATCAAGCCACTCCATGCATGGCTACAAAGTCATGTAGGCAGAATGAATATTTCATGAACTTGGACATTTAAAAATGTAACAGAAAGAAAGGCCTCTTGAAAATTAAGCAATGTATTAGAATAGTTTCATAAAGGCATCATAATATTTGCAAATCTCCAACACAATATTTCTAAATTGTAATGATTATTGTAATATGGAAAATATGGCAGCAAGGTACTGTGCATGGAAATGTGATTTTTTTTTGGTGATCCTGATTAAAGGATAATGATTGACATGCTGAGGAAGGGCTGCTCTTTTGGAAAAAATGCTGTGGATTTTTTCCTCAAGAATGTTCTAAAATCTCAAAGTAGGACTTTGTGCTCAGATTTCTGAAGTTGAACTTCTTATATAAAAAAACCTGGTGACTCAAAAGCAAGAATGCTTCCAACTATAGCAAACAAAGAATTTGAATTTTTAATAATATACTTTTGAAGTTATTAGAAATAAGTTTATTTCACATGTGGTTCTTAGATGCTCTAGGTTTGCCTTTCAGGTTGCTCCCATGAACCAGAGACGAGTAGATTTTTACTTGGATGCCTTTGCTGACTTTCTGATAGCTGTTGGAGGCAGAAATGAGAATGGTGCTTTATCCTCTGTTGAAATTTATGACCCCGTTAAAGATTCATGGTCCTATGTTGCTGGACTACCAAGGTATTGTGTTAATATTTGTATATTTAATACAGGTTGAGCGCCACTTATCCAAAATGCTTGGAAGTGTTTCCGGTTTCAGATTTTTTAGGATGTTGGAATATTTGCATCTATAATACCTTGGGAATGGAATACAAGTATAAACACAACTCCATTTACATTGTACATACAGCAATATAGTACAGAAAACCTGAAGGTAGTTTTATATAATTTTTTAAATTTTTTGCATGCAACAAAAATGTATATTAAACCACCAGAAAGATAATTTATCACTAGCTCGGCCGATCAGGTGGATAGTCAGTGGTTGTCTGGCATTGCCATCAGTCCCAACTCTGAATTTATGTACTACCAGTAAGCAGTCCTTGTCTTACACTTATTCATCATATATGTACTGATGCAGCTCTTCAGCCTGTTAGATTTTCATCAGCGATAACCTTGGCAAACTCATCAACAAAGTTCTCTGCTGCTTTGTGATCAGCAGACACTTTATCACTACAATTCTTTAAAAATTTAAATCTGTGGCTTTTCTTAAAGTTCTGCAACCAGCCTGCTGAATGTTCACAATTATCTTTAATTTTCATTTTGCCATGATAGATCCTTTTGTATTTTATGATCAGCATACCATTAAGTGGCATATGTTCATTCCAATGCTGACGAATACATTCTTTGAATACATGATTGAGATCTTCATTTTTTGTTTTATGTAGTGGTTTTTCTATTTTTCATTAACTTCTGTTCATTACCTATGCATGGTGATTTCTCAGAATAGTCTGGTGCACAGAGTCCTGTGCATTGCCTAGGAACCTTCTTAGCGCTTTGTAGAATTTTCTGTTTGTAACATCATGCCAGTGCTCAGTTAAATATTGGATTTTGGAGGTTTTTGGATTTCAGAATTTCAGATGAGGAGTGCTCAACCTGAATGTAATTTCTATTGATCATCAGCATTTATTTTGAAACAGATATCATTTATAATACTTTAAATCTGTGATTTTTGTTTTTGCAATGTTCTGAAGTGCATTGCAAAAACACCTTTAATGTTTGAACCTTCTTCCCATTTAGATAATAGTCTGCACTATTGTTCCTTTTACCAAAATACAGTTTCATACATTTCCCAACACTCTATTCCATCTGCCACTTTTTTGCCCATTGTTCTAATTTGTCTTAAGTCTTGCTGCAGTCACATTGCTTCCTCAGCACTATCTACCTCTCCACCTATCTTCGTGTCGTCCACAAACTTTGCCATAATGCTATCAATTCCATTATCTAAATCATTGTCAAACAATTTGAAAAGCAGTGGTCCCAATACTGATCTCTGAGGAACACCACTAGTCACCGGCAGCCAATCAGAAAAGGCCCCTTTTTTATCCCCACTCGCTGCCTCCTGCCTGTCAGCCATTCTGCTATCTGTGCCAGTATCTTTCCTGTAACATCATAGGATTATAACTTGTTAAGCAGTCTCATGTGTGGCACCTTATCAAACGCCTTCTGAAATTCCAAGTAAATGACATCCACTGCCTCTCCTTTGTCCACCCTGCTTGTTACTTCCTCGAAGAACTCTAACAGATTTGTCAGGCAAGATTTCCTTTTACAGAAACCTTTGACTTATTTTATCATTAGTCTCCAAGTACCTCGAAATCTCAACCTTAGTAATAAACTCCACCACTTTCTCAGCCACTGAGGTTAGGCTAACTGGCCTATAATTTCCTTTCTTTTGCTTTCCTCCCTTCTTAAAGAGTGGAGTGACATTTGCAATCTTCCAGTCCTCGGAGACTGTGCCAGAATCAAGTGATTCTTGAAAGATCACGATCAATGCATCCGTTATCTCTTCAGCAACCTGTCTCAGGATCCTGGGATGTAGTCTGTCTGGCCCAGGTGACTTATCCACCTTAAGACCTTTGAGTTTGCCTTGCACTTTTTGCTTTGTGATAGAAATGGCACTCACTGCTGAACCTCTGCCACACTGCTAGTATCTTCCTCAGTGAAGACAGATGCTAAGTACTCATTGACTTCATCTGCCATTTCTTTGTTCCCCATTACTACCTCACCAGCATCATTTTCAAGTGGTCCAGTGTCAACTCCCACCTGCTTTTTACTCTTGATATAACTGGAAAAAAAAAATTTTGGTATCCTGCTTTATATTATTGGCTAGTCTGCCCTCATATTTCATTTTTCCCTTCTTATAGCTTTTTTAGTTGCCTTTTGTTGGATTTTAAGAACTTCTCAATCATCCAACTTCCCACTCACCTTTGCTACCTTATATGCCCTCTCCTTGGCTTTTATGCAGTCCTTAACTTCCTTTGTCAGCTACGATTGCCTACCCATCCCATTTGAGAACTTCTTCCTCTGTGGGACATACTTATCCTGCGCCTTGTGAACTATTCCTAGAAACTTCAGCCATCTTTGCTCTGCTGTCATCTCTACCAGTAACCTCCTCCAATTCACCTAGGCAAGCTCCTCTCTCATGTCTCTGTAATTCATAGATAGCACAGTAGCATAGAGGCTGGTTTATTGTTTTACTGTGGTTATGGCCAAGGTTTGATTCCACCAATGTTTCTAAGGAGCTTGAACATTCTCCCAATGATCGCATGGGTTTCTTCCAGGTGCTCCACTTTCTTCTCCCAGTCCAAAGATATAGATCTAAGTATTAGTGAGTTCTAGGCTTGCTGACAAGATTTAAACTGAGGATTAGTGTTTGAGAAGAATCCAAATATGCTATTAATTTTAAATAATCAGATCTAATTGCTGCACCATCTTTCTGCTGGGGTGCATAGCATTCAATAAAATATTTCCTGAGTAACATATACCATTGTGTAATCGATATTGGCCCATTTGATGTTGTTAAGTCAACAAAAATCTTGTTGTGCATCATTTATTTAACATATATACAATCTACTGTCTTTGTTGTACATCTTGTGAATTGTTTTATATGACTACAAATGTGACAAAATCCAACAAAACATCTTGTGCTGTTTTTATCTGCTTTTCTCTCAAATTAACCTATTAACTTGAGAATGCACCCATTTCTTCACTGTATATCAGCTTGAATCTTATCCATGTTTTGTAATACAGCATTAAAATTTTTACTTTTAAATTCTTCAAAAAAAGTTTAATAAATTGGACAGCAGTACTTCAGTTTTTTTAAATATATTAATCTTGTGTTCCTTTCCTTTGTTATCTTCTCTAGTCTCAAATGGGCCTTCCACACCTATTCTCTAATGAAAAATGTGTCTAATCTTTCAAACATTCCAGTTTTTTATAGTGCAACCTAAAAGCGGTTTTTAAAAATATATATTATATAACAAGTGTGTTATTAGATTAAAACTACCACATAAATAAGATAGACATTGATAAGAAGGGATCAGCATGACTTTGTGTGTGGAAAGTCGTGCTTGATGAACCTTTGGGAGTTGATTTGCAGATGTACCCAAAACATAGATGAGGATAGGGCTGTGGATGTTGTCCCTTGGGACTTCAGCAAGGCTTTCAACAGGGTAAGAATCAGGTTTATTGTTACTGATGTAAGTCGTGAAATTTGTTTTGTAGCAGCAATACAGTGCAGGCTTAATTAATTACTATCAATAACAATAGTGCAAAAGAGGAATAGTAATCTAGTGTAGGAGACTATGATGGTTGAAGGTTCTTTCTCAGGATGAAGGCCAGTGTACAGGGGTCAGTATTGGGACCCCTGTTATTTACATAAGTAATTTGGATGTGAATGAACAATGTTTGATCAGTAAGTTTGTTGATAGTTGATATTGTTATTGTAGATTACAAGGGGATCTTGAGCAGTTAAGGAAGTGGGTCAAGGAAAGGTCAATGGATTTCAATAGATGCATTTTGGAAAGAAACTGGTGTAGGATTTGTACTATAAATGGTAGGACACTACAGAATATAATGGAACAAAGACTTGGGAATACAAACAACAGGAATTCTGCAGATGCTGGAAATTCAAGCAACACACATCAAAGTTGCTGGTGAATGCAGCAGGCCAGGCAGCATCTGTAGGAAGAGGTGCAGTTGACGTTTCGGGTCTCGGCCTGAAACGTCGACTGCACCTCTTCCTACAGATGCTGCCTAGCCTGCTGCGTTCACCAGCAACTTTGATGTGTGTTGCTTGGGAATACAAGTTCATAGTTTGTTGAAAGGAGCATGAAAAATGATGAAAAGAGAATTTAGCACACTGGCCTTCAATTATGGCATTGAGTGTAGGAGTTGAAACATTATGTTGCAGTTATAAAATCATTGGTGAGGCCGCACTTGGAGTAATGTGTACATTTTTGTTCCTAACTGACATGGTTAAACTGGAAAGAGTACAAAATAGATCTATGAGGAGGCTGCCAGGACTAGAGGGCCTTCAATGAAAGGGAGAGGTTGGCCAGGCTAAATGTTTATACCTTGGAACAAAGAAACACGTAGAATGAAGGGCAACCTTATAGAAATCTTAAAATTGAAGCACAGGTTAGGTAAGTCTTTTCCCCAGAGTAGGTGCATACAGAATTAGGGGGCATATATTTAGGGTGAGAATGGAAATATTTAAAGGAACCCAAGGGGCAACTTTTTCCACCAGAGAGGCCAGCGGAAGTGGTTAAAGCAGGCACTATAGTATCAATTAAGCAACACTTAGATTGGTTTGTGAAGGGCAGGAGCTTGGAGGAATACAAGCCAAATGCAGGAAATTTGTGACTAACTGGGAGGACACCATGGTCAGCATGGACTAGTTGGGCTGTAGGGCCTATATTAATACTGTGTTGTTCTCTGATTCTAAATGATTCATGCAAATAGAACCCAAGGGGATAACTTCACTCACTTCACCTGCCCCATCATTGGAATGTTCCCACAATCTATGGACTCACTTTCAAGGACTCTTCACTTCATGTCCACGAGGTGTATTGCTTATTTATTTATTATTCTTTTTTCTTTCCTTTTTGTATTTGCACAGTTTGTATTTTTCATTGGTGTGGTCTTTCATTGATTCTATAAGGTTATTATTCTATTATGGATTTGTTGAGTATGCTTGCATGAAAATGAATCTCAAGGTTATATATGGTGACATATGTATTTTGAGAATTTACTTTGAACTTGGCACTTTATTACTGTGATTTACTGTACTGGTTGAACCATTTCTACCTTAAGTATATTTACAACTGTTTTATCATGATCTGTCTTTCTCTTTCACAGGTTTACTTATGGCCATGCTGGTTCAATATACAAGGAATTTGTGTACATTTCAGGTGGTCACGATTACCAAATTGGACCTTACAGAAAGAATCTTCTTTGCTATGATTATCGAACTGATGTCTGGGAAGAGAAAAGACCTATGATAACTGCCCGAGGATGGCACAGCATGTGCACACTGCATGATCATATCTATGCTATAGGCGGTAGTGATGATCACATTGAATCAATGGAACGATTTGATATTTTAAGTGTGGAATGTTACAGTCCACAATGTAACCAGTGGACTCGAGTTTCCTCTCTTCTGGAGGCCAACAGTGAGTCAGGTGTGGCAGTTATGAGCGGAAAAATCTATATTCTTGGGGGTTACAGCTGGGAGAACACGGTGTTTTCAAAAACTGTACAGATATATAACAGAATTGAGAATAAGTGGTTCCGTGGCACTGATCTCCCAAAGTTGATTGCAGGAGTATCAGCTTGCATTTGTGTTCTGAACCCTAGGTCTTCAGAGAAGAAGTTAAAGACTTTACACCAGGATTGTAGTAGATAGTAACCAGTCCAATTAGGTGCAATCTCAGGATGTCTGTGAGATTAATTTAGCACATTGTAATATAGAAAAAGCATGTAGCAATCCTCACCGGTGTTGCATTTCAGCCATTTGGCAATAATATTTAATAGACTTGTGCTATTTATTCTCAGTAACTGCTCTGTAATGCTGTGCTACTGTGTGTTATCTTTGTATGCAGAAGCCTGAAGTGTTATGTGAGTGATCTTAAGATGTGATTTTTTTAAAGAAACAAGAAACCTAAGGCAATGGTGTGTTTTGAATGGGAGACAGCAATGTGTGTAAACCTAAGTATTACTTTCATTTGTTCTAATTATAAATTACTTGGAGAAATAGAGTACTCTTAAAGCAGTCTTAAACAAGTGAACGCTATACACAAAAGCTTTCTAATTGTCTAGTCCAATTTCATTTACCCAGTCTTTACAGATGAAATCTGCCAGATCTGCCAAAATGTATTATTAGTGCATTAGTTAAAAAAATACTTCCAGAAGTACTCTTGGTATAACGAACAATGCTAAATAGTCTGAAAGTTTCCCATTATGATTTTCTTAGAGGTATTATTGTCTAATAATTGGCAGTCAAAATAATCAACTATTTTTAAAAAATCGTATATACAGTGCATACCATATCACATTGTGAGAAAGTAAATAAAGCTTGGCTCTAATGTTAAATTAAATCTAACATACAATGTGAAATATTAATGTAGCAGTTGGTGATTTAACAGTTCAATGAGGTCAGTAGAAAATAAAATGAGCTCACACTTTTGAAGTATTATTTTTTTCTCTTTATCAAGATGCCCTTTGTTCATACAAGGAAAAATTCAAAACTCTGAAGATTATTTGCCTGTTCCCATTTCTCCAGTTTTTGCCTTTTGCACCTCTGATCTCTCCATCTATTTTCTTGCATGGAGAAGAACATGTCTTCTCACTTCTGCTCTTGTTGTAGTTCCACAGAAGATCAGTTACTTCCCTTTCAGACTGAAATCAAAAACTCCTTATTTTTGAGGAATAGTGGGAATGAGGTTTCATCTCCAAAGTATTATTGTGTTTTAACTTGTTTTGAAAGGACCTTTTGGTTTGAGTTTCAAAATAATGTGGGTACATATTTAGAAAGTATGATTCATCTTGATCAGTATTGCGTATATTTGTACATTCCTACGTGACAGAGCCATTAGGAAATTTTCTGAGACATTGTAAAGTATGCGAAAATGGCTAGTTTCAGAACACGAGCGGTGCATTCTAACAGTTCAAGCACAAGAAAAAACAATGTAGGTGGAGTTTTCCTTCCTGTTTTAATATAGAAGCACATTTTCTAACTTTTGTAATGAAGTAAGCTGAAAATCATCTTGAAATACAGCAATTAAAAAATCAAACAATTTCATTATATTTCTGGCAAATATACAAATGCAACACACCACTTTCTGAGAATGGGTTATGCAGTAATCCCCCTCATTGCATCCTTTTAACAGACATGTTCAAACTTTATAGTACAGAACATGGGAAACTCTTTCCCTCAAGAAATAATTTCATGTTTGCACTGTTAGTGATTAAAGATCTACTTTGTGCGTCACCATTACTGATCCTGCTATTGAGGGCACAAGAGTTATCTTGCTGAAAATGTTACCTTTGTTTTTAAACAACCATTTTAATACAAAAGTCTAAATGCTACTTTGACCTGTTGAAATTTGCTGTCTTTGAAGTGTACGCTTCTCTTTGATAGACTTTCAAGCTGCTCCCTCTTTTCTGCAATGTTTTGTTGGCAGATTGCTTATTTTACATGTTTTGTACCTCGTTTTTGGGATGACGTTTTTAATATAGAATTTCTTTGTTAATTTGTACTTATTTTTAAAAGGGTTCCAAATAGAAAATTTAGAATGATTTTTAAAATATTTCAAATAACATGTTAAGCCAATTATGAACTATTGGGGGAAAACAAACTACCTGGGTCTGGTGCAACCATGACAATCCCAGATGGAATAAATGATGGCAATGAATTATGTCCAAAGTAATCTAAAATACTGATGTTTACTGAACAAAATATTAACGTCAGAAAGCGTTGGATAACTTAAAGTGCTTGTTACAGAAGAAAAAAAAGTAGATTCAGCATAAATAAATGTAATAATACATCAAAGGAAATTTTGTGAGACAGTAGCTGGCAGATTACGAGGGGCAAATATTTATTCCATAGAGATTGTTAACGAAGTATCAAATTTTAGTTACTTTCTAAGAATGTATGAGTTTTTAACCTCTTGGTTATGGTTGGCTAGCCATTGGGCACTCCCAATGCTTTTTGCAAGTTTCTTCTTTTTGACTAGAATCAAAATGGCCCCAGTAGGCTCCAAGTATGTGCACCTAGGTACGTTTTACAGTTGGAATTAAATATTATTGTCATTCTTAATCTCTCGTTCTGTGGTAATATTCTTCCATCTGTAGTATAGTTGGTGACAAAGTTCCTGCAGGTTAGAATTTAGTCGGTATAGTAGCTCTTAAATCCTCTATGTAAGCAATGTGTAGGCACATGTATATGGTTGTATATTTCAAATTAGCAGACAATTCTGAACATACTGGACTTGTCAATCATTTCACTTACTATGGTGGAGGAGGGGGGGTGTATTGGGGGAACAGTTGTGCTCCAATGTAGGTACCATCAGCTGAATTGCTTGAATTCCTGGAATTAATTACAATCTAATCATGTACAAATTAAAAATGTTCATTCATTCTCATGGATGTTTGGTACCTAATCTTAAATATATGGTATTTCCTTGTACTATAACAGTAAATATTTATTTTAATAGAAAATTCATTGAATTTAGAAAAAAATAGCATGCTTGCATGTGCTGTAATTTTTAAATGAGTTTGAATTTGTTTCTTGAGGAATGTTTTCAGACTACAGTATGTGTGATGGAAGACAGTTCATATCTTAAGCAAGTCAAAGTGTACAGCAGTTGCAATTAAATTAATACAGTGAATGTTGGTATATCCTGTAATTGCAGGATGTATTTTCTCACTGCTGTAACATTAATAAAGATGACTTGTATATTGTACAGCTTCTGAAATTAAATGCTTTTTGCAGACTGCTTCAGTTATTGGTATAATGAAATTACAATTAAAACATCATCTGTATTTTGGTATTCCATACATGTCATCCATTTATTTCTATGCTAACTGTTCAGATGAATGTTTTACCTTGAAGCCCAGCTGGACATGGGAAGCCTAAACTTCATGGAAGACCCCAAGGCCTCCAAGTTTGTAAGAGTATAGATTCTTCTGTTGGACTTGGGCTTTTGTTAATTTTTCAGAACAGTACAGAACACAAATATTTCAGCAGTATTTAAGAATTTATCAGCAAAAGTCCTTGTTTATCTGAAGTTCTGCAGTGATAGTTAGTAATTCATTCACAACTTCACTGAGTTTTGAAATGACAAAGGCTTGATTTTCTTCCAGGGTTTAGTTACCAAGTTCTCAAGATGCAACAGAAAATTATAAAAATCAGTCCATGTGTATTTGTTTTAGAAACCATTGTTTCCGATTGACCCTATTTTTGTTAAATTTGAGGAAATTATAACATTGTAAAGCTTATATTTGACAGAATTTTGGGGTTTCCTGGTCTCATTTATGCTAAACATTTTGAGCCATATAATATCCTACCATGTATTTATGCTGATGAAAATCCTAGCATTTGAAAAAATTGTTATCAAGGGCCATTTCAACTATTGATTCAAGGAACTGTGGTTTCAGATCGGGGAGATAAAATTCTTAAGATTTCTGGACTGTGCTGTTAAACCACACTAATTTTATGCTCTGGCAGCAAGGTGAAGATCTAATCCATCTTTGAATACATAAATGGGCTCAAAGTTAATCACTTATTGACGTGAGTTTATAATCCTTTTATACTTTATTAATTAACATGAATGTTGAACTTTTTGTAAGCTTGCTTCAATTCTGCACTAGTTATCCATTTAAGTTTAGTATTTTCAATAGCTGAAAAATATAATTGAGAGGTTTGTATTTAACTTGGCTAAAACGATGAATCAAGTCAACAGTTTAGAGAAAACAATCCTACTTTTGTTGCTAATAGGTGCATGTTAATGACTGTGTCCAAATTACTAAAAATGATTATTCAAAAGAATGTAAGCTCTGGAATAGTAAAGTGAAAGGAGCCTGATCACTGGTAACTCAGAATGTAACTTGTTGCAGGTATTAAGATGCTGAGCTTGGAAATTGTTTGAGCAGTCCTATATTACAGATTGATGACATGGTACATCTGGTACCTGAAAATGTTAGCAGTATGGTGACTTTGTATTCATTTTTGTAACAACTGGTGTGTTTTCCGGTAATCTTTCGCATACTGTTAAGACACAGCAAGTTTTATCACTTTTTCCTGTGTTGCTTTAATATATGCATTTTAGACAAAGGGGATCTGTCATGAGCCTTTTACAAATTGGCAAAAGGTTATCATTTTTTGCTTTTAATAAAATATGGTAATGTTTTGGTAATTTGTGAAAGAACTTGTATTGGCTTCACCAGGCAACCTTGAATACTTGACAACCAATGAAATTTTTGATGTCCCAAAGTGATTGCAGACAATTTTTGAAGTGTGTCATGTGTTCTCAAGTCAGTTTAGAAATATCAAACTCCCTCATACAGCAACGTGATAACAACGCCCAGGTACTTGTTACAGTATAATGATGCAGCTTCAGGAATAAACAGTAGCCAAGACAATCACTGTGCTCTGCCTTTTGAAATAGCATCTGGAGTTACTTATATCCACCAAAGATAGGTTGACCATCATAATAGACACAGAGGCTTTCAACAGCAAATAACCCCTCCCCCATTCCATTATCTGTACGTATTGAGTGAAGTGTAGAAAGACATAGAAATGAAACAACAATGAAAACCTAATAATTATTACAATTTCAATAAATAGACTTGAAGTGAAGCAATACTTTCAATTAAACACCTTAGAAAACCCATCCGGTTGCTGTGTTGGCAGCAGTGCAATGCTTTTTCTGGGTAGTATTTTTAATTGATATTTTGCCATGTCTGTTTGCCTTTCAACGGTTTATTATAGAAGACTCTGTAGACAAGGTCAAAATTTACCCATCCAAAAAATACAGACATCACTGTTGAAATGCTGAGTCATGCCATTTTGATGACCAGGCTGTAATTACTGACATAACTTGTTCAGCAAGGTTGATATTGCCAGTAGATACAGTACAAACTCAAATGCCTTTGGCAGATTGGGCTATCCCTCTGCATTTCCATCCATCTTGTACTGTCTTTCATCAGCCACTACTTGGCATTTGATTTGTGTACCCTTCAGACAGTGAAGAGATTATTTATTCAGTATTTGTCCATTCATCACTTTGCCTATTAAGTGTGGCAATTCCTGTTTGCCCAGTGTCAAGCAGCTCTATTTCATTTCATTTTTGGCATGTTCCTCAACAAGGCCCACTCATGCTGCAAAGGGTGCTTTCCTCAGATTCAGTTAATTTGGTCCTGCTGGGCAAAAAAATCCTTAGCTAGTTCTTGACTCTCAACTACACCACTCCACCCTAAACAAATAATGTAACAACTTTTCTCTAAGCTCTTAAAACTCCTCTAAAGCCATGGATTTGCAGTCCAACTTAAGTCACCAACAAATCACTTTTTTACCATCTTTTGAGAGGTGGCTCTTTATTTTCCAACTAAAGTAAGGTATTGTTTAATGCAGAGATAAGCAATGCTGTCTTTCAATGGTGGTGGACACTTACTGCCTTAGAAAATTTGACTTCAGTCCCTTAAAAATTAGCAAAATTCTTCTTAACATTTATGTAAGAGGTAGGAACTATGCTGCTGCATTATAGCAATTTAGTCTAATCCACAGCAGTCTTTCAGATTCTGCAATACAATTGGTTTGAACATATTTATAAATTGACACGGTATCACCCTTCAAGTAGAGGATATGCTGTGCAGCAACAAACCTGTTCTTCGTGGACAGTTGTGAACGAAGTGAGCACTACTGATATTTCTCCTCCCCTCTTGCTGAGTGCAAAGCCTATCCTCTAGTTTCCCATTGTAATGTCAATGACAATTTTGAGTTCACCCTCCTGACATGTACAGATGCAATCGTCATCTGCATTGTGTAGCTCAACAGCTGCGATTTGGGTGACCTTTGTCAGCCTCAGCTAAACAGTGTCCAATGAGTTCTGAAGAAAAGCTTCAATTAAGCATTCTTCTCATTTTTACCATAAATTTGATATCATGCTGCTGTTGTCAGCAACTGCCTTCCCTTTAAAACAACTTTGAAGATCTTTATTGAAAGAAGAGGAATAATTTTATGATGTATATGCAGCATTAACATTATACACACTCATGCTTCATGTGAAATGGAAGCTGCCCATGTGGTTTCTTTGGTGTGCAACAACTAACCCACATTAGTTTCCACATGGACTGGACAAAGTAATGTCCTTCAAATGTGGAGCACAGAGCAGCGTGTTAAACTCTGTCCCGACTTCTAACTCCGCACATTCCTATCATTAAACACTGACCTGACCCCCAACTCCTCTCTCTGTCCTCAAAGCCATCCCTATGTATCTAAAAAGATTGCCACACAATTCCAGCAACCTGGATCAACACTGACCTCTGGTGCTGTTTATGAAAAGTATGAACATTTTCCTCTTGTTTCCTGGATACTCCAATTTCCTACACATCCCATGAATGTATTGGTTGAATAAATCAATAGTTTACTAAAAATGCTCTTGGAGTAGCTGGATGTAGATGAAAATTAAGGTGGAGTTGATTGGTATATGAGAGAATAGATGGGGGGGGGAAATGGGGTTAATAAGCAACAGCATAGTTTCATTGGGTTCAAAAATGACTTGTCAGAAAATATCAACCACTTGATGCAAAGTGAAACACTAGCATAGTATTGTTAAATTCCTGTAGCCTGTTATGAAATAATAAGAGGGTATATATTCTGGTTCATTTGTTGAATACAAAACTGGGGCTGATTCATAAGTACTACAAGCTGGCAAAATGTTCAGCAAAGGGAAAACTACAATAAATGGGAGAAACACGAGGCTGCTGATACCGGCTCCTGGAGCCACAATTTATTGGAGAAAGTCAACAGTTTAAGCAGCATACAAAGAGGAAAAGGTTTGAAATGTCCTGGTACAGGACTTTTACCTGAAGTGTCAACATTTCCTTCCCCTCACCAATTCTGGTCAACCTGCTGAGTTTCTTCACAAGTTTATATATTACAAAAAAAATCATTTCTAGAATATTTGTTTTTTTTTAATAACAATGATATGGGAGTTTGGGACAAGGATTTATCTAAAATAAAGAATATGAATAGAAACAGGAGAAAATCCACAGATGCTGGAAATACAAGCAACCCACACAAAATACTGGAGGAATTCAGGATCTATGGAAAAGAGTAAACAGTGGACATTTCAAGCCAAGTCCCTTCATCAGAACTGGAACACGGTGGGAGAAGCAATACCTGAGGTCTTCAGAGGGTGCGAATTGAGAAGATTGGAAATCGATTTGGAAGACGTGGTACAAGATGGTGGTAGTGACATGTTCCCAGGAAGGATATATGGCTGTGGAAGCAGGTCTGACTGAGCACATGGTTGGAGGGGGAAAGCAGTGAGACTAACTGAACTCCCATCAAAGGGAAGATTTAAACTCCTTAAGGGTATGCACCTCTGGAAGAGACTTTGCAGTGTAGTTGTCCAATCACAAATGAGAAAATCTGCAAATGTTGGAAATCCAAGCAACACACACAAAATGCTGGAGGAACTCAGTAGGTCAAGCAACATCTATGGGGAAAAAAAGTAAACAGTCCACATTTCGGGCTGAGACCCTTCATCAGAATTGAAAATAGAAGATGCTTCTGTAACTTAAATGTGTATAAATGAAATGCCAAAACCAAATCAAATTTAGTTTCAATGCTGTGACGCTGCACATTTTCATTACTTTGGAATTAAAAAAGCAAATATAGCCAAACTTGATCAATTTCTGCCTGCCTGAGTTGCTCCAGTTACTCATAATTTTATAAATATTACACAAGATTTTTAAAATCAGAACAATGTGTGCTGGAGTCAAAAGTAAAACTAAACTAGCAAAAAATTTACTTGTTGGCAAAAAAACACATCTGAGAACTCTTCAGATTTACCACTGAATCTCCGGTAATTCATGAAATTTAACTGAGTGCCAAAGACGTGTGTGATCTCCAGATTCAGTACAATTTCATCACATTAACTATTAAATGTTGATGTGAGCATCTGCTTTAAACAGTTGTTGCCTGACTGTAGGGGATGGGAAGTTGTCATTATTTTCTCACACTTTTCATCTTTATTAGCTAAAAGACCAAGTGTGCATCTCTGGAACAGAAGCTGGGAGGGGTGGGATAGTGATGACAATTGCATTCAGGGACACTGAACATCTTTCAGCATCTACATAGTTCTAACTCATCCCACCATGCGTTGCACAGGTAGATAAGGTATTAATATATATGGGCATTCACCTAAAGATTAGGGGACCTGAGGGGCAACAAAGGGTGGTGTGTATTTGGAATGATTGATCAGAGGAAGTGGTTGTAATGGCTATAATTATAACATTTAAAAGACATTTGGACAGAAAAGGTTTAGAGCAAGGGTTCCCAACTTTTTTATGCCAATGACCCCGACCAATAACCGAGGGGTCTGTGGACCCTAGGTTGGGATCCGCTGGTTTAGAGAGATATAGGGCAAACACAGACAAATAGACTAGTTCAAGTAGGCAAATTAATTGATATGGATAAGTTGGGCTGAAAAGCATGTTTCTGTTCAGTATGATTCATTGAAGATATTAAGCATGTTGCCAAAGGGATTTCCAGGTCAGTTAAATGTAAAATGTTCCCAAACTGGAGAGAACTGATGTTACTACTTAATTACAAATGAAATAAATAACTGTTAAGCAGCATTTAGAAAGAATGCACAGAAGAAAACTGGTGAGAACATCTCCCAGCACAAAAATTTATTAAGGCACTAACTGGCAATGAGGTACAAAGAATTTAAGAACTAGGTTAATAAGATAATTTTGAGGAAGATCTAGATGGTAAAGGAGAAAGGGATAGGGTAAACGTAACCAAAACGTTTGTAGCAATTGGGACAAAATGAGTGAGGCATACTAGAAGTGTGTATTTTCAGGATCATGTGCCTGAACAAGTTTTCAAAAGTAGTTAAGGGCATAGCTACATTAAGTAATAAAATTTAAAAAATGTTAATTTAAAGGAGTTGCCACTGGAACTATTTTATATCACAGAAGATGAGTGATAAATCTATGGGACATGGTGCAAATAGTGGAGTCTTGGATGAGCTAAATTCATGAAAGGTGAAGATTAGTTCTTCCAGGATATCAGAAGTAGCTGGTTCTTACCCTTTAATGTGGAGTTTTTTTTGGGATGTATTGTACCTTGCTCATTTCATAAACAAAATACTATTTAATATGTTAATTATGGCATTGACCAAAATAATGTCTGGAGTCACCACCTGATAACTTTCTTCCTTTCTTCCAGATAAGTTATGCGTACTGCTGCCAAAACAACCCATAGAATCTCCTATTTACCAAGTTTCGTACAAGATGGGAAAAAACTAATTTGGAGGATCTTTGTATTTATTTCACTTTCAGCATGCCAGCAAGCTGGGTTCTTTTTCCTATGCCTCTCTAACCATTTGAAGTAAATAAAACTGCAAAAAGAGTAAAGCTTTTTATTCTTAGATAATTGATTTTGAGGAACTGAGTAATCTAGCCACATGAAACTTCTGATTATTCAGTAATTCCAATTATTTATGATTCCTCGAGCTTTGTCAGTATCAGAATCTTTTCCTTCTTTTCATGATTGCATTAACATTTAAGTTCAGTATAGCTATAAAGGGATAATCTTTGATCGATCTTGGGACTAGTTCAATTCAAAGTGACCAAGCAATTGGGTAAATGAGCCATACATGTGGATATTTTTGAAAAATAATATGGAAAATATTTCTTCAACATAGGCTATCGATAAAGTAAGATGAAAATCCCCGAAAACCCTGAATTGGTGTTTCCCACAGTTTATTCATTATTATCAATGTTTCAGACTGAAGATCTTTTCATCAGAGCAGAGGATTGTCTTTGTATTTAAATATTAACTCAGTTTTTCTCTCCACAGAACCTGCCTCTGGCTTTAATTCCAATTGCCAGCTTTTGTAGCATTTTGCTTTTGGAGTGCCCTTTTATTGCAGTTCACATGAGTTCTCGTGTTAAGCCACATTTGTGTTACATGATCTACCTTATAAATTTACTGCTCTTTATGATGAAACAATCTAAAACCCAATGATGCTTCTGTGTATCGGAGCATTGTTCTATGTGCTTTGAAGGATGCCCTGAATAACAGCAATGTGGGACTTTTATTTGGACTATTAAGTATTTTTCCAATAAAATTGTCAAACTGAGTTACCATCAATGTTTCCTTTGTCAAAATTGTGAACTGCAGGTCTGCTTGGGCAGATAATGAGGACAACACACTGGTGCCATCTAAATGAATGTGATCAAACAGAAACCAAATCTATTCAAGGGTGTACAGCATTATTTAAATAAGGGCTAACGAATGAAGAATGTCTTGGCAAGTGCTCTTAAGGATGACCATATTTATATGTATATCTCCGCACATTGGTGTCTGCCTATACGGTAGCTACATTTAAGAAAAAAATTAATTGACTATGAAGACCGGACAATGTATTAAAGATATGAGAAGCACAATCAAAGTGCAAATTTTGCTGATCATCTTTGATTTTTATGCAACTCTATTAATGAAATAATTGGTACATTTACTATAAATGTAATTATGACTACCTCCATGTCTACTTAATTTGTCGTTTAAAATATGGCCATTAAAATTATCATAATCTGTATCCTGTGTTGGATAACCATTTTAAATAAGCTTTAGGGAAATAAATACGCAATCTACCTAATTATGATCTTTCCTCAATGACTATCACCCAGTAGTTGATGCATCTACTGTGACGAAATGCCTTGAGAGTTGGTCATGGTTAGAATTAATCTCTGCCTAAGCAAGGACCTGGATCCGCTGCAATTTTCCTACCACTACATTAGGTCTACTGTGGATGCAATCTCATTGGCTCTCCACTTGGCCTTGGACCACCTGGACAACAGCAGAACCCACGTCAGGCTGCTGTTTGTTGATTACAGCTCAGCATTCAACACCATCATCCTCTCAGTACTAGTCAACAGGCTTTAAAATCTGGGCATCTGTACCTCCCCCTGCACTGATTCCCTGACTTCCTCGAATTCCTCATCAGGAGACAACAGTCAGAGTGGATTGGAAGTAATACCTCCTACAATCAACACCAAAACATCTCAAGTACGTGTGCTTAGCCTATTGCTCTACTCTCTCTTCTTCCATAACCGTGTGGCTAAGCACAGCTCATACACCATCTGCAAGTTCCACCGGCTGTCATTGGCTATATTTAAGGCAGAGGTTGATAGGTTCTTGACTAGTAAGGCTATCAAAGGTTACAGGGAGAAAGCAGGAGAATGAGGTTGAGAGGGATAATAAATCACCCATGATGGAACGGCACATTAGACTTGATGGGCCGAATGACCTAATTCTGCTCCCATGTCTTATGGTTTTATGATTATGATTCTGATTCCAATTCCAATTCAACTGAAGCTTAATTATCATTCAACCATATATGAATACAGCCAAATGAGACAGCATTATTCTGGGGCCAAGGTACAAAACACATTAACAACAGTCACACAGAGCACACATGGCACTTCCAAGACAACAAACACATGTAAGATATCAGTAAAATATATCTATGCAAAAAAAAAAGTTCAGATCAGGAGTTCATGAACGCTGCAGAAATCTGCAGTTGTCTGTAATAGTGTGTCTTCTGCCGAGTGAACACTGGGGGCAGCACTGACTCCAGCCTGGACGCCATGCCTCCTGGAGGGCATCGACTCTGACACCTTCTCCTGGCGGCTGTAAACAGGTGACACCGTAGTTTGATGCCCTGAGTCCACGAATGCCACAGAAGTCTGCGGTCGACCTCAATACAACTGCCCAATGACTACTGTGGGTGAAGAGCAGCACTGGTTCCAGTCTGGCTGCTGTGCCACACCACTCTCGGTGGAGCACATTGGCTTTGACTCCTCTCTCCTAACATCATTTACCTGAATTGGACTTTTTCAGTAATTTTTATGATTTATTCTGCATTGTTACTATTTTACCTTATTCTACCTCAATTACCTGTGGAGTGATTTCATCTGTATGAACAGAATGCAAGACAGGTTTTTGACAGTATCTTGAGCAACACACACAAAATACTGGAGACAGTCAGCAAGTTATGCAGCATTTATGAAAATGAATAAACAGTCGACATTTCAGGTCAAGGCCCTTCATCAGGAGTGGGAAGGAATGGGGATGACGCCAGAGTAAAAAGGTGGGGCGGGGGGAGGAAGGAAGATTAGTTAGAAGGTGATAGATGAAGCCAGGTGAAGAGCTGGAGAAAAAAGAATCTGATAAGTGAAGAAAGTGGACTGTGGGTGAAAAGGAAGTGGGGGCACCGGGGGGAGGTGATAGGCAAGTGAGGAGAGAGGTAAGAGATCAGTGTGGGGAGTAGAGGAAGAGGGAAGGGGAGGAAAACAATTTCTGAAAGGAGAAGTCGATGTTCATGCCACCAGGTTGGAGGCTACTGGGATAGAATATGAGCTGCTGTTCTTCAACCCTGAGAGTGACGTCATCATCGTAGAGCAGGCTGTGGACTGACATGTCCGAATGGGAATGGAGATAGGAATTAAAATGGTTGGCCACTGGAAAATTCCACTTTTGGTGGATGGAGCACTCGTGCTTGACAAAGCAAGCCCTAGTTTATGTTGTGTCTCAGCAGTGTAAAGGAGGCTGCATCACGAGCACCAGATGCAATAGGCAACCCCAACAGAGTTGCAGGTGTTGCCTCACCTGGAAGGACTGCTTGAGGTCCCGAATGGAGGTAAGGGGGGGGGGGGTTTGGTGAATGGGCAGGTATAGCATTTCTGTCTCTTGCAGGGATATGTGCCAGGAGGGAGTTTAGTGGGGAGGGTCAAATGGACATGGGAGTCATGGAGGGAGCAATCCTTACGAAAAGAGGAGAGTGGGGGAGGAGTTAAAGATGAGTTTAGTTGTAGGATCCTGTTGAAGATGGCACAAGTTGCGGAGAATGATTTGTAGGATGCAGAGGCTTGTGGTGTGGTATGTGAGGACAAGAGGAACTCTATTCCTGTTTATACAGCAGGAAAATAGGTGAGTGCAGATGTCTGGAGAATGGAAGAGGTATGGGTGAGGGCAGCATCAATGGTAAAGGAAGGGAAACTCTGTTCTTTGAAGGAGGAGGACATTACTCATGTCCTGGAAAGGGAAGCATCATCCTGGGAACAGATGAGTCAGAGATGAAGGAAATGAAAAAAGGGAATAATACTATTTGTACAGGAAACAGGGTGGGAGGAGGTATAGTCAAGATAGCCATAGGAATTGTTAGGTTTATAAAAGATGTCGCAGACAATTTGTCTCCAGATATAGCGACAGAGAGATCAAGAAGGGGGAAAGATATGTCAGAGATAGACCAAGTGAATTTAAAGGCAGGCTGGAAGTTGGAGGAAAAGTTAGAGAAAATGACAAGCTCAGCATGGGTACATGAACCAGTGTCAATGTAGCAAAGGAAGAGTTGGGAAGCATTATATGAAGGCAGGCATAGCTGGGGCCCATGTGGTTGCCCTTAAGTTTGGAGAAAGTGGGAGGAGCTGAAGAAAATATTGAGGGTGAGAACGATTTCTGCCAGACAGAAGAGGATGGTGGTGGATGGAACTGGTTGGGTCTTTTGTTGAGAAAGCAGAAGAGACCTTTAAGCCTTTCTTTCTGGGGGATAGAAGTGTCTAGGGACTGGACATGCATGGTGAAAATGAGGCAATCAGGCCGAAGGAATTGAAAGATGTTGAGGAGATTGAGAGCACGTGAGGTGCTGCAGATGTATAGTAGGTGAGAAGGGACTGAACTGCGGGACCAATCTTAGTATCTTGGTGCATGTGACAATAATAAAACAACACAAGTACCAATACTTAAAAAAACCTTTTCTGCTTCTGTTTTTGAAAAGGGAACACAGAAAGCTGTGAGTTTTTTGTCAGTTAATGATGAAATAAGGCATGTAAAACTTGTGTCTGGAATGGCTTAATATTTTCCTTGAATTGAGTAAATATCTTCCTTTAATGACAAAATATCTTGGGGAAATTGGAAAAGATAAGCTCAAACTTCTTGCTTTGCAGTGCATCTGAGACAAAGCCTTTACGATCATTATTTTTAAATTTTTTTTATTTTATTGAGATACTGCACAGAATAGCCCCTCCTGGCCGTTCAAATCACACCGCCCCGAAATCCCCTGACTTAATCTGAGCCTAATCACGGGACAATTTGCAATGACCTACATAATTATGAGTATTAAAACTGACCAACACCCAGCAGCTTGGTTGTTCTGAGTACTTACAGTTTTCATCAATGATGCTGAAAGACATGGAGACCAGCACTCAAGCTGAGGCATAGCCTAAGAGACGCCAATTGTCAATTGCCAATAATATCTACACCAACCACTGTGCTCTGCTACAGAGAAAGCGCAGGTAGGCACTAAAGCCTACGAAACCCAATTTCCCTCAGGATCAATAAAGTATATCTATCTATCTATCTAAGTGTAAGGTTAATGGGAAATATAGAGTTCATCTTTATTGTACGTGGTCTGATCAACGATCTTATAATAACGGAATACCAGCTGTCCTTGACCCTGTTGAGAACAACAAGACTGGGGTTGGGAAGCCTGAGGTCAATCAGCGAATCCAGTGGTCGGAAGCCAAAGGTCCGTTGCTGAGTCTAGGGATGGGGGCCCAGAGGTCAGTGACTTCAGAGTTCAGAGGCCACGGTTTGGAATTCAGAGGTCCATCTATATTGTTGGTTGCACAATCCTCAGACTGTGTTGGTTGTTAACACAAACAATGTATTTCTCTGTTTCAATTTACATGTCATTAATAAATAAATCGAATTTAATCTAAGGGAATATGTGGAAGAGGTAAAGGGCTGAAGGAGGAGGAGGAGAGGGATCAGAGGGAGGTATGGGCAGAGAAGGGGTGAGAGGGTAGTCAGAATGGGAAATGGGAAAATAAAAGAGAAGAACGGAGGGGGGAGAAATTGCTAGAAGTTAGAGAAATCGATGTTTATACCATCAGGTTGCTCACCGAACCCGAGTCTGGTCTCATCATGGCATTGGAGGAGGCCATGGATGGACATGAAAGAATGGGAATGGAAGTCAAATTGAAATGGGCAACCACTGGGAGATCCTACCTTGTGACAAACAGAGCGAAATTGCTCAGCTAAGTGGCTCCCCTGTGTGCATTGAGTTTCTCTCACCAATGCAAAGGAGGCCACACTGGAAGCACCGCATACAATCGACGACCCTGACAGACTAACAGGTGAAGTGTTGCTTCACCTGGAAGAACTGTTTGAGGCCCCGAGTGGTGGTGTGGGGCAGGGGTAGCACTTGTCCCAGTTGAAGGGAGGGCTAAGTGCCAGAATGGAGATCGGTATGAAAGGATGAATGGACAAGGGAATGTGTGTAAGTCCTTTTCATCATTGTCTCAGAAGCTGACTGCTGATCAGTTCAAATCAGCCTGGTCCACAGATGACTAAACACAGGAAGTATATAATAAAGTGGCCACTGAGTGTACAGAAAATAGAAATACAAGCAAGAAGAAACCATTCACACCTTAGTGTTGACTCTGTCTTTTAAAAAAAATGTGAAGGATCTGTTATCTCAACACCACTTGCCTACATAAACCTCACATCTTTTGTTTGCCTAAGTAACTCTCCTCCTTTAAGCACTTCTAACAACTCATCAAAAATTGCAATTTTCTTCCTGGCATGAGAGTTCTATAATTGAACTTCTATGGGAGTTCAGTAATGTGACTGAGTGCATCTTGCACAAGGCATTAGAAAAGAGGAAATTCCAGCTACATATATTGCTCGACCTTTTGTGGGGAGCTTTCTTCGAAGTTAGTGGAGTAGCATGCTGGGCTACTGCCTGTAAAGTTTAGGCTTGCATTTGCTTCCATGGTTCAGTGTCAATTTTTCTTTATCCACTTCTGTTAATGAGTCTGACCTGAAACATTAATGCTGTTTCTTTGTCTTGAGCTGTAGAATGTTTACAGCACTTGCTGTTTTTATTTCCAATTTCCATAATCGGCAGCAGTTTTTTTTATTATGAGTAAAATATTAGCTATAGTATTAACTATATAACTTCTTGATTGTGTGATATATGACAAATTAAACATTTCTGTGAATATCTCCCTGAGTTTACACAGTAGTGTGGTGGCCAGCTTAATGCTTTACAGCACAAGCAAGCGAGGGTTCAATTTCCACCGCTTTAATGAGTTAGCACATTCTTCTTGTGACCATGTGGATTTCCTCTGGGTAATCGGGATTCCTCCCATATTCCAAAGGTGCACAGGTTAGCAAGTTGGGGGCATGCTATGTTGGCGCTGGCAGTGCGACAACAAACGTTGAGGCAAACAACACATTTCTCTGTATGTTTTGATGTGTACATGACAAATAAAGCTAATCTTTTTTTTAGAAATGTCATTGTTCAAGTTAACAAAATTATGTTAATTAATGCACATAGTTGAGAATAGTAAAATGATTGGTACCATGATAAGACATGCATTGCCACAAAAGTACTCAAAGTTGGCAGGCACTGTGAAGCAACAGGAGTCTGAGAACATAACAGGGTAAAGCACAGTCCGGAATGGAACCAGATCATTTTCTTGCTTGTAACTAAATGAGAGCAAAGTTTGAAGTGTATGGTAATAATAATAACAGTAACTTATTTATAGAGCACTTTTCATATAAATAATGTAGTCCAAGGGTGCTTTACAATGGGATAATGTGCAAACATAAAAATAAAACGACAAAAATGAAAGCAAAGTTAAATAAACAGGTTTTGAACTAGCAATTAAAAGTGTCAGCTGAGTCTGCATCCCTTACAGTGTTAGGTACTTAAATTCTACATTTTAGGAGTGTAGTTAAAAAAAGGAGCTGACTGGCCAATTTTCTATTGAGGAAGAGTGCTTAAATAAAGAGAATGGCGTAGGAAATCCTGAGAGCTGGAGCAGGATTATGAAATGAATGGCAGGCATGGATGTGTTTAAACAGACAACAGAAGTACAGATTACCCTTTGACTAAGCTTAGGTCAGTGTGGCCGTTAATGAAAACCTTTTCTTCAACTTTTTATGTTTAAAAGCAACGTGAAAACTCACTACAGCTCCAGTTCTTCTATTTGAGGGAATTTTCTGTTTGTACATTAATTACCAGATTTCTTTTAATAACTTCTGACAATTGTTCTCAGAACTGAGATGCTAATTCGGTTTTAATTTACACATATGCTGCCAGTTTTAAATTTTTTTATTTCAGCATCTTCAGCTCATTTTGGATTTTCTTCATATTTCCTGTTACACTACTGAAAACACTTCAGGGATGTACTTACCTCCAGAGACCTTTGGAGCATCTTGAATCAGAATTAGGTTTAATATCACCGGCATATGTAGTGAAGTTTGTTAACTTTGCAGCAGTAGTACAATGCAATACATGATAAATATAGCAAACAATCTGAATTACATTAAATATATATGTATATTAAACAGCTAAGTTAAAGTAAGTAGCACAAGCGACGGAAATATATTTTTAAAAAGTAGTGAGGTAGTGTTCATGGGTTCAGTGTCCATTTAGAAATCAGATGGCAGAGGGGAAGAAGCTGTTCCTGAATCGCAGAGTGTGTGCCTTCCGGCTTCTGTATAGGCTTCAGGCTTCTTTCCTGATAGTAACAATGAGAAGAGGGCATGGCCTGGGTGGTGCGGGTTCTTAATGATGGACGCTGCCTTCCTGAGGTACTGCTCCTTGCAAATGTCTTGGATAGTACGGAGGCCAGTACCCATGATGGAGCTGACTAATTTTACAAGTTTCTGCAATTTACTTCAATCCTATACAGTAGCATCCCTCCACCCCCTCACCCCGTACCAAATGGTGATGCAGCCAGTCAGAATGCTCTCCACGATACATCTATAGAAGTTTTGAGTGTTCTAAGTGACAAACCAAATCTCCTCAAACTTCTAGGGTATAGCTGCTATCTTTCCTTCTCTATAGCTGCCTCAATATGTTGCATCAAGGTTAGGTCCTCAGAAACATTGACACCTAAGGACTTGAAATTGCTCTCTCTGCTGCTGATCCCTCTATGAGAATGGTTTGTGTTCTCTCGTTCTACACTTTCTGAAGTCCATAAGCAGTTCTTTGGTCTTACTAACATTGAGCACAAGTTTATTCCTATGACACCACTCAACTAGCTGACATTTCTCACTCCTGTATGCCCTCTTGACATCATCTGAGAGTCTGCCAACAATTTATGGATGATTTTGGAAGAAACTTTAAAGGTTCTTTTTTGTTTCTATAATATTTCCACAATGTCAAATTGTCTGCCTCACAGCTCAAAATAATATTCCATCTTTGTAACCCGCTCAGCATGCAAATGAGCTTCAGCAAGGAGGCAATTCAGAATTTTGTCTGAATACATACAGCATTGTACATTGTGATGTATGCAGACAGGTTAGTTTTAAACTTAAATGAAAGAGTTTCACAGTGAATCTGCAGGACTTCACAAGGGCTATTGATTTCTTCATATATCTTTACAACATAGAAGGGGCTACTTCAGCTCATTGAGTCAAGTTCAAGATTATTGTCATTCACCCATACACACGATACAACTAAGCAAAGCAACATTCCTAAGGGACCCAGGTGCAAAACACAGTGCACATGTCATATACAGCACATAAAATGATAATGATCGCATCCATCTGTCTCAAAGGACAATGGAGTGTGTGCTATGGGTTAGTCTGCTATGGCTGTGCAGTCTAACTTTAGAGCGGCAGGTCTTGCTGCAGTTTCCCACTCGTTACTACTGCCTCCCATGTTGGTTCTGTCATTGCAAACGGCAGCACTGGCCTGCGCGGAAGGTACAGCGATCCCCCTCTCGTCGTCACTGGTGCAGTCCATAGGAAAGCGAAGCAGTCTGTTTGGCATCAGCTTGGCTGCAGGAGCTGCTGGAAGGATGTTCAATGATGTCCTCAGGGGCTCCACTCTGGATTTCCTGTCTGGGTTTACTTCAGTAGCCTTCGTCTCTCCTGAGGCTGCCCACAAAGCAGTGGGGCTATTTACACAAAGCTAGGGATCTTGCTCACAAGCACCAGAGCACATAAAATAATATTAACACAATTATATAAACAGATAAAGAAAAAGTCTATACCATCTTCGAGAACAATTCCATTCCTCCACTAGTTTTCCCTGTAATTTATTCCGCCCACATTTCCTTCAACTTTTCCCAGATTCTACCACTCACCTACATACCAGAGGCTATTTACAGTGGCCAAATAACCTACCAACTTCTATACCTTTGAGATGTGTGAGGTAGCTGGAGCACCTGTAGGAAACCCATATAGCCACGAAGAAAATGTGCAAACTCATCACAGACAGCATAAGAGGTTAGGATAGAGCTCGAGTCAATCTACATGCATGACTTTGCTGTTCTTTGTTCTGCTGTGCCAGCCACATCATGTCTAACTGGGTTCACTCTATGATGTTTCATCAACTTTTCTGCATCTCCCACCCTGTCAAACATCATCTCCCAATCTACCACGCACCTCTTCCCATAATGAATTACGTCTTACATTCGGAAATACCTTACTTTGAGACAGGGTATACAGGGAAATGCAAACGTGGAAATACACACAGTTATCTACAACTGGTTTATTTACTAATTATGGCCAATTTATTAGACTCACCTGCTCATTAATGCAAATATCTAATCAGCCAGTCATGTGGCAGAACTCAAGAGATTCAATTGTTGTTCAGACCAACATCAGGATGAGGAAGAAATTTGATCTTAGTGACTTTGACTACTGAATGAATGTTGGTGCATCTAATTTCCAAAGGACAGTTTTGCATTGTAAATGACTTCTGTCATTTTGTTTGAATACTTTCATTCCACGATTTGAGTCATATTTTTTGTCTCTTTCTTTTTCAATCTTTTTATTAATTTCATAATAAACATAGCATAGTATGTTTACAAAGTTATTGGGAATACGTTGTTATAATTGACATAGTTAAATATAAACCCGGTTGGCACTTAAATGTTAAAACTCCCAATCATACAGAATACAGATGAACAACATAAAACAAAGAAAAATATCTTTAAAAAAATCATGAAAAAGGAAAAAAAAATATAACCCCCCCCCCAAAAAAACTAACCTAAACAGTGTTAATCAACTAAAAAAAAGACATGGGCTGTTATGTAACATCATAAAAAAAAGGAAGCATTAGTGTCGACGACCCCGTTCCTCTCAACAAATATTACAAAGAAATAGTATAAGTTTGGAAAAAGTCAAATTACATCATATGAAAATATTTTTTTTTTGTCTCAGTTCTTATACTTTCTTCAAGGTCTGGCTGAATTAAACTCAATCCTGGTCAGAGTTTTCTGCACTTTTGCAACTCAGCAGCAGCGTAACCTATTATGGAAGGTGGCAGAATTTTGTAGATTTGGAAATGATTTGCTAATTGATATCTCATTGTTAAATCTGTAATACTTGATCCTTCAGCAATTCTCACTGACCTCCCAGCTGCACCATTTTAGGCTGGATGATATGATGAAATGTGTGTGTACTTCATACATACTTCTTGCTTCACAAAATGCTCAAATGAAACTGAAGAGCAATATCCAAGATTAGCAATGCTGGTAAATCACAACTAGAGAAAATAGTTCATATCAAATCAAGTTTAATTATCATTCAACGATACATGGACACAGCTGAACAAAACAACAATCTTCTGGGGCCAAGGTACAAAACATACACAGCACATTCAAACTAGAGAGCAAACAAAAACAGTCACGCAAAAAAACACACATACAAGACCACAAGACGTAGGGTCAGAATTAGGCCATTCAGCCCATTGAGTCTGCTCTGCCATTCTATCATGGCTGATCCTGGATCCCACTCAACCCCATACACCTGCCTTCTTGCCCTGTCTTTGATGCCCTGACTGATCAGGAAACTTCTGCCTTAAATGGACTTGGCCTCCGCCGCAGTCTGTGGCAGAGCATTCCACAGATTTACTGCTCTCTGGCAAAAAAAAATTCCTCTTTACCTCTGTTCTAAAGCGCAAAACCTTGAGCACCATGTCCCGCAAATTGATGGTACAGTTTCTGGCACTGCAATCCAGCATGTCATTCCACTGATCAAACACTGGAGGGCAGCACTGATGGGAGAGGCCAGCCCCCAACTGAGCATGGACTGCCTCCGGCGTCTCCTCTACTGGACTGCAACAGCCAGCAAGCTAGCGACTTGAGGCCTATTCCTCACTACAAATGAGGCTATGCAGCTTCCTCACCGCCTGTCACACCACCAAACAAGAGAAACAGGTCTGCAGTATCTTACATTATCAATGTCCAATAGGGTCTTGTGATCGCAAGAGAAATGTCCAAGACAATCAACCACTGTTACACTGCAGGCTGGCTTCATGCACCAACTTTGATGCCTTTGAGTAGTAGGCAGCTCCTCCAAACCTAATCAGGTTCTTTCGACGCACTGGCTGGCTCCTCTGACATGTCAACTGGCTGCTCCGATCAATGAGCAGCTCACTGATTGGGTAGACCTGCGTTACCCAGAGTTCTTGGAGTCCAGTAATGTCTTGCGATCGTAACATTTAACATATCTAACAAAGAAAAGAACATCATTGGTTGGTTGCTGAGAGGCTGCTGCATCAGAATGTACCGCCATCTTACTGGAAGATCTCAATTCTTTGACAATAGTACTGAAACCCAATAAACTTTGAAATAAAATCAAAAAATGCTCAGCGGGTCAGGATGAATTTGTGGAAAGTGAAACAGAGTTAAAGTTTCAGGTTGAAGACCCTTCATCAGAACTGATAATGAGACAAAATGGGCTTGTTAAAAGGGTGGGAAAGGGATGACCTCTCTGGGGTGTTTGAATCTTATTGTCATCAGTTAGAAGATGAGCTCAACAAAGCAGCCTACAGAGAAGAAGTCATCACCCTGACACAGTGGTCTCAAGAAAAAAAAAATCCTCTCCCCCAATGTCAAAAAAACAAAGGAGCTGGTTGTGGACTAAAGGAGAAATGGAGACAGGCTAACCCCTATTAGCATCAATGGATCTGGGGTTGAGAAGGTGAACAGCTTGAAGTTCCTCGGCATACACATCACCAAGTATCTCACGTGGTCTGTACATATGAGCTGTGTGGTGAAAAAAACACATCAGCACCTCTCTCACCTCAGGTGGTTTAAGAAGTTTGCTGTGGGTCCCCATATCCTAAGGACTTTCTACAGGGGCACAACTGAGAGCATCCTGACTGGCTGCATCACTACCTGGTATGGGAACTGTACTTCCCTCAATTGCAAGACTCTGCAGAGAGTGGTGCAGACAACCCAGTGCATCATAGACGTGAACTTCCCAATATTCAGGACATTTACAAAGACAGGTGTGAAAAAAAGGGCCCGAAGGACCACTTAGGACTCCTGTCACCCCCTCCCCGCCCCCAATCACAAACTGTTCCAGCTGCTGCCATCCGGAGCATAAAAGCCACGACCAACAGGCTCCGGGACAGCTTCTTCCACCAGGCCATCAAACTGATTAATTCATGCCAATACAATTGTATTTCTATGCTATACTGACTGTCCTGTTGTACATACTATTTATTACAAATTACTATAAATTGCACATTGAGACAGAGACATAACATAAAGACTTTTATTCCTCATGTATGTGAAGGATGGAAGTAATAAAGTCAATTCAAATTTTCTACCTCAATACCTATATACCGTCTACAAAGTCAGCAGAGAGGATAATTGATGTCCGGTCTTTGACGTATATTTGGGATTTCAGAAGATTTTGTTAAGATTGCACATAGTAGTTTTCTGAACAGCGATAAAGCACATAGATTTAGTGTAATATAACGGAATGGACTGAGAATCGATTAACGTATAGAAAACAAAGAGTGAGAATAGAGGAGTTCATCTCTGATTGGTTACCTGTGACCAAAAGGGTACCACATGACTTATTTCTGGCTCCTCGACAATTCCACAATCCATATCAGAAATTTGGATTAATTGACTAAATGCCATATTTCAAAGTTTATTAATGACACAAAGTTATATGGCGAGTACTGAAGAGAATGCAAAGAGGCTTGAAAAAAAGATCTTGTGTAAATGGGCAACAGTATGGCAGATTTTGTGAAATACTTGAGATTACCCATAAAGGTATAAAAAAAGAGATTTCTTTTAATCAGTTTAGTGAGTAAAAGACCATGAGACCATGGTTGGCATGAACTTGCTGGGCCGAAGGGCCTGTATCTATACTGTATTGCTCTATGATTACAAGTCAGCATCTTTAAAATTCCTGGGCATTAACATATTGGATGACTTGTTCTGGGCTCAACACATGAGGAATATGTCAAAGACCGGACATCAATTAGAAGGTTAAAGAGGTTTGGCGTGTTAACACCCTAACACACTTCTGCAGGAGATTGCTTAATACAATAAAGATAAGAACAAAATAATACTTATCAACCAATCAATGAACTGATTCATATAATAGAAGAGAGAACCTCGGGTGTCTGGGAGTATTTCTACAGTTGTTTTTTCCTCTCTCCCTCCCCTCCCCCTCTATTTGTGACCAATTTAATATTCTTCCAAAATTTACCAATTTTTTTTTTATCCCAGTACTTTTCCAATCCCTCGTGGTAACAGCCCGTACCAGCTTATCCCTTGTAACCCTTGACCTGGACTCATATCTTGAAAACAGAGACAGCAGATTTACAAAAGACATTCTTCACCAGTATCTAATCTGAAGAAGGTACATCCAAGTAAATTCTTAAGGTATTACCACATTCTTAGCTGACACCATTTTGTCTTACAACTACCATTTTGTATTAAACACATTGTACTTACCAAGGTGCAATGAGAAAAGTTATTTGGTAGCTTTTTCTCCTTCCAAGTGACATGATGATGGGTAATGATGAGTTTGTGTACAGAGAGGAAATTACGAACCTGATGGCATGGTGCAAAGACAATCACCTATCCCTCAACGTCAGCATGACGAAGGAATTGGTTGTTGACTTCAGAAGGAGTAGCGGACCGCACGACCCAATTTACATTGGTGGTGCACAAGTGGAACAGATCAAAAGCTTTAAGTTCCTCGGGGTCAATATCACAAATGACCTGACTTGGTCCAACCAAGCAGATTCCACTGCCAAGAAGGCCCACCAGCACCTTTACTTCCTGAGAAAACTAAAGAAATTTGGCCTGTCCCCTAAAACCCTCACTAGTTTTTATAGGTGCACCATAGAAAGCATTCTTCTAGGGTACATCACAACCTGGTATGGAAGTTGTCCTGTCCAAGACCGGAAGAAGCTGCAGAAGATCGTGAACACGGCGCAGCACATCACACAAACCAATCTTCCGTCCTTGGACTCACTTTACACCGCATGCTGTTGGAACAGTGCTGCCAGGATAATCAAGGACACGACCCACCCAGCCAGCACACTTTTTGTCCCTCTTCCCTCCGGCAGAAGGCTTGGGAGCTTGAAGACTCGTATGGCCAGATTTGGGAACAACTTCTTTCCAACTGTGATAAGACTGCTGAACGGATCCTGACCTGGATCTGGGCCGTACCCTCCAAATATCCGGACCTGCATCTCGGTTTTTTTGCACTACCTTACTTTCCATTTTTATATTTTCTATTTATGATTTATAATTTACATTTTTAATATTTACTATTGATTTGTAATCCAGGGAGCGTGAAGCGCAGAGTCAAATATCGCTATGGTGATTGTACGTTCTAGTATCAATTGCTTGGCGACAATAAAGTATGAAGCATAAAGTATGATACAGCAATTCGAATGTGCAGGAACGCAAGAAGCTGCAGAGAGTGGTGGACTCTGCTCAGCACATCACTGGTGACATCTTCAAGAGGGCAATATCCATCATCAGATATCCCCACCATCCAGGCCATGCTGTCTTTTTTGCAGCTACCATGAGGCAAAAGATACAGAAGCCTTACATACCATACCATTAGGTTCAAGAACATCAATGTCCTTTCAGCTGTTGGTTCTTGAGCAAATGAACAGAACCCTAATCACTACAGTTTAACAACACCATGACCACTTTGCACTAAAATGGACTTTAATTTTCTTTTCTAATTGTGTTCTTCATGTAAAAAATATGTACAACTTACATGTTTTCTTGTAAATTCTGCTTCTATGATGCTCTGTTCTGGTGATGCTGCTGCAAGTAAGTCCTTCATTTCACTCATGCATAACTGTACATATGCAGACTTCCCACCTCTCCTGGAAGTTCCAGGAGTCTCCCGCATATCAATAGCGGTTCCCTGACACCCGGAAATTATATACAATATCTCGGAAATCGATTTTTTTGAGAGCAAGAGCGAGCACCCTGATTGGTGTCCCTTCGTGCTAAGTAGACCTATCAGTTTTCTCTGTGGGCGGGATTTACAGTCGACTTCAAAAATAATGAGTGTTGCTCGCTACACTGTTTGCAACAGAGACTTTTCTATTGTCCATGGTGGGTTAAAATGTAAAAGACATGTTGAGTTGAGTTTAACAGGTGTCATTCGTTCATTAGCATAGCTAACGTTATTCAAAATAGCTGGCTAGCTGCTAAGGAGCTACTCTATTGATGTCCTACATGATGAGGCCAAACTCCCTGTAAACTTACTTAAAGTTGTAATAGAATAAACATGATAATATAAGTACATATTTTAATGTCACATTTTCTGTATATACCCAACTTGGTTTACAGCTTAGACAAAAATCACTAAACAAAGTATTACATACACCCTTGGAGGTCGACCCGGGGGGGGGGGGTTAATATGGGGTTGCGGGGGGCAGGGGTGCTACTTCCCTGAAATGGTGGTGCGACCTCCCTGAAATGAGTTTCTGCAGGGTGGGATGTCTGCATATGACAATAAACTCAACTTTGACTCCAATTAAAGAAATATTGACACGAAAATACATCTGGGTGTCCTTGTAGACCAACCATGAAAATGGTAATTAGGAAAACAAATAGAACATTTGACTTTCCTGCAAGCAGTTTGGACACAAGGATGTCAAACTAAAATTACATGAGGCCTAAGTGAAACCAGATATGACTTATTCTGTGTTTTATCTCTCCTCAACCAGAATAGGATATTCTTCTTACAGAGAAGTACAGCTGCAGTTAATCAGACTTGTTCTTAGGATGGCAGATTTGTCATTGAGTAGATCAGAATCATAATTATCACAAGCATATATAATGAAATCTAGATTACAGTAAATAAATATATAAAATACTTGAATTAAGTAGTGCAAAAACAGAAATATAAAAGTAATGAGGTAGTGTTTATGGGTTCACAGTCCAATCAGAAATCAGTTGGCAGAGGGGAAGAAGTTGTTGCTGAATTATTGAGTGTGTGCCTTCAGGCTTCTGTACCTCCTTCCTGATGGCAGCAATGAGAACAGGGCATGTCTTGGGTGATGGGTGTCCTGAATATTGGACACTGGCTTTTTGAGGTAAACTCTTTGAAGATGTCTTCATTACTGAGGACGTTATTGTTCTTTAGAGCTTAAAGAACAAAATTAATTTCATCTATCATCTTTTATTTGTGCTCCTTCCCCTCCCCCAACTTCTTATTCCGGCTTCTTTCCCCTTCCTTAACAGTCCTGATGAAGGGTCTCAGCCCAAAATATTAATTCTTTACTCATCTCCAGACATGCCGCCTGATCTGCTGAGTTCCTCAAGCATTTTGTGTGTGTGACTAAGGAATGAGAAGTAACAACATTGAAAAACACAATAATTTTTTCTTTGAGTACAAGGAAAGCAAAAAGAAAGTTTAAAAAACAGCAGATGCTGGAAATCTAAAAGTAAAAAGAAACAGAAGATGCCGGAAACACTCAGCAAGCCAGATAGCTTCCAAGTCAAAGCTCCATTATCAGAACCAGGAAAGGGAGGTACACCAAAGCTCTATTAATCCACTGCATTTAGGACATTAGTGGGGCTGAACCAGCAGATTTTCTGCACTATTGTATGTTATTTCCATAAATACTCCAACACACTATCCTCTTTTTTTAAGATGCCACACAGCAGAAGAATATATTTTGCAGTGAAACTGTTAAGTTTAAAGGGTTCATGGGGAAACAAGTCTGTGGTAAGTTTAAAGGGAGTGAAGGGCATAGCGCTAGAGAAATTTCAAGATAGCAGGAAATCTAATTAAACATAAGAAAATCTGTGGATGCTGGACAGAGTCTTGTCATCTTCAGAAGTTTTCGGATGACTCTGCCATAGTTGGATGCATCAGCAAGGGAGATGAGGCTGAGTACAGGGCTACGGTAGGAAACTTTATCACATGGTGTGAGCAGAATTATCTGCAGCTTAATGTGAAAAAGACTAAGGAGCTGGTGGTAGACCTCAGGAGAGCGAAGGTACCGGTGATCCAGAGGGTCAGTGTGGACATGGTGGAGGATTACAAATACCTGGGGATACGAATTGACAATAAACTGGACTGGTCTAAGAACACTGAGACTGTCTACAAGAAAGGTCAGAGCTGTCTCTATTTCCTGAGGAGACTGAGGTCCTTTAACATCTGCCGGATGATGCTGAGGATGTTCTACAAGTCTGTGGTGGCCAGTGCTATCATGTTTGCTGTTGTGTGCTGGAGCAGCAGGCTGAGGGTAGCAGACACCAACAGAATCAACAAACTCATTCGTAAGGCCAGTGATGTCGTGGGGATGGAACTGGACTCTCTCGCGGTGGTGTCTGAAAAGAGGACGCTGTCTAAGTTGCATGCCATCTTGGACAATGTCTCCCATCCACTACATAATGTACTGAGTGGGCACAGGAGTACGTTCAGCAAGAGACTCATTCCACCGAGATGCAGCACAGAGCGTCATTCCTGCCTGTGGCCATCAAACTTTACAACTCCTCCCTTGGAGGGTCAGACACCCTGAGCCTGGTCCTGGACTTATTTCATAATTTACTGGCATAATTTACATATTACTATTTAACTATTTATGGTTCTATTACTATTTATTATTTATGGTGCAACTGTAACGAAAACCAATTTCCCCTGGGATCAATAAAGTATGACTATGACTAAATCCAAAGCAACATACCCAAATCATCAACTGTTTGTTCATTTCCATAGATGCTGCCTAACCTGCTGAGCTCCTGCAGCATTTTGTGTCTGTTGCTCAGCAAATAGAACTAGGTGAGTTCCAAAGGAGCGTGGGAATCCTATACTGGTGAGTTTCAAAGGAGCGCATAATCTGAAATCTTGGTGAATGAGATATCAAGAAGTGGGATGCCCAACCTGTGAAAGGAACTGTGGAAGCAAGGCCCTGGTGTGTGAAAGAGAGCACAGAATCCAGGACCCCGGCATGTAAAAACGTGGGTAGGATCCGGGGTACTAGTGTGTGAAAAAGGATTGTGGGAAATGGGCCCCTAGTCTATGAAAGGTAGAGAAGGACAGGGGCGGTGGTGTGTAACAGTGTGCGAAATATCTTGTGAGCCAGATGCTCAAACATCAGGATTTCAAAATATTCAGATACTAGACTGTGAAGTCAGGTCCAGTTTGTTGTTACATGCACAACTGCACTGAAGTACAAATATAATGAAAAACGTGGGCACGTAGATTAAGACAAGAGAACAGAGTGGTTGCAAGGATATACAGGAGAAAAGGAACATCTGAACAGCACAAGGCCAAGGACTCTAGAAGTACGAGTCACATTCTCAAGTTAAGGGAAAGGCCACTTAGGACTGGGGGAGGAGGGAGAAATCAGAGAAATCATTCAACGGGTGGTGAATCCGCAGAATTGTTATCCCAGAGTCACATGGACTCTCTGCTATTGGTGGCTTCCTATCTGAGATCACAAGTTTTTCTAAAGTTGTGGAGATTAAGGAAAACTGGTGGTGGGGCAGGAAGTCTTAAATAAAAACAGTAACAGATCTGTAAATGCTCAGCAACACAGGTCACGTGTGGGAAGATAAACAGATTTAATGTTTCAGGGCAGGAAAATGGTGCTGAGGTAGAAGATTGCTCTTTTCTGTTGGTGGGACAGTTTCAAAGGGCTGAATAACCTACTCTGGCCGCGATATCCTTTGTCTACAATACATCATTCTTTAGCTCTATGTGTAACCAGAGACATATTTACAAACTGCAGAAAATAAATTGCAATTTAAAGACATGCCGATCACCAACATTGCTGCCTTTGGATCAATGTAAAAGGCGAATACCTGAAATTGACCAATCCTGAAGAAGGCTCTTCGCAGACGCGCGCTAACTGACCAATCCACTGTAGCTCTGTGTTATACCCGTAGGTTACTGGCGGAGCCCGATAATTCGGATATTCACCAATCAGAGAAAAGAATTTTCCAACTATCAACCAATGAACAAGGATCTAGGGGGTGGGGTGCTTCGTTGAGGGTGTAGCGCGCAGGCGCATTGGCTTTCACGTACGAGACAACATGGCAGCAAACGGGGAAGCATGAGTTATCTCATTCAAAGGCAGCAAAATGGCTAGCAACAATATGAAGGTGAGGAAAGTCGGCTGTTGCAGTGTCGTGCTGGAGAAAATATCTATCGCATAGTGCGGGATTGAAAACAACCTGGGTGGGGAAATGGGAAGAGTTTTATCTCCTTTCAGGATGATTGAAAAATTCCATGAGGTCGACGCTTAGGCCCTGGGGTGTTTTCTGGGGCCTGACTCTAAACACGGTACGGTGCATATTGGAAAGAAGGAATCTCCCTTCTTCCAAGCTGTCACTACCACTTAAAACATTCTTCGTCCCCGTCGGCTGGCATCTTGGTTTTGGTTGCGTTCCAAAATGTTCAGCTTATCAAGAAAACATTAGAAGATATAAGGTGTGGGGGAGGGGTTCCTGCCTGCTGGTGATGATTCATTCCAGCATGGACTGTTTTTACTGCAGATTATCCCGCTTCCTAACGTGTTTAACTGGGTAAATTGTGATCGAACGCTAGATCGGAAGAGGGTTAATTTTGTTCAGTAAGATCCATGCGTGTTTCATGGGGATGAATGGTCAAAATGGATTCCGATATACATTTTTCGATGAGAGGCTTTGCGTGCTGTACGATCAAAATATTTTGATTAAGTACTCGAATATATTGGTGGTCGATTCTTTTTTTTGGCCACACTAGCGTTAATTCTGTTTGGCAGTTTCACCCTCAGTTGGTTACTATGTTGGAACATTTAAACAATGGTGTTGATTTCTAATGTATTAAGGTATTTTTCCAAGAGAAAGTAAATCAGTGGAAGTTTATTAGCGACTGCTAATTCAACTCAATAAATGTGAAATATCTTGTAATGAGCATATTCAAAATTTATAACTAAATGCTAGATTAGAAAAGCATAGACGCTGGGGCAAAGTGTTGTCCCTGATAAGTTGTTACTTTTTAAAGGGACTTATATGTTGAAGTACTTTTTTTTCTTGATTCAGCATTTTCATAAAAAAAGATATTCTGAACTTTACCTTTTGGAATGTTGAGTTATGCAGACGTTAGAATCTGTACATATATTAAAAGTCTATTACACAGAAAAGTGCTTCAGTTCTGGAGGTGAAAATCTGATGGAGAGAAAATCAGGTGATCAGTACATTAGTTTAGATTGCAGCACTCCACTGGCTGTAAAATAACATAACTTTGATTCTACAATAAAATTAATATTTTTATCTGCAAAGAAAGATGTTTGAAATCCTTTTGTGCAAGTGGTGATGAATGCAAGGTCATTTTTTAATCTTAAATTTGTAGTCACCAGATATTAAATTTATGATACCAAAGAGCAAAGGTCATAGAATGGAGGGCCATGCTGGAGGCTGTGCTATTATGTGTCCAGTGTAAATCAGTGACCAATGTGTAACATTGCATACAACAGAGGCATTATAGAAATGTATAAGCCTATTTTAAAAAAAAGTGACTAATAATTATAATTCCCAGTATTTATTTGTCAGTTGATTGACATCTAGCTAAGATGTTTTGTGGCCCCATGAAAGAAAGTTGCTAAACCATTTTGCCATTCATTCATAATGATTCAAAATGTTACTGATTTTTCTTCAGCCATAAAAATAATTTTCAAATTGATGTTTTAAGTTTTAAAATAGTTTTATTCCACTTTATTTAGCCCAGTTCTTTTCTACTAGAAACAAAGGGCACCAGCTCCACAGTGGCATTATTTTCAGAAGCAAGAGAGTGTCATGACCAGAAATCCTTGCACTACTGGTGCCAAGAAAAAATGCTATGTTTTCATTTTAACATTGCAAAATATTCCCGCCAAAATGGTTTTGTTTTAAACAATCGGAATATGTAACAGAAAATGAAGATTGGTTTTAAATTTATACAGGTGATTCTCTCCCCCCCCCCAACTGTGATTAATAGACTGATTCTATTGTTTTAGTTTTTCATATGTTAATCAGTGGCAGATAACTATCTTTATCTGGCATTTCCTTTCCACTGCCTATAAATCTATGGACTATTATCTATAGGCTTTGTCCAATGTCTAGGACAATGAATAATAAAACATCATTCAACTAAAGCTTGGGAAGACTGAACAAGATGATTTTGGTTCTTCACTATTTCCTGTCCCCAGTGTCAACTGAACTCCAGTTCCTGATCATTGATCCCATTCCTTTTCCAGCATACTTCAGGACTGAAACTAGTTGTTTTTAACAGACCTGTCCATACAATCACCAAAACTATCTTCTGTAAAGTTGCCTGAGACTTGCTGTTATCCAAGCTGACTTGTTCAGACACTTACTCCTCTCTGCTTGACAACTCCAATGTAGTTCTGTTGTATATCTTGAGGTAATAAAGAGATGAGTGTTAGTGCAGAAAAGTGGTGCATAGCACAGGAGATTGAAGGTCCAAATGTGTTATTTCTACTATTTCTTGTATTTTTGTGTTCATCTAACTTGGATCAAGCCTAGACTGTATGTTCACTTACATCAGTTCTTGGTTTTAAAAAAATCTCCATTTTAATGTGACTCTTCTTGTCCTTCTTTATCCTTCAATCTCCTCCAGTCTCCTATATTTAATGTTTCTCTTTCTGTTCTCTTGGGCATTCTATATTTTATTTGCTTCACAATGACTGATATGGAATTCAAGGCCCTGGAATTCCCTCATTACATTTTCCTCTTTGCCTTTTACTCCTTCGTTTCTTTTTAAATTTTATTTTTGGCCAAACTCTTTATCGTGTGCTTGTTCTTGCAGTCAGATGTTGTGTTGGTCGATAACATTTCTCCTGAGTGTCAATGTTAGGTGTGTCTTATCCTTGTAATGTGTTGTAACCTAGGGCTCATGCACTTTTCAAGCCAATATCATACCATAAGTTAAAGCTATTTTGTGTGCGTGTTGGGGGAGAGAAGGTCAAGAACATTGGTATTTAATGCTGGATGTTCAAAGTGTGAATTTTTGTTTTTAATTTGGGATAGGTGGTGGCAAATGAAGTCAATGAACAGCATGGTTAGGAAAGTGTTCTGCCTCCATTTACAATTTAAAAAGTCACATTTTCAAGTCATTGCATCCATAAAACGTAAGGTTAATATTTAAGAATGTAGGTTCATTATCTGAACAGGACTGGGGTTTGTGTACAGAACTGGTATAGAGCTGATATTTTTCCCGTTACTGGAATAAAATAATTGTTGCAGTCATCATTTAATCTACTTATCTATTTCACCAGTGTTAGATTTTGAATCTTGCTGCTGCTTTGATAACCTAATACAAATGCAATTCATGACAACATGACACTGTAAAAGCTGCTTAAGGATTCTTTGACACTTAAGCTTGTTTTTTTTTTATTCACTGAATATTTTTGTCTTTAACTCTTGGGAAGATTACTCAAATTTATCATGCTTCTGAGTGTGCTTTCTGTCCAAATGTCTAATTACTGTATCCCAGGACTGAAAATAATAGCCTACCATAGTTTTGTTCAAAATTTCACTTCAGGTTTTGCACAAGGTTATTTCTTTTGGCTAAAGTTAAAGTGTATATGTAAATCAGCCTTAATTGACCTTAAAATTAAAAACCAGAAGATGCTGCCAATACTCAGTGAACCAGGCAGCAGTTTTTTTTTGGAAAGAGAAATCGTCAAACCATTCAGCCTGATAACCTGCTCTCAGAACTAGGAACGATTAGAAAATTTGTTTTAAATTGCAGATTAGGAGGAGGAATGGTTGAGGAATAGGGATGTTGGAGATCAAGAGAGATTGGATGATACAAATTGGGGTGGTGTGTGCTGAAAACGTCTGATTTAAGGCTTGTTGAAGTTGATCTGGATGGATGGAGATGAAGAAGGGAGAATGAGAAAGAAAACATCGCTGGAACTGAGGTACAAAACACTGGGTGTCTGCTGCAGTCAAAGATAGAAATACTCGACAGCCCATTCACACTTCTTCCACTTTAATGTACTGCACTTTGGACCTCTTTGCAAAGCACCTCCAGGTGATCTTAACTGTCAGTTCAACTGTGACTGCAGTTTCCTTTCCTACTCCCATTTTGAAAGTTCAATGTAAGAGAAACATCTCATCTCCTAACTAGTCATGTTACAACTCTCAAAAATCAACATTTAATTCAACAATTTGGGTGGCACAGCTTCTAGAGCTGTTTCCTCAGAGTGCCGTAGATCCTGACCTTGGGTATTACTTGTGTGGATTTTGCACATTCTCCTTTTTATTGTGTGAGTTTCTTCTGGTGCTGTGGTTTTGGCTTGAGTCCCAAAGTTCTGCAGGTTGGTAGGTTAAATGGCCACTGTGAATTGCGGGTAGTGGCGAATGTTGGCTGGAATGTTAGAATTGGGAAAGGTTGGGATTATTCCCACTGGTACCTAGGCCAGGTAGCTGACTTCAAAGAAGTTTCAAAAGTGAAAAATAGGGCAGAGGTGTCCAAAACAAGAGCTGTAAGTTTAAGATCAGAAGAAAGAAATTTAAAGGAGATCTAAGGTGGACATCTTTCACACACAGGGTGGTGGTACAGGTAAATGTCATAGCATTCATGGGTCTTGGATAGATTTGTGTCTGTGGGCAGATGGGATCATCTTGGATCAGCATGATGGAGGACAGACGAGTGGAAAAGATCCATTTCTCTGCTGTGCACTGCTTTGATTCCTTATGTGTACGTGAGTGACATAATCTGGGAGATAAGAATGTGGGGGGGAGGGTATAATGGGTTAGGAGTGAATTCATTTAAAGAAAATGGGTACTTGGTGGTCAGCACAAACTTAGCTTTTTCTGACTAATCTCTTCAGGTTTATTTCAAAACGGAACACTTCTGAAGAAAGGTCATAACATCTGTTTATATCCGTTCACGGATGCTGCCTGACTTGATGGGCATCTTTGCACTTATGAATTTTAGCAACTGCAATCGTCTTGTATCTCATCGTCCTATTATTGTTTTTGTTTTATCCTCGTTCATCTCTCTGTTTACAACTCTTACAGATGGATTGGCTGTAATTAACAATTCTGTACTGTCCTCAGCCAAAATCACCATCATTGTTAAGTATCCCAGTTCCAGCTAAGTTCTATGTGGTGCTACAAGAAGCTTTGATTGGCGTTTAAATAATTGGCAAGGATTGGAAATACTTTTAAATAATGGGCTAAGGAAGAAAACTGTTTAAGAGATATAACAATAGCATTTATAACATTGAAAAACTTTGACTTTTAGTTTCAAAATAATAGAGATTAAAAGTGCATGCCAATCACACTTAAGTGAGGTGGAAGGTGCAATTCGGTACTAAAATGGGAACCTAGTTTTATTTGGAAGTATATAAATAGTTGATTGTAAAAGAGAACTCATTTAGTTAAACTAATGCTAATTTTGGACTTTGATATGTTTGGTATCGTAGTTGAAAAGCTGCAGGAATTCTGGATCTATTGAAATCTTATCATTAAGGTGAGGAATTTAAGTAAATAAAATAGAATTTAAAGCAAATTTCAATAATGACCGTGCATTTTTTGGTTTATCAGATAACCTTGTCTAGTTCAAGAGTGCTCTTCAAGAAAGGCAATGTCATTATAGCTTAGGCTGGTCTCCAGAGTCAACAATGCATCACCTTGTCAAGAACAAGTGGGCATCGATGCTAAATACTGACATTGTTTAGAATAGCTACATCCAATAACTAAGTTAAACTCATGAGCAAATACCTTTTTTTTAAGAACTATAAAATGTCCAGATTGAGACAATTTGGCACATTATTGAGAAGAGCTATGAAATACGCTGTCTTGTAATTTCCTCTTGGTGTTTAATTTGCTATTGAAAGGTCCTTTTTGAATCTGTTTCATGGAATCGTTTTGTCATTAATTCTACCTTGAGTTGTTTGTGATTTTAAATACTTCTATTATGAAATCTCCTTTTGGCCTTTCTGTTCCCAGAAGAACAGTCCCAGCTTCTCTTATAACTTGTTTCTAGTACTCTTAGAACATGGGAAAAGTGCAGCACAGAACAGGCTATACAGCCTGTTCGTGTGACTTGTTGAATATACCTGCTTCTACTATTTCCCCTGGCACTGAGTTCTGGAATATAGAACTTTCTACAAAGAAAAAAATTGCCTTATAAATCTTGGTTAGACTTTTTTCCCCTCATTTTAAACCCATGTCCTAGAGAATTTGACATTTTCACCCTGGAGAAAAATATTACCTTGCTTATGCCTTTCATAAATTATATGCTTCCATTAACCTCTGATATGTCAGAGAAAACAATCCAGGTTTATCCAACTCCCTCATAGTTATATTCTCTAATCTAGGCAATGTCCTGGTAAACCTTTATGCATCCTAATGTTATGGTGACCAGAACTTCACACAATACTCCAAATGTGGGCCACCTAAAGTGTACAGCTGCAACAAGACTTGCCAACTTTTTTTTTTAACTTAATGCCCAACTAATTAAGGTAAGCATGTTGTACAATTCTCTATCCAATTGTGTTGCCATTCCATGGTGCCGCCATACATCAATGATCCTAAGTGTTTTACCATTTACTACATACATTACTCTTGCATTTATTTTTTAAAATGCAACATCTCACATATCCAGACTAAACTCCAGTTGCAAATTTTCTCCTGATTTCTAAAGGATCTATATCCAACTGCATCCTTTGACAGCCTTCCTTGCCATCTATATCGAATGCAATCCATGGCGCAATGTTTTTGGATATATGTCAAGACCTCAAAACGTTAGGTATTTAGCAGAACATTGTTGGAAATAATGTCTTCAAGTGTTCAGCATAATTAACTTGCTTTTTGTAAATCAGTTATACAACCTGGGATTTCATGCTGCCTTTTACAGCCATGTTGATGTCTGCTGTATTCAAAAGTTATACCTGATGTTCCTTTCTTCATGGGCCTTTAATTTGTATAATTTAGTTGATCTTATCTCTTAATATATAATTTTTAAAACATCTATTAAATTTAATCTGCTATGCAACTGCAATTTTATGTCCAGCTCCTGAACTCTGAGCTCTTACTGAATGATACTTTTAATAATGCCAATATCTGGGGGGAGGAGGGGTTAGGTACATGGTTATGTGTTCAGCTCCTTTCTTCCCTCAGCCAATTGTGTATTCACTCAGCTCACCAAGGTCATGGATTTCAATTATTCAAACAAGTTAGTGTAATAACTCTCTGGTACAGTACACATTTTCCTTTGGCTACTTTAACTACCAGTTGACGTTATTTTTGGTTGAGCTTAAGTGTCAGTATTTACTGTTGTAAATTGCTGTCAACATTTCTTATTTAGTTTTGCAATGTCAACTGTCACAGTGGTTGTGAGCGAGTTGCTGAAGTCTTTCTACTGTTTTGAAGTTTACACATGAGCCATCTTCTGACAATGTGCTAAGGCCCAGTTAGCTAACAAGAGTAGTAGGGAAGTGGTGTTAGGTAAATTGAAGGGATTAAAGGCAGATAAATCCCCAGGGCCAGATGGTCTGCATCCCAGAGTGCTTAAGGAAGTAGCCCAAGAAATAGTGGATGCATTAGTGATAATTTTTCAAAACTCTTTAGATACTGGACTAGTTCTTGAGGATTGGAGGGTGACTCATGGAACCCCGCTTTTTAAAAAAGGAGGGAGAGAGAAACCGGGGAATTGTAGACCGGTTAGCCTAACATCGGTGGTGGGGAAAATGCTAGAGTCAGTTATCAAAGATGTGATAACAGCACATTTGGAAAGCGGTGAAATCATCGGACAAAGTCAGCATGGATTTGTGAAAGGAAAATCATGCCTGACGAATCTCATAGAATTTTTTGAGGATGTAACTAGTAGAGTGGATAGGGGAGATCCAGTGGATGTGGTATATTTGGATTTTCAAAAGGCTTTTGACAAGGTCCCACACAGGAGATTAGTGTGCAAACTTAAAACACATGGTATTGGGGGTATGGTATTGATGTGGATGGAGAATTGGTTGGCAGACAGGAAGCAAAGAGTGGGAATAAACGGGACCTTTTCAGAATGGCAGGCAGTGACTAGTGGGGTACCACAAGGTTCAGTGCTGGGACCCCAGTTGTTTACAATATATATTAATGACTTAGATGAGGGAATTAAATGCAGCATCTCCAAGTTTGCGGATGACACGAAGCTGGGCGGCAGTGTTAGCTGTGAGGAGGATGCTAAGAGGATGCAGGGTGACTTGGATAGGTTAGGTGAGTGGGCAAATTCATGGCAGATGCAATTTAATGTGGATAAATGTGAGGTTATCCACTTTGGTGGCAAAAACAGGAAGATAGATTATTATCTGAATGGTGGCCGATTAGGAAAAGGGGAGGTGCAACGAGACCTGAGTGTCATTATACACCAGTCATTGAAAGTGGTCATGCAGGTACAGCAGGCAGTGAAAGAGGCGAATGGTATGCTGGCATTCATAGCAAGCGGATTCGAGTGCAGGGAGGTACTACTGCAGTTGTACAAGGCCTTGGTGAGACCACACCTGGAGTATTGTGTGCAGTTTTGGTCCCCTAATCTGAGGAAAGACATTCTTGCCATAGAGGGAGTACAAAGAAAGTTCACCAGATTGATTCCTGGGATGGCAGGACTTTCATATGATGAAAGACTGGATCGACTAGGCTTATACTCGCTGGAATTTAGAAGATTGAGGGGGGATCTGATTGAAACGTATAAAATCCTAAAGGGATTGGACAGGCTAGATGCAGGAAGATTGTTCCCGATGTTGGGGAAGTCCAGAACGAGGGGTCACAGTTTAAGGATAAAGGAGAAGCCTTTTAGGACTGAGATGAGGAAAAACTTCTTCACACAGAGAGTGGTGAGTCTGTGGAATTCTCTGCCACAGGAAACAGTTGAGGCCAGTTCATTGGCTATATTTAAGAGGGAGTTAGATATGGCCCTTGTGGCTAAAGGGATCGGGGGTATGGAGAGAAGGCAGTTACAGGGTTCTGAGTTGGATGATCAGCCATGGTCATACTGAATGGTGGTGCAGGCTCGAAGGGCCGAATGGCCTACTCCTGCACCTATTTTCTATGTTTCTATGTAAGTCAGGTGTATATTTTTATGAAATATTTGCTGTGCTGGCCTGGCTTGGTACTTCATACACATGAGGATAATTTCCCTAGTAAGCAACTTCAAGAAAGTGAAGAATTTCAGGTTCTTGCATTGTTTTGTCCTCAAAGAGCAGGTTTGATACTTTAATAACTTAATGGCAACTGTTGCATATGGAAATAATATGGTTTTGGAGTTATAGGGTATTAATTTTATACCCTCTTTTACTTCCTGTACAATTTATCAATGTGATAAAAGTTGTGGATGGCAGTTTGAATGCAATTTTTGTAGTAATTTGGCAATAATATATTGCTCTTTCTATATTAATATGTCATCTTCTGTGACAAAATGTGATTTGGAGTATGAGAGAGGAACTGTATTCAGGGTTGTAGTGATTCAGTTGCCATTGAAAAATAGAAAATAGTAGTTGTAAAATTTGAACACCTAAGACTGTTCAGATTCAATGAACTGTACAATTTAAATGTTATGTTTACATTTAGTTTCTCCTGTTTGCATCAGGGAGAAGAATTTGGATATTGAGTCATTCTTACCTGTTCTTTACCTAACTCGATCACCAGAAAAATTCCACTTTGCATTGTTAGTTTTGTTATAGTATGTGGAGTTGAAATGAATTAGTATGGGTAATATGTATATAAAAATATGCCATTTTTGAACTAAATATTTTATTGATAGTTAAAATTGTAGACAATTGTACAAGACTGTTAGTAAAGGTCAGGGCTGTTACGGTACTTTTGTGAATGAGGATTAGTGAAGTGCTTTTCTCATGTTTTCTGCTCTTGGCTTAACTTCATTCTAATTATTCAGCATGTTTTTTCCATTTCACACAAAAGATCAATCTCCAAAGAAAGTGCGCAAATGATTTTGCTCTGGTTTGGAGAGTGTGAATAATCACATTAAACATGACTTTTCCTATCCTCTGATTTTATTTTTGGCAAATGAACTTTGGAAAATAGATCACAAAGAAATTTGTATTGCTTTGATTAATTAAATGTATGATGGGTGGAATATTTGCATGTTGCCAAACACAGTTAATTCATGAAATGCAAATGTACTTTTGCACGAAGTAATTCATGAACAAATCATAGAATTTCAAATTAGTTCATTTATATTACTTTTGAATCATAAGATCCCAAATAACTATTGCTCTTCCTATTGGCTGATACCAATAGTGCTTTAGAACAAGTGTATAATTTGAGTTGTATTGAAGCATGGAACTTTTCTAAGGCAATAAATGGATCCACATTAAATGCTTGGATCATTCTCATCTCAAAGAGATACTTTAAAAATAGAAGATAGATTAGCATGCCATCCGCTGAAGGCTAAATATAACAGTTACATCAGAACTTTGTGACCCAGTATACATTTAAATCAATGTGTGGTTAATTTTTTTTATTTGCGTACTTGCATTCAAACTGCTTAAGAGTTCAACATAAATCACAGTATTGGCTATAGCTTGCCTCTAGCATTTTCTGTCAGTTATCTGACTAAACTGTGATCTTACTGCTGAATAATAGTTTGACATTTGGAACTTTTGGGAAGGGGAGTGGAGTTGCATCTTTCTAGGTTGGCCTCAAGCAGATTTGTTCAGAGATTAGAATTTTTTTAAAGTCTTGAAGTATGTGCTCAAAGTTGGATGTAAATAAACAATACTTTAACTTCATGTACAGGAGCTGTAATTTATAATAAACAGACACTGTTTATTTATCTATAGGAAGAGGTACAGTCGACATTTTGGGCTGAGACCCTTCATCAGGACTAACAAAGAAGAGCTAGTGAGAGATTTGAAAGTGGGAGGGGGAGGGGGAGATCCAAAATGATAGGAGAAGACAGGAGGGGAAGGGATGGAGCCAAGAGCTGGACAGTTGATTGGCAAAAGGGATATGAGAGGATCATGGAACGGGAGGCTGAGGAAGATAGAAATGGGGGGAAGCCCAGAGGGTGGGCAATAATGGATGGGGTACGAGGGGGAGGTGGGGTTAGAGAAGTCAATGTTCATGCCATCAGGTTAGAGGATACCCAGATGGAATATAAGGTGTTGTTCCTCCAACCTGAGTGTGGCTTCATCTTTACAGTAGAGGAGGCCGTGGATTTCATCTTTACAGTAGAAGCATACAACACCTTATATTCCGAAATGTCGACTGTACCTCTTCCTAGAGATGCTGCCTGGCCTGCTGCGTTCACCAGCAACTTTTATGTGTTGCTTGAAATTCCAGCAACTGCAGATTTCCTCGTGTTTGCACTGTTAATTCATACACTGTTTTTCAAAAAATTGTGAAGTTGGTATCCTCATTTTGTGTAATTGGAATAGGAGTAGACATTTAGTAAATTGGTAAATTATTGTCACATGTATTGAGTGGAAAAAATTGTTCTGTATGCCTTTCATGCCGGTCATTTCATTATAGCATTGTATTGAGGTAGTATGAGGGAAAACACTAACAATGCAAAATCAAGTGTTAGAGAAAGTACAGTGCAAGCAGATGATGAAGTTCAAGGCCATAATGAGGTAGATTGTGAGGTTGACTCCATCTTGTATTAATATTCTAAAAAGGGGAATAGACACTTTCCTTGAGCCTTGTGTTCTGTGCTTTCAGGCATTGTATATTTGGCGTGGGTGGGGTTTTTTCATTACGTCGGCTGCTTTACCAAGGCAATAAGAAATGTGGACAAGGTCCGTGGAGGGAAGCTGGTTTATGTGATAAGCTGAGCAATGTTCATATCTCTGCAGTAACTTAAGGTCTCGGGGAGGGTAGTTGTACCAAACTTATCTATTCTGATAAGATGCTTTCTAGGGAGAGTGCCAAACGGGAAGAGCCAGTTTTCTTTATCCTCTTGAAGAAGTGGAGGCATTGGTGATCGATGTGATAAGACCAGACAAGCTATTAGTGATGTTCACACCTTATGCAAGAAACACAACATTGTTATAGAAGGTGATTTTTAACTTTCTACATAATGACTTGGACTCCTACTGTAAAAAGACTAGATGAGAGAGAGTTCATCATATGTGTTCAGAAAAGTTTCCTTAATCAGTACATAGTAATCCCAACGAGTGAGAATGCGACTGGATCTTCTTTTAGGGAATGAAACAACAGGTGACTGAAGTTTGCGTAGGGATATACTTTGCATCTTGAGACCATAATGTCATTAGTTTTAAATTAAATATGCAAAAAGATAGGTCTAGTCCACGGGTTGAGATTCTAAATTGGAGTAAGGCCATGAGTTCGATGTCAATTCAGAACTCTGGTGGCAGAGGGAAAGAAGCTGTCCTGAATCATTGTATGTCTGTCTTCTGGCTCCTGGATCTCCTCCCTGAAGGTGGTAATGAGAAGAGGGCATGTCCTGGGTGATGGATGCCGTCTTTTTGAGGCATTGCTAATATACCATAAGTACTTCAATTTTTTTCTAAATTTGCCTTATTAAATTCACTTCAATAAAGATTCTCTTTGAATTAATTTCTCTTCAACCATCATTCAGACTTTTTATGGTGAAGATGTTAACAGGATTTTTAGATCAAAATTGTCATTGTTACTCAGTGAACCATATTAGAATACAATAGATGTAAACAATCAGGGGAAAATTGCAAACCATCTAGTTATTTTGCTAGAGAACAAACAAATGCATTGTGATAGGAAATGCATTTCATTGTGTATTTTTTTGCTTGTATTTAAATTATGTTAAATTGTTTCACGTGCAGTATAAAATCCTTGTAATTCGATAATTTACTGTTTAATGTGTGGTATTGAGGAGATTTAGAAAATCCAAACTTGGCTTTCACTGCTGAACTGATTCATTCTCTTGTGCGTGCTCTTGTTTGTTTTCTCTGCTTCTGAGCCAAGAGAGTAATCTAGGCTGGCATGTAAGTATTGCGGATGCAGGATTTTTTAATGATTCGTTTGGATTGCACTATCACACATACTGATGATAAGGAATACTCAGTCACTTAGCTGGAAATTAAGCCCTCTACAAAAAGTTCTAAAATTTAAAATGTAAGGCTGATGGTGAAGATGGTGCATGATTCCAAAAACCTATCAACCTCCAAGGCTAGATGTCAAGCTACTGTCCCATTCCACTGCTTGCTATTGTTCAATACAAGCGTTCATGGACGATCTTACCCTTTTGGGTCCCAGCACGGAGGCAGTGGAAAATGTACTATCTAGACTCAAGGAGCTAATGGATTGGGGAAGAATGAATTTCAAGACCAAGAAGTCAAGGAGCCTTGTTCTTGGGAGAGGAAAGCTGGCTGACTTTCATTTCACCCTTTGTGGAGAGGAGATTCCATCCATTCAGGACCAACCAGTTAAGAGCCTCGGGCTATGGTACACAGAGGAGCTGAGAGACACCAAGAGGGTTCAGGAGACAGGAGAACAGATCAGCAGAGGTTTGATGTCTGTTGACAAGTGTGGCTTGCCTGGCAAGTTGAAGTTGTGGTGCTTGCAGTACGGACTGATGCCACGGATAATATGGCCGCTAACTGTCCATGGAGTGGCAATGTCCCATGTTGAGGCAATGGAATGGAAGATCAACAGGTATGTGAAGAAGTGGCTTGGAGTACCGAGCAGCCTCACCAATGTTGCAATCCACAGTAGCCAGACAAAGCTTACCATCTCAGTGCAATCTCTTGTTGAGGAGATCAGGGTAGCCAAGGTAAGATCATTCTTGATGCTTCGAGACTCAAAAGAGCCTGTCATCAAGAACACCCAGCCAGATGTGAGATCAGGCAGGAAGTGGTCAGCCCATGTAGCAGTTGATGAGGCGGAGTCTAGATTGAAGCACAAGGAGATGGTTGGGGCTATCCAGCTGGGCCGCCAGGGACTTGGGTGGACAACCGATAAGTGGTGGTCATCTTCTACAGGTAAGGAGCGCCGTGAGCTTGTAACACAAGAAATACGAGAGGGAGAAGAGGTTAACTAAAACAGCTGGCCTGGCCAAACAAGGGGCTTGGACCTGGTGGGAAAGTGTTGAACAACGACATCTATCTTGGAATGTTCTGTGGCAGATGGAACTGCTCCGCATTTCTTTTCTATGCAGAGCAGCGTACAATCTGCTCCCAACACCTGCCAACCTCAGCACCTGATATGAAGATAAGACAGACAGGTGTGCTGTTTGTGGTGAGAAGGGAACACTTCAACATATCTTGAGTGCATACAGAGTCAATCTTTCCAGCGGCATGTACACTTGGAGACATAACAACATTCTCAAAGTTGTAACAGAAGCGGTTGAGCAGAGAGTACTGCAGCACAACTTATCTCATGCCCCATGCTGCACAGAACATCGCATATCATTTGTGAAAGGAGGCTCCAAGTCAAGGGTGTACAGCACAGGCTCACGATCAAGCATACTTTCTTCAGCCAATGATTGATGTGTCAAGGCTGACCTGGACGGGAAAGGCAGTTTCCCGGAGCAAATAGCTTTCACAACATTGCGTCCAGATATAATTGTATGGTCTGACACCAGTAGAGAAGTGGTTATTGGTGAACTCACAGTCCCCTGGGAAGACAACATTGGTGAAGCCCATGAGTGCAAATTAACCAAGTATGCAGAATTAAGATCAGAGTGCAGAGACAGAGGGTGGAAGGTCTCATGCTATCCATTTGGAGTAGGCTGCCATGGGTTTATTGCATTCACTCTCCAGAAGTGGCTGTGTGACCTTGGCTTCACTAGAAGAGAGATCAAGTCAACCAGCAGGGCTGTAGCTGAGGCAGCAGAGAAAGGATCAGCATGGGTGTGGACCAAGTACGTCCAGAGGGGCAGATAGTCAGACAGTGTATACATATCTTGCAAACCCTTCAGTAGTTGCATAGACACTTGAAGAGTAGACTATCTGTTGGATGGAAGTGACCAACAACTCTGATAGAGGCAGATGCCAAGTTTTTAAGCTCACCAGTGGGAGGTGATGTTTAGCACTGCTGGCCCACCACCTCGAGAGAGTCTTGATCGTAAGTGGGCCGAAACTCCTGAAGACAGGTGGCAGATCAACTGATGATCCCACTGGTGATAGCACAGGACAGTTAACATCTTAGTCCACGTGTATTTTGTAACTCAAGAATTTAGTTCAACAGCAGGTACTTTCAGACATTAAAATCATTAATATGTGACCAAACTGACATCATGTTCAAAGCTGAAGTAAATTTATTATTTAAAAACATGTATGTCACCATATTGCACTCAGATCCTTTATCTTGTGGGCACACACAGTGGGTTTCCTCTGGGTGCTCCAGTTTCTTCCCACAATCCAAAGACCTACGGGTTAGTAGATTAATTGGTCATTGTAAATTGTTCATGATTATGCTCTGTTAAACTGAGGGTTTCTGGGCAGCATGGCTGAAAGGATCTGTTTCGCGCTGAATCTCAATAAATAAACAGTAAATCTGAGACTACGTCCACATGACGCCGGTTTCAAGTAAAAACGACAGACGTCCAAACTAAGCGTTTTTCAAAATATCTCCGTCCACATTAGACGGATATTTGGGCGAATCTCCTACTGGGCACGTGCAGGACACACAGAAAACAAGTGAAGAGGAAACGGTATACTTGGTGTGCATTTGTCCAGTTACAGAGTAGAAAAACTTAAAAGGACTTGCTGCTCTTGGCTCTCGCGCAGGAGGACTTAAAACTTTAAAAAAAACAAATACTGGAGCGTATGGAGGCAACCGACAGGGAGTTCACGGACAGTATGACCCAGCTGACGACGAACATTGAAAAACTGACTAACTGTTGCATTAATAAAGCACCTTGTTAAATGTATAAAACGTCTGCATTGGTGTTATCTTGTATTTCCATACAATGTTACATTAGGCTGTTGCTATTGTCAGAGAAATACTTGCATAAGTAGGTGAACCATCTTCATACAAGCAAGGACAGGAAACAGGGCAAGGTGAGTATACTTATTTATTCAGTAAGCTATGGGTCAAAGTATTTGGTGAGTACATTTCTAACCCTTCTGACTTCAGTCTCGTTGCCGTCTGTTCTGAAATTGTTAGGTGGTTGCGTTCAAGAAAACAACGAAATGCCGTGTTGCGGCTATCTGTTCCGGCACGTCATGACAGCGTTTGTAAATAGTCAAAAAAGCTCACTTTACAATTTAACTCTCAGGCCATTCACACCGACTGCCCGTTATAACAGCTTGCGCAGTACCAAGCAGAAACAGAAAAAGCGTTGTGGTGTTGTCATGACAGTGTTTTTAAATCTCTCCGGTTACCCTGACACACTACAATGGATATTAGGCGTTTTCAGATTTATTCACTCTGGAGATCGTTTCTGAAAATCTCCGTTTTCGGGGGATGAAAGTGCCGTTTCAGTGTGGACAGAAGGTCAAAACGAAGAGAAAAAGTTTTGTTTCCAAAATTATCTGGCGTAGTGTGGAAATACCCTAAGGAATACAATAGAATCAATGAGAGACCGCACCCAACAGCACAGACAAACAGCCAATGAAGAAGAGACAAACTGTAAATACAAAAGAGAGAACATAAATAAGCATTAAATACTGAGAACGTAGTCCTTGAATGTGGGTCCATAGGCTGTGGGAACTGTTCAGTGATGGGGTGAATGAAGTTATCCCCATAGGTTCAAGAGCCTATATCTATATGAAATTGTGGGAAACTGGTCTAGAATTTAAGTTCACAAAAGCAGGAAAGTTCCAATCCAGCCAATTATCACCCCATCATTCTACTCTCAATCATCAGCCATCTGAAGAATGCAGGAATCATTCCTCAAAATATAGTCCTGCTGTCCTAGGAATCAGTCAGATGAATCCTTACTGCATCACCCTCGAGCCCAACATTACCTGGAGTGAGTTGGTAGAAGGTTGGTTTCTGTGACAGTGGGGATCTCAACAGGAAGCAGTGATGCATCATCTATTTATTCTGCACTTCTGGCTGAGTTAGCCTCTGAGTGCTTCAGCCTTTTTGGCACTCCTATGTTTGAAATGTAAGGGAGTGTTCTAGGAGCTGCTGCTTCTTATTGGCTGTTTAAATTGTCCATTATTATTCACAAGCAAATGTGATAGGACTACGGAGATTTGATCGGAATCACTGACATGAGACTGCTTGGCTGTTGTATCCCAGTTAGCATGCAGGATTCTTGTGCTGCAGCTTCAAAAAGCAAAAACCTTGACATGTTTAGGTGTTCCTCTGCACTATCAGGAATGATCACTGGCTTGTAAGAATTGTTTGTGGGAAAGAATATGGTACTCTGTGGTCATCAGTGTTTCCGCTAGGAGGAAAGGTTTATTTCTATCTGTGTCAATGTTGTACAACTCAGATCACCTCTTATTCTCTACTAGTGAGAGTGCATATTTCTGCTGCAGCTGATGATCCACGAGGTCTCATGGTTGCCCAGTTTTGAGTAACCAGAGGCTATCCAATTTATCATGCAAGTCATGCTCATTGCACAATTGGAAGTTGTCAGTGTTAAAAATGTGAGTTTATCTCCACGAGGGCAATGCAATGGTCACTTCTAATGCTGTTGTGTACATGTGCATCAGGCACAGGTAAATTGGTGATTACAAGGTCGGGTAGGTTTATTTATCTTGATGCACTTCCTGGTGTGTGTGTGTTCAGAATTTTGTTTGGTTTGTATGATGGTGCTATAAGGGCATACAAGCCTCTTTCTCTAGGTTCTTGTCCTCCTCTACCCCCAGTATAAAATAAAAGTTTTGAATACATATCAGTGTGATCTCATTTTAGATTGGTTAAGCTGGCCGGTGGTGTAGTGGCATCCATACCAGACTTCGAAGTGAGTGGTCCTGGGTTCGAATCCAGCCGGCTCCTTGCACACTTTCTTTCCCTGCTGAGTTGAGCATCAAGCTGGCAATTTGATCTTGTAAAAATAAACAGACAAAAATGATAAAGATATGGCAAAGTTGCCCATCGATGTGCCACAAGGCACAATAAGGAACATTAGATTAGTTGTTCTATAGTAATTATGCAAGTCCCACATGATTTTTGCCAACTGATTATGAGAAAAACACAATTGAAGCTAACTGCTGGACAGGCATATTCATTTATAATTGTCATCACTTGTGAGTTTCAGTTGTGAACTTGGAGAGCTAAGGCTAATTGCAGTGCATCTGACTCCGTCAGCACAGACTGGCTGTTCAATCTGCAGTGCTCCTGATTCATTTTATTTATTTATTGAGTGCAGCACAGAATGGGCCCTTCCAGCCCTTTGAGCCAGGCTATCCAGAAACCCCTGATTTAACTCTAGCCTATTCACAGGACAATTTACAATAACCAATTAACCTACCAACTGGTACATCTTTGGACCACGTGAGGAAACCCATGTGGTCACGGGGAGAACGTACAAACATCTTGCAGACAGCAGTGAGATTTGAACTTGAGTTGTTGTTACTGTAAAGCATTATGGTAACTATTACCATGCTGCCTTATTAGTGGCCAGGTGGAAACATGAATTAGTTAGAGGAAAGAATATTATGAATGAATGGAAATAATTGCGGGGGGGGGGTGTCAGCTTTGGTCAAAATGGTGCGTACAAAGCTGCTTTGGTTGACATCTGCTGGATAGAGCGTGAAACCAATTTTTTTTGTTACTACTTTCATGGCTTTTACATTTGTTTCTCGTCTTGAATATAATTCTGGAACTGTTGGAGCCTGTATTTTGCTGTTTGGAGATCGTTTGGGTGCTTCAATGCTCTGCAGTCTCTGAGAAGATTCTGGAAGGTAGTGTGAATGAACCTCGTGGCGAGAAGGCCACAGGATGGCCTGTGAGTTGATGTTTGACCCCATTTCTCCGATTATAGCTTCTGTTGTTAACTGATTAAAATGATGAGGGCGACATCAAGGTGAGTGCGGAAGTTTGGAGATAGTTTGGGTGTTCCTGTATGAGGATTCCGAGAGGCAGAGGCCGTGTGCACGAACCTTGTAGCAGGCACGCTGCGGGACAGGCGCAGGCCATTTTGCCAATTAAAGCGACAAGGGAGATTGAAGCATCCAAATGAGTGCAACTGCCTGCCTTTTTGATCAGTGGCTCTGTACTGGAGAAGGAGAAGCCAGCTGCACCCAGAGAGTGTGCCCAGTTTTTTTGTGTGATTGGATATGGACTTTGGACGATAGACTCCTAGCTTTTATATCCTGTGTTTTTTCGCCCAATCATGTTTTTTTATGCTGGGAGGGGGATTTTGGCGGTCAGTGTATTTCGTTCGCTTTGGGTTTTTTTGTGCCCGGAGGAGGATTTTGAGTTCAACGTGCCTGGCCCATTTTGTATTTTTGTGTGGGAGGAGGGATTTGGAGGGTTGATGTGCCTGATCTGTTTTGCTCGGTTTTGTGTGGGGGGGGGGTATTCGGGGGTTGATGTGCCTGTTCAGATTTTGTTCGTGTTTTTTTTTGTGTGGAGAGGTGGGATTTGGGGTTTGATGATTGAACTGCCTTTTCTTTCTTGGTTTCATGGCTTCCAAGAGAACTGAAGAATTTCAGAGATGTACACTTCGATAATAGATCAATACTTCCATAAAATAGAAGACATTTTTATAAAGGAATGGTTGTGTGGTGCAATTATTTTGTGTTTTTTTCCTCACCAGTTAACTGAAGCTTGCAAAGTGGAATCTTACATCTCCCAATCAAGAATAACACACAGCTGGATGAACTCAGCTGTTTGACTGTTTATTCCCGTCCATAGATGCTGACTGGCCTGCTGAGTTCCCACAGCTGTATGTTTTGTTGCCCAATTAATTTCTCTTTAATAGGCGAAAGTGGATCTAATCCTCCCTCACAATATAGTCCTGCTATCCTGGGAATCAGGAAGATGAATCCTCATTTGATCACCCTTGAAGCCAATATATTTTTCATTTAGCAAAAAGATCAAAACCGCACACTCTAGGTGTGGTCTCCCCAGTGCCTTGCATATTTGTACCGAGATATCATCCTTTCACTCGTCCTCTAAAATAAAGCCATATGTGCCATTTTCTAACTTAACTACATGCTGTACATACTTATCGGCTGTCAGTATCTGTTACGTTAATGAAGAAAGCATGGCAGCTCCTCTATTTCCTTAGAAGTTTACGAATATTCGGCATGACATCTAAAATTTTGACAAACTTCTATAGGTATGTGGTGGAGAGTATGTTGAGTGGTTGCATCACAGCCTGGTATGGAAGCACAATGCTCTTAAACGGAAAATCCAACCAAAAAAAAAAAGCACCCAGTCCATCACTGGTAAAGCCCTCCCCACTGAGCACATCTACACACAGTGCTGTCGCAGGAAAGCAGTATCCATCAAGGACCCCAGCTGCCCAGGATGTGCTCTCTTCTGGTTGCTGCCACTGGGGAGAAAGAAGATCCCACACCACTAGGTTTAGGAATAATTATTACCCTTCAACCATCAGGCTCTTGAACCAGTAGGGATAACCATTCAACTTCACTCGTCCCACCACTAAACTGTTCCCACAACCTCTGGGTCATGTTCAAGGACTAGTTTGTTGTCTTTTGCACATTGGTTGGTTGTCCATCATATTGGGTGTGGTCTGTCATTGATTCTATTTTGTTTCTTGGATTTGCTGTGTTTACCTCAAGGTTGTATATGGTGACATACATGTACTTTGATAATAAATTTGCTGTGACTCTGTGTTCTTTAGGAAAGTGGATAGCCTGATTATCATTGCCGTGATTCTGCCCCACTTGCTCAATATGTCGCCTTGAAATCTCATTATCCTCCTCACAATTCATGACCCCACCTGTTTGGTCTCATTGGCAAACTTTAAAATATTGCACATTGTACCCTTATCCAAATGATAGATATGTAGGCACCTGGAGCCCAAGCAAATTTACATATTAGGCAAACTTTGCAGCAATCCTGGCTTTCCTGCTCTCATCAACCAAAGTTTTGATCACTAGTCCTAATATTTTGTGGCCGCTTGTCAAATTTTGTAAATTAAATTACTTGCCGGGGATGCTATGTTATGTGTAGTATTATAAATGTAAGTTGTTGGTCTGTGGAAACAAATAAAATGAGACCAATTTTGCTGTGATAATAGTGGCATTTGCTTGGTTTCTGGAATATCCTTCCCTTCCTTTTACAAGGCAGATAATGGCAAATGCATTTTTAGTTTCATTATTCTCTGTCTTAGATTTTCTGAAATCTGAGACTAAATTGTATTTGCAATTGAACTAGATTAAATGTTCATTTTTTTTCTTTCAGTACATCTTTGGGGAGTTTAGCCCTGATGAATTCAATCAATTTTTTGTAACATCGCGCAGCTCTGTTGAAGTAAGTATGCTTTCATCTATGCTCATTGTGAGCGAAATCTAGAAATGTTATTTCTGTTCCTTTATTGTGCAATACATATAAACGTGTAGGATGTTTATGTATTATTTTTTTTAAAACTAGAATGGTCATGGCTGTTAAAAGTTCAGAGTTCAAAACAATATATGTGGATTGGTTGAAGAGCTTCAGATGGTAGGATTTTACTTTTAACTGAACAAAAGCATCTGATACCTGTTTGTGTATCCTGAGTAATCCAAAAATGATGATTGAGCATAAGAAATTGGGTCACTGTAACCGTATAACCCAGCTGTCCTCCTTTCCCATTGAATAAGCGTATGGTAAATCACCTCCAGTTTGCTGTTCTGACCCTGTAATCCTTGATTCTCTTCATGATCAGATGTCGACTGTTGCTGCTCTTGAACATATTGCTTGAGCGTCCATCGATGGAAAATTAAAATGAGCTGAAGTAGCCTTTATAAAGCGATCATATTCTGAAATTTCTAATGTTAATGGATTCAAGGGTTATCATGGACAGAAAAATTGACTTGAAGAATATCAGATCAGACATAATCCTTTAAAAAGTTGAATCGGCTCAAAGGACTTCTGTATCTTCTTGTGGTCTTATTTCCTGTACCATACAAATTTGGACTCCTGCATTGACACTGTAATTTCTACATTGGATGAATCAAATGCAGTGGTTGACTGTCTCACAGCATACCACCTAGTCATTCCATGGGGTTGATCCCAGGCTTTTGGATACCTGTCACTTCAGTTCCCCTTCCCTCTGTTTCTCTGACACCTTTCTCCACTCACTCGGCTCTGACAAGGCCCAACAGAAGTTTGAGGAACATGGTCTTTCTTGACACCACATGAAATTCAATACATTTGGATAACTGGCTTCTTTTCTTAAGCCAGAATAACAGTATTTTGGAAACCTTCACCATCTCAGCTGACTTTTGACTATTACAGAATGCTTCTTTGTCTTTTACCCCTCCTCCAATCCTGCAAATTAAGTTGTTTGAATTTTAACTTGTAGTTGTTGAAGCATCACTAGAGGTCCTTACTGAATGGATGTTTCCCTGACTGAGGGAGTTACTGTCTTATAATAATTATTTGGGACTGATAAGAAAAATTACTTCAGTCAGAGGATGATGAGCCTTTGGAATTCTGTGCTCTGGAATGAGATATGAGTTTAGTCATTCAGATGCATAGATTCCAAAGGTAATGGGGATGGTACATGAAAATGATTATTACGGTTAAAAAGAAGAGTTATTGAATGGTAGAGTAGGCTTGAAGCTAAATGGCATATACTTATTACTTGATGATAAATTCACTGTAGCTCATTTTCTTGTAGATACTTACACAAAAGAACCAGTGTATGTCTAATATCTTACAACAGTGAAGCTGAAGAATTGTAAATTCTAACTGTATTTTACAATTGCATATGCTTGTTGATCTCCAAGTTTGTCCTAGGATCACAAACTTGATCAGCAAGAGTCATAAGTTACCTTGAATTCAATTGGTACCAGAGAACTGGATTATTCACTGCTGAGTATAATAATAAAAAAAAATGGATGTTTCAATGCCAGCTATCTTACAAATGAGACTACTGATATGTATCCTGCTAACATTTGGTTGCTATTGTTGGTCAAGAATTTGTACACTGTCACATGAGTAAAATGATTTTGTCTAGTACTCTTCCTCATTTGGTTTGAATTTACTCACAGATTGATTAAAACCATAAGGTAAATGTGGTTAAGATTTTATCTTTTCTATTTCAGTGATTAAACCATATTTGTTAAAATTGTAGATGGTGGAATATAATTTTAGTGTATATAATGTTTACACTGGAAGCCTAAACTTTAGTTTTTGTTTTGGCACAGCTTCCTCCATACAATGATAAAGTCCTGCATGTCAGTCAATCAGCAGGTAAGTGTTCTCATTCGCTCCTCAAATATTACATTTAGCCTGACAACATATGGAGTCAAATTCTCGACACGGATAATTACAGGAATGCTGTCATGATTTAATAAGTTTATATGTAAAAAATTACAAACAGTACTATTATTTTTGAGCAGCAGTGTTCTTGATTTATGAATGAGCTTATAATGTGCATTAATTCTACTATTAAAGATGGAAGTAATTAGAATGTCCTTTAAAGACCTGGCTTAATTTTTGTTTATAGTTGTTAGGCATGCTGATGCATATACAAGTTTGATTTTTGTGTTGAGATCTCGTACAAATATTTGGAATAATATTAAAAGTGTATTTCTGACACCACTGCCAAGGAGTCAAATGCAATCAAAGTTGGCTTTTGACACTAGTTTATTTACAAAACTTGATTAAACAAAGATATAGCACATAATCGTGAACTGAATTGTTTGTTGGTTACGTATAACCTGAGTTATATGTGTGTTGGTGCGTGGCCAAGTGGTTAAGGCATTCGTCTAGTGATTTGAATGTCACTAGTTCGAGCCTTGGCTGAGGCAGTGAGTGTGTCCTTGAGCAAGGCACTTAACCACACATTGCTCTGTGACAACACCGGTACCAAGCTGTATGGGGTCCTTAATTTCCTTCCCTTGGACAACATCGGTGGCGTGGAGAGGGGAGACTTGCAGTATGAGTAACTGCTGGTCAGGCCTGCTCCCTGGAAACCTTCCAAGGCGCAAATCAATGGTCTCATGAGACTTAACGGATACCTCTAAAAACATGAAGTATTCACTTTCCTGGAAAAATGAAATTTTGCCAGTACACAAGTTATCAGAGCTTCCCCCACTCCCAAGAACAAGATAGAAACTTTAAAATTTAGTGTACATCAGTATTTAGGAAAAAATCACTAATTTTTGTTTTGGTTGTTTAAATAGGAGATGGAAATGATTCTGACATTGAAGAAAATGATTCGGAGCCACCTGGACTGCAGAGCAATGTTTACAAAGTCTCCAGTACATTGAATCCACAGGCACCGGAATTCATATTGGGATATCAACCTGTACAGAAATCATTAGACAGCTTATCAGAAGAAGCTGCCTACAGCTCCATTGACTGTCAGTTTGGAGAAGGTAATATTTCTCTGGACAGTGGTAACTGCCAGGGAAATGATGATCTTGCCTACCGAGAACAAGGGCCAAGGGAAAGGAGAAACAAGAAGAAAAGGCCGCCTGGTTATTATAATTATCAGGAAGGTGTGAGTGATGCAGGGAGTCCTACTGAAGCTTTGGATCTTGTTAATGGGCATGTGTTAAATCCAGGACTGAATGCTAATAGCACAGAAGATGTTGAATTGCTTGCCCAAAAGGAGATTCCTGAATCACATGGACCTATTTCTTCAAAGGCCAATCAGAGGACTTGTGAAAGCCCTGAGAATGATGCGGACTTAATTGGTGGAGCCTTCTGTAATGACTCGGCCCCTAGTGCAATAGATGAGGCCAGGACAGCTGAGCAGCCTGGATTTGATGCTGAGGGTAATACCCAGGCTAATAATGATGAGGCTACTGTTGAGATTAATTCCACTGAACAGCTTGGTCTCTCAGAGACAGAAAGGAATAGTCCAGTAAGGACAGCTATTGCACAGTCATGTGCAAGCGCAGATACTAATCTGGATGCTAAAAGTGAACACACACTGGAACCCTCTGGTGATAGTGTTATAACACTTCCTAGTTCCTCTGGATCAGGATTGGATACTGATAGCACGGAATGTGAGCAGGATAAACCAGAGGATACGTGTTCAGTTGAGCCAGAGCAGACTGCCTTAGCCCCCTCTACAGCTTCAGCTCCTTTGCCTGCCAAATCATGGGCTAGTCTTTTCCACAATTCAAAGCCGTCTTCGACGGGAACTGTGGCCTATGTTGAGGCAAAGTTCACATCAACCAATGCTTCTGCTCAAATTCCTGAAAAGCAATCAGAAATGAGAACCGATTCGCCTGTTCCAGTGTCTGAGGATTCTGTAGCTCAAAAGATGGCAGGTAATTTCTTAAATATATTCTGAAAAAAGCTTTTAAAAAACTATCAGTTCTGGTTTGTACATTTCTAAGTACAACTAATTAACTATTTACTCAGGTGTAAACTGGGTCATTAACAGCGTGACACCTTTAAAACCAGTAATTCAGAAAAAATTGTTTCCAAGTGCTTATTAAGCTGTTCTTGTAGCTATTTTTGTTCTGCAGCCATTGTTAGTTCTGCATAACTGAACTTGAAAGTGCATGTCATTGTATCTGGAGTTAAAAGATGAAATTTCAATAAATTTTGTTCTTATCTGTGCAAGGTATATAAAATTGTTAGCATATTATTCAACAAAAAAAATGAAAAAACCCTGTTGTTAGAACAGGTTTGAGTACCCTTTGAAATACCAATCTCCAAAAATCTGAAATCTGAAAAAAAAAAATTGAGCGCTGACGTGAAATCACAACTGGAAAATTCCATAAGGCACTTGGGAAGTCTCTGTGTACCATAGACAGTTCTGAGAAGTGACCTCACATATGTAATGAACAGTAGTTAATGAAAAATAGAAAAACACTGCATATGGCAAAAAGTGAAGATCTCAATTGTGTATTGAAAGAATGGGTTTGTCAGCTTTGGAGTGAATGTATACTGCTTAACGATATACTGATCATGAAACAAGTAAAGATCTGTCACAACAAATTGAAAATTCAAATTGTGAAGGTTCAGCAGGCTGATTGCAAAAATTTAAGAAAAAGCAAAAGCATGGTCTTAATTTTTTTTAGGATACTTTAAAGCGTCTCCTGATCATGAAGCAGCAGAAAAATTTATTGCTGAGTTTGTAAAGATCATCGTTAATAACAAGAGCAAGTCACCAGAACAATGCTGATTGTTTTTATACCTTACATTAAACTTTAACAAAAGTAAAATACAAATAGTGTACTGTAACCTTTGAATCAAAGCATGACATCATATGTTTTGTTCAGCTGATTCACATATTCTACTGATACTGCTGTGCTGCTTTTGTTACCCTGCACACATTATATTTTCTTTACATTAATGGTATGTTATAAGACAAAGACTCCTTACAGATAGCATGTAAATTCAGAGTTGGGAACGATTACAAAATTTTTTTAAAAATCTGAAAACCAAAATATTTTAAGCATTTCGGATAAGTGGTATTCAAATGTACCTGCAAGCGTATGGTGTGATTGAATTTTAATTTGTAATTTTTAATGAATTTTTATAAATTGTACATCATCGTTCCTCATTTTATTTTGGGTAATGAATTATGCAGTAAGTTCTTATAATGTCCAGTTTGTTTTGGTTATGTTTTGCAATTATGTTAGAAATGTTTATGTTGAGTCATAAATGGTCGCTACTGTCTTGTGTTCACTGTTTTGTGCTGTATGAGTATCATTAAATTGTTGAAACTAGTTACGACTTAGAAGGCATGTGGCTCTGGGTTGTTCCAGATAGCATTGTGAAGTTCTGAACATCAAGAAGGCAGTAGTTGTTAGTGTAATTGAAGAAGATGGATAAAACTGCACTCTGCTGGACATTGTTTACATCAAGAGTTAATGGTTTGGGCATTTGTTCAGTACTGTGCCATTGAAAGTTTCCCTCTGCAACAGTTGTGCCAGAATGAAGCAAGGGGAATGACTCTTTACCCAATTGGCCTATGTTTTTGTTCACACGTTGTAGTTCCCACCTGAGGCAAATATTTGATAGTATTGTTAATAAAGATGAGTGATAGTTTCTCAATTTCCTTGGGAGGAAATGTTTGCATTCAGTTAATAATCCTTGTTTGGATATAGTTATTTTAAGCCACAAGGAACAGGAGAAAGTTGTATTGGAAAAAGATGCTAATAAGTCTCATTCCCTGAAAAAAAGCTACTCCATTGATTGGAGATAATGAAGATCTTGCATATGATTATAACATGCATTTAAAAAAAACATTTAGACAAATAGATGTCACTGAAGAGCAAAAAAAAAACAGAATAAATCAGAAATGTCAGTTGAAATCAAATGTGATGAAACATACACTTGAATTGATAAAAATTCTAGTGTTGATCCTAGGCAGAAGAAAGTGAAGACAATGGAGATGGAAGCCAGCATTCAAAGGCAGCAGCTGCACGGGGAACATCAGTGTTGGTGTTTATTATGTTCCTGACATTACATCGGGAAATATTTTTGGAATATTGACTGTACTGATTGCTGCATGATAAATTGTTATTCTTACCACCAGTATTTTGTATGGAATCATTAAGATTTCCTAAATAAAGTGAAATACTACATTCTATAAAAGCACGACAAGGAGTAGTCAGAAAGGAATTGTATTTTCGATGCTATTTGGGGCATCTTGATTCAAATATTTTCACATTCACTGAAGTTTTGGCAAAAGACAGTGAATACCTTCTGTATTCCATATGTAATAACAGAACTAGAGGGTGGTGATCCAAATTGGCAACTTCTAATTCTATGTGTCCAGCAGAGGGGTTGTTTTTAGTTCTACAGGAAAACATGTATTGTACAGTTATTAATGTTAAGATATTTTCAGAATTTGGTAATTTGTTGTGGTTGTTGACCACTGTTTCTGGTTTATTTAAAATCAAAAAAAAAAATTCTGTTTGAAAATTGGAAATTTAATCTGAATTGCATGGAAGACTTGAGATCTAATTAATTATGGCTTAAGAACAATGGTCCAGGGAGGCTTTTCTATGTTCTCACTCAACTCAAGCATTTATACCAATTGGCCTGATGGTGAGCTCTGTTTCTTCTGTAGCTGGTACATTCCAAACCAATATTTATTCTGAAGAGTTTTTAAAATCTGTACTTGTGTAGTTATGCATAGGTTAGCTGTGATAAGTGAGTATGTATTAAGTTTTTGCAATGTGGAGGGTTTAAGAATAATTGGAACTTTATTAAATTTAGCTATTGAAGATTTGCCTTATTGCCACAAGATGGTGCTGGAAGCCTATGATTCTGACCAATTGTCCTTTTGTTTCCTCACCATCTTACAAATGTTGCTTTCATTCTTCTACTTTTGGTAATCGTTAGTCTTCATTGCTCAGCAAAATTTTTATTTTAGAGCAAGTCAGTTTTGATTCAATTTTTCTCAAAATTTTCAATTTAAAACTAATTCCACATTATTGACATACATTAATCCGTTACTTTTCAGTGCTTGTCTAAATCATTGTCAAACTTTTCGAACTGGGAACGAATGGTTTCTGATCTTGATCTTAGTTTTTACACTGAATGGATTTAGTTACAGTTTATGTTTGGTCATTTTTGTCTTGACTGTAGTATTGTTTCCTACAAAGATCTTGAAAGAGTTTTATATTACTCTTCCCTGGTCTCAAAGTACATTAGTTAACCTGTGCCAGATGTCTTTTAAATGAATTGGGGTGCATTTTGCCTTCCAGTCATCTAATAGTCATTTTAATATTTTGCCTTCCCTGTACTGGATGTTGCTAATTTGCTGAGGCATTTGTCATATTTCCAAGAGGTGCATGAATGAAGAAAAAAGGCAGCGGAATGAGGCATTGATAAATGTTATTCTTCAATAATTTTAGCAGTACATACCCACTTGTATTTTTAGATAAAATGTCCTAAGCGATGTATCTGAAGCAATATTCTTTTTCAGGAATGTCATTATTACTCCAGCTTTACACTACCAGCCAGGCTTTATATGTTGCTGAGACTTTGGGTCATATTTTACAAATATTGCTATGGTACATTCTCAGATTGTTGTATTTATGTTGACATAAAATTAATTTCAGGTCGTTCTGTCACCATTTGAATTTCAAGGCTTCATTGAGAGTAGTTATGTTAATTATAGTACTAACAAATTTGAGATGGAAACTGCTGCATGAAGTTCAGTATATACATCTGTGCTGAAGTGAGACCATAGGAGCAGAATGAGGCCATTCGGAATCTGCTACAGCATTTCATCATGGCTGATCCATTTTTCCTCTCAGCCCCAATCTCCTGCCTTCTCCCCATATCCCTTCATGCCCTGACCAATTAAGAATCTATCAATCTCTGATTTAAATATAGATAAAGACTTGGCCGCCACAGCTGCCTGTGGCAAATAATTCCACAGATCACTACTCTCTGGCGAAAGAAATTTCTCCTCTTCTCCATTCTGAAAGGGCGCCCTTATATTCCTGAGGCCGTGTTCCCGTGCCTTAGACTCTCCCACCATAGAAAGCATCCTCTCCATCAACTCTATATCAAGGCCTTTCACCATTTGATAGGTTTCAGTAAGGTCACCCCTCATTCTTCTGAGTTCTAGTTCATGCAGGCCCAGAGCCATTAAAAACTTTTCATATGACAAGCCATTCAATCCTTGAATTATTTTTGTGAACCTCCTTTGAACTCTCCAGTTTCAGCACATTCTTTCTAAGAGGCCCAAAACTGTACTCAATACTCCAAGTGAGGCCTCGTGCTTTATGAAGTCTCAATATTACACCCTTGCATTTATATTCTAGCCCTCTTGAAATGAACCCTGCACAAGGGATCCCAAGTCCCTTTGTGCCTCAGGTTGTATCTTCTCTCCCATTTAGAAAACAGTTCAAACTTTCAGGGTTTAGCTTCACTAGCCAAATCAGTGTCTTCAATGTGTGTATACTGATGTTTGTGGTTTCCATGCAGAAATAGATATATTGTGATTGTACAGTGAAATACTGTTTAACAATTGTTAATCTCTTTTAGTTTAACAGTTTTTACTTGACTGACAGCATTTTAAAAAAACTTCATTGCTGAACACATTGGGTTGCTGAGATGCTGTGTAGTTTATAATGCTATCAGCATATTTAGCAATGCTAGCAATGGTTAAATGCAGGAAGAACAGTGAAATAGACAATTTTAAATAGAATGACAAATCATAGTTTCCACTAAGCAAAAGGTTTCATAGTGTTGTATTAGATCAGTACATTAATTGTATTGAGGATCTTGTGAGTCAGATTTCAGACCATGATCTTTTAACACTTTCTCTTTCCCATATCTACAGAACTACTGGAAACTGTGAAACTGGTGCACAAACCAGTGTCTTTGCAACCTCGAGGACTGATCAACAAGAGCAACTGGTGTTACATCAATGCTGTATCCTTATAACTTGAATATAACTTACTGTCATCGCACAACCCATTTCACATCTAAAGAAATGGAAATGAAAGGTCTTGTCAAACTAATATAAATTCTACTATATCATATTATTTGGGTACACATTGTAAAAGGATTGCAGGCGTGTCTTCTACTGTTCTGGAAGTGTGTAGCCAGGCAATGAAGTAACTCTGCAGTAAGTAAAGTTCAGTGGGTCCTGCTTAATTGAGACCAATACATTTTGACCCAATTTAGTAGCTGCCCCCTATTAGTCTGTGTTTCATGGAATTAGATTAAAAATATAAAAAAAGGACAAACCACCAATTATCTGAGTAACAAATTATGTACAGGTTTTCCCCCGCTATCTGAAAGTAGGGCATTCCTATGAAACCTTTCGTAAGCCGAAATGGCGTAAAGTGAAGAAGCAATTACCATTAACTTATATGGGAAAATTTTTTTGAGCATTCCCAGACCCAAAAAAATAACCTACCAAATCATACCAGGGGAGAGAATGTCGACTCAGACCATGAGAGGCCTGCATTGGCATTTTCATGCCTTACAAGGTGCAGATTGGAAGTCTGTGGGGTGCCACTCGCACAGACACTAGAGCAATGTGTGGTTAAGTGCCTTGCTCAAGGACACAAACATGCTGCCACAGCTGAGGCTTGAACTAGCGACTTTCAGATCACTAGATAAACGCCTTAACCACTTGGCCACGTGCCCAACACAAATCATACCAAATAACACAAAACCTAAAAAACACTAACATATAGTAAAAGCAGGAATGATATGATAAATTCACAGCCTATATAAAGTAGAAATAATGTATGTACAGTTTAGTTTCACTTAGCAGAATCAGGAAGACAGCGAGTACACTGGAAGTTTCAGAGGTGATGGTGGTGATGATGGTGTGTTAGGCTGAGTTATTGGAGGCTGCAGTGGTGGGAGGTACAGGAGACTGGGGTGTAGGAGAGAGAGGAAGAGGATTATCTATTAACATCTCATCGTCTTGAATCCATCAGGGCAGGCAAGTCACTAACGTCTATACCTTCTATGTCTGCCTGCCTCGACGTCGAAGGTCGAGGTTTGTGGTTTGCTGTGGCTGATGTGGAAGGGTTGAAATACGACAGTATGCTTGACTGCATAAGGCTGATTTATACTTTCTTCCTTTTTTAATCTTTTTATTGATTTTCAGGTTCAAAAACATAGTAACGATAGTAATACAAAGGGATTGGAATTACATATGTAAGTAAAACTATAGATAATGCAACTAGACTAGACCTCCCAAACTCTTGATATAGTTAATCATGATAAAAGGAAAAATAAAGAAAATCACAAGAAAAAGAAAACCCAAAGAAACAAAGAACTAAGAAAAAGAAAATGAACTAAACTAAACCAAAAACTGATCGAAACAAAACAAGGCTGGGCTAATATATTACCATTGAATACAATCATTAATGTCGTCAACTCCGCTCCTCTATCCATATATTCTAGGTTAATAAGAAGGATTCGTAAAAGGTCAAGCTACATCAAGTGAAAGTGTTGAATAAATGGCTTCTAGGTCTCTTCCAAATTTAACCAAAGGATCAAAAATGACACTTCTAATTTTTTCTAAATTTAAACATGATATGGTTTGGGGAAATCATTGAAATATAGTAGGGAGATTGGTCTCTTTCCAGCTCAATAAAATGGATCTTCTAGCCATTAATGTAACAAATGCAATCATCCAACAAGCTGAAGAGAATAAAGAGCTATGTTCCATCATTGGTAAACCGAAAATTGCAGTAATAGGGTGAGCCTGTAAATCAATGTGCAAAACTGTTGAAATAATATTAAAAGTCTTTCCAAACTTTTTCCAAAAAAGGGCAAGACCAGAAGATATGAATCAAAGAAGCTATCTCAGAGTGACATCTGTCACAAACAGGATTTAAATGGGTGTAAAAACAATCTAGTTTATCTTTAGGCATATGAGCCCTATATACCACCTTAAATTGTATCAACGTGTGTTTAGCACATGTAGAGGAAGAGCTAACTAATTGAAAAATTTTCTCCCATTTCTCTATAGGTAAGTGAAGTTGAAGTTCCCTTTCCCATTCATTTTTAATTTTATCAGATATACCTGGCTGTATTTTCATAATTATATCATAAATAGTTATTAAACCCTTCTGATAAGGATTTAAACCTAAAATTTTTTCCATAACAGTTGAGTATGAAGTCGGAAAGGTAGGTGCCATAATATTTTAAAAGTTTCTTATTTGTAAATATCTAAAAGAAAATGGGATCTGGGCAAATTATACTTATTGGACAACTGTTCAAAAGACATGAAACAGTTATCCAAGAGTAAATCAAGAAAGCATATTATACCCTTCATTTTCCATATCAAAAAGGCTTAATCCATAATAGAAGGTTGGGAAAAAAAATTAGATATAATAGGGCTTGATAAAATAAATTTGTTCAAACCAAAAAATTAAGGAAATTGAAGCCCTATTGGTAGTGTATGTTGAACTATTGGATTAACCATTAGTTTATTCAATTTAGAGAGAATAAAGGGAAGCGAAGTTCCTAAAATAGAAACCAATGAAAACCTTTGTACAGAGTAACATTCAAGGTTTACCCATTGTGGACTTGGGATTATATCCCAATCTTGTGTCCAAAGTATTAAATACCGAATATTAATTGCCCAGTAATAAAATCTTAAATTCGACAATACCAAACCACTGTCTTTTTTGGGCTTTTAAGTATTTTTTTTTTTACTTAATCTGGGATTTCTATTCTGCCATATATAAGAGGAAATTTTGAATCAACAGTATCAAATAAGGATTTAGGAATAAAAATTGGTACCGCTGAAATAGATGTAAAAATTTAGGTAGAATAATCATTTTAATAGCATTGATTCGGCAGATCAGTGATAAAGACAATGGGGACTATTTAGTAAACAATTGTTTAACCTGATTAATTAACAGTGAAAAATTGAACTTAAAGAAGTCTTTATGCTTCTTAGTAATTTTAACACCCAGGTAAGTAAAATAGTCAGTAATCAATCTGAATGGTGAACTTCTATAAATGGGAACCTGTATATTTAAAGGGAAAAGTTCACTCTTATTAAGATTCAATTTGTAACCAGAAAAGTTACTAAACTGAGCAAGCAGAGCTAAAACTGCTGGAATGGATTTCTCAGGGTTCGAGATATATAATAAATCATCTGCATATAGTGATAGTTCGTGTATCTCATTCCCGTGGGTAATGCCAAATATATTAGATGAGTCACGAGTAGCAATAACTAAAAGTTCCAGGGCAGTATCGAATAATAATGGACTAAGAGGGCAACCCTGCCTAGTACCACGAAATAACTGAAAAAAAGTAAAAATAAAATCAAATAATAATCAAAGGGAGATCTTTGATTATTGGTAAATACCGAAGCCGAAGGGGTAAGGTATATCAATTTAATCCAAGATATAAATATCAGACTAAAATTGAATTTCTCAAGCCTATTAAACAAATATATCCATTCGACGCTGTCAAAAGCTTTCTCGGTGTCCAATGAAATGATGCATTCTGGAGTTCTAGATGAAGAAGTATAAGCAATATTCATTAATCTAATATTAAAGAAGGAATAACGGTTTTTAATAAATCCAGTCTGGGTCAACAGATAATAATTTGAGGCAATACTTTCTCCAGTCTAGTTGCCAGTAATTTAGAAAAAATCTTGAAATCCACATTTAGCAAGGATATAGGCCTATATGATGCACATTCAGTAGGATCCTTATCTTTTTTAAGAATTAGGGAAATAGAAGCTCGATTAAAAAGATGGTGGTAATTTACCTATAAATACTGCATCCTTAAAGACTCTACATAACCAGGGGGCAAGTATAGTAGAAAAGGATTTTAAAAATTCTACTGTATAGCCATCTGGACCAGGTGCTTTCCCTGAATTCATCAAGGATATAGCATCCTTAATTTCTTCTTCCGTAATAGGTGCATCTAACTTTAACCGTCCATTGGATGATAATTTGGGAATACAGGTGTCCCCCGCTTTTCGAACGTTCACTTTACGAAACCTTGCTGTTACGAAAGACCTACATTAGTTACCTGTTTTCGCTAACAGAAGGTTACGAAAAAAGCGCATGGAAAAAGCAGCGCCTGCCCAGAGCAGCCGCTCCTCCCCTGGGTTCGGAACTGCATTCTAGCGGCATTGCTTAAACACGTGCCTGTGAGTATTCGTTAACAAGATGGTATCGGAAAAGCCTAAAAGAGCTCGTAAGGATGTTACACTTGGCGTAAAACTAGACATAATTAAGCGTTTCGATCGTGCTGAACGAAGTAAGGACAAATTGAGTTTGGCTTGTGGAAGTTGATGAAGATGATGTTGAAGAGGTTTTGGCATCCCATCACCAAGAACTGATAGATGAAGAGCTGATGTAATTAAAAGAGGAAAGGATAACAATCAAAACCGAATGCAGTAGCGAACGGACCGAAAGTGAAGTCGTCCAGGAACTGAACATGAAGCAACTGCGTGAGATTTTCGCTGCAATGATAAAGTACGACTTTAATTTTGAAAGGGTATGTTGGTTTAGGGCATATTTGCAAGATGATTTGAGTAGTTACAAAGAACTGTATGACCTAAAAATGCGCGAGGCTAAGCAGTTAAGCAAGCCTTCCACGTCAGCCACAGCAGACGACAAACCATCGAGGAAGGCAGACATAGGAGAAGATGAGCTGCCTGTGATGACAATGAGATGACACCCCAGTGTCCCACCACCCCAACCCCCGGGCTGCGGACGGATACCGATCCACGAAGAATGCAGCGGTAGCCGGGATGCACCCAGCACATCTTTAAGAAAAAAAAAGCTGAAATAAACAAGCTAATTAATTAGGTGCTGCCTGGCACATAAATGTCGGCCCAGATCAGAGGCGATTGCCAATTAGGGATGTGATGTTGAGGCTCTATAAGGCGCTGGTGAGACCTCACTTGGAGTACTGTGGGCAGTTTTGGTCTCCTTATTTAAGAAAGGATGTGCTGACGTTGGAGAGGGTACAGAGAAGATTCACTAGAATGATTCCGGGAATGAGAGGGTTAACATATGAGGAACGTTTGACCGCTCCTGGACTGTACTCGTTGCAGTTTAGAAGAATGAGGAGGGAACTCGTAGAAACATTTGGAATGTTGAAAGGCATGGACAGAGTGGATGTGGCAAAGTTGTTTCCCATGTTGGAGGAGCCTAGTACGAGAGGGCATGACATAAGGATTGAAGGGTGCCCATTCAGAACAGAAATGCGAAGAAATTTTTTTAGTCAGAGGGTGGTGAATCTATGGAATTTGTTGTTGCCATGGGCGGCAGTGGAGGCTAAGTCATTGGGTGTATTTAAGGCAGAGATTGATAGGTATCTGAGTAGCCAGGGCATCAAAAGTTATGGTGAGAAGGCAGAGGGGTGGGACTAAATGGGAGAATGTATCAGCTCATGATAAAATGGTGGAGCAGACTCGATGGGCCGAATGGCTGACTTCTGCTCCTTTGTCTTATGGTTATTTGGTATGATCTGGCAGCTTCATAGCTTAAAGGTTACTGGAGAGAGTGTTTCTGCCGAGAGTGCTTGCGTGAAATTTTCGCTACAGAGATTAGTGCAGGCAATGATTGTAGAGAAGTATTTCAACTTTATATCGACTGTGTATTTATCATATCATTCCTGCTTTCACTATATGTTATTGTTATTTTAGGTTTAATGTGTTATTTGGCATGATTTGGTAGGTTATTTTTGGGTCTTCAGATGGCAGGGGAAACCTGTATTCAAATTCCTTAAAAATTCATGCATTATAGTGGGGTCATCAGGAAATTCTGATTGATATAAAGAAGTATAAAATTCTTGAAAGGATTTGTTTATCTCATCATGATCAACTGTCAGAGAACCATCTCTTTTACGAATCTTAATGATCTGGTGTTTAACCAAAGCAGTTTACAATTGATTAGTCAGTAATTTCCAGATTTACCACCATGTCAGTCCTGATGAAGGGTCTCGGCCTGAAACGTCGACTGTACCTCTTCCTAGAGATGCTGCCTGGCCTGCTGCGTTCACCAGCAACTTTTATGTGTGTTGCTTGAATTTCCAGCATCTGCAGAATTCCTCGGGTTTGCGTATATAAAACTGACTGCTAGTTTTAATTAATTGATTTTCGATTGAGGATGATAGTAATAGACTATGCTCCATTTGAAGTTTGACACTCTCTTTATAAAGCTCTTTATTTGGAGCAATAGAATATATCCTGTCAATTTTTTAAATCTTGTCAACCAACGTAAGTATTTCATTATTAATTGGCTTTTTCAGTTCCACAGAATATGTAATAATTTGTCCAGGGATATATGCTTTAAAAGTATCCCATATTACCCCACTGGAAATTTCTTCCGTAATATTCGTTGAAAAGAAAGTTAATCTGTTCCTCAATAAAGTTGACAAAGTCCGAGTCCTGAAGCAGAGTGGTATTGAACCGCCATTGTCTAGTACTAGAAGATGTATTGGTTGACTTAATAGATAATCTCAATGGCGCATGATTGGAAATAGCAACGGAATCATAGTTACAGTCAGTCACAAATGGAATTAAATGAGAATCAATAAGGAAATAATGAATTCTAGAATAATGATGATATACATGGGAAAAGAATGAAAACCCTTTATCCTTAGGATGTAAAAATCTCCAAATTTCTGAAACTCCAGAGTTAACCATAAAAGAATTGATAAGAGTAGCCAATTTGTTCGGGAGCACCTGATTAGACATAGACCTATCCATCGAGGGATTTAAACAACAGTTAAAATCTCCACCCATTATCAACATATAATCATTTAAATTAGGAAGGGATGTAAAGAGATGCTTAAAAAAATCAGGATAATCAACATTTGGAGCGTAAACATTGACTATGACAACTAATTTGTTAAAAAGCAAACCAATAATTAACAAAAATCTACCATTCGGATCTGAAATGGTCTCATAATGCACAAATGAAATTGAAGAATCTATAAAAATAGAAACACTTTCCACTTTGGCCTGAGAATTCGATGGTATTGTTGTTCCTTCCAAAATCTAAAAAAAACATTGATTATCCTCTTTCTGCACGAGTTTCTCAAGCAAAGATAGTATGAGCATTCATTCTATGGAATACTTCAAAAAAATATTTCCATTTAATCGGGTAGTTTAAACCATTTATATTCCAAGAAACAAAATGAATAATCTTATCCATAATACTGAAATCGAGCATATGGTGTGTAATGGGTTAACCAGAATACAAACTCATGACCCTGGAATAGGAAAAAAGGTTCAAAGAGGAACTGGAAGTTGCAACATTTCGGACATTTTAGTAGTTTCGAGTCAGTGCATTTGAAAAGAAAATCTAAACTAAAAATAAAAATGAAAATATGAAAATACCTCCTCCCCCCACAAAAACCTGAAAAAAAGGCCAAAAAACGGCCAATACTAAACCTAATGCTAAATCTAACCCCATCTCTCCAGAAAGCAACCCAGAACATGTTTTTCTTTTAAAAGAAACACCCATAGTTTTAAAAAAAAGGAAAAGAGATTACCATAAATGTTTTAAAAAAAGATTACAACACTTGCAAACATAGAGTATCTTCTTACTCAAATTTCAGAAAAAAGGAAACCAAGTGCCAATTCATATTTGTTAATTCTTTTCAGACAAATGATTGAAAATAATGCACCAAAAAAGAAAAAAGTCCAAGGAGGGAAAGAAAGCGAGATGCCATCTTAAGATGTAAAGAAGCCGAATACTTCCCCAATAAGTTTTCAAAGGAAAATCAAACACTGATCTACTACTTAATTACTCTCAAAAGCAGAAAAATTTAAAGTAAAAAAAAACAATCAGTCTTTCCCATTTTTAACTTCTCGTCCTCTGGTCTGCATTTCAAGCGAGTTAAAATCGAAGTTCAAAGATAGACTCAACTTTATTGTCATTGTGCCAAGTACAGATACAAAGTCAATGAAATGCATCTAGCCCCTGACCAGAAATACAAAGAATAGTGTTATTTACAAAATAACTGCAAATAAAAGAAGTGCTACAGCACACAAATATAAAAGTACTGAGACGGTACAATACGGATGCAATACTGCTTAGCGCTGTGATTAGAGGTTCAGCAGTGTCACAGCCTCGGGGAAGCTCTTCCTGTGCCTGCTGGTGCGGGAGCGGAGGCTCCTGTAGTGCCTACCGGATGGGAGGAGAGTCTGAAGATGTATCTGTGGTATAAACTTTTTAGTGTAGTTATAAATGGAGTAAGCAAGGGTGGTTACGGGTAAAAGAAGTAAAGGGAATGGAGCAAAGCCAAAATGTACCTCACAGCATGAGCGCCTCCTGGAGAGTCTCCCAAAGCTGATTTATACTTTTGCATAGCACTACGCTGTAGTGAGCATGCGTAGTTGTGTCTGCGTCGCTCTGCAATTCACTGGCAAAAGGCTAGTTGGCAGTGGGGTTTCTATGCCGCTGGAGTTTCTTTGTGAGAGACGTGGACAACGAAATGTATTTCAATACTTTCAGATGTTGGCAGGTATATTTGGCGATTTGATTCATCGTCTCCAACCGTTTATTTCGCATCAGTGTACAGACATGGCGGAGAAAAGCAACCGGAAATGCGTGGAAGAAATGCGATGCTACCAAACGGACCAATCACAGTTGTTGCGGTCTGCGTCACCTCGATGAGTGAGTTACATTTTCGGGGAGGTGCACATCACCCTGTGGCGTAGGGTACGCGGTACCTATTGCATACATTTGATGCAGAAGTATAAATTGTGCTTTAGCCTTACGCATTTTTCTATCATACAGTTCTTTGTAAGCACTCAAAACATCCTGCAGACCTGCCCAAAACCTAGGTGCCCTTTCAAAATTAAAGTCATACTTTACTGCAATCTCACGCAAGTGCTTCACGTTCAGTTCCTGGACGACTTCACTTTTGGGCTGTTGGCTATTGCGTTTGGTTTCAATTCGTATCCTTTCCTCTTGCAATTGCGTCAGCTGTTCATCTGTCAGTTCTTGGTCGTGGGATGCCAAAACTTCTTCAACGTCATCTTCATCAACTTTTACAAACCCAGCCTCCTTAGCCAAAGTCACTATTGCTGTATTTATTGTTGTTGGCTTGAAGCCTTTAAAGTCATTCACTGCTTCAGGACAGTTTCCTCCAAACGCCTTTTCTCATCGAGGCTGTTAGCCTATCGAAAGCATCTCCAAGGTTGGCGATTACCAATTTATATTGTAGTCCTTCCAGATCTCTGGCAAAGATGCTTCGGAGTTGCCCTCTCTGTCAATGGCACTTACAATAAAATGCATCACATTTTGCTTATAGTAAGTCTTAATTGTGGCTATTAGGCCTTGGTCACATGGTTACAGCAACGATGTCGTATTTGGCGGTAAGAACACAACACGAATATTACCGCCATACTCGGTAATGCCAGGTGGATGAGCAGCACAATTATTTACAATCACAAGACAACTTATTGTCGAGGTTATTTTCTCTACAATATTTTTCAACAAGGACTAACTTATCCACTCGTACTCAGAAAAAAAATCACTTGGTTATCCAACCGCTTGGATGTGAATGAAACACATCAGGAAGTGTATCCTTATCAACGCCTTTAAGTGCCCTCGAATTTTCTGAATGGTACACTAGTAGAGGCCTAAGGACAGCATCACCGGTGGTGTTAATAATAGACATTAGGGTAAACCTGTCCTTCGATGCCTTGTGGCCCTTATCCTGCTAAGGACACATCTTGCTAACAGATGCACAAAATAAACCGAGATAAAGCACGGATGCTCACATACACATTTCAAAGCTGTGGCGGCTTGATGCTGAGTGTAGTTCCCCGGGAAGGAGCTTGGCAGCGTCACCCTCACTGTTCGGGATGTGCACTGCCTCTAGCTGCTCACTGCAAAACAAATGCTGAACGCTATTTTCGCTTTTTGCCTTTTTTCATAAAAGCAAAGTGGTATAAAGCGAACTTTCGAAAAGCGGGGGATACCTGTATTTAGATGAAGTACAGAACAAATTAGAACACTACCAATACTATTATGCCACTATAAAAGTTATTGTCGTAAGAATTCATCTAGTGTATGCTGCCACATTCTCTTGATTGAGTGTAAATGAACAAACTCAATGCAGGCACCTAGTGCAGATAATGGACTGCCTTCTTAGAATGCTTTTGATGATTGCATCCTCCAAGTCTTCATTTTCATTCTAACTTTCAAGTTGATTAGATCCTTGTCCATTTAAGGTGATTATCAATTCCTTCAAATTCTTCATAGTTCCTAACTTGACGTAGGAGTCAAATTGTTTCATTTTCACTCCCAGCCCTTTCTAGCACCGACAAGCCTGAATGCTTGAAACAATGAGAAAAATATTTCTGAATTGTCTTACCACTTATTTTGTCACCAACTGTCGGTGACAGAAATCGTTATTGACATTAACCCACAACTGACACTATTTAAAAACTGTTTGCTTGAAGCGCAATGTGAAACGGACACACAAGTGCCATGTGACTGCTCGTTAGAAAGAGTCTCCTGTCCCAACTAATTGGCATAGTGTCCCAAATGAGCAGCTGCCCAGTTAACCACTGTATTTGTAAGCCAATGTTAAAAAAGTTGGGGCCAATTTTGCTGATATTTGTCTGGAGCTACTGACTGAAACTGCTGGCTTTCAGCCATTGAAACTGAAGTTAATTCTGCGCTTCGTGTATTTGAAATGTGGAAATTTGGGATTTACTGACATATTTGCAGCCTGCAGCTGGATTCACTTTTGAGCCAAGAGATGTCAGTCATCATCTAAGGAATTATCCCTTGTGTTCTTTGCCAGCTCTGATTTTTTGATGTGGACTATAAGGTTTTGAAACTTTTAAATTTTCATTGAACTTAATTATTTTAAATGGTATCAAAGTATTTAATGGATTTTCTGAAAACATGTATTAAACTCTGCGGAGTAATTGGCATGATCAATCAAGTATTACAATATTCTAGTACGGATGCTTATTACATGCAAGAAGGTAAGAATAGCAGAATTAAGCAGATTAATGGCTAAGAAACTGGTGCAGGGGGCAGGGCTTCAAATTCTTGAATCATTGGGGTCGATTTTGGATGTGGTATGACTTATACAAAAATGATGGGTTACACCTGAACTCAAAGGGTACTAATATCCTGGCGGGATTGTTTAATATAGCTGTTAGGGAGGGTTTAAACTAAGTTGGCAGGGGAAAGGAAACCAGGGTGTTAGGGTTGAGGAAGAGGAAAATAGAAGTAAGTCAAAGATACTGTGCAGCAAAGATGGCAAGAAGGACAGGCAGGTGAATAGACAGGATGATTTGCTGTGTGATAGAAATATAGCAAAATCAATAACAGATACTGATCTAAATGTACTGTACTTAAATGCACGCAGCATTGGAGATAAAGTGGATGACCTTGTACAGCTACAGGTTAAAAGAAATGACATTGTGGCCATCACCGAGTCATGGCTAAATGATGGATGTGATTGGGAGCTGAGTGTCCAAGGATACACAGTGTACAGGAAGGATAGGAAGGTAGGTAAAGGTGGTGGCGTGGCCCTGATGGTAAGCAACGATATCAAATCAATAGAAAGAGGGGACGTAGGATCAGAGGAGGTAGATCCTTACGGGTCGAGTTAAGAAATGGCAAGGGTAAAAAGACACTAAAAACAGTTATATACAGGCCTCCAAACAGCAGCTGGGATGTGAACTACAAGTTACAGCTGGAAATAGAAAAAGCGTGTCAGAAGGAAAATGTTAAGGTAATTATAGGGGATTTTAATATGAAAGTGGATTGGGAAAGTCAGGATGGTACTGGATCTCAGGAGAGGGAGTTTGTAGAATGCCTACGGGATGGCTTTTTGGAGCAGCTTGTCCATAAGCCATCAGGGGATCGTCTGTTTTGGATTGGGTGCTGTGTAATGAACCTGAGGCGATTAGGGAGCTGGAGGTAATGGAACCCCTTAGAAGTAGTGATCATAATATGATTGAGTTCAGTTTCAAATTTGAAAAGGAGAAGCCGGTATCAGGTGTATCAGTGGAACAAAGGAAATTACGGTGGTATGAGAGAGGAACTGGCCCAAGTCGATTGGAAAAGTAAGCTAGATGGAGGGATGGTAGAGCAGAATTGGATGAAATTCCTACAAGAAATGAGGAAAGTGCAGGAAAAATATATTCCAAGAAAAAAGAAAATCATAAGTGGAAAAATGGCACAAATGTGGCTAACGAGAGAGGTTAAGGCTAAAATAAAAGCAAAAGAGACAGCGTACAAGGAAGCAAAAGTTAGTGGGAAAACTGAGGACTGGATGACAAGATAGGCCCAAGCCGGCATGGTTTCATGAAGGGAAGATCCTGCTTACCAACCTATTGGAATTTTTTGAGGTAATCTCAAATAAGATTGACAAGGGAGAGGCTGTGGATGTTGTGTATTTGGATTTTCAAAAGGTCTTCGATAAGGTGCTGCACAAGAGGCTGCTTAATAAGATGGGAGCCCATGGAATTACAGGAAAGATATTGGATTGGGTGGCGCATTGGCTGAAAGCAAAAGGTGGGAATAAAGGGATCCTATTCTGGTTGGTTGCCGGTTACTGTTGGTGTTCCGCAGGGGTTGGTGTTGGGGCTGCTTCTTTTTACAATGTACTAGACAACGGGGTGACCTGTTGGGGCACCCTTTGAGAGAAGGGTAGTGCAGTCTGATGTGACCAGAATGAACATTAAATTTTCCTGAATGCTATTGCTATCACTTTGCTTTGGAAACTGAAGTAGAAAACCTCGGTTTATTAAAGAAGAGCGAAGCGTAGCAAAGTAAATATTGCTGCTCCTCCTTTAACGAAGGACACTTTTGATGTCATCATTTCTGGTTTATCTGCCAGCCTTGTGCCTCTTGTTGTCATTCTGGAAATGTGCAGTTCTTTCATCCCCCGTCTCTTCATCTCTTCTGCTGTTTGTTCTTTGTCTCTGATTCTGGAGGCGTGCATGCCTCTCCTCTCTCTTCTGTCATCTTTTTTTGTGCTGACTGTTTGATCCTGGAGTCTTGTAGCCCTGGCCTCATCCAATTCTTGTTCTCTGCCTTTCCTTGCCGCTTCCCGACGAGGTTTGGCGTCATCTCTTGACCATAATGTCCCCCTTCCCTTTCCACGTGGCAGAATTAGGCTGACTTTTTTTTTTACCCTAATGCTGGATAGAAGATACAAAGCAGTAACACCAAAGGTTGTTGATTATTCTTGATGTGGTTGGCGCTCTCCTAAATGGACGTGATATAGTCACCGCTGTCCTTTGACTGCAGCAAAGGGTTTTATGGGTGTCTCGTAGTATGTCATTACAATAAGATTTAATTATCTCTTATTGATGGGTGGCAGTTAGATCTGTCCCAATCCTACATGTGCTGATGGTGATTAGCAGAATGTGACCCCTTGAAATAGAGCTGCCCTTCCCTTTTGCTCCAGTAGGTGTCACTGCTGAGGCTGGCTGTGCGCATGCATCGGGCTGTCGTGTCCTGATTTCCATGATGGCCAATCGGGTCTCAGGTGAAAGCCAGCCTGTTGATTTTGGCAAATGAGCAATTTTATACGAATATATAACCCTGAGCTTTGCCTGCATTTTGTAAGTTAGCGCATTTTAATTCGATTTAGCCAAAAAAAGTGCTGTCGTAATGCACCGTTTGCGCTAATTGGAAGTCACAAACAGACAGACAGAGCATGAGAGTTTTAGTAGTATATAGATAATGATTTAGATTATGGGTTAAATGGTTTTGTGGCTAAGTTTGTGGGTGACACCAAGATAGGTGGAGGAGCAGGAAATGTTGAAGAAATGGAAAGGTTGCAGAGAGACTTGCTCAGTTTAGGAGAGTGGGCAAAGAAATGGCAGATGAGGTACAATGTTGAGAAATGTACGGTTGTACATTTTGGAAGAAGAAATAATCGGGCAGATTATTATTTAGATGGGGAGAAAGTTCAAAAATCGGAAGTGCAAAAGGACTTGGGGGTCCTCGTGCAGAATACCCTAAAGGTTAACCACCAGGTTGGATCGGCAGTAAGGAAAGCGAATGCTATGTTGGCATTCATTTCAAGAGGAATAGTGTATAAGAGTAAGGAGGTGTTGATGAGGCTCTATGGGGCACTGGTGAGACCTCATTTTGAATACTGTGTGCAGTTTTGGGCCCCCTATCTTAGAAGGGATGTACTGATGTTGGAGAGAGTTCAGAGAAGATTTATGAGGATGGTTCCTGTAATGCAGGGGCTAAAATATGAGGAGCATTTGTCGGCTCTTGGACTGTATTCATTAGAGTATAGAAGAATGAGTGGGGATCGCATAGAAAGATTTTGAATATTGAAAGGGTTGGACAGAGTAGATGTGAAAAGGCTGATTCCCTTGGTGGGTGAGTCCAGGATAAGAGGCCACAGTCTTAGAATTAGAGGGTACCCATTTAAAACAGAGATAAGGAGAAATTTTTTTTAGCCAGAGGGTTGTGAATCAATGGAATTGGTTCATTGAGGGTATTTAAGGAAGAGATTGATAGGTATCAAGGGATATGGGGGGAAAGCCGGAAATTGGAACTAAATGGGAGAATAGTATAGTTCATGGTGGAGTGGCGGAGCAGACTCGATGGGCCGAATGGCCTACTTCTGCTCCTTTGTCTTGTGAGCATATAACATTTCTTTAGTTTTAAGTAAGCGCAGAAAATGCTGGAAGTCCTCAATGGATGAAACGTTTATGGATGATGATGCACTCAGGCCTGTGTTGTTTTGTTGTGAGATGGCCAAATTCAAGACTTCGCAAATTTTAAGCCTTTGTGAAAACAACAGTGAAAAGCAAAGAAAAAAAGGTTTAATGAGACAGGTTGTAGTGATCCAAATGATAAAAAGATTTGATGGTGGAAACTGAAAGGAAACAAGAATAAAGCAAAGATGCTCAAGAAGAGATGAAAATAGTCAAGAGAATCATTACCAATGGCTGATGTGTGTATATTTTTTTAAAAAAGTGAGCACTTTGGTGTAAAATTGTTCAGCTCCAGTCCAGAGGGCTGTAAAGTAACTACATGATAATTAAGTGATTAAAATCCTTGAACTTGCTTTGGAAGATAGTAGGCAGACAAAGATTGAGATTTGCATTGAGAGTGGGTATTAAAACAGAAGGTGATCACAAGCTCTAGATCATGATTCTGGATGTGGCAGGGTGATTCACAAAGTTCCAAATAATCTGTTTAATTTCCTGCATTAGGATTGTATCATTAGCATGAAAGAATTCCAAATAATTCTAATTTTTTACCAAGAAGTGCATTACATCACAATGAAAAGGAGAGGGATGTTGGTGATTGAAAAGCAGCCCAGGATGTGGAGGAAGGAAATAACACCTCTGAGTGATGAGAAATCTTCAGCTGAAGTAAAGGGAAGATCAGTTGAAAGATGGTTAGGAAACTGTGTGGTCTAGCAGTGAGGAAAGGAATAGTCAACGGAATCGTATTGCAACAAGCATTTCCATTATATTGTCTTTATTGATGAGTTGCCAATATTTTGCATCATTTCCATTAAGATCAAAATTCCCTTAACAAATGTATCTATAGACTCTGCAAGCTTTGGTTGCATGTCCACCCATGTATCACCTGATGAAGTCAATTCCAATGTTTAGTGAGACACAGCGACCTCGCAGTTCTACACCAATGATTGACAGCTTGTAAGTATTATATGTAATATTGTATGTATTTTTACGTCTGAAATGTTTTGATTTGCACATTAACATAGACATGTCAAGTTGTGTTCTGTTTCTCTTAAACACTTTACTGCAATTTGTTCTCTTTTATCAATTAAATAGTGTTCGACTGATGAATGAGTTCAGTACAATGCCGATACCCTCCAAGACAAAACCAGGTGAGTAATTTGTATCTTTGTGCTCAGAAAATTGACAGTGAACTCCATTTTATAAAGCAGTCGTCTGGTGTATTTCTGGAATGTGCTGTTGTAAAATAATTGATTAATCACAATCTTTCATTATCATAAGGTACTGGTGATAAAAGTGTTAAAGATATTCGCACTGGAGTTCCTTTCGAACCAACCTACATATATAGACTTCTGACAGTTATCAAGTCAAGCTTATCTGAAAAGGTAAATCTAGGATAATGTTGGCACTTAAGCAATTTGTATTTTTTTATTTGTTTCTCCCCCCCCCCAATGGTGTTTTGGAGATTCCATAGTATTGACTGTTACCAAGTCCTTTTTGAACCACCGCTATTATTTTGTCGCAGCATGTATACCCAATGCTGCAATGAAATTCTGTAAACATGTTAATTTGAATGTTTTGAGTCCCTTGTGCTCATTAACAATCCAAATTGGCTTTGACATTTTTTATAATTCATAATAATAAAATCCTTTGTAAAACAGTGTCAAAATGGAATATAAAGTGGAAAAGTTATTGGTGACGCAGTGCATGGTGCCATAAATTGGGATGTGAGTTTATGCCCATGACTTGTCCTCTTCTCTCTCCTCCCCCCACACCTCTGAATTGTTTCGATCTCTCTCGTACCAAAGTGGGAGGTGCTGAAGAGAGGCCGTGCCCTTCCTCACAGAGGAGAGTTGTCACCGAGCCATGCTCTTCCTGTGATGCTGAAAGGTATTTTTTAATAATCATTAGTTGTTTTTGACTGTCTCTGTCTGCAACTGAGTTTTTAAATTTTTTTCCCCACCCCAAGTCTCTAACATAACAATCACTTTTCCTGATTGAGGAGTGCTGGAGACCTGCTCCCAATCAATTCTGCTATTGCTGGTGCATAGTCAGCGTTAGGCGGATGAGAGTGATGGCCTCTAAGCTTCCCACCTTTTCAGAGGAAAGGTATTGTGACCTCTCTCATATTAGAGCTAACATTGGGGATTCCTCCAACTCTCCTCACCGTTCCCCCCCACCTCTCCAAGATCATGGATATCATTTTTCATTTTCACAATGCACTAAATGAAATTCTGAGACTGTGCTGCCATGTGCAAATTATTTTTCTCTGCAAAAGGCAAATGTGATGCTCTCAGTTCATCTACAAACATTTTAATTAAAGTTGTTGATACATTGGTAGTTTTTCAAGATGTTTCTCATAGAGCTGCTTTTGTCGTGAGTAGTTTGCTGTCCATTACTGAACAAATGTGATTGAAGGTACAAACTGAAGTGGTAAGCACCTGGTGTGAGCACAGATTAAATTTGTGATGTACAGCAAACCAATACTGCACATGACTTACAGGGTGTCTTTCTAAAGAGTGAAGGGTTATTTGTATTAAACCGGTATTCCAACTGTAAGTATGGAGATTCTAACATGAGAAGTTTGCAAATAAGACTGGCAAAGCTGAGTTCCTTCAGTATGACTATCTGAGCTTGCGTTTAGTGTTGGCTTTGAAGTTTTTCCTATTTGATGATTTTTAGTTTATTTTTCAAACTCATAGAGTTCAAGGTAAATTTAACAATTGTTTTATATTTTAATCACCTGCCTGGTCATCTGCATGCTGTTGATCAGTCGTGTTTTCAGGACTGTTGGTAAAATTAGTCTTCTGCCCATGAGTTAAGACCATGAAGTTAGTCTCTCCCTAATTAGTACAGGGCTTAATTATGTACGGGGGGGGGGCAGGGAGAGGGGAGGGTTGCTCTGAACTTTGGAGGGGTACGGTGCCTGGAAACACTCCTGATCTCGTAGGGTTCCTGTCAACCCATGGTGTAGCTCCTAAAGTAAAAAGAACAGTAACAGTTTGTCACTACTGAGTTGCATCCTTCGGATTTGAGAAGCCATGAGTTGCGGGGGTTATTAGGGTAAAGGTTGATGTGAATACAAGGAAGAATCTGCAATGCTCCTCCCTTTCACCATCACAGCAATATATTTGATGCTTCCAGAACTGTGAATTTGGAATTGTAAGAGCTATTTGTATAAATATTACTTCAAAGGGGAGGGTCTTAATGGCATCCACTTTTTGTTTGCTATCTGCTGGATGTCAGTAAGCTTATCCTTCGAAGATGATGAGGACTTGAGCTAACTTCCTTTGAATGTAGGGGATGTGAGGTTTTAGGCTTTGGTCGGACCACACAGGATAGGTCTTAAACAGTGAATGGTAGGGTACTGAAGGGTGTGGTCAAACAAAGGGAATGCAGGTCCATAATTTGTTGAAATTGGTGTCACAGGGTCATAAAGAAAACTTTTGGCATATTGGACTTCATAAATCAATGTATTGTACAGGAGATGGGATGTTATGTTGAGGTTGTATGAGACAGTGAAGGCTAATTTTGAGTATTGTGTGCAGTTTTGCTCACCTACCTATAGGAAAGATGTAAACATGGTTGAAAGAGTACAGAGAAAATTCACAAGTATGTTGCTGGGTCTGGAGGACCTGAATTGTGAAGAAAGATTGAAGAAGTAGGACTGCATTTTTTAGAACGTAGAAGATTGAGAGATTTGATAGAGGTGTACAAAATTATAGGGGTAAGTAGGGTAAATGCAAGCAGCCTTTTTCCACTGAGATTAGGTGGGACTACAACTAGAGATTATGGGTTAAGGATGAAAAGTGAGAAGTTTAAGGAGAACATCAGGGGAAATATCTTCACATAGAGGGATGTGGGAGTGTTGAGTGAGCTGCTAGTGCAAGAAGTTTAGGTAGGTGCATGGAGGGGTGTGGAGGAATATGCAGATCAATGAGAGTAAGCAGTTTAAGTAATTTGGCATTGATAGATGGGTCAAAGGGCCTGTTTTTGTGCTGTACTTTTTTATGACCATGACTGTATTGAAGATCTTATAATATTAACCCTATTTGAATTTAAGAGAAAAAAATGCTGTCTTATTTTCATTTTGTGTTTCAATGTAACTTAGTTTTTATATTAGTTAAACTTAGATTTACTATTTCAGTTTGAGTCTTCACAATCAGAGTTTGAAAGTTGCTGGAAATTTTCTGTATTACAACTTTTGTAAAAGTTTACATACAACAAGAAACAGCATTACAGAATGCTTACTACCCATGCTTGAAGTACAGGTATATCTTTCATTTTTCTAAATCTGAAATTTGAAAGACATCATATGTAGTTTGTAGTATATGTGAGTTTGATTCCAATGTTTAAGAGAAGTTTGGATAGGTACATGGATAGTAAGGGATGTTGGGGGGAGCTCTGGTACTGGTGCAGGGTCAGTGGGAGAAGGCAGTTTAAATGGATTTGACATGGACTAGGTGCATCAATGGACCTGTTTCTGTGTTGTATTTCTCTGTGCCTATGTAGAAGTGGCATTTGGATTGATTTGGAATCCTTTGATGTTAGTAACTTTTTGGCGAACATAGCACTTCCAAGTGATTTATCTTGTACACAGATATTTCAGGCTTCAGATTCTTGTGCAGTGCTAGCTATTATTTCAAGAGTTTGCTGCCATGGTATCTACAGACTTAACCATTATAGCCTGCATTTTGAACACAATACATCTGAAAGGATACCTTTCATACTTTCAAGAAATTTCCCTGTCATTTGTTTTCATTAATTTGCAAAATAGATTTGATCTCTACCTGATATTTCAGGTTCTTTATGATGCATGCATTTATATAATGCTTTCCATGTCCTTGAAGATCGCAAAGTACTGCACAGAATGTGAAGTGTTTTTAAATGGCAGCAGCAAATTTCCACAAATTGAGAAACAGTAGTGTAAATGATCTTGTTTTGGCTCTGAGAAATGTTTAACTAAATATTAATGGAGATTGCATACCATTTTGTTGTCTGGTTCTGAAAGATGCAACATCCCCCTTAACCTTACTTTGGAAGTGAACTTGAGCTCATGAGTAGCGTTGTTCTGATCTTAATTTTGGTGCTTTAGCAGACTGACCCTGGGCTGAATGTTTTTAAAATGTTTACAGATTTTTTTTTACCGATATATTTAGAACATCCAATTAATTGGCATCATTATTTTGTTGTTACAGTTAGGCTTAAAAAGCCGAGATATATGTACTCAATAGATAACAGCCTGACTTCTAAATTAAGTCATAAGTCTAAACAATCACTTGAATTTATTTGAGTTACTTCCTTAACTATTAAGAGGTGATGCAAGAAGACCAGGAGATTCTACTGAATCCCTGCCTGTTTCAGTACCATATGTATACAGAAGATGTTCAGACACAATAGGGAATAGAGCTTTCTTAAGCAGCTTTTTGCTGAAAATTGCTCATTTATTTCATCTGTTTTGAGACTTTGCCTGTAAACTGGCTGCTGCATTTATCTATAAGTGGTTACTGCAGATAATGAAATAATTGGATTAAATATTTTTCCTGCTTATGTTTCCTGCTGAAACTTTCATGGTTTTTAAAAATATTTTTGCTTTTGGTTCTTATCTTATTCAGGGCCGACAAGAAGATGCAGAAGAATATTTGGGCTTTATTCTAAATGGTCTTCATGAAGAAATGTTGGCACTGAAGAAATTGATTACTCCACAGAATGAAAGTAAGCAATTCTTGATGTTTTGTCCTATTAACCTCATCCCTGAAGCAGGAACATGTCAATGTAATTATTCCCAATACATGGTTAGTTTGTAACACCATCAGGCAGAAAGCCTTTGGATCCGCACATTCTAATCTGGTGATTGTATTTTAGTTAAATCCATTAATCTAAATTTCAAACTATATTTTGTGCTAGGCTCTTTAAAGTAAGTTGTATAATAAGTTTGGTGACTAATTCATCTGACCCTAGAATAGTATTAAGATCAATCAGAAAATTTAGACATCCTATTAAATGAAAGTATATATTGTACTGTAGCAAAATTAAATGGTATGAAGTACTTGTATCATGCACTATTTGTATGTTTTATATCGTATAATTCAGGCTAATGTTCTGCCTGGATCAAATTTGTCCAGTTAATTTTTAAATGTGTGTTTCCATCAACTCTATATTTTTCTGTGTTCTGGTTTACCAGGCAAAATATAATTTTGCTCTGCATGCCAATTGAAGGTTGAATTCTCATATTTTGTTATCTCATTAGGAGGCAGCCATTCAGACAATCAAGCCTATGCTGTCTCACAGATATCCCTTCCATTCCATCCCCACACTTCCCTATAACCTGTACTTTCACACAAGGCCAGTCATAATCCCCTGATGTTCTTATCTGCTAGCTGCAGTAGAGGCAAATTAGCACACCTCGACCTGACAACCAGCACATCCTTAGGATATGGTTGGAAGCTGCTGCTCCTCAGAAAAACCCACATTTTCATAGGAATAATAGTGCTCTCTCTGCAGTTTGCACAAGAGGTCAGGATCATGCCCAAGTCACTAGAACTGTGAGACAGTTGATTACCCGAAGCACCTCGGTGTTTCTCTTTAGATTATTTTTAAGCCTGTTGGTTTTAATATATATTTGGTTAACTTTATTGTTCGGTTTGCAACTGGAGGATAATTAACATTTATTTTAATCTTTAATTTATTGTCAGTTTCAAAATATTGCTTGAGATTTACTTCATGTAAGATAGAAGATTGAATAAGCTCAACATAACTGGCACCTTAAAGTGATGTTGTCCTCTCAAGCTATTTCACTTATATTATTTACTTTTAAATGCTAGCAATTATCTGTTTAAAAAATCTATCCCTTTTTGACCAAGCCAGGTGCAGTGTTTTTTGGTGATGATGGCTGTTGGTAGAATGGAACTTGTTTTATGCCCATATAATGGGTTAAAACAAAGCAGAAGTACTCTGAAAACATGTGCAAAGGCAAGTTACAAAATAGAACAGCCTTCAGTACCAAAAAGTAACCTCTTAAATGAGAGAAAGCTTGAAGCTTGTAGGTGGTAGCCCAGCTGCTGTTAGGATGAACTGTTCAGTTTGAGGATCAGAAAGTTGAAATTGAATATAAAGTTGTACGATTGTTATGGGTATGGAATAATTTAGAAAGAAAATGCTTGACTGTGGAATAAAAAATTTGAGGTTGAAATACTAAATAGTGTATGTAAGAACATGAGTGATAGATGAGTTGCATTGGACTTAATGGAGTAAGGACAAGGATAGCTAAGTTTATGGACGAATGAATCATAAGCTGACCAGTCAAGTCAGGGTGCGGAGGTGCTGGTGGGGAAGGCATTGATGAGGGAATAGGTTATCCAAGGCAGTGATAGATTGTGCGTGGAACTGTGCCAGTGTTGTAAACATACTTTTGGCCTGTTCATGTATTTTTAAACCTTGATTAATAGGATTGAAACCTTAATGAAATGCTTACATTGCAGCAACAGATTGTACATTTGACTTTTGATTAAACAAGTAGACTGTTCAGTCCTTAACATTTATGAAAATTTCAAGTTAGTTTTTGAAAATTGTGTGGTTATGGCAGGTACAGAAAGGTAGGGTCAGCTATCAGCCATGACCTTATTGAATGTTAATGTAGATGTAGGCTGTGAATGGCCTCAAAACACATATGCATCAAATATGTCGATTTTGGTTGAAGGTTTTTTATGTGGAATCATGATAGAAAAGTGCCACTTTTTCAGATTTCATATCCAGTAACATTTTTATTATGATTAATAGTAATTAAACATCTGACTTGAGTGCAACTAAATAGTATAATGTACAAATGTGTATATAAAAATAATTGTGCATCTGAATGTCTGTGACGAGTGCAACCTTGGACTAGATATTTCCTTAGACTCTGCATAGGTGGAAAAACTGGCAAAGCTTATCTTTAAGTATTTTATTTAAAAATGTATAGAAAATACAGTTTCAAATGGACCTGAATCACAGCAAGGTGCTGAAGAAGATCAGGAGGAGCAAGGTGAAGGTAGTGAAGATGAATGGGAGCAAGTAGGTCCCAGAAATAAAACATCTGTCACACGTCAAGCCGACTTCATTCGGACTCCCATCACTGATGTATTTGGAGGGCACATAAGGTAATTAATTTTCATTGTGTTTTTTTTTATTATTGACAAAACTGTATAATTTTATTGAGCACATATGAAACTTCTGTTTTTCATGCACCCTCGGAGTGCAGACACTTGAATAAGCATTAGTGGATTTTTATGTTGTGACACTTGATTTGCTTTGCTTGGAGAGTTTGTATTTAAAAACATTTATTTTATGGGGCTCACTTACTGCTGCTCTCACCATTTTATATTGCTGAAACTAATCCAGTTTAGTACATCACTGCCAACTATTGAATGAAAAGGCTAGTATGCAAACTTAGGAGTTTATTATTCTTTGACTAAGTGTTTGCCAAAATAAAGAGTGCAGTACACATTGGTCAGCGCTGAGGTTCCAGAAATGGGTTATGAAAAATGCTTCGTGTACTCAATTGCTGTAATAGGTGAAAAGAAAAGCTGACCACATTTGCTTCAGTACAGACCAATTTTTGAGCTATTCACAATGGATATCACCTCATTTGAGAAATGATGAATCATGAATTGAGAAATAGATCAATTTCTATCAATAATTTTAAATCTGCTTCTCTTTTTGTCATTTGAAAATATTTTAAAGGGGGTAATGTGTTGGTAGCAAAAGGAACCTTAGTTCTTCTTTTAAAATTGGATTTGCACATACTGATTCATTTCAGAAAATGGATTTCAAATTTATTGAATTACTATCATATTTCCTGCAGTATGGGTTGGTGAATAAAATTTGATGTTGCTTAATTGTGACTTCCACAAGCTTCTCACAATAAGTTGCTGGAATTTTGTTCCATTCCTCCAGGCAGAACTGGTGTAACTGAGTCAGGTGTGTAGGCCTCCTTGCTCACACATGCTTTTTCAGTGCTACCCAGAACGTTTGACCCAAGTTAAACAACTTAAAGACAATGCTACCAAATACTAACAAAGTGTATGTAAACTTCTGACCCACTGGGAAAGCAATGAAAGAAATAAAAGCTGAAATAAATCATTCTGTCTATTATCCTGACATTTCACAGTCTTAAAATAAAGTAGTGATCCTAACTGACCTAAGACAGGGTATGTTTTCTAGGATTAAATGTCAAGAATTGTGAAAAACTGTGTTTAAATGTATTTGGCTAAGGTGTATGTAAACTTCTGACTTCAACTGTATACAGATATTCAAGTCTTTGAATCTGTCCCTCAGTATCCAGGAATGTAGAATGGGTTATTGGCCGAAGGATGTGATTCTCTGAGCAGAACTTTTGAGCTGTTTCTAAGTTCTCAGAAGTATGAATGTTTTCGTGTTCGTTCAAAGGATATTTGTAGAGGTGACTGAACTGAATTTTAGCCTATCATATCTGAATTCAATCTTGGGTGAATTCATAATGTTTAGTCTGAATTTATTCTTAGTATTGATGTTATGCTTTGATGCAGTAGATTTTGCTAGACTATTTGAATACCTTTCAGAGTTGCCCACTTGTATATGGAACTGGAGTCAAGTATAATTACTGTTTAACAACTAAGAATGGCCACTTTCTTTTCTGAAAAAGTTGGTAGCAGCACAGTACCTTCATCATCAGCATTTCTTTTACTAGACATCTGAGATTTTTTTCTGTCTGTTTGAATAATTTGTTTCAATTCCCTGATTGCTGTGGTGTCGGATTCTTTATACCTCTGAATTATTGTGCTCGGTCTCTATTCCTGTAAATTGACACTGTCACTGTTCCCAACTCCAATGTGGACATGCTGAATGAAGGCACATCCACCACCTTCTGCTTTTATCTATCCATTTCTCACTAGGGTATAGCCAGTAACAGATTCTGTTTTTGCCACTGCATAAATATATAGAAATGTACTAAGGATGCTTCAGAAGAATTAGATATATTTTAGTCAAAATTGGTTAGAAAGAAAGAAATATTGAATTTGCTCTTTGAACCTAATATAGGATTAAAATGTATTCTCAGATGGAGACATCTGCTGATTTGTGAGAAATAGGATTGAACTGGAGCTAATTTGGAAATCTTTCTAAGAACTGGCACTGTTTTTGTATTGCATGATTCTGTGTTAGTCATCCACTTTATCCTTAAAAGTATCTGGTTTGTCAATCAGCAACTGAAAATGAGTGATTGTTATAGGCCATAATTAGCTGGAATGATAAGAATGCAGTTCCACAAATGAGTTATTCACTTTTTCCAATTAAACAAATATTTAGCATTATTCCAAATCTGCTACTAGGTATTTAAGGCATTCAAAAATACCTCTGCTGTTTATATTTTCCTTAGGTCCGTCGTTTACCAGCAAAGCTCCAAGGAATCTGCCACCCTCCAGCTATTCTTCTCACTGCAGCTTGATATACAGTCTGAGAAGATTCGTACAGTTCAGGATGCTCTGGAAAGTTTGGTGGCCAGGGAGTCTGTTCAGGGATACACCACTAAAACCAAGCAAGAAGTATGTGCCAGTAAATAAAATGGATTTCAAATACAATTAGAAATTATTTGTTAATTACATTTTTATTTAAAGTAAGTTTTATTGTGTATGCTAACAGCAGAGCATTAAAACAATGTACTTCTGAATTCCAAGCGTTAAATTTTAAAATATTAGAATTTGTTTTACTTGTATGTGTGCGCAAACATGCGCGCACACACACACTCTTCAATTATGTGTATGTAAGTGCGTTCTTCAGCAGTATACCTGGTTGCAAATTGCCAGCATTTAAAAAAAAATTAACCTACACATTTAGTCACTTTAATATCAAACCATTTAAAACACAATAGGGAACTGCCTGCATATTATTGTGAGCATAGAAACATCAACAGTTTTGTGTAGGCCATTTTGGTTTTTTTAAATTCCTTCTTGTGACATGAAGGTTCAGTGTTGATTGCCAGCAGCGACAAAGGTTTTCTGATAAGTTTTCAAATCAGAAAGGTGTATGACTTTCAGGGAGATCTGCAGATATATAACCATTTGCAATGAATACAGGTATGGACGTGGGAAGATAGAGTACGCAAGTGTAGATAAAAGGTAAAGCTCGTGTAGAATGGAAGTGCATGCAGAATTGAGTATGGATGCTAAGTGAAGCAACTGACTAGGTATTTTTCTTCCATATCCTGGTTTGATAGCCATCTTTTCCCCTATGTCCACTTCCCCTAATTTGTAACACATCTCCCTGTGCTGCATAGAGGAAAAGCAACTTGCTATGCAAGATGCCAATGTGCTGGGTCATCCATCATTTTCGATTTGTACTGAATGCTTTTGGCCTTTTTTGTCAGCAGTGGAGCGTAGAACAACAGGAATATGAGTTCTGGTGTCAGGTTTCTGACTGATTTGATGCTGTTGGGAATTGTGGAAAAAGCAACATTGTTGATTTGTTGTCTTGTTCTTTCCCTTTTATTGAGAGGGTTCATTTCAGTTACGCATACCTTACAGGGAGAGTGAAAGTACCTTTTCAGTTGCAAACATTATCAAGCTGTAGACATGACTTCTATTTGTATGTTCTCTATTTTGCACCAGTTTGGAAAAATGTGTTGGTGGTTTGACGGTGGAGTGGCATCATTTCACAGAATACCATAGTTTAAAGTAGATTTGATAGTAAGGAATGTAAATTGATCCAATTCCCCAATGACTGTACAGTATTGTATTTTGTGAATTTTAATTCAGTCATACTCATTCCTAATTTGCTTATGGAGCTGATGTAATTTGATTTCCATTTGATTTTTCAGGTTGAGATATGTCGTCGTGTTACCTTGGAAGAATTGCCCCCTGTCCTTGTCCTGCATCTGAAGCGCTTCGTTTATGAAAAGACTGGGGGTTGCCAGAAACCGATCAAGAATATTGATTACCCAATTGATCTTGAAATAAGTAAAGGTAACTGTAGTGTTAGCATACAATAAACGTAAAAAGTTGATTCCCTGTTCTGCCTTTGAACACTGAAATTTTAGTATGTGGAGGAAGGTCCCCAAACATTTGCCAGTTTTCTTTTGGGCTTCATCAAAGCAGCAGTTTTGTGCAACAGAGAATCCAATGTTCCCTCTAATTTTTTTTTTACAGCTACATGGACCAACCATTGCTCTGAGCTGAAAATTTTTTCATAGGCTGAAAACTGCGCAGTACCTTAATGAAACATTATAGAAAAGAAAATTCCAACTGTGCGGCAACAAAGGCTATGTATGCAGAAGCATTTTGGTTGCTGTGCGGCTGCACACATGAGCAGCTTGGAGGGAACAGTGGAATACACAGGTTTTAACATTCTGTTAATTTAACACTGAACTAATGCCTCATCATGGTAGCTGGAGGTGACCACTGACTAAACTTTTTATTTCACAAAGTGCTTGATTTCTGTTATGACATTACATTAGATTGCATTGTCAGATTAAACTTGCAGTTATTAAATAAACACGGTTCAATACAGAGCCAGAAAAGAGAATTCAGTCTAGCTTCATCATAAGAGTCAGCTCCTTTCAGTGTCCCAGTCACGTATTACACTCTTGATTCTCACTTGAAAGTTACTGATTTTTCTGAAATGTGAACTCTGATTGCTGCACTTCCTTTGCTGATGCCTGTTTAAATAATGTAGATGGGAGACCCTTGGGAGGTAAGGAAAACAACATAACTACAATGAATATAAGAATTAGACTAAATTGTTTCAATAAAGATGATCTAAATGTCACCTCAAATCACTTAAAATACAGCAAATTTACTGTCTGACAGCCAGTTCAGCACATAAGACAAAACTTTTTGGAGGTGTGTTGGGAGCAGTCAGTGGAGTTTGATTATGTTGTGCAGATGGAAAATCAATGTAACTATATAATGGTAGCCTCTAATGATCGAGAAACACTTAGACCTAGAAACTCTCGCATCTGCATAGTACCTTGGCTTTAGAAAGTATTCTAAAATCAATTTGGACTCTGTAGGCTCTTACAAAAGAGTCATTATCTATTGGTGGAGAGTTAAATTTTGGCTAGGATATGGAGAGACTCCAGCTTGATCAATATTTAAAATATACTTTAATTTAAGCTCTTAATTTTGTAAATTTTGCCCTGGAGCAGTTGCATTTTTGTAAGTCATGGTATTGAGCTACTTAAGTTGGTGCTGCTTTCGGGCAAGTGGAGAGTATACCATTACATTTCTTTAGAATTGGTGGCAAGGGTTTGAGGCAACTGGGGGACAAGTCACTTGATTCAGGGTGCTTGGGTTTAATAAATTTCTTTTCATTAGTGACTACCTTGTGTTGCTGTTGAGTATTTGACTGTAGTAATGCCAACGAATATCAAGAGAAGATGGTTAAACTGTCTTTTTGGAGATGGTCATCGGTCACCACTTTTGTTACTTGCCGCTAATTCAGCTCATGCCTGATAGTTGTCTTGGTCCTGCTGTATGCAGGTATGGAGTGCTTCACTTGTTGAGAAATTGTGAATAGAATTGTGGAGTCATCAATGAACATCCCTCCTCTGACCTTATGATGGAATAAACGTCATTGACGAGAAAGTCAAAAATGGTTAGGCCAAGAGCACTGCACTGCAGTGATGTCATGAGGCTCTCAACAATCTCAATCATCATTTCTGAGGAAGGGTCTCGGCCCGAAACGTCGACTGTACCTCTTCCTATAGATGCTGCCTGGCCTGCTGCGTTCCACCAGCATTTTGTATGTGCATCTTAATTTCTGTCGGAATAACTTAAACCATTGAAGGGTTCCTCTGGACATCTGTTGATTTCAGTTTATACTAAACAGATCGAAGCCCTGCAGCTTTATCGCATTTAGGCATGAATAGTCTTTGGCAGTTAAGCAAATAATGTCCAGAAGCTCTAAGAATATCCCCACAACCCCATCTGTTCAACAACAGGAAGAATATTCTTGGAGGTGTCACCTCCTGTTAGACGTTTAATTTCCCATGCACTTACAACCAGGACTGCAAAGTTTTGATATGATCATTTTGTTGTGAAATCTCTTGGTCTTGCCTACTGCATGTGTTTAGCGTGCATTGCAGCTATGCTAGGCTGATAGCTCATCATTTATAGGTATGCTTGCTATTGCCCCTGGCATGCCCATTTGAACTGCTAGGCCTGTTAATGGTGGTAGAATGAGAGATGGGTCCCAAGATTGCAGATTGTGGTGGTAGTCATTACTGTTCTGCTAATGGGTAATGTGTCATTGATGTCCATTGAACATGGTGGTGACTGTCTGGACTGTGAAGATGAATTATTGTTTCTACAAGGACAGTGCAAAGTCACTTCTAGCGAAGTCTTCATGGGCAGAGACATCTGCCACAGGTGGGTTAATGAGGAGAAATTAAAGTACATTTATTCCTTACATTGGTTTGCTTATTTTTGCCACAGACTCAGTCTGGTAGCTCTGTCCTGCAAGGTTTGGCAGGCTTGACTGTTGATGATGCTACCAACCCACTCTTGGTGAAGTTGAAGTCCCTCAACTGGTGTATATTGCCCTTTTCCTACTTCCGGCATGCTTTCCAGGTGTTTATCCACGAAGGCACTGTTTCGTAACAGGAGGAGGATGGTATATAGATAATCAGGAAGAGATTTCCTCACTTGTATTTGTCCTAAAGCCATGAGACTTTATGACCTCTGTCATCAATGTTGAGGACTCCATGAACTATTCCTTCATGTTTGTATGTTAGGCTTTTTCCCTCTGGTATGTCTGACCAGATGTACTCGGGTGTTGACGGGGAATTCTGCTGAATTGTCTGTGTGACTACATTTGACTTGTCATACTAGCCTTAATAAACCCCAGTCCCCAAACGTCTGTGAGGATGATTTAAGAATCAGCTGTTGGAGTGGTTCTGAAGTCACAAATAGGCCAAAGCATATAACAACATGAATGAATGGAAAGGGTGTTTTTTTACTGGTAATGTGATGATTACAATTGAAGTAAATTTTTTTAAAAATTTATTTTCTTTTGTGCATTGAATAAACTTTTGAGACCTCACCATTACTAAAATATCTGCCATTGCCGTTTTCTAGCTCTATAGTCACCTGTTCTTAAAAGCCCACTGAATTTTTTTTGTTAATTTGTGAAACAAAGAGATTACTCCATTGAGATATAAACCTGCATCTTTCAATGTTTATTTGTATTGGCACTTCATTAAATAAACACTTGAAGATGTGTCCTTAGTGTGATATCTTATCAACTTTCATGAAGTAATGGTCTATATATATTTTGATACCCAGCTGAATTTACCCCATTGCATGACCTTTCCCATATTATTTTTTATATTAAAACTTGGGTTGCTATAAAACTAGTAAGGTATCACTGTACTAAAGCTATTGCTTTCATTGTAGATCTCCTTTCCCCTGGTGTGAAGAGTAAGATTTCCAAAGTCCAAAGAACCTATAGGCTCTTTGCAGGTATGTAATTTATTAAAATTGCCCATTCCTTAGCTTTTGCATTTGTAGTGATCATTATAAAGTATCTTAAAAGAAAACATGAAGCTATAATATTCAATTAGTGCCAAGCTCCTGGTGGTGCTTGTTCACTTTGTGTTAATTGTCTGGTTTAGATTTAAAAACTACTGTTTAGGTAAAATAATGGTTTTAAGTTTTAAAAAGCAAGATTCATCAGATATATTAACTTGCAATTCTGAGTGTTGATGGGAGGGTACAATAAGCTTCAATGATTTCCTCATTACTGAAGTTTTTTTTAAAAAGGGATTGGACTGCTTTAGATGATAAGACCATTCGAAAATACTAATTTGTAACTTTTTTTGTGATAGGAACCTTATTTTTGAAGCCCTGTTGTAAAGACTCCAAGTACATCAGCTGGAGTATAATATCCTGTCAAATTTAAAACAGCAAACCTAGCATTTAAAATAACAGCTGTTAAGTAGTTTGTGTACATTCCAGTAGTAAGGACTTGGTACTCAATGTTAACAACTTATCATGAGCTATCATTTGCACATTTCTGTTTATCTTTTTAGAGGCTGGATGTTGATACTTTGTTCTTCTACTTCAGTCCTGGTGTAGAAACGATTAGCTGAAATGTTCATCATATATCAAATCTATGATGTTTCTTGGTTATGGTTAGATGGCAGATTCCTTACATCATGGCACACATTGTCTTGTTTGTTTCTGTTAAAGTTTAATATAAATCCATCCTTAATTTACCAAGTATGCAAGAGAAGCAGTTTGAAAATTGTATGCTTTTCCAGTTACAGAGCTGATATGTGTTGCTACTTCATTCTATCTAAACTGTTAAATTTGTACTAGATTACAGGCTAACAAAATTTGAGGCATTCTGTAGGCAGCCTGTAAAGTTTGAAATGTCTTGTATGCCTTAACCTGACAAATCTAAATCAGAAAATAGATGGCCTTTTCTGACTCTCTCTCCCCCAACCCCTTTATGAATTAGCATCTCTAAATTCCTTAATCAATTACCTTTTTAGTCTTTCAAGAATATAGGACAGAGCTCTGGGTTTAAGACCACATTTGGAGTTTTTTGTGCCATACTGGTCTTTTTACTTAAGGAAGGGTGAAAATTAAGTATTGTATACAGCAGGGGTCCCCAACCTTTTTTGCACTGCGGACCGGTTTCATGTTGACAATATTCTTGCGGACTGGCCGACCGGGGGGGGGGGGGGATGGTTGCCAACGGACGAGAGTAGCAGTCAAATACATTGTGTTTACCCTGAGAAAGACTACAATGACCATGAAGCCTTGCGCGGGCATCATTGCGCATGCGTGCACGTGCCGTTTTCCTTTCTGCAAATCGTTTTTGGCGATTCTCTTCGGGGGGGGGTGTTAATCACGACCGCAATATAGGTGATAAGTGGCTAATACACTCAATTTAGTTTCTAAAAGAGTTTATCTAACGAATTTAATATTAAACACAGCGCATACTTTCCTCGCATGAATATAGCGATAAGTCAATTATCAGGGGAGGACAGGGGAGCTTGAAGTAAGTGTTGAACGAACTTCCAGTAGAAGTGATAGAGGCAGGTTGGATAAGTTAAACTGGACAGCTATATGGACCGAAAGGGAATGGACGGTTATGGGCTGAGTGCAGGTCGGTGGGACTAGGTGAGAGTAGCGTTCGGCACGGACTAGAAGGGCAGAGATGGCCTCTTTCCGTGCTGTAATTGTTATATGGTTATACAAGTCACTTATAAGTCAATAGCATCATAACATTTTAAGTAACGTTTGGATATTAAACACAGCGCATATTTTCCTCGTATGAACATATAAAATCATTGCAACACACCAATATCGCTGAATCAGTGGGAGCCCTGGGCTGAATACTTGTTTTCCTGCAACAAGGCGGTCCTATCGAGGGGTGTTGGGAGACAACGATACTCAAATGGGTTCCTTATGTCCAGTCTATTCCGCAATTTAGTTTTCGTTGCATTCACTGCAGAGATGTGTTGAAAATGGAAGCAATATTTTCAGTGCTTCCGTGTCTATCTCAGGATATTTAGCCTTGACTTTGATCCAGAATGCCGGCAGAGATGTTGTGTCAAACATACTTTTTAGACTGCCGTCATTTGCAAGCTCGAGGGGTTGATCTCCTTCCCGTGCTGACATGGATGACGCATGCGTAATGAGCTCGCGTGCATTCAAGCTCAACAGTGGGTGTGACAGGGAATGAGGAAAGGTGCAGCTGACTCATATCGCCAAATCATACTGGTCTGCGGCCCGGTGGTTGGGGACCGTTGGTATACAGTGCCTTGTAAAAAACATTCAGCCCCAACCCTTTGTTCACATAAATGTATGTTACAGCCAGGGAATTTGATCAATTTAACTGAGAAGTTTTATTTGTGAATCACATGCTATGGCCCAAAGACAGGAAAAAAAAGTATGAAAATCTAAAAATTTCCAACTGAAATTTCAGCAGTTCAAAAGCATTCATCTCCCTTTGCTAGGTACTCAATGAACCGCCTATCACAGCTATTACAGCCAGTAGTCTTTTTGGATGAACCTGGATGAAACTTGGGTAGCAGCAAATTCAAGAAATGCTGAAGCACTGTTGGAATTCATACAGGGTTCCCCCCACACCCACTTTGGGGGTTGCAGGGTTTGTTGACAAAGCCAGCATTTAAAGCTGATATTAAATTGCTTTTGTCAAGATGGATGTGAATGCTATGTTGTCTTGAGCTGCAGCATTTTATGTGCTACAGCTGCTCCCAAACTACTGTTGATTAGGGAAGTTCTAGGATCTAAAACCAGTGACAATGATGGAATGGTAGTTATAAGTAGGGTGGTGTGTAACTGGAGGGGAATCTACAAGTAGTAGATTTCTTCTGTTCCTGGTAGCCTTGTTTCTTGAAGTTATGAGTTCCAGATGTATTGGGAGTAGCCTTGATGAGCAACTACAGTGCATTCTCTTGATAGGACTGATTATAGGCACTGTGTAACCCAGCGGTCCCCAACCACCGGGCTGCAGAGCATGCACTACCGGGCCGTGAGGAAACTGTATGATTTGGCGTTATGAGTCAGCTGCACCTTTCCTCATTCCCTGTCACACCCACTGTTGAGCTTGAATGCACACATCATCCATGTCAGCGCGGGAAGGAGATCAACTCCTCGAGCTTGCAAATGGCGATGTGCTGAAAAGTATGTTTGACCTGACATCTCTGCCGGCATTCTGGATCAAAGTCAAGGCTGAATATCCTGAGGTAGCCACGAAAGCACTGAAAGCGTGCTTCCATTTCCAACATATCTCTGCAATGAACGCAATGAAAACTAAATTGCGGAATAGACTGGACATAAAGAAGCCCCTTGGAGTATCGCTGTCTCCCATCACCCCTTGATAGGACGGTCTTGTTGTAGGAAAACAAGCCCAGAGCTCCCACTGATTCAGCGATATTGGTGTGTTGCAATGATTTTATATGTTCATACAGGGAAAATATGTGCTGTGTGTTTAATATCCAAACGCTACTTAAAATGTTATGATGCTATTGACATATAACCATATAACAATTACAGCATGGAAACAGACCATCTCTGCCCTTCTAGTCCGTGGCGAACGCTACTCTCACCTAGTCTCACTGACCTGCACTCAGCCCATAACCCTCCATTCCTTTCCTGTCCATATACCTATCCAATTTTTCTTTAAATGATAATATTGAACCTGCCTCTACCACCTCTGCTGGAAGTTCATTCAACATTTACTTCAAGCTCCCCTGTCTTCCCCTGATGATTGACTTATCACTATATTCATGCGAGGAAAATATGTGCTGTGTGTTTAATATTAAATTCGTTAGATAATCCCTTTTAGAAACGAACTTGAGTGTATTAGCCACTTATCACCTATATTCTGGTCGTGATTAACACCCCCCGCCCCCCCCCCACCCAAACAGAATCGCCAAAAAACAATTTGGAGAGAAGAAAATCGGCAGGTACACGCATGCGCAGGTCACGCATGCGCACTGGTGCCCGTGCAAGGCCTCATGGTCATTGTAGTCTTTCTCGGGGTAGAAACAATGTATTTGACTGCTCCTCTTGTCCGTTGGCAATCCTACCTCCCCCCCGGGTCGGCCGGTCCGCGGTGCAAAAAAGGTTGGGGACCCCTGGTGTAACCAACAGGGTGTTAGCATTTTACATGTAGGTGGTGTGCTTCTCGAGAGAGAGAAACAGAAAATGCTGGAATACACAGCAGATCAGGAAACATCTGTGAAGAGAGAAATTGTGTTAACATTTCAGATCAAAGATCCCTTATCAGAATTGGAGTAATGAAGTGGTGTTGGGTGGGAAGGTAAACTACTTTTACAGGAATCCAAGTCTAAAGTGCGTCAAGCTTCTCGTGGTGGCCTGTTGCATTATCAAGCACCAAAGATGCTTTAGGTTCAGGGTCATACTCCTCACAATACTGCTTCACAGCTGGACAAATTGTGAAACAAACCAATTTTCTAAAACATCAATCATCACCCAGGCTTTCTTGTTTGGTTTCCAAATCACTGGTAGATTTAACTTTAGAATGCTTTCATTGCTTGTGGTGTTTCAGAGTGATACACCATCATAAACTTGAACTTGTCACTTTTGGCATTGGCCTCCAGCAAGAGAGTTGACCAGTCCTTTGCAGCCTTGAACCCAGATTCGTGTTTCTCTTAAGAGATGAAAGTACAAAGAGGCATTCTTTTCTAAAACAAGTCTGTTTTGTCCACTTTGAAGATGAGCTTGGGAGGATAATCATCCTTTTATCTTGTATTTATTTTTTATTATGGAATAATCGTGTTGTAACAAATCAGTACTATGCCGGGTAGAGTTATGTGGGGTCTGAGTGTATATAAAAGATGTGAATTTTTTTTTTAAGTGGTCTATCACCTAGATAGTTTCATATAACACCAGCCATGAAGTACTTTTGGGATCTTCACTGATCTTAGTACACTCTTAACTTGTGCACATGGTGGAAAAAAATTGTGGGAAGGAAGGAGATGAACTGGAATGAGGGTTGAAATGATAAAGTATCCATTTTGGAATGAAGAGGACCAAAAAAAATGTTGATTCCTTGCAAACAGTGTTATAATGGGATTTTATGAATATTTTTTAATTCCAGTGACTTAAATTTGTTGAAAAGGCATTAATTTCAAATGTTAATAGGAAAATTGAGATTTTCTTGCTGATCACCACTCCACAGCCTATGGAAATTAAATGTGCTATTATATTGCCAAATATGTTACTATTATTAAATATTAATGTATTCTGGTATTACATGCGACACACACAAAATGCTGGAGGAACACAGCAGACCAGGCAGCATCTATGGAAAAAATAGTTGGTGTTTCGGGCATGTCGACTGTACTTTTTTCCATAGATGGTTATTGGCCTGAGGTGTTCCTCCAGTACTTTGTGTGTGTGTGTGTGTGTGTTGCTTGGACTTCCAGCATCTGCAGATTTTCTGCTGTATTACATGATAGATTTTGACCTATTGCTGAATAATATAAACTTCTGGGGCTTCCAGTGAGTTTATTCATCATATACCCTGGGAAAGTATTAGATCTATGGAGAGAAAGTTCATCGCAATATTCATCGCTTTGAATCATTGTGTAAAGAGAAGGCAAGGCGCTTACTGTTCAAAAATTAGAATTTAATGCAGAAAAGTACAAGGTATTCCACTTTGGTAGGGTCAACCATGGTAGGTCTTACTCAGTGAATGGTTGGGCTCTGAGGTTTCTGGGAATACAACTCCATAATTTGTTGAAAGTGGAGTCATAGATAGGGGTGTAAAGAAAGCTTTTAGTATATTGGCTTTGATCTGGCAAGGTATTGAGTACAAGAGATGGGATGTTATATTGAAGTTGTACAAGATGTTGCTGAACTCTAATTTGGATTCTTGTGTGTACTTTTGGTCACTTAACCCACGGGAAAAATGTTAAGGTTGAAAGAGTACAGGGAAAATTTACAAGGATGTTGCTGGATCTGGGGGACCTGAGTTGTAAGGAATGATTGAATAAGCTAAGACTTTATTCCTTGAAACATAGATTGAAAAGAGATTTGACAGAGGTATACAAAATTATGAGGGGTGCAGACAGGGTAAATGCAAGCAGACTTTTTCCACTGGAGTCCAGAGGGCATGGATTAAGGATAAAAGGTGAAAATTTTAAGGGGAACATGAGGGGAAACTTCTCTCAGAGGGTCATGAGACTGCGGAATAAGCTGTCAGCATGAGAAGCTTGGACTGGTACATGGTAGGGTTATGGAGGAATATGGTCCTGGTGCAGATCAGTGGGAGTAGGCAGTTGAAGTTTGGCATTGACTAGATGGGCTGAAGGGTCTGTTTCTGTGCTTTACTTTTCCATGACTGTGACTCGAAATGAAGATCTTATATTAACTCTATCTGGATTTGAGAAAAATAGAGGCTCTGTCTCATCGTAAACAAGAGAAGATCTGCAGATGCTGGAAATCCAAGCAACGTACACAAAGTGCTGGAGGAACTTGGCAGGTCAGGCAGCACCTATTGAAAAGAATAGTGAAGCTTTGAGCCGAAATCCTTCATTAGGACTTTAGTCTTTTCCATAGATGCTGCCTGGCCTGCTGAGTTCTTCAGCATTTTATGTGTGTTGCTCTGTCTCATCATTTTCATTTTATGATTTAATGTAACTTGACTTTTAAATTAGTTAAACTTATATTTAATATTTTAGATGAGTCTTCACAATCAGTTTGAAAGTTGCTGAAAATTTTCTGTATTGCAACTTCTGTAAAAGTTTCACATGCAGCAGCAAACTGCATTGCAGAATGCTTAATACTCATGCTGAAGTACAGGTATATCTTTTATGTTTTACATCTGAAAGACAGTGGTTGTGCTTCCGGCACAGAGTCCGGCCCTGTGGCTCAAAAGGGCAGGGAAAGGAAGAGGAAGGCAGTGGTGATAGGGGACTCTATAGTTAGGGGGTCAGACAGGTGATTCTGTGGATGCAGGAAAGAAACTCAGATGGTAGTTTGCCTCCCAGGTGCCAGGGTCCGGGATGTTTCAGGTCGCATCCAAGATGTTCTGCAGTGGGAGGGAGAACAGCCAGAGGTTGTGGTACATATTGGTACCAACAACATAGGTAGGAAAAGGGAAGAGGTCCTGAAAAAAGACTACAGGGAGTTAGGAAGGAAGTTGCGAAGCAGGAACGCAACGGTAGTAATCTCAGGGTTACTGCCTGTGCCACGCGACAGTGAAGGAAAGAATAGAATGAGGTGGAGGATAAATACGTGGCTGAGGGATTGGAGCAGGGGGCAGTGATTCAGATTTCTGGATAATTGGGACCTCTTTTGGGGCAGGTGAGACCTGTACAAAAAGGATGGGTTGCACTTGAATCCCAGGGGGACCAATATTCTGGCAGGGAGGTTTGCTAGGGCGACTAGGGAGAGTTAGAACTAGAATTAGGGGGTGAGAACTGAACTGAAGAGACCGGGGAAGAGGTGGTTGGCTCACAAATAGAGAAAGCTTGTAGACAGTGTGAGTGGGAGGATAGGCAGGTGATAGAGGAGGGACGCACTCAGACCAACGATTTGAGATGTGTCTATTTTAACACAAGGAGTATTGTGAGCAAAGCGCATGTGCCTAGAGCGTGGATCAGTACTTGCAGCTATGATGTGGTGGCCATTACAGAGATTTGGATGGATTAGGGACAGGAATTGTTACTTCAAGTGCCGGGATTTAGATGTTTCAGAAAGGACAGGGAGTGAGTCAAAAGAGTTGGGGGGGTGTGGCACTGTTGATCAGAGATAGTGGCATTGCTGCAGAAAAGGGATTGTCTACGGAGTCTCTGTTGGTGGAGGTTAGGAGCAGGAAGGGGTCAATAATTTCACTGGGTGCTTTTTATAGGCCGCCCAGTAGTAACAGGGATATCGAGGAGTAGATAGGGAAACAGATCCTGGAAAGGTGTAATAATAACAGAGTTGTTGTGATGGGAGATTTTAATTCCCAAATATCGATTGGCATCTCCCTAGAACAAGGGGTTCAGATGGGGTGGAGTTTGTTAGGTGTGTTCAGGAAGGTTTCTTGACACAATATGTAGATAAGCCTACAAGAGGAGAGAATGTACTTGATTTGGTATTGGGAAATGAAGCTGGTCAGGTGTCAGATCTCTCAGTGGAAGAGAATTTTGGAGATAGTGATTATAATTCTATCTCCTTTACAATAGCATTGGAGAGACATAGAAACAGACAAGATAGAAAAGTGTTTAATTGGAGTAAGGGGAATTATGAGGCTATCAGGCAGGTAATTGGAAGCTTAAATTGGGAACAGATGTTCTCAGGGAAAAGTATGGAAGAAATGTGGCAAATGTTCAGGGGATATTTCTGTGGAGTCCTGCATTGGTAAGTTCCAATGAGACAGGGAAGTTATGGTAGGGTACAGGAACCGTGGTGTATAAAGGCTGTTGTAAATCTAGTCAAGAAGAAAAGAAAAGCTTACGAAAAGTTCAGAAACGCAAACATGAAGAAATCTGCAGATGCTGGAATTTCAAGCAACACACACAAAATGCTGGTGAACGCAGCAGGCCAGGCAGCATCTATAGGAAGAGGTACAGTTGACGTTTCGGGCCGAGACCCTTCATCAGGACTAACTGAAAGAAGAGCTAGTAAGAGCTTTGAAAGTGGGAGGGGGAAGGGGAGATCCGAAATAATGGGAGAAGACAGGAGGAGGAGGAATGGAGACGAGCTGAACAGTTGATTGGCAAAAGGGATATGAGAGGATCATGGGACAGGAGCCCCAGGGAGAAAGAAAAGGGGGGAGGGGGAAAACGCAGAGGATGGGCAAGGGGTATTTCCGACACCTCCCTCCCCTTTCTAGATCTTTCTGTCTCTATCTCTGGAGACAACTTATCTACTGATATCTACTATAAGCCAACTGACTCTCACAGCTATCTGGACTATTTCTCTTCTCACCCTGTCTCTTGCAAAAATGCCATCCCCTTCTTGCAATTCCTCCGTCTCTGCTGCATCTGCTCTCAGGATGAGGCTTTTCATTCCAGGACAAGGGAGATGTGCTTTTTTAAAGAAAGGGGCTTCCCTGGCTACACTTTAGTTTGGAGGAAGTGTGAGGAGCCAAAGGAGAAATTATTAAGAGTAAGAACTAATTCGGCTAGATGGAGCAGAGTGGTTGTAGAGGGGAACTGGTTAGGTCTGGAATCCAAAAAGAAGCAGAGAGCTTTGAGATCTTCCTGATGGGGGATGGAGGTATATAGGGACTGGACATTCATGGTGAAAATAAAGCGGTGGGGGCCAGGGATGGTTCAGAAAGCTAGGTAATGTTAGAGATCTAGAAGATTATAAGGGTAACAGGAAGGAGCTTAAGAAGGAAATTAAGAGAGTCAGAAGGGGCCACATGAGAAGGCCTTGGCAGGCAGGATTAAGGAAAACCCCAAGGCATTCTGCAAGTATGTGAGGAGCAAGAGGATAAGACGTGAAAGGATAGGACCTATCAAGTGTGACAGTGGGAGAGTGTGTATGGAACCAGAGGAAATAGCAGAGGTACTTAATGAAATCTTCACTTCAGTATTCACTATGGAAGAGGATCTTGGTAATTGTGGTGATGACTTGAAGCAGACTGAAAAGCTTGAGCATGTAGATATTAAGAAAGAGGATGTGCTGGAGCCTTTGGAAAGCATCAAGTTGGATAAGTTGCCAGGACCGGATGAGATGTAACCCAGGCTACTGTGGGAGGCGAGGGAGGAGATAGCTGAGTCTCTGGCGATGATCTTTGCATCATCAATGGGGACGGGAGAGGTTCCAGAGATTGGAGGGTTGCGGATGTTGTTCCTTTATTCAAGAAATGGTGTAGAGATAGCCCAGGAAATTATAGACCAGTGAGCCTTACTTCAGTGGTTGTTAAGTTGATGGAGAAGATCCTGAGAGGCAGGATTTATGAACATTTGGAGAGGTATAATATGATTAGGAATAGGCAGCATGTTTTTGTCAAGGGCAGGTCCTGCCTTACGAGCCTGATTGAATTTTTTGAGGATGTGACTAAACGCATTGATGAAGGAAGAGCAGTAGATGTAGTGTATATGGATTTCAGCAAAGCATTTGATAAGGTACCCCATGCAAAGCTTATTGAGAAAGTAAGGAGGCATGGGATCCAAGGGGATATTGCTTTGTGGATCCAGAACTGGCTTGCCCACAGAAGGCAAAGAGTGGTTGTAGATGGGTCATTTTCTGCATGGAGGTCGGTGACCAGTGATGTACTTCAAGGATCTGTTCTGGGACCCTTACTCTTCGTGATTTTTAGAAATGACCTGGATGAGGAAGTGGAGGGATGGGTTAGTAAGTTTGCTGATGACACAATGGGGGAGGTGTTATGGATAATGTGGAGGCTTGTCAGATGTTACAGCAGGGGATTGATAGGATGCAAAACTGGGCTGAGAAGTGGCAGATTGAGTTCAACCCAGATAAGTGTGAAGTGCTTAATTTTGGTAGGTCAAATACGATGGCAGAATATAGTATTAATGGTAAGACTCTTGGCAGTGTGGAGGATTAGAGGGATCTTGAGGTCCGAGTCTATAGAACTCTCAAAGCAGCTGCGCAGGTTAACTCTGTGGTTAAGAAGGCATACGGTGTATTGGCCTTCATCAATCGTGGAATTGGATTTAGGAGCCGAGAGATAATGTTGCAGCTACCGTATATAGGACCCTGGTCAGACCCCACTTGAAGTACTGTGCTCAGTTCTGGTCGCCTCACTACAGGAAGGATGTAGAAGCCATAGAAAAGGTGCAGAGGAAATTTACAAGGATGTTGCCTGGATTGGGGGGCATGCCTTATAAAAACAGGTTGAGTGAACTCAGCCTTTTCTCCTTGGAGCGACGGAGGATGAGAGGTGACCTGATACAGGTGTATAAGATGATGAGAGGCATTGATCGTGTGGGTAGTAAGAGGCTTTTTCCCAGGGCTGAAATGGTTGCCACAGGTTTAAGGTGCTGGCAAATAGGTACAGAGGAGATGTCAGGGGTAAGTTTTTTACTCAGAGTGGTGAGTGCGTGGAATGGGCTGCCGGCAATGGTGGTGGAGGCAGATACGATAGGGTCTTTTAAGAAACTTTTGGATTGGTACATGGAGCTTAGAAAAATAGAGGGCTATGGGTAAGCCTAGTAATTTCTAAGGTAGGGACATGTTCGGCACAACTTTGTGGGCCGAAGGGTCTGTATTGTGCTGTAGGTTTTCTATGTTTCTATGACATGGTCGTGTAATTTCTCAAAATTGCATTGTCAATTTGTATGAATAATTTATAGAGGTTATAATAAATTAGATAAATTTTATTAACAATATTAGATTCATTCTACAATGAATATGGGAGTTTTCCACTATTCTAAATAAGCAAGTGTGATCCTGGCTCCATTTGTGGCCCAGAATGGGCATGTTTTGTGAAACATGACGATACGCATATGGTATTTACCATTATAGATTGCAAAATGCTGGGAGCTTTGTGTGCTGTGTCATGTTATCTTTATTGGGAAGAGATTGTACTAAAATGGAGAAATGAGTTCAAGAAATTTCTCTTCACCATAAGCATTTGACTTCATATAACAACTCATTATTGCATGAGTTGATCATATGTAAAGATTTTGCTTAGAGTCTTTCAAATATAAGCATCTCTGGTTGTGTCTCCTTTTTGACGACATTGGTAAGGTGAAAACTGCTAACATCCACTTAGAGTATTCTGGAGTTAGGTGAATATAGTAGATATAGTAGAACCAGCCTTCAGTTCTTAATGGAAATTGTAAATTGCAAGCAGTTAATTGAAGTTCAAAACAAACTTTTGCAAATAACCAAAGTTCAAAGTAAATTATTATCAAAGTACAAATATGTCATCATATACAATGCTGTGATTCATTTTCTTGCTGGTATACACAATAAATCCAGTAGCCATAATATAATCAATGAAAGACCACACCAACGGGGCAGACAACCAGGGCAGAAGACAGTAAACTGCAAATACAAAAAGAAAGAACGAATAATAATTAATAAATATCGAGAAAATGAGATGAAGGGCCCTTGAAAGTGAGTCCATAAATTGTGGGAACAGTTCAGTGATGGGACAAGCTGAGTGAAGTTATCCCCTCTAGTTCAAGAGCTTGGAGGTTGAGGGGTAATTACTGTTCCTGGACCTGGTGGTATGAGTCGTGAAGTTCCTTTGTCACCTTTCTGAAGGCAGCAGCGAGAAGAGAACACATCCTGTAGGACACCATCTTAGTGTAGCTGTTAGCAAAACGCTATTAGAGCTTGGGGTATTGGACTTCACAATTCAGTTCCAACATGATCTGTAAGGAGTTTGTACATCCTCCCCATGAATGTGTGGGTTTCCTCCGGGTGCTCCAGTTTCCTACCACGAAGACTTATTAGTTAATTGGACATTTTGAATTGTTCCATGGTTAGGCTAGGGTTAAATCGCGACACAGCTTGCAGAGCCTATTCTATAAAATAAAGCCAATTAAAACTAAATTTTACACTGTAATGTTACATTTTCAACCTGCTTTCTATTAATTAGCTTACTTGCTGCTTTATCTTTTGTCTGGGTGAATTTTGCTGGGATTTGGTTTTCAATAGAGTAGTACCAACTTTTAATTAGCTTATTAGTAGTGTGTGTTCAAAAAATCAATCAAAAATCTGTGTTTAGATGGATTTCTTGCATCTTGAAAACTCCTACAATGATATTAAGAAAAAAATGATTACCCATGGCACCCATTTGTCCTGAGGTAATTATTGGACCCCTTTTTATTCAGCTACTTTGTCATAAGCCCAATGGTAACATCCTTTAATTCTACAAAAATTGGACACTGGTATTTTATTAAAGTACTAGCACTTTATTTGTTCCATGTTGCTACTTAATGAAATGTGGGGGAAGGACGGGAATGGAAAATTATGAAAATATTTAGCAGATTGGGCAGCATCTGTTGATCAAAAAAGCAAATCAGCTTTCAGTTTGATGATCTAAAATTAGGAATATTTAAACAGTGTGCACTTTATAAGTTGTAGTTAAGACTGGATAGTGAGGAGGTCAACCTGTATGGATGACAGGTTAATAAAGACGTTGTTATTTATATGATTGGACTATGTACTGTAGGAGGGACAGAAGGAAAAGGCAATTATACTTAAATTGTGTGAGTTACCCCTTGCAGTGGTAAATGCTTAGAAAATTTGGTGAACAAAGGATGCTTTATCCAGATTATTTAGCTCCATTTTAGTACTTGCATGCAGTGGCTTAGTGGAATTTGTAAATAACTTTTTATTGTTAAATTGTGAATTTGGCTGAATTTATTTGGAAGCAAAAATACTTGAATCAAAATCTGATGAATCACAAAAAGGTGACTTTTACCTTTAAATGTCATTTTTTGGTGTACATGGAATCTTAACTACAATTTTATAATAAGGGATAAGGTGTCCTGTAAACACTCCAAACCGCAGGGAAAGAAACAGTACTGTACTTTAGTACAGAACTTTATCTTGCATGTGCGTCATCGTAGCAGCTGGTTGCTATGGAATTGTCATGAATTTGCAAATCAGTGGCAGCTTCTAGGGTGAGTCAGTGGTCTATTTGGTCTTTGTATTGATTTCAACCACTAGATAACTTCTTAAATCCATATTATTTATGAAAGTAAAAAGTGAAAACTATAATCATGTTACATTTGTCATTGCAATAACTGAACTTTGATTCCTCTTCAAAGTCATTTTATTAAGTTACCATGTTGTGCTGAGTTATTTTGTTTCTTCTATTCCTTTTGAGGTTTGTCTGTGTTTTTTGAAGACTTTTCTGTCTAATAGAATGGTATTAGAAGTGAGGTTGGCTATTTTTGGAGCATTTACAAATTAAATTGAGGTGCCTTCCGTTTTAAGCATAAAGGTCAATCAAACTTTGTGGGAAAGTTAGTACATAATTTTAAAGTGTTTGTATGTCTGTCTTTAAATATGGTGATCCAACTTGCAAACTGTCTGCAAGGTGGTTTTGACATGGGTAGTGCCAGCACACTGGTTGCCATTAAATTCCTTTAGTTGCAGCAGTTTATAAAGTAAATGCACAGACTGTTGATGCTCTCTAGCCAGGGTAAATCTTAACCACCGCAGGTCAAACCTAGCTAAGTGTACAAACATTGAAATAATTTAATTAATTCTTGTTGGGGCACCTAGGATTTTTTGTTATGAAGTAATTGCTTCAAAAATTTAAAAGCACAATATAACTTCATTTTTTGGTTTTTGAATTAGCCATCGCAATTGCAAAAAGTATTTGCAAAAAGTATTGTACATGAAATGCATGGTAAATTGCTGTACAAATGAATCTTTGAGTACAATCAACTATCTGGACCAAAACTAGTATTTAATAAGTGATTGAATAAGATCTTAAGTTTTTCACTTTTATTAACAATAAAAAGAAATGCATCCCATTCTTAGTATAATTTACATTTTTTTTAATTTCACAACTAATTGGCTTGAATTAAAATATCTTGGGCTCAGAGAACTGACAACAAACATATGCTCCAAACCAGTGCATTACATTGAGGGCAGTTTTCAATGGAGCTTCTAAATCATATACTGATGGTAGGAATTTTCTCCCATGTCTTTAAATATAACTACCTGAACATCTGGGATTCTCGTCTATTACTACTAACCTGAGCTATAACTAAAATTAATTGTGCTCATTACGGTGGGTTTTTCTACCATTTACATAAAAGGAAGTCATTTACTATTTGTGAAAGATAGAAATACCAGCAAAAGGATATTTACTGCTGTTGTTTTGTTAAAAGTTACTTAAAAGGTTGTCATATTGGTTTTAGTATCTCAGTTTTTCTTTCTTTTTCAGTTGTCTATCACCATGGAAACAGTGCAACTGGTGGACATTACACTACCGATGTCTTCCACATTGGTCTGAATGGCTGGCTACGCATTGATGACCAGATAGTGAAAGTGATAAATCAGTACCAGGTTGTGAAGCCTTCTCCTGAACGTACAGCCTACCTCCTGTACTACCGCCGCGTTGATCTGCTGTGAACGATCACTGCTGTGTTGCTCCAGCATTTTGCTTCCCAGAGCACCAAGTGTCAGATAAAAACCCTCCCCTCCCTCATTGCAACTTTTCAAATCCACTTCCAGAAATTTCAGATTAAAGCATTTAATTGGGGAAAACTTTTGAGATGTGCACCAGCAGCAAATCTTGTAGATTTATGTCTATACGTGACATCTTTCATAACATTTAACTCCATTCATTTCAATCACGGATGTTTTTTGCTTTTGTTAATAGGTAACACTTCAGCCCATGATTTTGGGGGAGGGACAAAAGTGTTCCATTGTACTGAATGCTTTGGTGTTTTGATGAGAAAAACTTGTGTGTGATTACTGGGTGTTGAGTAGCATTAGTATGCTGACAGTTTAAAGAAAATGCTAATGAAAAAGCTTAAAATTGCATGTTAAAATTACATGCAAATTCACATTTGAGGTTGAAATGTTGAGTCTCTGTAGATGGGTGATCGTAACTTTGCTGCAGTTACAAAGACTTCTGATTGCAATTATGCTTCTGTGTACACAATTGAAACTTGATAAAAAAAAAATGATTGATATAATTCCATTAACAGTTCAGTCTGGCTTTGTTTACTTTCTGTGGTTCTGCTCTTCTCTAATTGTTAAAAATGGAACTGTACACAATTTAGTGATATTTATAGAAAATTTGAGCTTTATTGCCCATTAGTTAATAAATTCATCACAAGCTCTTTACATAACCTTTTGGGACCTGCATTGGGTGCACAGTCACAATGGAACATTGAATTAAGAACTTCTCTTTTTCAACTAATCTGTATTGATGTACAGAAAGTGAACTTCAAGACCTTGAGTTCTAGAATTATATGATAGTTGTTGTTTCAGAAACATCAAATGGGTCAACTTTGGATTTTGATTTGCCACAGAGCTGTAACTAAAGATATTCCTATGAAATGTTCTGGTTCTAAGGAAATAATAGTTTTCTTTTGCTTATAACATTCTTACAAACTTGCAGTTAATTGGTAACTCATTCCACTGTTGATTGCTGCACTACGGCTATATAACTACCGACATGCTCACATGACAGTCAAATAGACTGCTTGTTTGGTTCAGTGAATTGTTACCACCTGTCCAATAAGCTAGTAGTTGTCTTATCCTAAAAGTCCTCATTTTTGCCATACTTTCCATGATTAACAGTTGAAATGTAATTAATTTTTTAATGAACTGGATTCATTTTACTGCCGTAAAAATTAAATTTCTGAGCCATTAGACCATGGCAAGTACTTTGTTATTAGTATTGAGGATACAGGTTTTCTTTTGGTATGGAAGGTGGCTGGTGTTGGGGATTGGTCTGTTTTTAAAACCTTTTTCCATATTTGGTTGTCAGGGATTGATAAAGTATCTGCAATTTTTGCTTAAAGACATGTTTAGTTCCTATATGCAAAGATTTATTTTCCTGACCTTTTTATGTATTCAGTCATTGGAATCTCTAACTTGTGCATTCCCTAATAAAACCTTTCCCCACTACTATGAGATCCATTCTTAGATGACCAAACATGGTTGACATTTTAATGTGAGATATTTTCAGAGCTTTTTAAGAACTATACTTGCGTGGTAACCAAATGATTTGCTTTTAGATTCTGTGAACTTGATCTTACAAGTTAATTTGTTGTCTTGCAGAAGAAACTACCTTGAATAAAAGTCTATTACTATGGAACATTGTAGTGTTTAATCTATTTTACCGAGATCCCTATATTTTATGCTCAAGTCCTCATTTATATAATGTCCTTTATTTATCCAAATACTGGCAAAAAAGTTCCATATTTGCAGTACCTCATGCTTGCTATTTGAACACTTAAATCCTGCAAATGTTACAATAAATTCACTTGCAACTTTTTTTAAAACTGCTTTCCTTGGGTTGAATTGTGTGGTTAATATTAAATCTGAAGACTGACTAAGACAGAAAATGCTGGAAGCAGTCAACAGTTATCTTCAAAGAGTTAACAGATGTTTTCTTTTATCTCTCTTCCTCAGCTTCTCTGTAACTTAAAACTATCTTGTTTTTCCCCCTCTTTTGCAGTTCTGACAAAAGGCCTTCACTGAAGCACAAACTGTTTCTTTTCATAGACACTAACTGATCTGAATGTACCAAACATTTTGTTTTAGTTCAGATTTCCACCATCTGCAGTTATAATTTCCACCAAATAATATTAAAGCCATTCAGATAGCTTTACAATATTGATAGCAATAAATGTATGCCCTCCTTTTTTTTTATTATTAACTTGCTCCTATAAACTACTTATCAAGTGGTATGAATGATCAGATTTCTGAAGTTTTACTAACAATGTGCAATGTTAATCTCACAGTTCAGGGTGGTTCATTATGGTACCAAGTCAGCTTTACCTATTGACACGAATGTGGAGTTTGTGAAACTTTCCCACGTGGGGAAACAGCTGATAAAGCATGAAGTCTTCAATTAGACCCTGTTCTTGTACCACAAAAAACACCTCCACAGCACTGGTTTGCTGTGGTTTGCACCTCCAATGCCACTGGTTTTGGCAGCCCAGTGGCATTGGATAACTTGGGTGTTGGTGGGGGAGAGACATATTTATTTTTATGCTTTGCTTGCTTTATTTTGGTGGATTGAAATGAAGTAAAACACACTGTCTGATAGGCAACTACCAGTCTGCATGGATCATAATTATCTGGTGACAGCACAGAACCTCATTCATAAAATTAACAGTTCTTGGGACAATGTGTGGTTTAGCTCTGTAGTCCAGAAGCCAGTCCTTCGGGAAACAACAAATTGCTTTGAATTAAACTAGTTATAGAAATGTAATTTCCCCCCCCAGAAGCCAAATTTTGTTATTGGGTCTAATTCTTTCATGATTTACACTCTGACTATTAGGGAGGTTCTCATCTTGCCATTTTATAAAGCAATAAATAAAATTTCACTGAGAAGAATGAGCTGAAATACTCATTTCTGCAACTAAATTATTCAGAAATAATTTGAAAAAAGATGATTTAGTGGATTTGTCCACGATCCTTACTGACGTCACTTGCCATTATGAAAGCTTAAATTCGGCTGCGTTGGGATCACACATCACAAATTTGAAATCGGGATGGCGCATTTTGAGTTGCCGTGCTCCATAAGTATGCTATACCTTTATCTTGCTGAGCAATGTAATATTTACTCGTACACAATGTTGTGTTTCATCCGTAGCTATTATATACGATAACTGAACAGTGTTAACTTACACACTTTAAAAAAAAATCCTTCTACAAAGATCCCAAAAGCCATTGAACTGTTTATCTTTTATTGTTGTAATCTGAAGCAGTAAGTACTATAAGAACACAGGAAAATAGGACCAGGCCACCAGACCCCTAGATCAATGTCATCATGGATGATCAATGGGAGCTTTAACTCATAGCGTTGCCCATAACCCTCACGTCCTTAATCTTTCAGCTATTTGTCTTCATTTTAAATATATCCAATGATTTGCTTTCCACCACTCCATAGAGAATTCCAGAGATTCACTACTATTTGAGAAGAAATTGCTATGCACCTCAGTATTAAATAATTAACCCTTTGTAGGTATGGCTCTTTGTCCTTGACTCTCTCACTAGAGAATACACCTCAATATATAGCCTGTCAAACACCTTTAAGATCTTAAATAAGGTCACCTTTTCTAAACTCCCAAAGAATATAGACCCATGTTGTCTAGACTCTTGATAGGTTGCTGGCTTATTCCAGGATATAGCCTGGTGATTCTCCTGCGGACTGCCTCTAAAACAATTGCATCCATTTATGTAAGGGATCACAACTGCACTATGAGTGGAGATGTGAGACTGCAAGTGCAATGCACAAAGGAGCTGGAGGAGCTCAGTGAGTCAGGCAGCACCTATGGAGGGAAATAGCTAGTAAACATGGTGTGACAGCGAATGTGACAAAGGACTGAAAGGTGGAATGTGGAGGGGATTCTGGAATTAAGTGAAGAAAGTGGAAGGGAATTTAAAGAATGTGTGGGTGATTGAGAGAGCAGAGGAGGTGAAGGAAATGGGTGATGGGATCAGTCTGAGGTAGGGTGGGGGGGAGGGACAGCAGTGAGTGGTTAGCTAAAGAGAGGAGTCAATGTTTCTACTGTCAGTTTGGAGGCTACTGAGGCAGAATATGAGGAGCTGTTACTCTAATCTGCAGCAAGCCAGCAAGCTTTGACCCCCTTCATCTTGACCAGATGTAATAGTCGTCACCTAACACTCCACAAGCCTACACATCCAGCGTACCTCTGTAAATTCTGTTGTCTAAAATGATACCCCACCACTCTACCAAGCGTATTTAGCACCCCCACCCACCCACCCACCTTCCAGGCACCTATTCCTGTAACCATGTTAAGTGTTAAACCTTTTCACTGCCAGTTAGGGCCCAAAACTGTCCTTCCAGGCGTAGTATCCTTTGCAAGTGAATCCATCGGTGTCAATTGATGTATCTGGTGCTTCTAGTACAGCCCCCTCTACATTGGTAAGACCCAAAGCAGATTGGGACAATTGCTTTGTGAAGCATCTTCCTTTCATCTGCCACACCAGCTGGGATCTCCCTGTGGTCAGCCATTATAATTCCATTTCACATTAAAGGGTCTGTCCATGTGATGCTCAGCTAAGGCTAGGCACAGATTAGAGGAGCAGCAACACCTCGTTCCACCTCAGCAGTCATGAACCTCGTGGAATGAACATTGATTTTGCTAACCAGTGACCGCTCCCTCTTTTCCACCTTCTCCCCACCTCTCAAATCCCACTGGTCCCCTTCTCTTTCTCCTCCCTCTGCCCATTGCCCTCACATTTCCTACAATACCATAGGTTCTTACATTATGCACCAGCTTCTTATGTGGCATCCTGTCAAAATCCAGATGGAAATCCAACATACAGTCTTTACAGGTTCAGCCTTGTCACATCCTTGAGGAAATTAAGCACATTTTTCATATTATTGACCTTTCATCAAATTATGTTGATGTTCCATTGTATTCTTTCCTAAATGATTGGTTTTTCCTCTTTAAAATATGTAGCAAGTTGGATGATAAAAAAATTTGTTGCTGATAACAACCATCAATAAATATTTTGGTGTTACCTATTCGCGATATGATTTTATAGGGTTAGCAACTTTATAGTTGCTGCTCTGGAAAAAAAAATCCTTCCACAATTCGAACTTTGATGCCTAGGTCTAGAACAGCAGGCACCCCCAGGAAATATCAACAAGTTCCTCTCCACCCTGAATTGGAAGTATATGATCATTACTTCATTGTCAATGGATGCTTACCCTTGAGAAATGGGTCATCAAAAGTAATTGGTTCGAGAAGAGCTCTCAAGGACAATTACAGGCATGCAATAAATTTTGGCCTTGACATTGACATTAATTGTGGAAATTGAATATCCTAGATATTAAGCTTGTTCAAAGATAAGTAAGCAAAACTATTTTGTAATCCTGACTTGCATCCTTTCACCCATTATCTCCATTTGCTATTGAAGTGCACTCCTATAAAATGCAATAAAACTGAGGTTTGCCACAAGAATGTAATATTTCAATGATTACTCACAAAACTGCATCTTGATTTTAAAATTCTCATTCTTGTTTAAAAATCCCTGCATGGTTTTTGATCGTCCTGATTACTTTGACTTGAGGACTGGAAAACTTGGGGCACTTGAAGAGCCCTGAACTTACTTTGTCCACCATTGGTAGCAGTGCCCTCAGCTTCCAAAACTCAGACATTTTCTCTTTCAGCTTTTCTGTTCCACCTCCATTTTCATTTGCTAACCATACAATCCTACTAATGATTGAACTTTTAGTTATTGCTTTAACACCTCCCTGTGTAGCCTGTCTTAAATAAATTCAGATCAGACAGGGGAATTAATATTTCAGACTGATGATGAATGAAAGGTAAACCTGAAGTATTTATTCTACTTCTACTTGGCCTATTGAATGTTTACAGATTTTTCTCATTTCAAATTTCCAGCATCCAGATTGTTGCCTTTCTCGAAGTGGTTATACTGATAAATCACACCTTGAATGCAGCTGCCATTTTAGTTATCAGTCAGTTAAGGATTTCAATTTCTGGGTTGCAATTGGCATCTTGGATGGATTTTTTTATTCGCTCAGTGCTACCAAACAGGGAATGGAATAACTTGCCCAGTTTCTTGTTTTTGTCTTTCACCTTTTGGATGAAAGCCTGGGCCCAACATATCGATGCAGTTGCAAAGAAGACACAACAGCTATCTATATTTCATTAGGAGTTTGAGAAAATTTGGTATGTCTCCAAAAACACTCAAATTTCTGCAGATGTATCGTGGAGAGCATTCTAACTGTCTGTGTCACTGTCTGGTACTGGGAGGGAGTGGAGGAGCTACCGCACAGAATAGAAGTAAGCTGCAGAAAGTTGTAAACTTAGTCAGCTCCTTCATGAACACTAGCCTCTGTAGTATCTAGGACATCTTCAAGAGGTGATGCCTCAAAAAGTGGCGTACATCATTAAGGACCCCTATCACATAGGTCATACCTTGTTCTCATTGCTACCATCAGGAAGGAGGTACAGAAGCCTGAAGGCAAACACTCAACAATTCAGGAACAGCTTCTTCCCCTTTGTCATCTGATTTCTGAATGGACATTGAACCTAAGGACACTATCTATCTAAGTTTCCTTCCCTGGTTCCTAACCCCAAGGGTCTGTAAGTCTCTTAGACCTACAGTATGTCTGTCATTGTTTCATGTCTGTAAGTAAATTCCCTGAGCTCTCTATCCCATGCGCCCCAGGATGTGTCTATGATCTTTCATGAGGCACTTTATCAAATGACTTTTAAATATCTAAATATAGATAAGCTACCCTTTATATGCTCTCATCCTTGAGAAAGCCCAAATCTCTATTTCCTTTTCATTAACTAGTATTGAGTTGCAATCACTTTATGCTTTATTTGTCCTATCATTTCCTTAATAATGGTTTCTAATATTTTCATGACAACCTATATCAACTAAAGTTTTCTCCCATCTTAAACAGGTGTGTTGCTTCTGTTGTTTTCTAATCCAATGGGATGATTTATCAAGCAACAACTGATTATCTATGAACTTTCTCACAGGTTAAGATTCAGTAAAAGGCTTAACGTCTCAACTTGGCACACCTCTACAGGGTAATATTCCAGGCCTCTCGCAACCTCAAGCCTTCATCTGCCAAGCCCTTGCTTCATTGGATAGCCCACAAATTTTTGTACTGGATTCACCCTTGTGAATAAAAGATTGAATTAAGCTTATGCTGGGTCAACTAAATATTTTGCTTACTATGAAACATTAGCCGATGTGCTTAATAAACAGTCTCAGTTTTTGGGCAGATAAATGCTGAATTGTGTATCATTTGGCTTTAACTTGCCTGAGTTATAAGGAGTTGTGTTGTTGATATTTGCATTTTATGCTTTTTTAATGAAACCATAAAGCCCATGGGATTGAGAGGCGGTAGCTGTGTGAGTGAATTTGACTAACAGAACTCAGTGCTGTAAAAAGATATTTTACGGAGAGGAAGGATGTATGTAGCGTTGTACCCCCCCCCCCCGCCCCCAGGTGCAGGCTTTTGGGACAACTACATATATGGATAAACAGGTGTGGGAAGGGGAGATGTGGCTTTGCATTAGAAACCATAGAAAAACTACAGCACAGAAACAGGCCTTTTGGCCCTTCTTAGCTGTGCCAAACAATTTTCTGCCTAGTCCCACTGACCTGCACACGGACCATATCCCTCCATACACCTCCCATCCATGTATCTGTCCAATTTATTCTTAAATGTTAAAAAAGAACCCGCATTTACCACCTCGTCTGGCAGCTCATTCCATACTCCCACCACTCTCTGTGTGAAGAAGCCCCCGCTAATGTTCCCTTTAAACTTCCCCCCCCTCACCCTTAACCCATGTCCTCTGGTTTTTTTCTCCCCTTGCCTCAGTGGAAAAAGCCTGCTTGCATTCATTCTATCTATACCCATCATAATTTTATATACCTCTATCAAATCTCCCCTCATTCTTCTACGCTCCAGGGAATAAAGTCCTAACCTATTCAACTTTTCTCTGTAACTGAGTTTCTCAAGTCCCGGCAATATCCTTATAAACCTTCTCTGCACTCCTTCAACCTTATTAATATCCTTCCTGTAATTTGGTGACCAAAACTGAACACAATACTCCAGACTCAGCCTCACCAATGCCTTATACAACCTCATCATAACATTCCAGCTCTTATACTCAATACTTTTATTAATAAACGCCAATGTACCAAAAGCTCTCTTTACAACCCTATCTACCTGTGACGCCACTTTTAGGGAATTTTGTATCTGTATTCCCAGATCCCTCTGTTCTGCTGCATTCCTCAGTGCCTTACCATTTATCCTGTATGTTCTACCTTGGTTTGTCCTTCCAAAGTGCAATACCTCGCATTTGTCTGTATTAAACTCCATCTACCATTTTTCAGCCCAATTTTCCAGCTGGTCCAAGTCCCTCTGCAGGCTTTGAAAACCTTTCTCACTGTCTACTACACCTCCAATCTTTGTATCATCAGCAAATTTGCTGATCCAATTTACCACATTATCATCCAGATCATTGATATAGATGACAAATAACAAATAACATTGATCCCTATGGCACGCCACTAGTCGCAGGCCTCCACTCTGAGAAGCAATTCTCTACTACCACTCTGTGGCTTCTTCCATTGAGCCAATGTTTAATCCAATTTACCACCGGTCCACGTATACCTAGTGAATGAATTTTCCTAACTAACCTCCCATGCAGGACCTTGTCAAAGACCTTACTGAAGTCCATGTAGACAACATCCACTGCCTTCCCTTCATCCACTTTCCTGGTAACCTCCTCGAAAAACTCCAATAGATTGGTCAAACATGACCTACCACGCACAAAGCCATGTTGACTCTTCCTAATAAGTCCCTGTCTATCCAAATGCTTGTAGATTCTGTCTCTTACTACTCCTTCCAATAATTTACCCACTACTGACGTCAAATTTACCGGCCTATAATTTCCCGGATTACTTTTCGATCCTTTTTTAAACAATGGAACAACATGAGCCACTCTCCAATCCTCTGGCACCTCACCCGTAGACACCGACATTTTAAATATATCTGTCAGGGCCCCTGCAATTTCAACACTAGTCTCCTTCAAGGTCCGAGGGAATACTATGTCAGGTCCTGGGGATTTAATGCCAGTTTCCTTAGTAAATACAGATGCAAAAAAAACTCATTTAAGATCTCCCCCATTTCTTTTGGTTCCGCACATAGCCGACCACTCTGATCTTCAAGAGAACCAATTTTATCCCTTACAATCCTCTTACTCTTAATATACCTGTAAAAGCTCTTTGGATTATCCTTCACTTTGGATTATTCCTCGAAATGGTCCACATCATGATTTTTCATAATGTGAAGAGTTTCATCTGTGCATATATAATGAATGTGGCAGGAAAAAAGAATGTCTTGAGCTATTTACTCTGTTTTCACACAAATTTCATCAGAACAATTTTTATTCTATACCTTGAGTTTGTGGATAATGATCAGTGAATTTCATAAGGGCAAGTTACAGACAGTGGGACTCACCTGTATTTGGAAAGCCTAACTTGTCTGTGAGGTAATAATTTTGACGTATGACAAGGATTGGAAATGTGCTAAGTGCTAAAGCACGCAGACATGGTCAAGAGGTCCAGCTGTTGTTCAGAATAAGCATCAGTATGGGGAAGAAATGACTTTGATTGTTGGTGCTAGACAGGGTGGTTTGAGTCTCTCAGAAACTACTGAGAAATAGTGCGCCAAACAGAAACAAAAAGCATCCGGTGAGCAGTAGTTCTGTGGACGAAAATGCCTTGCTAATGAGAAAGGTCAGAGGAGAATGGCCAGACTGGTTCAAGCTGACAAGAAGGTGACAATAACTCAAATAATGACATGTTGCAACAGTGGAGTGCAGAGGAGCATCTCTGAATGCACAACACATTGAACTTTGAACTTGATGGGTTACCACAGCAGAAGACCATGAACGTGCACTCAATGGCCAGTTCATTAGGTACAGGAAGTAACTAATAAAGTGGCCACTGAGTGCATTGGAGCATATTAGTGGACGGTAAGAAGTTTTAGCAGGCTGGTGAAATGTGATGAGCAGAAATAAGAAGAATGTTAAACTTAATTACTGACAGGAATAGAACATTTTTAAGTTAATTCTAAGAAATGTTTAATATTTCTTCAAGCCTCAATGAATTTGTGGCTGATTTGTAACCTAATTTTATGTGGAGCCTTTGTCCAATTTCCCCTTAACATACTCAAAAGCAAACTACTGCAGATGCTGAAAACGTCAAATAAGAATTCAAAATGGTGGGCAGGTGGCACCTCTTAAGAAAGATATGGGAAATCTTTTGGGTCCTTAACTTTTCATCAGAACTGGGGAAAGTTAGGAATGAAACAAGTTTTAAGCTGTGGAGAAAGGGAGAGCGACAGAGTGAAAAAGCAGTGACTGACTGGTCCAGATGAAGCACCCTGATGTGCAGTGTCAACTGTCCATTTCCCTTTACAAGTGCAGCCTGATTTGTTGAGTACCTCCAGCAGTCTGTGTTGTGTTCCAGATTCCAACATACACATTCTCTTGTGTATCAAGAGAAATAATTGAAACCAGGAGAGATTAAAAGATACAGTGGTGGTGTCGTGAGGGTGGGGGTGATAACTAAAAGGGAGGTGAGTGAAATCTGAAAAACTTGACAAGGAGCAATGAAACCAGATCATGTGGTGCATGTGTGAGATACCAGAATGAAGCGGCTGATTATCTGAAGTCTTTCAATTCAATTCTGAATCCTGAGTATGGAAATGTAACAAGTCAAGGAATGAGGTGCTGTACGTTAAGCTTAAATTGAGCTTTGTTGGCATAGTTTGGGAGGACAAAAACGAGTGTCAGAGTGTGAATGGGATGAAGACCTCAAGTAAAATGTGATTGAAAGCTTCGAGTCACCCTTGCAGATCAAATGGAGGTGTGTTCAATTTAATTTACTTTACATAAAATAATCTGTTTTAAATTAAGCAATAGATCAATCATCAAATGCCTTTTTATAAAAATAGTTGAACTGCTCTCGCTTTATGTAGATAAAACTTTCTTAGTCTCACTGCTGAAAGGCCAGGTTTTGATTTTCACGCTGCTTTGTTAGATTTACATACCCTAACCAGCAGAAATAGTTTGTTCTGATTTATCCTTTCAACTCTTTGTAATATTGGAGTGTATGGGGTGTCAGGGAGGGGTAGCACCTATGGTGGGGTAACATGTCGTGTCCTTTTCAGGGTGGTTAGTCCACCTTTGGTCCCCGCCTGGCACTCAGCTCTCACCTGTGGCTCCCCGTAGCTGTTTGCATGCGACAGCGGCCACACCCTGGGCAACGGCTTCGACAAGCCGGCTAAACCAGGTGAGGGTAGCCGACGGGTCTCAAACCCTCGAAGAGATAGGGAGTTGTCTATCCCAGCATGTGAAGACAGACTCTGGCGGATTGAGCGGACGAGACCAATGGAAGGTCCAACGGTCAAGAAGGCGGTCTCTGCAAGCGTCGTGGAGCGTGTAGAGCAGGACAAGACACAGAAGACGTCCTGGTCATCCACTGCGCCTAGTCCCATTTCCAGCCGTCTCGACTCTGTCTTGCCACTGGATCCAGATGGGAATTGGGAAGAGAGAGTGAGGCTGACGCTGCGCAACTCTCCCTCACTTAAATCCAAATCACGTGCTAGTCTCGACACCATCATAATGGTATCGAGGTCCTCATCGATACCAATGATGGACGAACAACATATTACTATAGAACTATATTGAATCTTAATGTCTTAAAAACAAGTATTAAATTGCCCCCTAATTTTAATTCCATATGATAAATTCCAACTGAATACATGGGGTCCAGGCAAAATGTTGATATATGTCTACTGTACCCTCTTCAGTGTCCTTGGTATGGATATGTGGCTTTAACTGAATTTTGTCAGCTGTTGTCCAACTGAGTTCCTGTGAGTGTTGATCAAATTCTGACACACTGTTGTCCTGATACATGGGTTTACCTTTTAAGAACCTCGTTGTTTGGGTATCTACTAGTGGTGATTTAATCTGTCTATGATTCAATTACAAATGAATAGATAGAATGCAATGGAAAGTTTCAAAGTCTATTTAATAATAGAGAGTAAGTATCCAGTATACAGCCTGAAATTTGTCCTCTTCACAGACATCTATGAAACAAAGAAACCCCATAGAATGATTGAAACATTGAAGCCCTGAATGCTTAGCGATAAGAATAAAATGCTTAAGTAAATGGAGTAGTAATCTAGATTCCTACTTTAATGATTTGGAAACTTGAGTTCCAATTCCACAATGGCAGCTGAGGATTTTAAATATAGTTCATTATATAAATCTGGATTATTTTTTAAAGCTGATATCTATAATGGTGTCTATCATCAGATTCTGACTAAGAAAATTTCCAGTTCTATCCTCAACACAAACAAGAGAAAATCTGCAGATGCTGGAAGTACAAGCAACACCCACAGAATGCTGAAGGAACTCAGCAGGCCAGGCAGCATCTATGGAAAAGAGTACAGTCGACGTTAAGGGCTGAGATCCTTCAGCAGGACCAGAGAAAGGAAGTTGAGGAGGAGGGATAAAAGGTGGGAGGAGAGGAGGGAGAATCACAAGGTGATAGGTGAAACGGGGAGTGGGAGGGGTGAAATAAAGAGCTGGGAAGTTGAAAGCTGATTGGTGAAAGAGATACAGGGTTGGAGAAAAGGGAATCTAATAGGAGAGGACTGTATTCTTTTCCATAGATGGTGCCTTGTCTGCTGAGTTCCTCCTGCATTTTGTGTATGTTGTCCAGTTCCACCCTGATACGTTGATAGCAATAAAGGCTTCAAGGCAGCCATCATCATCCTGGTGCCCAAGAGGTACAAATGACTACCATCCATGGCACTGGCCTCAACAATAATGAAATACTTTGAGTGGCTGGTTATGGATTGCTTCAAATCACATCTTCCTGCAACATTGGACCCTTTCCACTTTGCTTATTACTCAGATTAGTTGCTGATGATGCCATAGCCTTTGCACTCAACTCTATCCTGTCCCACCTGGAAAATAGTGCCTCATAAACCAGGATGCTTTGTCAGCCTCAACTTGGTAATTATTACAATCATTCCTCTGAAACTTGTGGATTAACTATCCTCACTGGGTCTCAACGCCTCTCTTTCTAACTGGATGTCAGACTTCTTGACAGAAAGGCCACAGTCAGTCTGTTGGCAGAATCTTTTCTATCTCCATCATGCTGAGCACCACCAACAATCCCATCCCCAAGGCTGTGTGCATGGCCCACTGCTGTTCATGCTGCTGACACATGTCTGCACTACTAGACCCAGATCAAACCAGTAGCTGGCGTCATCAACAACGATGACAAGATGGCGTACAGAGGAGGAAGAGTGCTGGTAGACTGGTGCGAACACAACACCTTGAGTCTCAACATTGACAAGACCAAAGAGATGTGTGTGGACATTAGGAAGATGCAAGCTGATCACTCCTCAATGCACATAAATGGCTCCTCTGTGGAGACTGTCAGAAGCACCAAGTTTCTGGGAGTGCACGTAACAGACAATCTCACCTGATCCCTGAACACCACCTCTTTGATCAAGAAAACATAGCAGTGTTTTCACTACCTGCGGAGATCAAGGCAAGTGAGGCTTCATCCCTCCTCACTCCCCCAACCCATTCGAATCAATTTTGACAGGAGCACCGTCGAGAGTGTCCTGACCAGCTGCATCACCGTCTGGTATGGGAATTGCAAGGCATCTGACTGTAAAGCCCAAAGGATTGCAAGGACTGCTGAGAGGATCTTCGGGGTCTGTCTTCCACCCATCTGAGGTGCTTATCAGGAGCACTGTGTATGCAGAGCTCTTAGCATCGGCAATGATCCCTGCCATCTGTCCAACAATCTCTTCAGGCAGGAGGTGCCACAGCATTAGGACAAGAATTGTTAGGATGGAGAACAGCTTTCTCCCCCAGGCCGTAAGACGGCTGAACTCCCTGCCACCACCCAGGTCTTAACACGCATGAAGTTCCAGAAGTGTTATACTGTTTACTTTGAGCTTGTGCCAAAAATGTACCTTATTATTTGTTAATTAAGTTGTGGTAATATTACTTCGTGTTGTGTGCATGTGTGTTGAGGATCTTGGTCTGGAGGAACATTGTTTCATTTGGCGGTATACATGTGTAAAGTTGAATGACAATAAACTGAATTTGAACTTGAAGATTCAGCTGGAATGGAATATGAGCATGCTGATCCATGAAGGGGTACTGAATTGTAAACATTTCCTGCTTCATTTGTGTCTCTTAGGGACAAAACTCTGCAGTCATTACTTGGCAAAATAGAAATGGGTGCTCAACCTTCAACTGCTCTCTTTTTGGTGGCCTTGCAAGCCACTCATATGTCAGGATGGGAGTCTGCAAAGGCATTCTAGAGAAAAAGTGGGCAGAATTTATTTACCTTATGAGCACTGTCCACAACTTTCAATTTAAAACTAAAGTGTCCACTATTCTTCTCCAGCCATGATGCCAAAGTTAAATAAACCTGACACTCTGGCTGAGATCAGTTGCTACTTCAACACGTCTTAGGGACATAACATTATTTGAATAGTTACTAATTCAATGGGAAAATCCTTTCAATTTGTAACTGCTAATAATACGACTTATTTTTATTCATCAGCTCTTGAGTAAAATTGCATTATATTGGGATATGTATTTGTTTATGTGTAGTTTTTCATTGATTCCATTTTATTTCTCTGTTCCATTGTGAATGCCTGCAAGAAAATGAATCCCGAAGTACTTTGATAATAAATTTACTTTGCACTTTGGATACTTACAGAACAGTTTGTAGGCCCTCATGATAGATAGCTAATACTTTATCGATTTGTATTACACTCTAATTTTGAACGCTTTTTGAAATTAGTGTTGAATTGAAACCAATGTTTGCTGTTCAGTGAGCTGTTGCGAGGTTATATAGGCGAGAGTGATGTTGATTAGTCTTTTACTAACGTTGTATTAAGCTTAGATTTAAATGATGAATCAAATGCACTTTACATGGTTGAACTCGGTCTGCTGCTGGTTTCTGGTTTTGGCTGAAGGACAGATTAATTCACTTCCAAATGAACACAGGAAACAAACTAAATAACTTCTCAATTGAGGAGAATTTAAATTTCTTGAAAATAACTTTGAGTCTGTGGTGGCCAGTGCTATCATGTTTGCTGTTGTGTGCTGGGGCAGCAGGCTGAGGGTAGCAGACACCAACAGAATCAACAAACTCATTGGTAAGGCCAGTGATGTTGTGGGGATGGAACTGGACTCCACGGTGGTGTCTGAAAAGAGGATGCTGTCTAAGTTGCATGCCATCTTGGTCAATGTCTCCCATCCACTACATAATGTACTGGTTGGGCACAGGAGTACATTCAGCCAGAGACTCATTCCACCGAGATGCAACACAGAGCGTCATAGGAAGTCATTCCTGCCTGTGGCCATCAAACTTTACAACTCCTCCCTTGGAGGGTCAGACACCCTGAGCCAATAGGCTGGTCCTGGATTTATTTCATAATTTACTGGCATAATTTACATACTACTATTTAACTATTTATGGTTCTATTTCTATTTATTATTTATGGTGCAACTGTAACCAAAACCAATTTCCCCCGGGATCAATAATGTATGACTATGACTATGACTATGTTCACTTGTGGATCACATGTGAATTGAGAAGCATTTCTCGTCTTTCAACAAAACTAAAATGTTTTGCTCTCCTTCGATGCTTCCTCACTTGCTGAGTATTTGCAGCATTTTCCATTTTCATTTTGTGTTTTCAGCATACACAGCCTGCAGATTTGTAGAAATTCTAAATGATTATTCTCCACACTTCATGGTAACTGAACTAGCAATCAGTTAACGTACTGGAATCCTAAACACAACATTCTACAATTGCTGGAAATCCAGAGCAACACACACAAAATGCTGGAGGAACTCAGCAGGTCAGGCAGCATCCACAGAAGGGAATAAACAGTCAGGATTTTGGGGCAAGACTCTTCAACAGAACTGAGAAGGAAAGGGATAAGACACCAGAATAAAATGATGGGGCAGGCGGAGCAGGACAAGCTAGAAGGTGATAGGTGATGCCAGGCGGGTGGAAAAGGTAAAGGGCTGGAGAAGAAGGAATTTGATAGGAGAGCAGAGGGGAGCATGGGAGAAAGGGAAGAAGGAGGGGCGCCAGGGGTAGGTGATTCGGCAGGTGAGGAGAAGAGGTAAAATGCTGGAGGGGAAATAGAAGTGTTAAGGTGGAGGGGAAAAGAAAAACAGAGAGAATAAAAGTAAAGAAAACTACTGGAAAGAGGAATTGAATCTTATGTTTGTGCTAAAATTTGCATCTTTTGTAATTAAGAAAGTCTAGAACCAGGTGGAGACAGTTAATATGAACAGGGCATGTTGAATTAACATAAAAACAAGTACTTCTGGAGATAGAAGATAAGAATTTGGTGCGATAAATTCATCTTTCTGATTGATTATTTTTCTTACTTCCCATTTCACACTTCTATTACCAAAAATATTTTGAGTTCCATGCTAAGTCCATTTGTAAATTTGATTTAAAGGCCTCTTAATCAATAAGGTTTGAAACACTCTTGGCAGTGTGGAGGATCAGCAAGATCTTAAGTGTCCATAGGATACTCAAAGATACTTTGCAGGTTAATAGTGTGGTTTAGAAGGTGTGTGGTGTGTTGGCCTTCATCAACCATATGATTGAGTTCAAGAGCTGTGAGGTAATGTTACAGCTATATAAGACCTTAGTTCGACCTCACTTGGAGTACTGTGTTCAGTTCTGGTCACCTCACTACAAGAAGGATGTGGATGCTATAAAGAGAGTGCGGAGGAGATTTACAAAGATGTTGCCTGGATTGGACAGCATGCCTTATGAGCGTAGGTTGATTGAGTGAACTTTGCCTTTTCTTCTTGTAGAGACGGAGGATGTGAGATGACCTGATAGAGGTGTTTAAGATGATGAGAGGCATTGATCATGTGGATAGCCAGAGGCTTTTTCCCAGGGCTGAAATTGCTAACATGAGGGAGCATAGTTTTAAGGTGCTTGGAAGTAGGTACAAAGGGGATGTCAGAGGTAGGCTTTTCACACGGAGAATGGTGGGTGTGGGTGTGTGGAATGTCCTGCCAGTGATGGTGGTAGAGGTGGATGCGATAGGGTCTTTTAAGAGACCCTTAGATAGGTACATGGAGCTCGGGAAAATAGATGGCCATGCAGCAGGGAAATTCTGGGCAGTTTCTAGAGTAGGTTACATGGTCGGCCTGTAATGTGCTGTCGATTTCTATGTTCTATGTTCTACTGTTTCCCTTTTGACTTTTTATTGACATTTAGTTGGAGACAACTGACGTCAATGACCTTCAGAAAGGCTACACAGAAATATGAATCTGTTTCAAGCATAGATAATCAACTTGATAGAAACCACAAGAAATGATCTCAATAAGAGCAGGATAAATCTCCAGAAACTGTGCAGTAAATGGTGGGGGGGAGGGGTAACTATATTCGGATGAAATGCATCAGATCAGTCTCAGCCTTGTACAATCATCAGTCCTACAACTGAGGTGTTCATAGGACTTGGAAAAGGATGGGATGAGGTTTCAAGGACCTTACGTTTATGGAGAATAGAAGAAGACAAAGTGGTCAGGGATGTGTTCTGAATAATCATTCCTGAGGTGGCAAAGGCATGAATCGGAATATGTGGTGAAATGAGTCATGAGTCATGTGATATTACGTGGGTAGAAATAAGCAGTTTTATTGATGAGCTGATACAGTAGATGGCTACCTGCTTATTACCATGGTAAAAATGACATCAGGGTTTCAGAGTCTGGTTCATCCTTGGACACTTGCTAGGATGGAGTTCTGATAAAACAATAGAGATTTAGCTTAAGTCCAAAGGTTGCATACTTGGTTGCCATAATATGTGACTGAAAGATTTTCTGCTCATTCAGGAGACTGTGGGACAATCATTTTGAGAAGTTAGAAGCATTGAACAGTAGACAGTGGTGGTGGTGGTGACACAGAGATGAGTGATCCAGGCATTGTTTAAATTGATGCTCACAGCTGTAAACTTCCAACCAGAGTAGATGTGGTAAAACTGATGAAGAACCTCTCAGAATGCGTGGTATCTACCACTTAATCTTGTTTCATTCTTCTAATCCTTTGCTTTAGCATTCTGGTGACCTACTTTCTTTTGGCCAAGCTGTTCCTATGAAGATGCAATACTTTCATCTACGTAACAATTTGGAAAATTGCCCAGGCATGTCCTGTTGTCAAAAGGCAGGACAAATCCAGTCCAGTTACTCACCACCCACTCGATCTTTTCTCATTAGCAAAGTGATGGATGATATCACCAGCAGTGAAATGGAGAAACACTTACTCACCAAAACCCTGCTATAAGGCACCCCAAGGCAACACATACAAAATGCTGGAGGAATTCAGCAGGCCGGGTAACATCTGTGGAAAAGAGTAAACAGCCGACATTTCTGGCCAAAGCTCTTCATCTCAGTTCAAAACATCGACAGTTTACTCTTTTCCATAGGTGCTACCTGGCCTGCTGACTTCCTCCAGAATTTTGAGTGTGTGCTTTGGACTTCCAGCATCTGCAGACTTTCTCGTGCAGGGCACATCAGCGGGTTTTGCCAGAATCACTCTGCTTCAGAACTCCTCACAACCTTGGTTGAAGTATTGACCAGCTAGCTAAATTCCAGAGGTGGTCATATCACAGCCTGGTATGAAAGCTCCAATGCATAGTATCACAAGAGGCCTGTGGGCTCAACCAGTTGCACCACAGGCACAACCTTCCTCTCCAACGAGGAAAGCTTCGAGGGGAGGCCCCTCAACGAGGCTGCATTCATCGTTAAGGACTCTCACCTTCTAGGACATACCCTCTTCACATTACAACCATCGATGAGCAAGTACAGGAACCTTAAGGCTATAGTCAGTGATTCTGTAATAGCTTCATCCCCTCTGTCATCAGATTTTTGAATAGTCCATGAACCCATGGATACTACCTCATTATTCCTTTTTCTGTACTACTTATTAATTTTGCAATTTATAATAATCTTATGTCTTTACACTGTACTTCCGCTGCATGACAAATTTCATGTCATGTAAGATGTTGATCATAAGACTGATTCTAATTCTAACTCTGAAAGGAGATTGAAAATATGATTGGTAATGGAGATGATGAATGATTTAAAACCGGAATTAGAAAATTCCTCATGAATTTAAATATTTCTGTGAGATCACCTGATTCCTTGAACTGACATTTATTGAGTGTGGTATTGCAGTAATTATGTGTCTGTGTGATCTTTATGCAAAAATTGTACTTTTACAAACACGGTTTGCATGTTGTTTTATTTGATCCCAATAATGTTTGTTAGCTATATTATTAGTTACTCCTCTGGTCTGGTACTGTAATTGATTGATTGATTGATTGATTGATTGATTTATTATTTTCTCTTGTATATTATATATTGTATTGAACTGCTGCTGCTAAGTTAACAAATTTCACGTCACATGCCCGTGATAATAAACCTGATTCTGATTCTGGTCTGATGCTGAAGTTTACCCCTAATAATCTTTAACAAACTTAAGATACTTGACTGTGTGTTGTCTGGTTTGAAGTAAACACCAACTTGATTCTGGTCTCGAGGGGACGTAGATGCTAAGGGAAAATCAATTAAAACATTGAACATTGCAGCACAGTACAGGCCCTTTTGGCCTCAATTGTTGTGCTGACCTTTTAACCAACTTCAAAGTCAATCTAATGCTTCCCTCCCCTATAACCCCTACTTTTCTTTCATCTATGTACCTGTCTAAGGGTCTCTTAGATGTCCCTAACGTATCTCCCTATACCATCACCCTTGGCAACATGTTCCATGCACCCAATATCTGTGCAAAAAAAAACCTCTGACATTCCCCCCCCACCCCATACTTCCCTCCAATTACCTTAAAATTATGCCCTTTCATTTTAGCCATTTTCGCCCTGGGAAAAATCAGCTGACTAGCCACTCTGTCAATTCCTCTTATCATCTTATACACCTCGATCAGAAGATAAAGTTGAGCTGGCTGGGAATTATTTTTTACAACAGCGATGAACTGCTGGAGATATTTATCCCAGAGGGTTCTGGTGGTTCAATCATTGGAATTTGTATTTTGGACAAATCAGGGGATTAAAGTCAAAGAATATTGAATATTCTTAAGGCATAGATAGATGGACACCTGATAAGCTGTTGCATAAAAGGTTACTATGCATAGACAGAAACACAAAGTGAACAAGCAGATCACCCAAACTCGGAATCAGGTTTAATGTCACTGGCATAGGTTTGTGAAATGTCTTGTTTTATTGCAACGGTACATTGCTTACTTTTAGCTCACTGATAGCAGCTCCCCGGAGTTCCCTGTCTTGGGCCAACGGAGCAATACATTAAAAAACTATAAATTACAACTATGTTATTAAATATGGAGAAACGTTAAGGACTCTTGCTCCCAATTTGTATGTTCAATCATCAACATCGCAGAATGCATCAGATGATGGAAAAGGAAATGGGAGATGAGGGTCGATGTGGGGAGGAAGCTGCAGTTCCCGGAGGTGGTGCAAACCACACTTCGACCAGACATCGTACTGTGGTCCACCAAAGACAAGAAAATAATCCTGGTGGAGAAGGCCCTAAAGTACTAGACCTCAGTCCAGGAGTGCAGGGACAAAGGGTGGCAATTCCCCGTGGAGATTGGCTGTAGAGGGTTCCCTGGCAAGGTTAGCATGGAGGTTGCTGTCTGCGCTCTGCCTTAATGAAAAGAGCAAGAAACAAGCAGCTCGCAGGATGGGAGAGGAAGCAGAAAGAGCCTCTTGCTGAATATGGAGCAGGCGAGGGGAGTTGGGCGGGAAGTCAGTAGCAGATGGGCAGTGACTTGGCCACCACTGTTGACCCGCCAACCAGAGAGTGTAGTGGTTAAGAGTTGAAACATTCTATAATGGCTGGGCACCAACTGACAACATCTGCTCCTGGCCAAAGGCTAAGGTTACCTCATCAGGTCACTGAAAAGAGCACCCAGTGTATGATGCAAGAAACATCTGGTTTGCCAGTGTCTTCCAGGAAAGACTGGACGGCAATCAAGGACGATCAGTGACGCTGGAAAGACATATGACCTCCAGGAAAGACTGGCACAGGCACACAAGGCTAGTAATTTTGTGTGCAGCACTTGCAAGGGGGCACCATACAAGCTATGGATGAACTAAATACGCAGTTTCCCCAGAGTCTCCCTGGAGGGTGGAGGATGAGAGACTCAATAGGACAGACATAATGACAATGGCCAGACCTGGAAATATGAAAATAAGAAGGCTCAAGCAAGCAACACTGACCAGGGAGGCATTCATTTCAGAGTGCCATTGCAGCAAAATCTACGAAAACAGCAAAGCCTCAAGATGCACCAAAGCAGGTTCAGCTGTGGAACAAAGGTGACTCAAGAGCAATGCACGGACTCAACATCCGGTGAGACGTTGGGAAACACCCCACAGAGCTGACGATCTCTCCGCACCTGAGACGCCCCAGTGCCAAAGAAGGGACCAAGTGAGTGCCCCCTCGGACACCCTAATCCATTCGTCAAGGAAAGGGAGGATCAGATGGCCTAGGGCATCAGACAATGTATCTTGGAAGCGGTTTGATGACGACCCGCATTGCGTCTTGAAAGCTACACTGGCAGGACATGCCTGCAGGAAAATTGACTCGCTCACAGCCATTATGTTCAACTTTGCTAAAGAGCGATTTGGCCCAATGGATAAGAAAGGGGATCTTAAACCATCATGGCAATCAGACAGGAGGGAAAGGGAGATTTGCCACCTGAGGAATGAGATAAAGACCCTGAACAAGCAGTTCATCTGATGAAAAAGAAGGTGTCAAAGGTCTAACCAGCAAACTGCAGGAACAGCTGCACGAAGTTCAGGAGGTGGGACAGCTGCGAAAGTGAAGAAGGGAGAAAGAGGGAAGGAGAGCACAGTTTGTTAAAAACCATTCAGGTTCACCAGGGCTCTGTTGAGCCAGCAAAGATCTGCCACCCTAACCAACTCAAAGCGGGAGGTGGAAGAATTTCTGTGGGAATCACACAGTGATCCCCGTAGGAATCAAGGAGCAGTATTCAATCCCGAAGTCCCCAACCAAGAATCCCAGCAACTGAGCTGAACGTGGCAGGAGGTCCAGGAAGAAATGTTTCAGAATAATTCTTTGTGCTCTTTCTAATTCTGCAATATTTTTCAATTGAATTGAACTTACGTAATATTTGCACATTTTGTGACCAGTATGTAATATAAGAATGTGTAATATTTTTAGCTAGTACCTCCATGTCCAGCACATAATTCTCCACATTCCACATTCTCTAAAGGGGTCCCACTGCCAAGCACATCTTTCCTTTGCACTCCTCCCCCCCCCCACTCCCCTCCTGTATACCGGTGAGACCCAACGTAGATTGGGAGACCAAGCACCTAAGCTCCATCCACCAGAAAAAGCAGGATCGCCCGGTGGCCACCCATTTCAATTCTACTTCCATTCCCATTCTGACATGTTGTCCATGGCCTCCTTTACTGTTCCAATGAGGTCGAAGGAGCAACACCTTATATTCCATCAGGGTAAACTCCATCCTGATGGCATGAACATTGGTTTCTCAAACTTCTGGTAATTACCCCTGCCCCCACTTCACCATTCCCCCATTCCTGTCTCCCTCTCTCACCTTACCTCCTTACCTGCCCATCAACTCCCTCTGGTGCTCCTCCCCCTTCCCTTTTTTTCCCTAGGTCTTCTACCCTCTCTTATCAAATACCCCCTTCTCCAGCCCGTTATCTCTTTCACCAGTCAACTTCCCAGCTCTTTACTTCACCCTTCTCCCCCTCCTGGATTCACCTGTCACCTTGTACTTTCTCCCTCTCCCCACTTTCTTACTCTGACCTCTCATGTTTTTTTCCAGACATGATGAAGGGTCTCAGCCTGAAATGTCAATTGTTTACTGTTTTCCACAGATCCTGCCTGGCCTGCTGAGTTCCGCCAGCATCTTGTGTGAATTGGTTGTATAATATTCTTAGTGTGTTAAGTGTTTTGAAATGTATAAAATGTGCATTTCAAAGATTAACATATTAAGCCCAACTGTTTAATTAATCAGAAGTTTCTATATTGCTACTACATAAATTCTGCTTTTTCACGCCTTTTCAAATGTCTGATAGATGGCTCCTATTGCTTTCTTAGCTTTAGTTCATAAATTTAGATCAGTCAAGTATATAAAATTGGAAGGGATTAAAAGTGATTTTTAAGCAACCACAGCAGTAGAATGTGGCCTATGTGGAAGGGATTTGGTCCTATTTATTGAGTTATTTTTATGAATGTGATAGCCCCTGATTGTATTATTGCTATTTAATGACAGGTGGAACAAATCTGACCAAAATATTGATCTGCCCACCTGGCCCCAGGATGAATGAAGTGGATACACCTGTACATCATAGACGTGTCAGTCAATCAGTGACAGACGGACAGAGATTCATGATATCAGGTTCGTGGTATTACAACACAACAGGACACACTGCACGTTGTGTTCAGATGAATATTGGCAACAGCTAAACAATTAACAACCCCTTGGACCTCATGTCCTTCCTGCATGTAATAGTTATAATTAAAATAATTTTCTTATTTCATTAAATCCAGCGCAAAGTCAAACCTTGGTTACAAATCAACATTGAATCCAAGTGTAAACGAAGATTTTGGAAAACCAAACTAAAACCAGGAAATGCAGTGAACATTGATCAAGCAGGTCAGGAAGCAAAGGGAGAAACAGTTAACATTTCAGATCCAGATGAAACACCTGCTCATTTTCTCTTTCTACTGATAATTGCACGATCTAACATTTCTATCATTCATTGTTTCATTTATTATTAAATTCATCAATTTCAGACTATCTGCTTTTCCAAGGGTGATTACAGTACTTGGCGGGAATGCACATTACGATCAGATCGGTGGTGATTTGATTGAAAGACGAAGAAAGTTCAAAGGGCCAAATCACCCACTCCAAATCTGAATTTATATGTTTTATCTTATATTTCCATCCTTCAGAATTTTTCTCCTCTTATTCCATAATTTCAGGTTTCCATTTATCCCCTTATTTTATTATTCACAACCACCAGGATCTGTGACATGTAAACACGCCTCATATCCACATTATTGTAGATTTTCCTTTTTGATTTGTATCTCCGAGTTCACACAGTCGTGTTGAAATCTTATTGACCTGAAATATTAACGCTGATTTCTTCAGCAATACTGTCTGGTCTTCTGAGTATTTCCGGCGTTTTCTGTTTTATTTTACATTTCCAGTATCTAGGCTATTTGTTTTTCCATTAAAAAAAATTATGACAGTATCTGTTCCTGCCGCAGGAACAGGAGGTGAAACTCCGACGAATTAACGATCAGGAAAGCTTGAAGTTGAAGTTACCTGTTCAAACAAGTTACAAATAGTGTCTGAGAATTGTATAGCTGAGGCGTCACCGCTAGAGGGCAGCATCATGAGACGCTTTCACTAGAAATTAAACCCACCCAGGCGAAATTAAAACCCCAAAGTTTAACTACCTGCCAATCATACTGCACAAAAGTATTGATCCAAACATATTATTCAATCATAAATGATTCCAGAAATATACGGTGATTAATATTCAAGCGACGTTTTAGCGAGAAAAGGTTAAGGTTTTTCTAAAACCTGTATTAAATATGATTAATATTAATTAATAATATTAATTCTTCGATGATATTGGGATGTACCTGAAATAACTCTGAACTCGTTATTCATTTATGTCAACTAGAAAGTTTGAAAGTATGGGGGAATGGTAATTACACATATAAGACTCAAACTTCCAGCTGGTTATTTTGTTGTTACGAAGTTTAATGATTACGTTCACCAGTCTAGTAAGCAATTCATGGTGGCAAAATTGATTACATTACTTAAATGTGAACATCCTTGGTTGCAAACAATTCAGGGCAGAACACATTATCATTCCCTCGTCCAAAATATAGCGGATGCGCCAGGTCGAAAACGAGCACAAAAAAACAAAATGATGGAGATACTCAGTGGGTCAAGCCCCATCTGCGAAGGAAGGAATCTAAACCCTGTAGGTGAGAGGTATAACAACAGCACTCAGCACTCCCCTATGTCTCTTCATGTAGACGGTTTATTCACTAAGTGAAGGGCTACATTTGGGGAAACGTACAAAAAAAATCCAATTTAAACAGTTACATCGTGTTTGGGCGCAAGAACGAATAAACAGAAACGAGAGAAAACCTGCAGACACTGGAAATCCAAGCAACACACACAAAGTGCTGGAGGAACTCAGCAGGCCCGGCAGCATCCATGGAAAAGAGTACAGTCAGGCCGAGACCCTTCAGCAGGACCCAAAATCAGAATGTTGGTTACAAGGAACACAGTGAAATGCGAATAAATTTACTTCAGTACACCCACTCGTGCGATCAGAATGATTCTAGAATATATTTATTCATTCATCCATGTGAAGATATGGAGAATGTATGAAGATAATCTTTCTATGTGAAGATACCTTTACCTATATTAACTTGCACAAAACATTCCTCACTCAATGCTGGGCCATTGGCGGAAAACATAAAATGGAAATAGACACGAGAGCAACATTTACGAGGATTTTAGACAGACACATAAACTTGTGGGGAATGGAGGGATGCGGATTTTCTACAGGCAGACGGGGTTACTTTAAACTGGTATTGTGGTCTGCGCAACATGGGGGTGAAGGGCTTGTTCCTGCGCTTTATTGTTCCGTGCTCTTCAAGTTATGTTTGTGTAAGAATGGTAATTCTAGTATTTGCAGTCTCTTGTGTGTTCAGGAGGACGGTAAGTATGCTTTCAAGATACGTAGTGAAATCATTCATACTTCGCTGTTCAATAATCGGAGTGACATTAAGTCTGTTAAACGTTACGTTTTCTTGCAGTAATAGTTAGATCGAAAACAGAGTTGTAGGCAACCATCGTTTGTTACATTACAACATTTGCCTGAATAACCATTTCCCTCGAAACCCAGGAGTCAAAAAAATCGATTGGGATGCGAGTTTTTGTCTCGGCACCGAAGTCGACCCGGCGACGGTGGGCTACAGCCGCAGTTTGCTTTCACTGTCCGGCGATGACACGTTTCCAAACAAAATAGCGACTGCGAGGGAAGTTTTACAGGGTCTCGTGGTCTGGATGGGACAGTTCACAGTCGGGATGTTTCCAAATTTGTTGCTGCATCAGTAAAAATCGGGTGTAAGTGCGTTGAGGGGGGAAATTCCCTCCACCCACTAAAATGATCAAATAAACTCTGGTTTGGGCTCTCGCCCTGCCTCGGGGTCGCAGCGGCCGAAGCTCTGATGGCGTCATCACGAGGTCCGGCGCCAACAAAATCACTTCGCAGGATATGACCAGCCTATCTGATCCCAGATATAAATTCCGCCGCCGACTGCCGCAGAGACGCAGAGAGCACCGTCAACCTGAGCTCCGCCAGTCAGCTGCTGAAGCGGCGTTAAGGGAGTCCGTTTGAAAGCGAGTGCGTGCGCTCCTCCAGCTCCACATCACTCCCGCTCTGCACTGAAGCCCTTCCAGCGAAGAAGTTGAGCTCTCCTTATCCTTTTGCTGCCGCTGCACGGTGAGTGAGAGGAAACATTGGATTTTCTGCACAAGATGCATCCTTCCCCCCCCCCCCGCTCCCCAGCAATAACAGTTTTATTTAAAGCGGGCGAACTCCTGCAGCAAGCGGATTGTAAACTGGAAGTGCGAGCTGCTAGGTTTGACCAGAAGACTATCACAGCAGAGGTTCCAAACGAAGGTAGAAGCCCCACACACCCGTTAACCCGCCGCTGATTTGCAGCTAACTTCAAGTGGTCTCCAGGCGAGCAGACTTCTTGTCCCGCTCCTTCAGGCTGTTTCGGAGAGAGGGATTAGAGAGACATTCAGACAGATACTGAAGTAAAACGTAGAGGAATGCAGTCCTAATGCTGGCATTCGGGTTAAAGGGGAGATGCAGAGGAGCTATTGTGTGAGAGATGACACTGGTGTAAGATTAAGCGGCAAAATAAAAGTGCGCTTGAAGGAGTTCAGAGTGGTACACACTCAACTTCTTAGAAACAACTTCTTCCCCTCCGCCGTCAGATTCCTGACTACCTCTCTGTTGCTCCTTCCTGCACTAATTATTTTATATATTTCTTATTTTTTTTTAATGCCTTACTGCCGCAAAACAACAACTTTCACAACGTATGTCAAGTGATAAGAAAACTGATTCTGAATCGGTGGTAATGAACCTAATTGGCTGTACTGTATTTGGAGTAGAGAGGAGATTATGTGTTATGGGCCAAGCATCTGCCCCCAATGGACACCCTTCCTATAGATGCAAGTCCAACCTACAGAGCAGATCCCATCCTGGCTTCTCCGTCTGAATGTCCAGTCAACCTTTCCACCTTAGTGCCACCAGTCATCATTATCATTATGTGCCTTGTGGCATCACACAGGTGATCCATGGTCTTTGACCGTGATTGTTCTTGGTAAATTTTTCTACAGAAGTGCTTTGCCGCTGCCTTCTTCTGGCCAGTGTCTTTACAGGATGGGCAACCCCAGTCATTTAATAGTCATCTGAGATTGTCTGCCTGGTGTCAGTACTCATATTACCAGGCTATGTGATATGCACCACCTGCTTAAATTACAACCCCCACCTGCTCCATGGCTTCACCTGACCCTGAATTGGGGGGGGGGTGTTTTCTAAGCAGGTGCTACACCTTGCTCAAGGGTGGCCTGAAGTATAGCAGAGGGAAGGAGTGCCTTACACCTCCTTTGGTAGAGAGGCATCTCCACCCCGCCACCCATTCAGTAGTGGGGCTGTAAGTCATGCAGTTGTAAGTAACCTCATTGCACATTGACATGGCTGGTCTCTCTTCCTGAGAGTGCACGGTGGTGTTATTCTAGCCCCAGGTGAGTCTGATCACTTGTTATCTCTGTTCTAGGTTGTTTACTTAAGGTTTTCACAGACCGTTTTAGTGGGTTATTGTAGGCCACATCATCTCCCAGCCATGAGCCCTGTTTACACCTGGATCTCTGTCGCTATTTTAATTGGCCTGGCTCAGGAATCGAATTGCGGGATTTTACGTAATGCCTCATACGTCGAAAATATGTTTGGGCACGTCCCTTTGAGGAGCAAGCGAGCCATCTCCCAGATTGACAAAGAGGAGATTTTGCAGCTTCACAATCACCTGCGTGGACAGGTCTATCCATCATCCTCCAATATGGAATACATGGTGAGTACCTGCCCAGGTTTGTATGACGTCAGGCTTTACCTTCAGAGTGCTTGGGATTCCCATTGTACTGCATTGGACCTTGAGGTGCTTGGGAACATTCAGAGATCTGATGAGACCAATAAAAGCTTGTGTACGCTTGTCCTGAAGAACTAAAAAGCAATCAGTTCAATACAACTCTGCCATATCCTCCTTTTATCATTTCAGGTCCTATCATTTCATTTTTAATTAAGAATTCTTTGTGTGTGTTTTATGGGATGAGAGGGTAGACTTGGGACTGTAGATGCAGTATATCCAAAATCAAAGCATGACAGTTGCTGGAAATTCAAGATAAGATCCAACAGGTCAGTGGAATCTATGAAGATAGAATCTAAGTTAGTATTTCTTCACTCTTATAACTCTGTATAATGTCCTCACCTCAACACTGAACTGACTCTACAACCCATAGACTCACATTCAAGGACTCTACAGCTCACGTTCTCAGTATTATTTATTTACTTATTTGTTTTTAATATTTATTATTAGCACAATTTGTCTTCCTTTGTAGTTGGTTTGTCAGTCTTTGTTCTTGTGTACATTTTCATAAATTCTATTTTGCTTCTTTATGTTCCTGCAAATGCTTGCTTAATAAAAAGAATTGCAAGGTAGTATATGGTGACATTTATATACTTAGATAATAAATTTATTTTATTTTAATAGATGACAATTCTTCAGACCTCCTTGTGTTTTGTATGAAGTGTCTGGTTTCCCATTTTATCTTGGGGTGGCCCTTGCATTTTTGTATCAGAACCTGATGTACGTTGCTCGGACAAATTAGAAGTTGGAAAGGTTTAGACCAGGGGTTCCCAACCTGGGATCTATGGATCCGTTGGTTAATGGTAAGGCTGCATAGCAGAAAAATAGTTGGTAGAAAGATATGGACTAAGCTCAGGTAGCTCAGATAGGCAATTTAGTCAGCATGAACTTGTTGGTGGAAGGGCCTGTTTCTGTGCTGTATACTTTGAGTTGGTCACTTGGCCCCATAGCTAGCTTTGCCACTAAATACATCATGGCCAATTTGATTGAGACCTCCAATTCCACATTTTCGTCTGCACACTGCAACCTTTCATCCCCTTGTTAATCAAATATTTACCTGCTGTGCTTCAAAAATATTCAAAGACTTTGAGGAAGAGCGCCCGGTTCTTGAAGCTCTGCTAAGGGTGGTGTCGCCTTCTCTTCTCCCAAAAACATGTTAATGACTTCCACTCTTTTGTCCAGGTGATCAAATTAAGTAGAATAAACATGACAAAATGTGAAGAAACCACAGTTTTATTGCCTTCCATTATGTGCCTTTGTTTGGCACGCCTTTCCAATGTTTGCTTGTGGTTTTTGTTCGGAGAACGTTCCTGTTCTCTCTGTTCTAAGTAGACAGGGGACATCTCAATAGAGATTATAACACAAAGAAGTTGGGTTTTAGTGATAAACCACAGAAATGGGGAAAAAAAGCTTAGGCATTTGTGTAAACAACTTTTTTACCATGTTTCAATATAGTCATTAAAAAAACAAAACCCAGATAGTCATAATTGTTGCATCTCTCTCAGTTGTCCTTTCATCCTTGAGTTAAATGTCTACAAGGGAATTTTAGATAGGTTGCATAATTAAAAGAAACAAGTTGTAGGGAACATGCAGACAGGGTGATAGACATACTGTATACACAATCATTTCTACATGGAGCGAGTGCATTTCTCGTGTAATTCACAGTATAAAATCCTTTATGGCATGAATAAGCAGTACATGGAAACATGCATAATTAAACAGATTGACAGATAAATCTGCATGATTGGGCAATTTTAAGGAATGTTGTAATTACAATAAAAACAATAAATGCTGGAAACACTCATCTGGTCAGGCCACATCTTTGGAAAAAAAAGGAGCAAACCAAGATAACAAGATCATTTCAAGTTGAAGATAGAGTGGGGGAGAGACAGATATTTCAACCAGATAAATGTGTGTGTTAGAGACAGGGAATTGGTTGAGGTTTTCTTCAAAGGAAAAGTGGGTCAGTGTGGTTTAGTTGTTAGCACAGCCTAGTGGGGTTGTAAAATGTTTGTAAAAGGATTATCAGTCTATAGTGAAGATGAGTTTATTGGGAGCAGGAAATTGGAAATGTTAAAAGTGGGGGAGGGCAATAGAGGTATCTTTGACATGAAATATTAATTCTGTTACTCTTTCCACTTTTTCCAGCATTTCCTGTTATTATTTTACATTTCCAGATTTGAGCTACAATTCCTGCTTTACTTTCACAGTGGGTTATTTTTTAATTTTATGTGTGGCACACTTTTTTTTGTAGGAGTGGGATAATGAATTGGAACGGTCTGCTGAAAGCTGGGCCCAACAGTGTGTCTGGGATCATGGCCCTTCTCACCTAATCAAGTCAATAGGTCAGAACCTGGCAGTGCACTGGGGCAGGTGAGCTGATCACAGAATGTTTCTTTTAATGTAGAGGAAACCAAGGCTTATGGGGATTGGACAAGACGGCAGCTATAGTCATCTTAGCCATGGTGAAGCAGGTAGCATGGCCAAGTCCTGCTCCTACTTCCAAACATCTTGTGTTTATGCAAGCAATGATGGGTGGAAAAGACCCTTTATTCCACCCAACTTCTCCCACAATAAAGGACTACTTTGTTCATGCTAATATGTACTATTTTCACCCTATCTAATATTATTATTTCCTGCTAGAGCTGATAAGCCAGATAAAGCCCAGAGTAATTTTGAGGAAAAAAATCTAGTAAATTCCTTCCTGATCTCCTTAGGCAATCAGTCTGGAAATATCCAGTAGATGATCTAAATTATTTTATAAGTCTGATGTCCATACATCCTTCCTGTCAGATTAACATATAGATACTGGTATTTATAATTTAATAACTACAACAGAAATTTGTAAGTCTGCATTTGCAGCTATTCACCAGTAGGGGCAGTAGTAGCATCCGCTATATTTCTCTCCTGATCTGTGGTTGGTAGTGTTTGCCCACTGCTCCATTCTGCATCCCCATAAAATGTGTGTATAATATTTAACTGTATTAAAGCTTCTGTAGAAGTTTATTTTATGGGTATCTTTAGAAGAGGTTTTAAACAGGAGGGACTTGGACACTGGTGTGATATTTACTCCACTGTATTCATCGAGTAAAGTTAAGCATTGTAGAATTTGACTTTCATTTTCCAGACCACTACAAGTTAAATCTGCATTTATATGTGTATTCATATTTTACAAAACTTCAGTTGAAAACTGAAATGGTGACTAACTGGTGTTTCTGTGGTTTCAGGTATCGTTCTCCAGCTTCACATGTGCAGGCATGGTACGATGAAGTCAAAGATTACACCTACCCATATCCACATGAGTGTAATCCGTGGTGTCCTGAACGATGTTCTGGTACAATGTGCACCCATTACACCCAAGTAAGTAAAAGATACTCTACCTTGGCTGAATGTATGCTTTGAAAAGCAAAATCTATCTATTGTGGATTTTGCCTGGGTGCAAGAATCAATCCAAGCACTTCTGACAAACATGGTCAAGCTTCTGAAGGTGAGGAACTTGGCTGAGTAATGCTTTGTCTATAGCAAAAATCAAACTAAAGTTGCAGTGTTAGACTACTTCAAGTAGTTAGCTTTTGTATATTCCAGCAATTCTGAAATAGTTTAAAGATTCTTAGAGAATAACATTATTAATGTAGATGCATAACCCATTATCTGATCTTCCTTTCCTTGATGATAGTTTACTCTGCTTACAAATACTGCTGAATGTATGTGCTACAGTAATAGCTGTTAACTACCTTTAATAACAGTTCCTGATCTGAACATAGAACATAGAATATTACAGCACAGTACAGGCCCCTTCGGCCCACAATGTTGTGCCGACCCTCAAACCCTGCCTCCCATGTAAGCCCCCACCTTAGATTCCTCTATATACCTGTCTAGTAGTCTCTTAAACTTCACTAGTGTATCTGCCTCCACCACTGACTCAGGCAGTGCATTCCACGCACCGACCACTCTCTGAGTAAAAAACCTTCCTCTAATATCCCCCTTGAACTTCCCACCCCTTACCTTAAAGCCATGTCCTCTTGTATTGAGCAGTGGTGCCCTGGGGAAGAGGTGCTGGCTATCCGCTCTATCTATTCCTCTTATCTGAGATAGTTATCTTAAATAAGGTCATTTGGAAACTGCAGCAGAAAATGGAATAGAAACACAACAGACACTAAGAAGGAGGTTCTAAAGTTCAGTCCATCTGGTAACAGCTGTTCTCCCAGGAAAAATACAAGCCCATATGTTGCTACGTCCAGACTGCATTCTAGCAAGATTTCTTTCTAGGCAGTCATTTTATTGTTGGTATTCCCAACAATCTTTAGAATGTGATTAATATCTAGTTGCCATTACATCTCACTGTAAGAGGAAGCTTGGCTTGAGCGTGAAGCAAACATTGCTTTGAAACGTGTGGGTTATGAAATCGCAGGATATTTCTGATGAAGCTTACTACTTATTATCTATTAGAATTAAAGTTCCTTGGATATTCAGGAGTCTGAGAGAGAGGTGAAAGCTTGTTTTAGAGAAATTTAGAAACTAAACTTGGGCAGACCATTGAGCTGCTAAAGAGTTTCTTTACACAAAGTTTGGTACAATTCTCTATGTACTTTGCAGTATTTATTTATTTGGTGATACAATGCGGAGTAGGCCCTTCTGGTTCCTTGAGCAACCGCCCCAGTAACCCCCAACAAACCTGATTAACCCTAACCTAATCATGGGACAATTTACAATGACCAATTAACTTACCCAGTTTGTCTTTGGACTGTGGGAGGAAACTGGAGGACCTGGAGAAAACCCACGCATTCCACAGGGATATTCCTTACGGGACAGTGCCGGAATTGAACTCTGAACTCTGAATGCTCTGAGTTGTAATAACCACAATGCTGCTGTGGTGGCCAACGTTAGTTAGCTATCCCATAATTTACACATCAGGAAACACACCTTAAAATACATTTAAGATGTATTCCAACGATCCTTTATCCTAAATATTTGAAAATATGTTTAATAATTAACTCAAATACGAGGAAATCTGCAGATGCTGGAATTCTAAGCAACACACACAAAAAATGCTGGTGAGTGCAGCAGGCCAGGCAGCATCTATAGGAAGAGGTACAGTCAACGTTTCGGGCCGAGACCCTTCCTGGCGAAAGGTCTCGGCCCAAAACGTCGACTGTCCTGTTCCTTTAGGTGCTGCCTGGCCTGCTGCATTCACCAGCATTTTTCGTGTGTGTTGCTTTTAATAATTAACTATTCAGGTACTAGCTTGACTTCAGATCAAAGGATAATTCACCACTTTTCCTTTCATAAACCTACATAACTTTGCATTCTTAATGAATGCTACCTATTTCCTCCTTTATTTTCAATTTTATGCTGCAGATTATTTTGCCATATATTAAACCAGATTTGGGCTTGAATATGAAAAGCTAATAGTTAATTGAATTATACTTTTAAAACAAAATTAGATTACCTGTGTTGGTTAGCAGCAAGTTGTTTAAGAGCAAAGGACAAACTTGCTGATCCTTTGTTTAACAGCTTTCTCTTTATCATTTCTTCACAGTTGGTGTGGGCAACAACGAACAGAGTTGGCTGTGCTGTCAATGTTTGCGCAAGAATGAATGTGTGGGGAGAAATCTGGGAGAACGCTGTCTATTTAGTGTGCAACTATTCACCAAAGTATGCTATTTATCCTCACCATTGCTTTTATGTATGTTTGGGTGGGCGGGGAGGGTAGTTGTTGCTGGCTAATTGATAAATGGAGCTCAGAGTGTTTGGCTCTTACTTAACTACTGTCTTTTATTTATAATGTAAAAATTGTTGATTGAAGCAAATGTAATTGCCATTGAGAGTGTTTAAAGTTGCTAAATACTTCATTTACCTGGGCAAAGAAAAGCCGGGAGAGGGCAGATCTGCAACTTTATTTCACTCCACATGCTGATTTACATCTACAGTGACCCTCGATCATCTTGTGCCCTTGGAACTCTGTCAGTGCTGAACTAACATATTCAGAATCTGGTTTAGTATCACCAGCGAACTGTATGCCGTGATATTTGTTGACTTTGCAGCAGCAGTAGGATACAATACATAATATTAGAAAAACAACTGTGAATTACAGTAAATATATATGTATTGCATAGTTAATTTGAATAAGTGGTGCAAAATAGAGATAAAAAAGGAGTGAGGTAGTGTTCATGGGTTCTGTGTCCATTCAGAAATTGAATTGCTGCGGGGAAGAAGCTGTTCCTGAATCGCTGAGAGTGTGTCTGCAGGCTTTTGCACCTTCTTCCTGATGGTAGCACTTGGATGTAACTCCAATTATTGCTGAAAGATGTGTATATTCCACTTCTTTATCTTGTATGGTAGGATGCCTACCTAGCCACTACCCATTTTGACATGACTCATTATTATTTAGCTGGTATCAGAGCTATTTATTGTGGTTCAGAATCAATTGCCATCAGATAGAAGCAATTAAACTTTTGCTAAAGCATGGGTAAACATTTGTTTGGATTATTCAACCAACTTTTGGATAATGACTGGTTTGCTGCTCTCACTTGTCCACTTAAATGTGCCAGGATTCAGAGAAGTGGCAGGTTCCCTTCCATTTGTTACTGATTCGTTGGCTGCTGCATTGTACTTCATGCTGGTACCAGTACTGGCCAGACTTTGGAGCTTTTGTACTCTGTCCTTCATTTTAGAGATAAAGGCTAATAGAATCAAAGCTCAAAATGAGATTAGTTCCTGTACACTGACTTTACTTTGGTATTCTTTGCTGTTTAATCAACCAGGGGGAACTGGATTGGAGAAGCTCCATATAAATATGGCCGTCCATGTTCAGAGTGCCCGCCCAGCTATGGCGGAGGCTGCAAGAACAACCTCTGCTACAAAGGTATGGAGGACACACAGTGCACGTCCTTATTTAAAGAAAACAAAACTTAAACATTTACACCCCGTCCCCACCAAACTTCCAAAAGTAACCTACAGCTATGCTTAATAAGCCGTAGGGGTTATTTGGGGTATTTATTTATCTTGAGACACAGCATGGTAACAGCCCCTTCTGGCCCAAGCAGGCTGTGCCACCTAATTACACCCACATGACTAATTAACCTACCAATCCATACATCTTTGGAATGTGGGCGGCATGTTGAGCACCCGGATGAAACCCGGATGCAGTCACGGGGAGAACATACAACCTCCTTTCAAACAGCCGCAGGAGTTGGACCTGGGTTGCTGGTGCTGAAATAGCAGTGGGTTAACTATCGGTCCTCATTTATTTGAGTGTTGTGCTGTTTGCTTAGTATTTTGTGTCAGTGGCACAAGGTGGTGCTCGTTGAGTTACTGTTGAGTCAGCAAAGTAACTGCGGATGTGAATCTTGTTCGATGTAAGGTGTTGGGCAGAGGAGCTGCTTTGGATGAGAGGGTGGGCTGCTGTGACAATGCGTTGTTCCAGAGAAAAGAAGTTGGGGTTCACCGAAAACAGAGACTGAACTTGGAATTGAGGAGATAGATAACGTGACTAAACAGATGAGCTGGTAATTGATATAAAGCCTTAGTAAGAATGTGAAAATAAGAATTGAAATTTTGGAACAAGGGAAGGCCAATGGCTTATTAAACCTGCTCAGAGTTGGAGAAGATGAAGTGAAAGTTATCCCTCCCACTCCAATTCAGAGTGTTTCAAAGTAATGGAATTAAACAGAACAACAGTTATAATGAGGAACGAGGACTAGCATTGCTTTAACAAACCAGATAAGAAACATATAAAATATGACTTTTGATGGCACATTTAATACTGGTTATATTAAAAAAAATGAAGGCAAACAAAAAGCCCCGGCAAATATACTGTAATTCGGTGTAATGTTTACAATTTATCTGATTACTGGTGATTGCATTTTAATTAATTTAAGTATTTTAACAATTACTTTAACACTTTATGCAGGTCCATCTTTTATAACATTGATACAACACAACATTTTAACATTGGTTGTATGATATTTGATTTATTGAGAGAGTTTAAAAGCAGACATAAATATGGCATTAGGGGAAAAATAGTGTGTGGTTTCCAGTATATTTTTTCTGTTTACATTTGGGAAATAATTTTAATGTTTGCTTCTTTTTCCTCAGACTAAATTAATGTAATTTTCAGTTGACCAATTTGAAAATGTTAATCCAGTTGATTTTGGCTAGCAAAAAAACTCCACTGTAATGAATAGCTGCCTGTTCCTAAACAGAGCATTCCAGTTTAAGATGCCAGTTACACTGTTAACTGTTGATACTAAATGACGTTTATGAACAGTATTGCACAGATTTATTCTAATGAATGATAATTAGCTGTCATCCAAATATAGTAGGGCAGAAGCAAACACAAATATGAGGAAAATTACCGTTAATGTCTCAGACCAGAGAAAAGGAACTGTATTGACTGAAACATTGCCTAATACCAATTTGTTTTGATTTTCCTCATATACCCTAATTTATCCATTTGGCCGCAACAATGGCTTTATAAAGGGGGAAGGAAGCAGAGCAGGTTTCTTGCTCTGTCGCTATGCAATGAATGTTTTTGGAAGTGTATGGGTGTGTTGATAACAGTGCTTGGACACAGCACCGTTTAGTTAACCCGCTACCATTCAGGATGCAGTCTGAACATTGTGGACCCTAATAGAAGGTGGGATATTCAATCGGCTGTAAATGCCTATTTAGCACTAGCAATTAGAGATAAATTTCTATCTTTCAATTACTTGGACTGCTCCATCGTGCTCATTCACATTTACACTCAGTAGCCATTTTATTAGGCACACCTGTACTCCTGCTCACTAATGCACATATCAAATCAGCCAATCATATGGCAGAAATTCAATGTATAAAAGCATCCAGACATTGTCAAGAGGTTCAGTTGCGGTTCAGACCAAATATCAGAATGGGGAAGAAATATGATCTAGGTGACTAAGTGGAATGACTGTTGCTGCCAGATGGGGTGGTTTGAGTATCTCAGCAACGAGTTTTAACAGTGCCACCACAGGGAGAAGTGAGGAAAGGTTGAGTTGGTAGAAGTTATTATTCAAAGAGGCTTCGTTGTCAAGGTGTTGGATATTGTCAGCATTGGAATGCAAGGTTAAAAACAAGTTTGCCATCAGCACTGCAGTAAATATGAGAGGGGTAACAAGAAAGCAGAAAAAATAGGCAGGAAAATAACTTGAATTTCCCCTCTGAAATGGAATTCTTAGCTCATCTGCATGAAAGATTATTTAGTTATGTTTCACTATCTTCTTACAGACAATACTATGAAAAGACCACAGCATGAACATACAAATGAAGTTGAGCCTCCACAGATCAATACAGATGTGCTGAGTCCTTGGAACGTACCAGAGATCCAACCAAAAACAAAGCCAGGACCAAATGGGGAACATAGCGGCTATGATTACATGAGTAAGGAAGCATTTAAGTTGTATATGCTGTTTACTTAAATGCTACTTAATATTTTCAAGATGTTTATGTGCTGCTGAATTAAAACAAAATGTTCGGTGCTTAGTCTCAGGAGCTCAGATGGAAAGTATGGTTCAAAATAAGATGAGAGTGTGCTAGCTAGTATTACTTCAGCAACATAGCATTAGAAAGGCTGGTCATTTGCCTTGCAAAGTGAATTCCTGAACTCTGAGAGAAGGCTGTAATTGTGCACGTGGAAATGATGATCCGCTAGGAACCTGTGTGCAGGTTGCTGGGATTGGAATCTTCTTGCTTCCAAAGCTCCCTATGTTTTAATAATTACCATAGAAATGGAAGTTCACCAATGCCCAGGAAGGGGTGTTCTCAATCTTTACTTCTACCAACGTTATCCAGCTCTGGAGGCAGATTTCTCCTTTCGATTGTTGTTGATTTTTTTTTTCTCTTATCCATCATTTTATCCCCTTCCTCATGTTTTAACTCTTCTCCTCTTTCCTAATTTTTAGCTTTTTTGCACCTTCATTGTAGTAGATGGTGTCTATTATTTCCCAGTTAACCATAGTTCCCTGTTATGCTCTCAAATATTACGTGCACTGTTATTGAGAACGCTGTGGAAAATATTTACAGGATCATTTGACATTAAATCTTGAGGCATAGAGTTAAATTAGAAAGTCATGCAAAATCTCTATAAATCACTGGTTAGACCCAAGCTGTTGTGTTGTATCTAATGCTGGTTATTAGATTTTAAGGATGATTTTCAAGCCTTGGAAAGGGTTCAGTAGAGATTAACCAGAACAGTCCTTGAGAATTCCTGCCCTTCAAGAGAAACCGGGATTATTATGAGAGAAGGATAACAAAGCATTTAATCATGAAGGGTTCTATCAGTTTTTCAGCACTAGTAGCCATGGCATGACTACTATTTCTTTTGGTCTTCTTCATTCATCTCATCTCAACTCATCCAGGGACTTCTTACCTCAACAATCAGGTGGTTAAAATTATTATCTCCTTGTGGTGAACATTGTAGACATGATTCTGAGCCAAAGGTGCTAATCCCACTTGTACAACACCACACTTACGTACCCCCTCCCCCACCTATCCATTTCCAACTACAGGATTCATGAATCACTGTGTACCAGCATTCACTAATGTTTCTGCAAAGTTCTGTTTCTCTCCTGAATAGATTTAAATGACTGTGAGAACAGTTCCTGTCCAAATCTACTGTAGCTCCTGCCCTGAGGATGGGCCTGACTGAATTATTTCGTTGCCTGTGCAAGTATCAATATTCAACCTCAGGTTGGAAAATTTTAAGCAAACGCTCACGGCCACTGAATAACTCATTCAAATGGTGTCATCCTTGTCCTGCTCTATGCTTGAAATTGCACAGAACGTGTAGGGGACGGTGGTGAATATGCTTTATCCACATCGATGCCACAAAGTGGCAATGCAAATCATCCTATCTGAACTGTCACTGCCTGGTCTTTCCTGTGTGTCCACTGCCTTCCTACCAACATTATTGCATGCTTCCTGTATCGATCTAGAATGCTGAAGATGAAGGAACCCATAGGTTTACTGATCTCCATCAGCATATGATAGCTACTGCTTTCAGAATTATTCTCAGGACCTCCCTGATCAAGCTACAGACTTTCTGATATTAAAGAAACTTTTCCAAGACACCATTCCATATTGAATGTTGACGTGATATATTGTATCATTATAAAATTTGGAATCTAATGCTCTGTAGTTTAAAATATTTTTTAGATCTGATTTAAGTGTAATCTTCCATAAAAGCTGATTTATAGTTTTTGATATTATTTTGTAAATCAAGGTTACAGTTAACATTAATTTCACTTACTCCAAATATTCTCCAATTCGCCTTTCCTAATATTAATGAACGCCTTGCGTTCCAAGTTCCTGTTAATTATTTTCTTGTCATTTAACACGACTGCCTGGTTCCTGTTCATGTTCTTAACTATTCTCAATACCCTGTTTTTCTTTTGTGACCGCAAACACTGTGCAAATTAAGTTTAGTGCTAATAAGTATGGTGGGGGGGGGCATAACTTTAAGGTGTTTGGAGTAAAGTATGGGTTGAAGTCAGAGGTAAGTTTTTCACCACCCTGCCAGAGGTGGTGGTAGAGGCAATTAGGGACATTTAAGAGATCCTTAAATAGGTACATGGCTGCTAGAAAAATGGAGGTCTAGGTAGGAGGGAAGGATTAGATTGATCTTAGTGTATATCAAAAGATCAGCACAACTTTTGTGGGCCGAAGGACCTCGAATGCGATCTATATATTCTATGTTCTAGTTTTGTCTCTAATTATGTTGCTCATGTTTTATAGTACATGAAAAAATGGAACAAGGTTTGAGCTTTAGTGGTCACAATGACTTTAAGTCCGTATTTTTGGCCACTTTGTATCATCCATTCATTGCTGTTCACTATCTGGTATGCTTACTGCTGATGTTCACCCAGTAGGGGATCATGTTGCGCGTCTTTAACCCTTCCATTCACTCTGCAATATTTCTTCTTATGGCTTTTTTTTGTGTTATCAGTTCAATGGTTTTGAGCCACACCCGTAATCATTGCTGGATCTCCTTCTCGCACCAATATCTTTTCCTGCAAAAGAAGTACTCTTGCAGCTCCTTTGCCAATGTCACCATCGCGGTCCTGGGAACTATGATCACCTGTAATAAAGACCAGCATCTATCATGCTTCTTCTGGAGAGCTCTGGAATGTTTAATGTTGCATGGCATGCACTGTCTGGATGTTCATTTTTTTTTCTCTGATCTCTTTCCATCACTTTGTAAATGTCTGTGTTAAATCGACATGCTAGATTAACCTGAAACTTGACACTTGGTAAAGCATGATCTGTTTATGCTCAACATTGCAACTTAGTAAAGGTCCTTGCCCAGTGAATTTTCAAGTGGGGCTGAAATTATACAAAGCATTTTAAAAGGTCTCTATGGTCAGTAAATGAACTTCTGAGCTTACTTTATCATAGCATCTCAAGCAATGCACATGTCAAGTAAACTATAAAGATTCATAACTGAATTGGAAAAACATAATTCACAGATCTGAGTCATGAAAATAAGTGTACTGATCCTGTTTCAAACACCATTTGCCTGAACAGCGACAGGCAGAGAGAGAAGGAATTGGGGGTGGAGTGGGAGAGAAGTTACCAGGAGTTGGAGAAATCAATGTTCATATCATCAGACGGAATACGAGGTGTTGTTCCTCTACCCAAGTTTGGCCTCATCGTGGACTGACATGTCAGAATGGGAATGGGAAGACAAATTGAAATGGGTAGCCAGTGGGACATCCTGCATTTTGCAATGGACAGAGCGAAGCTGCTTGACAAAGCAGTTCCTATAGTCTGCTTTGGGTCTCACCGATGTAGAGGAGACCACACCAGGAGCATTGAGAGCATTGATTTCTCCAGTATCTGGTAATTTCTCGCCCTCTCTCCTTTTCTTTTTTTTTTCCCATTTTCTATTCTGGTTTCTCTCTTGCCCCTTCTTTTCTCCTTACCTGCCTAATGCCTCTCTTTGGTCCCCCTCCTCCTTTCCTCTCTTTCATGTTCCACTATTCTCTCCATTAGAGTTCTTTCTTTGGCTCTTTACCTCTTTCCCTTATCCACTCCCAGCTTCTTACTTCATCTTCCCTCCCCAACCCATCCATTTTACCCCTTAACCTGTCCTACCTATCACCTGCCGGCTTGTACTCCTTCCTCTCCCCACACCTTATTATTATTACTTCTGCCCCCTTTTCAGTTCTGATGAAGGATCTCGGCCCGAAATGTGGGACTGTTTATTCCCCTCAATAGGTGGTGCCTGACTGCTGAGCATCTCGAGCATTTTGTGTGTGTTGCTCTAGATTTCCTGGATCAGCGGAATCTCTTGTGTTTATTATGAAACAGGCAACAGTTATTTATTGACATATAATGCAGAGTTGGCTCTTCTGGCACTTTGAGCTACGCCGCCCAGCAATCCCCTAATTTAATCCTAGTTTAGTCACAGAACAATTTACAGTGGCCAATGACCAACTGGTATGTCTTTGGAAAGTGGGAAGAAACTGGAAACCGGAGCACCTAGAGGAAACCCATGTGGTTACGGGGAGAATGTACATACTCCTTACAGGCAGTGGTGGGAATTGAACCGGGGTCTCTGATAGTCATAGTCATAGTCATACTTTATTGATCCCAAGGGTTTTTGTTACAGTTGCACCATAAATAATTAAATAGTAATAAAACCATAAATAATTAAATAGTAATATGTAAATTATGCCAGGAAATGTCCAGGACCAGCCTATTGACTCAGGGTGTCTGACCCTCCAAGGGAGGAGTAGTAAAGTTTGATGGCCACAGGCAGGAATGATTTCCTATGATGCTCAGTGTTGCATCTCGGTGGAATGAGTCTCTGGCTGAATGTACTCCTGTGCCCAACCAGTCCATTATGTAGTGTATGGGAGACATTGTCCAAGATGGCATACTGGAGAGCGTTGTGCTAACCATTACGCTACTGTGCCTCCGCATATGGTGTTTCCAATATCAGCACTACACTTTTGTTGAATAGCTAAAAACAAGGGTTTTAAAGGCAAGGGACACCTAAAGCACAGAAAACCCAAGGAAGTAGAAGCCGTAGGTTGTTTAATTGCACTTTCACCTTCACTGTTTAACACCATTCTGAGCTATTTACAGAATTAGAGTATTCATCACATTTATAGTGAAGCATGGTACTTCTTCCCTCCATTCTATGCACATAGAGGCCAATCAAAATCTCCCAGAAATCTGGGGCACTACATTAAATTGATTTAAGAAATGGATGGCCCTTAGAGAATTATTCCAAGCTAGACCCCTTGCTCAGTGTTTAGTAGCCCTTGTTACCTTAAAGATGCTGAAAGGCTGCATATTTTCTGCCATAGCCCTTTATTTAATTCATGTTATGTGTG